>NC_138770.1:267563688-268163688 GCF_965119305.1 Pelophylax lessonae
GATGTAGCTTTTCCTAAAAGAAAACAATCTTTAGAAAGATACATAACCTTACATCACTGTGACATCCTTATCAAAACGGCATTTTGCTAGCTAGCTCCAATGTCTTCTAAATCACTTACTCCGAAGACATAAATTGATCAGCGTTCTTACTTTCCTGGATGCATACTTGTCAAATGGGTCAATGACTATGATAATTGAAACCAGTGGATTAGCATGACAGCCAGACAACTAGCAGCTCATGTATTTCTCTCATGACCAGTTTTCTTCAAAGACTGAATAAATTATGTAGATTGAGGTATTGTATTTAGGATTTTAAAACTTTGATGCTTTGGACATGAAAAGTTAATGCAGACCATCAATCTATGAAGATTCTTTATTTGGGCATCAAATCTAACTTTTTTTTAGCAAACAAGAGACACCCAGCTGATCCTTGAGAGCTACTGCAGATGAGGAATGTCAATGCAGCTGGACCCGTGGAATAAACAACCTCCATCTGCCTTAATTTACATACAAAATTCAAGCTGTGAGCTCTGGATTGTCTTGATGAGACTACAGGAGGTAATGGGTGTGCACATCTCCCAAACCACACAAGTCCTGATTTGGCTTGCTTCTCTTTGCATGGAATCATTTTATATTTATCCAAACAGGATAGTGAGCTTAAGCCATCATTGTTCATTGCTTTATTAACCATCACCATTACATTTACAACAGAAATACTACTCTTAGGTCTTTATGACCCCAAATAAACTGGTGTGTGCTGCATCATCAGTTGCCAAACAGTAGCTAAAAGTTGATACTAACCTGTTTGTACAAGTCAACATACAGATCTAAGTAGGTTGTCTTTAGAGGATAGTATTTCTTTGAGGAGAAACGAGGTAAAGCTGAAAACAATGGTTTAGAAACTATAGTAAGCTGTACAATCTTGCATTACTGATAATGCTTCCACCATGCATGTGGGGGTGCGTACTTGTCAACAGTAGAAGATCAGATATCAGGACAAAACTGCCAATATGCACATTTTTTAAAAAGGTTCTTTTCTTTCCAGAACCCACAAATGTTCAATAAAACCTAAGACTGTTGTATACTATGAAAGTAAGTTTGCAAAAAGAATTAGCATATGGTTTAGAAATTGTGAAAATAAAACTATTTCCAAGCATATGCCTAATGGACTAAATCGGGAAATAGGTAACAATATGCAGGAGATAAGGTTTATGAGAGGTACCAAAAAATATTGGAAAAACTATAGGGGTCCTAAAAACTGCTGTATTGTAGTCACGAATCAAATATATTGTTCACAACTAGTGTTTCTCCCAACAAATGGATGAGAACTAAATAAGCTGCAGCTTGGTGGGACAACATGTGGTAGAACAAGAAAAATGAAATGTTAACGGAATATATATATATATATATATATATATATATATATAGATATATATATATCTATATATATATATATATATATATATATATATATATATATATATATATATATATATATGTATATACACACACATACAGTATCTCACAAACGGGAGTACACCCCCCACATTTTTGTAAATATTTTATATCTTTTAATGTGACAACACTGAAGAAATGACACTTTGCTACAATGTAAAGTAGTAAGTGTACAGCTTGTATAACAGTGTAAATTTGCTGCCCCCCCCCCCCCAAAAAAAATAAAACTGCTGGCAACAAAAGTGAAAACATCCAAATTGGGCCCAAGGTCACTGCTGTATTTTGGCCTAGGCTGAGTAGGCCTAGGGTGGCATTTTGCCGCCCCCCCCCCCATGAAAAAACCAGATCCGTGATATGTCTGCAGTGCTCCAGTCATCTTGTATGCGAGTCCCACCTCCTTGTCTGCTCCCATCATTAACCTGGTCCTTGCCTGCCTCCCGCCGCCTCCTACACTCCTCACACACAGTCTGGCTTTCAATAAAGGGGCGTACTTGCGAGGGAGGGCGGAACTGGCGCCCCCATAGAGCCGCAGTGAGTGGCCAAACCGGCTGCTCTTCAATCAGTGGGTGGGGGCGGAGCCTAATGCTCCGCCTACCCTCCTCAGCGCGGCCTGTGAGATACTAGCTTCTCCCCACAGCGGGGCGGGCTCTATGTCGAAGAGGAGGAGGAGAGAGAGAGGAGGACAAGGGAACCCCCAGCCAGGCCAGGACGATCCGACAGCAGGTAGGAACGATTTTAGGTTACCATGGTACCATCACTGCTATATTGGCAATTTAGCAATTACAATTAATAATTCCATTTTATTTTTGCAGCAAATATATGTTCAACAAATATGGAGCAGTTTGCAGTACAGTACATGAACTTTCACTGCATGAGAACTGTTAAATGAGTTTGCATTGGTTTCAGCATGTGCAAAGTGCTCCATACATGCTGAAATCAATGCAAACTCATTTAACAGTTCTCATGCAGTGAAAGTTCATGTACTGTACTGAAAACTGCTCCAAGCTTTAACCACTTCTGGACTGGAAGATTTTCCCCCTTAATGACCAGGCCATATTTTGCAATTCAGGACTGCATTATTTTAATGGACAATTGCGCGGTCCTGCGACGCTGTACCCTAAAAAAGTTGATGTCCTTTTTTTCCCACAAATAGCTTTCTGTTATGTTGACCCAGTAGCTTTGATACATTTGAGTCATTTCCCCTGAACAAATATGCAGATCATTAATAAGTCCTTATTGCCATTATCATTCTTGTTCTTGTTCTAGGTCTGTGATTGAAGTGAAAAAGGGTCAATATGACAGGAAAAAAAAAACTCATAGAGTGGAGTAATGGCAGCTTCTATGTGGATGAGATGAGATTGAGGATGAGGATGAGATGGTTAACTCAATTGTTGTCATACATTTACACAAAAATATATTTAGCTACATGTGTTTGAAAAAAAAATCCCAATAAGCGTATATTTATTGGTTTGCGCAAAAGTTGTAGTATACAAACTATGGTGTATACACTGGAATTTACGCAGCTTTACTTTCTGACTGCCTAACTCATTCCTTGAAGTGCTAAAATGGTAGGGCAGTACATCCCCCCCAAATTACCCTTTTTTGGAAAGTAGACAACCCAAGGAATTTCCTGAGAGGCATGTTGAGCCCACTGAATATGTCATTTGTCAGTTGTCATTGAAATTATATATTGCTCATGCCATAGGTATAAGTGGAATTACACCCCAAAATACTTCCTGCTGCTTCTCCTTAATACGAGGATACCCCCTGTGTGAGACTTTTTGGCAGTCTAGCTGCGTACAGGACCCCCAAAACCTATTACTGCCTTCAGTACGTAAATTGTTGATTTCACTCCTCACTACCTATCAGTTTTGGAGGCCATGAAATGCCAAGATAGCACAACCCCCCCCCCCCCCCCAAACTGACCCCTTTTTGGAAAGTAGTCATCCTAAGGTATTTGCTGAAAGGCATGTTGGGTCCATGGAATATTTTATATTTTGTCACAAGTTTTGGGAAATTACAACTTTTTTTTTTTTTTTTTTAAACAAACATGTCATTTAAATGATATATTGATCAAACATGCCATGGCTATATGTGAAATGACACCCCAAAATACATTCTGCTGTTTCTCCTGAGTACGGAGATACCACGTTCGTGAGACTATTTGGCAGTCTAACTGCGTACAGGACCCCAAAAAATAATAACCGCCTTCAGGCTTTCTAAGGGCGTAAATTGTTGATTTCACTCCTCACTACCTATCAAAATTTCAGAGGCCATAAAATGCCAAGACAGCACAAAACCCCCCAAAATGACCCCTATTCAGAAAGTAGACACCCCAAGATATTTGTTAAGAGGCATGTTGAGTATTTTGAAGATGTCGCTTTTTGTCAAAGTTTTGAAAATTGAAAAAAAAAAAAAAATTTCCTTTTCCTTCTTCATTTTCCAAAACAAATGAGAGCTGCAAAATACCCACCATGCCTCCTAGCAAATACCTTGGGGTGTCTACTTTCCGAAACTAGGTCCTTTTAGGGGGGTTTGTGCTATCTTGATGGCCTCTGAAACTGTGATAAGTAGTGAGTAGTGAAATCAACAATTTACGCCCTTAGAAAGCCTGAAGGCAGTGGTTGGTTTTCGGGGTCCTGTACACGGCTAGACTGCCAAAAAGTCTCACACATGTGATATCTCCATACTCAGGAAAAGCAGCAGAACGTATTTTGGGGTGCAATTTCACATAAAGCAATGGCATGTTTGAGCAATATATAAATTTAACGAACAAGTTTGTGTAATTTTCCTGAAACTTGTGGCAAATTATAAAATATTCCATGAACTCAACATGCCTCTCGGCAAATAGCTTGGATTGTCAACTTTCCAAAATGGGGTCATTTGAGGGGGGGGGGGGTGGGGGTTTGTGCTATATTGGCATTTCAGGGCCTCTGAAACTGTGATAGGTAGTGAGGAAGTAAAATGAGCAATGTATGCCCTAAGAAAGCCTGAAGGCGGTGATTCGTTTTTGGGGTCCTGTACACAGCTAGGCTCCCAAAAGTCTCACACATGTGGTATCCCTGTACTCAGGAGAAGCAGCAGAATATATTTTGGGGTGTAATTCCACATATACCCATGGCATGTGTGAGCAATAAATAATTTAGTGACAACTTTGTGTATAAGAAAACAAATAAAAATATTGGCATTTTCCCGAAACTTGTGCCAAAATATAAAATATTCTATGGACTCAGCATGCCTCTCAGCAAATAGCTTGGGGTTTTCTACTTTCTAAAAATGGGTCATTTTGGGGGTGTTTGAACTTTCCTGGCATTTTATGCTCAATATTAGAAGCTTAAGCAGCCACACATCACCCACTTGAAGAGCAAGCCTTTTCTGACACTTTTTGTTTACATGAAAAAAATATTATTTTTTTACTAGAAAATTACTTTGAACCCCCAAAAGACCCTACAGAACAAAATGGTGGGTATTGCAAATTTTTTTGTCACACGGTATTTGCGCAGAGATTTTCTCAAACACAATTTTTTTGGGGAAAAAAAAACTTTTTTAAAATTGAATGCACAAATACACTATATATTGCCCAATTGTTTGGTAGAATACAAAGGATGATCTTATGCTGAATACAAAGATACCAAACATGACATGCTTTAAAATTGTGCATACCCGTACAGTGGCGACAAACTACATACATTTTTAAAAGCCTTTATAGGTTTTTGTGGATAGGACCAAGTAAAAGAAAAATGAGCACCAGCATCCCAAATAGCCAATAGTTCAAAAAGGTATGGGGGTTGCAGGACTTTTAAGGTGCTCAGACACAAAATTACAAACATTTTTTGTTTCGTATAAATGATAAACATTTATTGATCAAAAACTTTCTATACAACCAAATGTTCAGTGTACACATATATCATTCACTGCGCTTTTGTTTCCAACCATTTCCGCCATATTGGCTTCTTCAGGGAAATGCGTGAAGAGTTTTACTAATGGACAAACAAAAATACAATGAAAATCATCATTTGCATAAATACAGTATATATTAATTACAGATACCCAAAGCAAAAGGCTGAACTTAATTAATCATGTAGAGATTCCTAAATAATAGCTCCATACCTGTAAAAGTACAGAGCACTAAGATCAGTTTGGTAGTGAAAGTGAGTATGTCACCCGGGATCGCGCATACCAGCTGAATTGGGGAGAAAAGTCTGCATACCAGGTCTCCCGCAGAGGGGGTAAGAGGCCAGCAAACTAAAGGTTAAACCTGTATTGACAACAGCTTCATATCAAATAAGGCCCTAGGGCATTTATAACAATTTGACTTACAGACTATCATGATTTAGCTTCTCTAATTTACTTGCATATGCCAAAATAACAGAGACTGAAAAAGCCAGCAACATCCACTAGATGGCAAAAGCAAAAGCACTGCTCATATAAATGTGGTCATTCTAGTAACCTCTAAATGTTCTACAAACAAGCATCCAGGCATTACTGATCCTTAGGCCACTACAAGTCTATATGAAATAAAAAGGCAACAGGTAATATACTGTAGGAAGTAACCTACTCCCAGATCGAATGTCACATCGGTACAAAAAACCCCCCTCTCTCTTTCAAACAAGACCCATTCATATAAGTACCTGAGTGATGAGATGTAAGTTCATAGTGATCCAGCAGACAAGCCGGATATAAGTGGACCTCTTTATACCCCCCACCTCGCTGACGGAGAGAGGAGGGGTTTTTTTGGTGATGATCCAGAAAGTGTTTCGAAACACTTTCTGGATCATCACCAAAAAAAACCCTCCTCTCTCCACTTTTGGGGTATTGAGAAATACAAACCTCATTGGAGGGGCAGTAATAAAATCAATACCCTAAGCAAATCCGAATCAAGATGGATTTTTGAAACCCAATCTTTAACACCATCTGGCTTAAACATTGAGTTTGATCTCAACTGTTTTATCTCTGATTTTTAATCTCCTTCTCTGTATTTTAATCTCCTCTTCCTCAGCTGTATTTATCCCATTTTATTCATCATCCATGGCATCTACACTATTGATTCATTTTATTTGTAGTATTATACATGTGTTTTTATTTTTCTCTCTTTTATCATAATATTAGTTTTTTTATGATATACAATTTCCATAGTTTTAATACCCATATGATTGATATTTTACCATTACGTTTTTCCGTGATTGGCGTTATTTATATGGTTTTATTGACATTTTGGGTGTTAATATACTACTGCTCATTATCCTTTTTAGCCTATAGCACTTATGAGGGCCTTTATTACCATGATAAATCATGCCAGGTTTCTGTTTTTAATGTTTATGTATGATTTATTATGTTATAAGATTCCATTTGGGTAAACTATAGCCTTATTGGAATCAGGATGCCGTTTGGCTCCATCTTGTGGCATTGCGGCTAATCTGTGTGTTATTTCATCCAGATTCACTATTTGTCTACTTGTATTAGAACGACAATGCCATATAGCTCCATCTGGTGGCTTTGAGGTGTACTGAACGGTGTTTTGAGCGGTCGCTATGGTGACTATAAGTACGTGAACGTCAGTCTGCTTCTCATCCCTTGATAAAGTCACGCTGCGCTGTGACGCAACGCGTCGGGAGAATCCATCTGACGTAATTTCTGGTCCGCGGCCGAGACCGGAAGTCTCTGTATTGAAGCGCCATACCGCTTGCCACGCTACTGATTTCATTACATGCTGTTTTACTATGAAGAAAAATGTGAGTTGATCACCGTATACTTTATATTAATAAATTGCTTGATTTTAAACTTACTACACTATGAAGTCCTCCCCTTTATTTGGTGTTTGAGCCTAAAAACCCACTTAGGATACCTTCTCCCCTGATGTCTGATGCTGGTTACCCATAAGGACCATTGCAGCCTGCCTTAAAGGGACCACCACAGGACCGTTCGCCACCCTATTGGAGACCTGCTACCTATTGGTACAAACACTCTTAAAGAGTGTTTTGGAGGTGAGCGGCCATTTCACTAATTTAAGGATATATGCTCACCACCACATGAGAAGCATTTTCCTGCACCTTGTGATTGTTCACAGTTTCCCACACTTTCGGCAATTTTTTGCACATCAGCACCTTTTATGGAATTTCCATTTATTTATGAACGTATGAATCGTTTATGAACATTTGCTCATACGTATCTATTTTTATGTGCTCTTACCCTCACTTTTTGAGCATTTTGGTTTATTTATTTGCTTCTTTTGCGCTATTTACATTTTCTGATATTTATACAGTCACAGTTCATTTATTACAGTTATCTATTGGTTTCTATTACTGTGTATTTTTTATTATTTCTTCACCTCTGATCATACCTTGTTGGTGGCTTTGATCAGTTTACCATCACTTGGCACTTTAATTCACTGTCACTTTTTTTTTTTACAGTGACACTTGTCTGTTATCATTGGTATATTTTTGCTGCTATCTATTGGAGTCTGTTTACACATGTTTATGCATTTTTATGCACTTTTGGCACTTATGCACTTTATCACATCACTCACTATTATTAATTTGATGTCACATATTTATTATTGATGTGTATATTTTAAGTGTGTTCTCTTACTAAGTTTTATTGAGGATTAATTGAGCGCTGATTTTATTGATTTTTACCTATTTTATGTATGTGGTGACACTATACAGAATTGGCTGCTAATTCTTTTTATTCCCTATTTATACTCTATATCTACCACTCAATTTTATCTATAACATCTGGTATATGGTCAAGCGCATAGGTTTCTTCCATTTTTAAGTCCCAAACAATCTTGCCACTGCTCCCTATGTAGTCTGGGCAGTTGGTGGGCTCCACATTGCTAATGCTATCTTTTCCCTCCTAAATCTGAAAACTACATGTATAGCCTGTTTCCCTGTAACAGAGGTTATACATCTTGATCCCATATCTGTCACGTTTGCTGGGGAGAAACTGTTTAAAAAGAAGGTGGCCAGAAAATGTAATCAGGGACTCATCAATGCAGACAGCTTGTTGGAGCGTATAATAGGTTGCAAACTTTTGGTTGAAGTGATTTACGAGGGGCATAATTTTGTGGAGCCAGTCATATCCATGGTCGCTCCAAGGATGAGTTCATTGTCTTTGAAATACATGAACTGCAAGATTTGCTCACATCGAGTCCTTACCATGGCAGCAGAGAATATGGGCATATGATGAATTGGGTCAGTGGACCAATATGACCACAACTCACTCTTTTTAGTAATGACCATGATGAGGGATAGACCCAGAAAGGTTTTAAATTCGGAAACAGTGATATGTTTCCATGAAAGTTCTCTAGCAAGGGTCAAATTTGGATTTGCAGGGATAAATCGATCAGCATATAAAATTGCTTTGGTGCACAATAGATCCATACAGATCTTCCGTGAAAAACAGCTCCTAAAAAACCAAGGGGAGTAAAATCGGCTGTTTCCACCTGAATTCCAGGTTGGCCAGTGAATAGGGGAAGTACGGGCGCTGCAGAAGTGGTTGGTTCCCAATCAGGATTTGTAAGCCCATCAGGAAGGAGACTATGGGCTCTACGGGCGTGTCTTCAAATTCTTGGCGGCTGCGCGACACTATTTGTGCTAGCCACTGCACCAGTTTGAACTTCACTTATGGGACTTGCCACGTTACCAAGTGTTACTGCATTGCTGATTTGACAATGACCAGGATGTACTAGGCCGCTAGTGCTTGCCAGTTCACCAGAAGGTTAAGCAGCACTATTACCGAAACTCTGCTGCATGCAAGAACCCTGTGATTGTTGCACCTCAGCAACAGAAGAAAGGGATTGCGTATGCCGTTCCTTAGCAGGGCCCACTACTCCGTCATCAGAGCTATCTGTCAGGGTGCCACTGCTCTCTATAGGTTTGAATACTGAGCCTGATTCTGACAGTGAAGCTTCCCCATCGCTCTCATCTGTCATGTTCAGCATCCTGTAGGCCTCTTCACTAGTGTACCTCTGTTTGGACATTTTGGCCAATAAATTTATAGGTACCTAGTGTAACTCACAGGTAAAAAAAAGTACCTGGTTGTCAAGAACTGAACTGCTACCAAAAAATGTAACTGCCAGTGCTAGCAGAGATCAGGCCTGACCCTGCTAACGCGCTGGTTTAGTGTGCTGTGTATTTGAAGTGACAGTAATCTGCTCACTTGGGAGCTGGGCGGAGGGGCTAAATGCAGGTGCTGGCAGGTGTCGGGGCTGATCTTGCTAACGCTGCATTTTGGGAACACTATACTATACAACTGCGGACTCTAGTATAGTTCTGATCTGAACAAACATATTGATCTGTTCAGAGACTATACTAGTAGTGGAGGTGCTTAGTGTGTGTGCGCGTGTGTGTCACTGGCAATGAAAGGGTTAAAATGTATTACTAAATATGTGGCGGACAATCTGACGCTGTCCTGGATTGACGCTAACTAACGTTAACGCTAACTGATGTCACCTGTAACACAAATACAGTGATCAGAAAAAAGATCTGTACACTAGGACAGTGAAAATTTGACATGGCAGTGAAGCGGTTAACCAGGGGTGATCAGGGGGGGGGGGGGTTACATCTTTATTAGGGGTTATATGGCGGGTACCCTAAACCTATCTGGGATTGCCGCTAAGCTACCACTAACTGCCGCTCACACTAACTGGCGTCACAAGTGACACTAATAAAGTGATCAGTAAATTATCTGTATACTGTATATAGTGTGACAGGGAGTGAAAGGGATAACTGGGGGTGATCTGGGGGTTATATATGTGTCTATGCGTACTGGTGTCAGTGTAGTGCTTGTGTACTCACTGTTGATGCTCTCTCTTCTCAGGCTAAAACCGAAAAGGGCTCCAGGAGAGGAGATTGCATCATCTCCTGTGCCTGTGTTTACATTGCACAGACACAGGCACAGGACATTCTGCCATTGGTCAGAGCCGATCACTAGGTCCAGGCCAAAGATCATTGGCCTGGACCTGAACCAATTCAGAACATTGCAGGGACAGCGGGAGCATGTGCGTTCGCCCCCTACCCCCGTGCGTGACCAACGTACAGTTACACTGCACTACACTACAGTAAAACTGCGGCGGGTGGTCGGCAACAGGTAAGGGTGGTCTTGTTGCCCTTACACTCACCTATGGGGGGTTACGTGGTTGCACCTTAACACAGCCCTGGAATAAGTGTGCATGAACCTTTTTTGTATGTATATATTAATATAGTTTGGTTCTGCTTTGCAATGGTTTATAACATATCACTTGACCCTCCCTTCTAGACTATAATGTAAGCTCTAATGAGCAGGGCTCTGTGACTTCTCTTGAATTGAATTGTATTGTCTGCCCTCATGTTGTAAAGCGCTGCACAAACTGTTAGCGCTATATATATCCTATGTAATAATAATAACATATAATCGAGATTATTGTAGATAAACCTCTAAAGTACTCCTAAGGGAAGCATTTTTTGCCTCCTTCAGCAAAACATGTTGAATTATACCTATATATATATATATATATATATATATATATATATATATATATATATATATATATATATATACTGTGTATGTATATATATATATATATATACGTATATACGCACAACAAACATGGGCACATGACCTCAAACTAACTGGAGGAAAGTTAGAAAGTTCAAAATTAATCTTAGAAAGTATTATTTTACTGAAAGGTTAGTTGATGCTTGGAATAAACTACCAAAAGAGGTGGGTTAGACAATCAACAGTAAATGGCTTCAAACATGCTTGGGACAAACATAGATCTATACTCTATAAAGTTAGTGAAAACAAAACAGAAAAAAATAATAATAATGGGCAGACTCGATGGACTACTCAGTCTTTTTCTGCCATCACGTTTCTATGTTTCTTTGTTTCTATCTAGGCATAAAGACAAGAAAGGACTTCCATAATAGACTAGAAGCAATTAAGTTGGCAATGTAAAGAGATGGACTGCAGGATCTGGGTTCTGATTATATATTTTTACAATATACTGTACACGAGTACTGACGTGCTATTATATTTATTTATGTAATAAAAAAATGCAATATTTTACTAATCTTGGGAGTATGAGCAGTACCTCAAAAGTCTGATCCATTTTTGGAATTTCAGACGTTCTATAAATAAAAATATTGGAGAGCTTCTAATCCATGCTAATTTGTTTAGAAAAAGGTTTCAAGTGGCATTTCACTTAAAGCCCACAGTTGCCATAATAAATACAGCATTTCTGGATTTATTAATTGTTCATGCTGAAATATAAATGCATAAAAACATTGAACAAATTACCTGTATACAGATGCATATTATAGGATGATTACTTGTGTTCAGGAGTGATAAGCAGACCTACTTATTCAGCAGGCTTAGTGACTACACAAAATGACATTTTTCCTGCATGATCTGAAACAAATATCCTTCATGCCTATATGCTGTAAATATATCCAAACACAATAAAAATGAATGCAATGTTCTGCATAAACTGTATATAGGAAGGATCATGGTAACTGTTAGGCTTTTGACAATCAGCCCATTATACTTCAAGTCATGACCCTGCCTTGATATTGTTTTTCTTTAATATAGTAAATTAGCATTTGAAAGCATTAGATTGATTTCTGAGGTGTAAAATGTATTTCCATTTTGAATAATAGAATTGTGTGTTTCTGAGAATATTCCATAGAAACCATAGCAGGGGGCGATGTCAACAGGAGTCGATGCTGCTGATTAAAGGCTTGTCTTCAAGTGTTAGGTTCCTTCTACCTGGAGCAGCTGGTCAGACAGGAGAACAAAGGTTGTCTTATACATTAGTCTTCTATAAACACTCCTTATGCCAAACACTATTGCCTTCAAGTCAACGTTGAAATAAAGGACTTTCAGTCATATCCTTTATCAATGCAAGACAAAGATAATATTCAAGTGCGGAAAGAGCAATTTGTTCATTGAGGACTGTACTATAGCCTGTTACCAGACCCCAGACCAATCCTCTGTAAAAGAAAAAAAATGCAACATTCACCATTTTACATGATAACTTGCATTGCGTTTGAAACTGTATTGTAGAAACAAACTCCATAAGGAAGAAGCATATGGAATGGCAATAAATATTAGGATTCCTGGAATAATCTCTATTCTAATTGAATCCATGTGCCCCAAGTTGCAAACGGTCACCGAGGTCTATTCAATAACCCAGGATTTCCAAACAGGAAAAAAGGTTTGATTTTTTTTTTTTTTTTCCAGAAGAAAGACTTATTAGGATGTTTCGACTGACGTGTCACTGAGAAAGACATTTGCTTTACTATGATTAACTATAGCTCTAGATTGTTAAACAAATGAGTCTGTGAAACCACTAAACTCCAGACAGACGTAAAAACACAATAAAATAATTAAATGTATTTTACACAGAACTGACACAAGTGCTTGAACAGCCGAACTTAAACTGGAAAGAGAAGAGGTAGCACTTTGAGCCAATGAACATGCCTGCTGAAAGAAGGAGCACAGGGTTGACCTTATTAGCAAGCTGCTTATTCACTACCCAATCACAGGCTGAGGTTGGTCATGAACCAGACTGTATTGCCTAAAGCAGAAATTAAAATGGTTGTAAATGCTTACATATAACCAGTGAAGTGACTGGCCTTAGGTGATAGACAGAGATTAAACAAAGACTCCTACATAAGTTGTAGCTGTTTATCTGCAGTATTCTCTTCGCCACACCCAATAAAGTGCAGAATTCATACAGCTTTTCTGGGCTTTCAGAAAACAGGGGGTGGGGAGCTGAAGTTACACTCTGCAAAATTCAGTGGAAGCTGATTGGAGGAATTGGACACCCCCCCCCACCCCACTTCACACAGCACACACAAACACTGCAAATGCTGTCAATCATAGGCTGGGCAGTGGTGCTCCTTCCCTTGCCACCATTTTTTCTCTTTGTATCAGGAGAACTTGTCAGATGTGACTCATGCAGATAGCAGAGGAACGAGGCAGCAGACAGAAATGATACTTAGTGCACTAAGACATGTACACACTATAGGGGGATATGCTTTGTTCATATTTCAAGTCAGAAGTTTACAGTCACTTTAACTCCACAAATTACATTTGTTCCTTTTAAAAACTCCTTTCACAATTGCAAGTATTTTTTTTCTCTTCTGGGAAGGCTGTCCACAAGGTTTAGGAGTGTGTCTATGGGAATGTTTGACCATTTGTCAGTTACCTTGGTGGAGGCCGAAGTGCTGAGAGGGCTTCCCTTGCAGCTCGGTGCGGATCACCCCTGGTGGTGAAACAGGAGATGACACGTCCCAAGGAGCACTGGATGCGGATGGATCCCGGATGGATGGATGGATGGATGGTGATTAGGACCGCTTCCAGGAGATCTATAGATGCTCAGAGAAAAGAGACAAGGTTAATGCCAGGCCGAGGGTCATACACAGTGAATCAGTCCGAGGAAATGGAGGTACAGAGGGGTAAGACAAGGAGAGAATCCGTGGAATCCAGGCCGATGTAGGTACACAGAATATCCAGCAGAGGTATGGTTCAGGCAAAGAGTCGTCAGGCAAGCCGAGGTCAAACAAGGAGAAGTGCAGATGGGTCAAGGAGCAAGCCGGGTCAAAAGCAGGAACGCAGATAAACAAACAGGACACAGGTACTAGAGCTGATGATAAACCAGCACTGAAGCACAGCCAGAGAGTGCTTTATATAGGGCCAGGGCTGGGGAGATGGGCGTGGTGACACACCTGATCTGCCTCCAGCGTTCTATTGTTGCTGAATGGCAATTCCTTTCCTGACAGTGCCCCCCCCCGAGGGGCAGCCTCTGGATGCCCTACGACCACACTTTCCCGGAAACTTGTTGTGAAACTCTCTCAGGAGTTTAGGAGCATGTATGTTGCCTAATGGTTCCCAAGAATTGTCTTCCGGCGGGTATCCTTTCCATTTGATTAGATATTGAGTGCGATTGCCTTTCTGTCGACAATCTAGGATGGTCTCAACCTCGAATTCAGTCTCCCCTTCTACCGAAACTGGAGGAGGTGGTAACTCTTCTCTTCCAGGGTAGGGGCTTGGTATCGCCGGTTTAAGCAGCGAAGCATGAAACACCGGATGGATCTTAAGAGAGCCAGGCAGGATTAACTCAAAGGCTACAGGATTCACTATTCTTTTGACCTCAAAAGGACCGATGAATCGGGGCCCCAACTTCTTGGATGGGCAAGACAATCTTAGATTAACTGACGAAAGCCAAACCTTGTCTCCCACCTTGTATGCTGGGTTCTCCTTCCGTTTGAGATCACAGAACTTTTTATAGGCCTGTTGTGCCTTCAGAATATTGTCCCGTAACAACTGGAGATTAGCTGCAATGGCTGCTAGCCGATCATGGACTGCGGGAACCGAAATTTCCTGATCCAGATTGGGCAAAAAGGAAGGATGGAAGCCATAATTAGCCCAAAATGGGGTTTGGTTGGTTGCGGAGTGCACAGAATTATTATAGGCGAACTCCGCGCATGGAAGCAGGGAGGTCCAGTTGTCCTGAGCACTGGTGCAGAAGCATCGGAGGTACTGTTCCAGGGTTTGATTTGTTCTTTCAGTTTGCCCGTTGCTTTGTGGATGATAAGCAGATGACAGGGACACTTCAACCGCCAAAGATTTACAGAGCTCCTTCCAGAACCTAGAGGTAAATTGAACGCCTCGATCCGAGACTATATTGTTCGGAAGTCCATGAAGCCTGACCACCTCTTTTATAAATGTATTGGCTGTCTCCAAGGCAGAAGGGGTACCCATCATTGGTAGGAAGTGAGCCATTTTGGTGAGTCGGTCTACGACCACTAAGATGGTAGTAAACCCTTCTGAGGGTGGAAGCTCGACTATAAAGTCCATAGATAGACCCTTCCAGGGTAGTTCCGGAATTGGCAATGGTCTTAACAGTCCCCATGACTTTACTTTTGCCCCCTTGTTGCGTTGACAGGTGATGCAGGAATCTACATATGTTTTGCAGTCCTGGTGTAATTTAGGCCACCAAAAGTGGCGTTGAATGAGTTCGAAGGTCTTCCTTACCCCAAAATGCCCTGCAAGTTTGTGGTCATGCAAGGTCTTGAGGACCATCAATCTCACTTGTGTGGGAACAAAAATTTTCTCCTGAAACCAGAGGAACCCTTCCCGCTTATGTAGAGATTCGGCTTCTTGTCCTGTATAATGGGTAGAGGCTTGCTGAATTGAGGACCGTAAGTCCGTATGGATCAGAAAAAAGTTTTGAGCCGACAGGATGGTATTGGGCTCTGTTGTATCGGG
Source organism: Pelophylax lessonae (assembly GCF_965119305.1). Classification (NCBI taxonomy): domain Eukaryota; kingdom Metazoa; phylum Chordata; class Amphibia; order Anura; family Ranidae; genus Pelophylax; species Pelophylax lessonae. The sequence goes on from NC_138770.1 coordinate 267,579,397, forward strand.
AGTGTCTGGAAACATCCGGGACAGGGCATCCGCTTTTCCATTCTTAGACCCTGGCCTGTAGGTAATGTGGAAATTGAAGCGGGAGAAAAATAAGGCCCACCTGGCTTGCCGAGGTCTCAACCGTTTGGCGGCCCTCAGATATTCGAGATTCTTGTGGTCCGTGAATATCATAATAGGGTGCACTGCCCCTTCCAACAGGTACCTCCATTCCTCCAGGGCAGATTTAATGGCTAGAAGTTCTCGATCCCCCACATCATAATTCCTCTCAGGAGGTGACATCTTCCGAGAGAAAAATGCTACTGGGTGTAGTAAGGCCTTTGTGCCTTGTCGCTGGGACAGAATAGCCCCCGTGGCTACTTCTGAGGCATCTACCTCGAGAATGTAGGGTAAAGCTGGATCTGGATGTTGAAGAATCGGAGCGGTCACGAACAGGCTCTTTAATTTATCAAAGGCTAACTGGGCCTCTGGCGACCAGCGGAAACGGATCTGCTGACGTGTTAGCTGGGTGATGGGTGTGACAATTGTTGAGAAGCCTTTTACGAATCTTCTGTAGAAGTTAGCGAAGCCCACAAATCGCTGAACTCCTTTCTTATCCGTGGGGGCTGGCCACTCCAAAATTGCCTTCACCTTCTGAGGATCCATCGAGACGCCCTCTGTTGAAATGATAAGCCCCAGAAACTGAATAGATCCTCTCTCAAATTCACACTTCTCCAGTTTCACGTAGAGCCCATGTTTCCTCAGGGTGGTTAGAACTTTTTTAACATGAATCCGATGAAGTTCTAGAGAGGGGGAGAAGATCAGGATGTCATCTAGGTAAACAATTAAGAAGTTATCCAGAAATTCACGGAAAATGTCATTTACCAGATGTTGGAAAGTGGCCGGGGCATTGCACAGCCCGAATGGCATGACCAAATATTCATAGTGGCCAAAACGGGTTCTAAATGCAGTTTTCCACTCATCCCCCTCTCGGATGCGGATAAGATTGTATGCCCCTCGGAGGTCTAGTTTAGTAAAGACTCGAGCATTCCGGAAGCGCTGGAACAATTCTGGAATTAGCGGGAGAGGGTAGCGGTTTTTAATGGTAACTTTGTTGAGTTCCCGGTAATCAACACAAGGTCTTAACGTACCGTCCTTCTTCTCCACAAAAAATATTCCAGCGCCAGCTGGGGAGGATGAGGGCCTGATGAACCCCTTTTTCAGATTCTCATCGACATAGGACCGGAGAGTTTCTAATTCCTTTTCAGATAGGGGGAAGATCCTTCCAAAAGGGATCTCAGCCCCTGGGAGAAGCTCAATGGGGCAGTCGTAGGGCCTGTGAGGGGGTAGAACATCAGCTTTCTTTTTGTCGAAAACATCCTTAAAGTCCCGGTAAGCTGCAGGAATGTCTTCGGAGGAATCTGAGGCCGGCTGGACGGCTAGGCAAGTGGCAGGAGCTTGGGATTCAGAAGGGAAGCAATGATCCAGGCAGTATTTGGATGAGAAGGAAATCCTCTTCTTAATCCAATCGATCTGTGGATTGTGGGCTTGGAGCCATGGTAGGCCTAGGATGACCGGGAATAAGGGAGAGGACAGGACATCGAAGCGGAGGAGCTCTTGATGACCCGAGTCCGTGGTAGTAAGGACCGGGTAGGTCTCCCTGGTCACGGGTCCGGAACTAGGCAGGGATCCGTCGGCCAGGAAAACTTGAAGCTGTTGCTCCTTGGCTTGCAGGGGTACCCCTAGCTTCGCAGCTAGTGTACAATCCAGGAAGCAACTGCAAGCTCCGGAATCAATAATTGCCGTGAGCTGGATCCTCTCTTCTGCTACCTGTAGGGAGACAGGAAGGATAAGGTGAGCAGGGGATGGCTCAGAGACCTGACAGTTCGGGATAGACCGTGAACAGCACTTACTAGGCCTCACAGGGCAATTGCGGAGGAAGTGGCCGGAAGCTCCGCAGTATAGACAGAGGTTCGCCTGGCGACGGCGTTGTCTCTCTTCGGGGGTCAAGGAGGAACGAATGAGCCCAATTTGCATAGGTTCCCCGTCTGCCGGGGCATTGACAGCTGGTCCTGGTAGAGGAGAGGCCATAAATGGGACCTTTGGCATGACCCACGTGGCTCGAGACCCTTGAAGGCGTTCTGAGCGTCGCTCCCGCAGACGCCTATCCATTTGGATGGCAAGAGCGATTAGATCCTCTAAGGATGCAGGTGTTTCTACCTGAGCCAGCTCATCTTTTAAAGCTTCCGAGAGGCCATGACGGTACTGGTATTTTAATGCTGCCTCGTTCCAGTCCGTGTCGGCTGCCCATCTACGGAAGTCTACCGTATAGTCCTCGGCCGGGCGTTTGTTTTGCTGGAGGGCATGCAGGGCCGATTCTGCTGTGACTGTACGCTGGGGATCCTCGTATAATTGGGCCATAGCCTCAAAGAAAGAGTTTGTGGAATTCAGGATTGGACTCTTCTGTTCCAAGAGATTGTGTGCCCAAGTCTGAGGTTCTTCGGCCAGTAGAGAAATTATGAATCCCACCTTGACGGACTCAGAGGAAAAGGTCCTAGGTTGAAGGGCTAGGTATAATAAACAAGCATTCTTGAAGGCCCTGAATTTCCTACGCTCCCCACGGAAGCGTTCCGGCGTGGGCACCCGTGGTTCCGGGGGCGGAGCTGAAGCCGAATGGCCGGAGCTAGCTTGGTCCGGTTGGGCCGGAGCCGGCAGCGAGCTAGCGGATGGCTGATTCGGATCAGGTGGAGGAGAAGGGCCGGCCATGTTGAGTACTCGACCCTCTAGCTGGAAGTACCCATCTTGTAGCCTTTGCACAGCTTGGGTCAGGGCTGAAACCTGCTGGCATAGGGCCTCGAGCTGGGAAGCACCTCTGTCGGCCTCTGACATGGCTGGTTTATGCTGTCAGTTACCTTGGTGGAGGCCGAAGTGCTGAGAGGGCTTCCCTTGCAGCTCGGTGCGGATCACCCCTGGTGGTGAAACAGGAGATGACACGTCCCAAGGAGCACTGGATGCGGATGGATCCCGGATGGATGGATGGATGGATGGTGATTAGGACCGCTTCCAGGAGATCTATAGATGCTCAGAGAAAAGAGACAAGGTTAATGCCAGGCCGAGGGTCATACACAGTGAATCAGTCCGAGGAAATGGAGGTACAGAGGGGTAAGACAAGGAGAGAATCCGTGGAATCCAGGCCGATGTAGGTACACAGAATATCCAGCAGAGGTATGGTTCAGGCAAAGAGTCGTCAGGCAAGCCGAGGTCAAACAAGGAGAAGTGCAGATGGGTCAAGGAGCAAGCCGGGTCAAAAGCAGGAACGCAGATAAACAAACAGGACACAGGTACTAGAGCTGATGATAAACCAGCACTGAAGCACAGCCAGAGAGTGCTTTATATAGGGCCAGGGCTGGGGAGATGGGCGTGGTGACACACCTGATCTGCCTCCAGCGTTCTATTGTTGCTGAATGGCAATTCCTTTCCTGACACCATTCTTCTGACAGTGCATTTGTGAAGTCAACTCAATATTGAATTCTATGGACTAAGACTGGGATGCCATTAAAGTTCATATGAGTGTAAAGGCAGGCATCCCAATACTTTTGACAATATTGTCTGTGTATATATATATATATATATATATATATATATATATATATATATGTATACAGTATCTAATGAAAGTGAGTACACCCCTCACATTTCTTGTAAATATTTTATTATATCTTTTCATGTGACTACACTGAAGAAATTACACCTTGCTACAATGTAAAATAGTGAGTGTACAGCTTGTGTAACAGTGTAAATTTGCTGTCCCCTCAAAATAACTCAACACACAGCCATTAATGTCTAAACTGCTGGCAACAAAAGTGAGTACACCCCTAAGTGAAAATGTTCAAATTGGGCCCAAAGTGTCAATATTTTGTGTGGCCACCATTATTTTCCAGCACTGCCTTAACCCTCTTGGGCATGGAGTTAACCAGAGCTACACAGGTTGCCACTGGAGTCCTCTTCCACTCTCTATGACGACATTACGTAGCGGGTGGATGTTAGAGACTTTGCGCTCCTCCACCTTCCATTTGAGGATGCCCCACAGATGTTCAATAGGGTTTAGGTCTGGAGACATGCTTGGCCAGTCCATCACCTTTACCCTCAGCTTCTTTAGCAAGGCAGTGGTCGTCTTGGAGGTTTGTTTGGTGTCGTTATCATGTTGGAATACTGCCCTGCAACCTAGTCTCCGAAGGGAGGGGATCATGCTCTGCTTCAGTATTTCACAGTACATGTTGGCATCAATGTACTATAGCTCCCCAGTGCCAGCAGCACTCATGCAGCCCCAGACCATGACACTCCCACCACCATCCCTGACTGTAGGCAAGACATACTTGTCTTTGTATTCCTCACCTGGTTGCCACCACACATGCTTGACACATCTGAACCAAATAAGTTTATCTTGGTCTCATCACACCACAGGATATGGTTCCAGTAATCCATGCCCTTAGTCTGCTTGTCTTCAGCAAGCTGTTTGTGGGCTTTCCTGTGCATCATCTTTATAAGAGGCTTCCTTCAGAGACGACAGCCATGCAGACCAGTTTGATGCAGTGTGCGGCATATGGTCTGAGCACTGACAGGCTGACCCCCCACCCCTTCAACCTCTGCAGTACTGCTGGCAGCACTCATACCTCTAGTTCCCAAAGACAACCTCTGGATATGATGCTGAGCACGTGCACTCAACTTCTTTAGTCGACCATGACGAGGCCTGTTCTGAGTGAAACCTGTCCTGGTAAACCGCTGTATGGTCTTGGCCACTCAGTTTAAGGGTCTTGGCAATCTTTTTATAGCCTAGGGCATCTTTATGTTGAGCAAAAGTCTTTTTTTTCAGATCCTCAGAGAAATCTTTGCCATGAGGTGCCATGTTGAATTTCCAGTGACCAGTATGAGAGAATGAGAACGATGGCTAATTGGGTCCAACTTGGACATTTTCACATAATGGTGTACTCACTTTTGTTGCCAGCGGTTTAGATATTAATGGCTGTGTGTTGAGCTTTTTTTAGGGGACAGCAAATTTACACTGTTATACAAGCTGTACACTCACTACTTTACATTGTAGCAAAGTGTCATTTCTTCAGTGTCGTCACATGAAAAGATATAATAAAATATTTTTAAAACTGTTTGGGGTGTACTCACTTTTGTGAGATACTGTGTATATATATATATATATATATATATATATATATATATATACTGTATATATTTTTTTTTTTCTCTTCTGGCCTCGTCTCTCATCATGGTCTAGAATGAATGGTCAAAATGAAGTGTCCCTGGTCCTGCAGCCTGCTGGGATTCATAGGTCACAGCTACCAGAAGGCTCCTGGACCAGCAACATAGAATGGCTGGAAGACAGGCCCTGCACCTCATTAAATGCTGGCCGCTTAACCCAGAGTATATATTTTGAAGTTACCAGTACAAGCAAGTTGGAAAAAAATCCTTTGGAAGGTAAATACTAGATTTTACTGCAAAGTAGGTTGCAGTAAGTCTAGAACATGGATGTGTTGTCTGGCAGTGGTGCCTGTATCACAAGACTGGATGAACAGAATAAAATATGACACAGTGTGTGTTTATTTTAGTGAGTTAAAAGTATGAATGGGCATTGAATCTTTTTGCTGGAAATATGGTCTTACTCTTTAAGTTAAGGTGGTCATAAGAGAAAACTGATACACACAAGGAAAGTTAAGTCTAGTTAATTTTTCAGCATGTGTTCTAAAATGTTAAACCTTCATGAAATTAACTTTATAATAAAGACTTCCAATGAAATCTTGTGCCTGTCAAACTTGGCATGTAGCATTAAAATTGCAGCACCATGTTGCAACACATCGTGGCCATAGAAATGTTTAATCATTTGAGCAGCAACATGTCCACCTGCAGGTGGGCAGTTGGAGAAGCAGTAAAAACATTGATTCAATTCCTGTTTTTACCACCCTTGGTTCCCTTGTTGAAAGAAAGAAGCTGTACTTTTCTCACAAATGAAGAATATCAACAAAAAGTTTCCTTACAATCCTTAAAGTAATATTCAAGGTTTGTTTATTTTAAAATAGCAAACACGTTATACTTACCTGCTCTGTGCAATGGTTTTGCACAAAGCAACCCTGATCCTCTTCTTCTAGGGTCCCCCCACCGGCGCTCCTGACTCATTCCACTTGCTGAGTGCCCCCGTAGCAAGCCACTTGCTATGGGATCACTCGTGTATGCTTGCTCCCGAGCCTTGCTCTGTGTGTCCATAAGACAATTTAAAAAAACACACAAAAACTCTAATAAACCAGTGTAAACACATGCAGTTCAGAGGTTTCTAAATAAGCCTGTATTGCACCTGAAAATAATTAGAAACCCTGCTGCCTGGATGGAGCAGGGATCAGACAAGATTCAGCGGGGAGGAGGAGGTGGGAGCCGGCTTCGGAGGTAAGCAGAGGACACAGCGTGAGAAGATTGGCGTAACAGTGGTGTAGAGAGGAGCGTCTGTGCCGGGCAGTCACCGGCTTCAGTACACAAGCAAGTGTACTGAAGCCGGTGCCTTCTGGGCACAGATCCCCCTCCCAAGTCCCTAGTCAACAATATACTGAAAGCTACCGGAGGTGAGGAGAGAGGTTCGGGCCCATCATGCAGACTGCCTAATACAGAGTGTAGCCCACCAGACAAGCCACAGAGCTGCCAGCCGAAGGTACAGAGGGGAACCACAGTTGCCCATCAGATCAACATGTGTAGCAACACTAATGAGCCCAATGCTGCAATCCTGGAACAAAGTAATCATGGGACAATGAAAGCAAAAACAGGCATGTATGCTATTTGGAATAGTGACCCTGCTACACTAGGTTCTGTATGTATCCTTTTTACTCCCACCACCAACAGAGAAGCCAAAAAGCCTGAGAAATGGATTTGAATGGTATGTGGCCATGGGGAAATAAACAGGCTGCAGGAGTGTGTGTGGGTGTTACAGAAATGTACTGGGGGGGGTACAGAGATGTGCAATGGGGTGCAGAGGTATGTGGGGTGTGCAGGAGGAGGATGCACAGATGTGCTGGGGGAGTACAGAGATGTAATGGAGGGTGCAGAGGTCACTTTCTGGCAGCTCTCAAGATGAGACACAGCAGCAAGGTGCAAAACTATGTGAAGCAACATGCCAACACAGAGGAAAATGTAAAGGTTACTGTGTCGGTAACATGATATATAGTACATTATTGTGTCATGTATGAGATATTTCTTAGCAAGCTTGTTGGAAAGTGCAAAGCATGTGCATGATCACATAGAAAGGCAATGTTTTGGAACCATACAGGAACCCTTGATCAGGTATGCCATAAACATACAGCAAGCAGTGTAGACATGCAACAAGATCATACACCAACAGAAAAAGAAAAACATCCCTGGGTAAATAATATCAAGTGTGATAATACACAAATGTCATGTAAATACAGTCTATATACAATATGAACAAACATATATAGGTAATATGTGCTATTAGGGAAATGAATGCGTAATTTGTTTAAATTATCAGCAGATACAGGTGCACATATGCACATACAAGTCTCACATCTGTATCTGCTAATACTTGGAGCAAATTGTGTATTTATTTTCTTAGAACCGCACATTGTCTGTGGATGTTCTGCGCAAGGCTTATACAGGCGGTCCCTGGATTACAAACAAGATAGGGTTTGTAGGTTTGTTCTTAATCTCAAATTGAATTTGTTTGTAAGTTGGAACAGGTACATTTTTTAAGTGTAGCTCCAGCCAAAAAAATTATTTTTAAATATTTTGGGTAGCCTAGGGAAGGGTTAACAGCCCCCTGTAACATTTGTTTTGCTGCCTGTGTCCCTGTTCATAAAATATCACCTAACTTTTTGTCCCTATGATAAATGGATTTTGAAAATTTTGGGTTGTTGTGGAAACCAGGAATGGTGATAAAGCTTCAGTGGAGATACTTTTTTCCATGATAACTCTTACAGGAGTGAATTTCCCTTCCTAGGGGTAGATATCCTCTTATTTCCTTTTGTCTCCCTCTATTTGTAAGTAAGGGTTGTTTGTACGTCAGATGTTTGTAACCCGGGGGACCACCTGTAATTGGCATATGTACAGTCCTATAAATTATGGTGCCTGTTAGATTCCATTGAACTGTTTATGTGCAGTCCAAAGCCACAGGTTTTGCTTGTTACTCCCACTGCATTCCAGTCCTTCCAGCTACTGATACTGGTACTCACTAGTACATGCTACCAACTTGCATCTACGCCTTCTTTCTACCATCTACTGCTCAGGCTATTCTCTTTATTGCCCACTCTTTGGCCCCATACTTACTACATCCAGATAACCAGTGTTACTCATTTAGTATCTTGATAAACTGACCCCTGTACCCCTTAATGAAGCCTTCCTTCAACATTATACAGTGCACCCGGAGAGTATTCACAGCGCTTCACTTTTTCCACATTTTGTTATGTTACAGCCTTATTTCAAAATGGATTAAATTCATTATCTTCCTCAAAATTCTACAAACAATACCACATAATGACATTGTGAAAGAATTTTGTTTAAAATCTTTGCAAATTTATTAAAAATAAAGAAAAGGAGGGGCCAGAGTAGGCATAAGCTCTCCTGGCGCAAACTTAAAAACCCCTCCAACTTGGGTGGCGTGACTTTGCCTGATTTCAATCTATATTATTTGGCTGCCCAGTTATCGCATCTATTCCACTTGGATAAAATTGATAGATCTCATTTCCTCCTGCTTCTGTGCCCGGGGTGGTCCCAATTGACTGATGACCCTTTGACTGTTATACTGCGTGGGGTACGGGGCTCTGAGATTTCGGGTGAGACTGACTCCATGCTATATCACTATAGCAGGGTGTGGGAGGTGGTGATGGCTAAACTGAAGTACCCTGCCCTTCACACCTATACTCCTCTGTGGCATAACGCGGCCCTGGCGGAGTTCAGGTCCTTGCCGGACTCTGCGCTATGGAGTGGCAGGGGCATTCTCTATCTTTCGCATTTAATGCAGGGAGCGGCCCTGCGCACGTTTGCTGACCTGAGATCCACTTACTCTCTCCCGGCTTATATGCTTTTCTGCTATTATCAGATCAGACATGCATTCAGGGCCCAATTTCCGACTCCGACTCCCCCCCTAGAGACCCCCTCCATGATTGAATTTATCAAGAGTACTGATCCCCAACACCTGATCTCCGTTCTTTACGCGGAACTCCACACTCCCTCCTCTACTGTAATAGCTTACGCTGCTAAGACCACTTGGGAGACGGACGTGGGTGACATGGATGACGAGGAATGGGATGACGCCCTGGGGACGTGTAAAGTGGTGTCACCTAGGCTGTCTGACAGACTTACCCAACTATTTATCTTGCACCGTACGTATCTGACTCCCCTGGGCCTAACGCGCTAACGACCTGAGCTGTCGCCAAACTGCCCGATGTGCCGGACGGCTGTGGGCACTTTCTTCCACCTCCTCAAGAGCTGTCCTCTGCTCCAGGGATATTGGAAACAAATCATTACTTTCTTACACGACAAAATGGGCTCCCCGGTGCAGTTGGCCCCTAAGCAATGCCTCCTGGGTATATACCCGGATGACGACATGGACAAATGTCTCCTTATTTTCTTGCAGACCACATTGTTTCTAGCCCGAAAGCTGATTGCCAGACAGTGGATACGGGACTCCCCGCCCACGTTTGGTGCATGGAAGGCAGAGGTTAATAATGTCATACCGTACCACAAACTTATGTACAAAAACAGGGGCAACCCAGCTAAGTTTACTAAGATATGGGAGAGATGGGTCCAAAGCCCAGATACCTGTCCTTGAGGCACTTTATATCAATGGCCGGGGTCCCTCCTGGACGCTGTATTCTACTTATGGATTGTCTGTTTACTTTGCAATCGATATGCCCTGTAGGCACGCACTGTTCTGTATGTTGTTCTTATGCAATTACTTCTGTATGTTTTTTTTTTTTTTGTTCAATAAACTCACTGTTTTAAAAAAAAAATAAAGAAAGAAAAGGAAGAAAATCACATGAGTATTTACAGCCTTTGTTCAATACTTTGTTGAAGCACCTTTGGCACCAATTACAGCCTCAAGTCTTTTTTAGTATGATGCTACAAGCTTGGCACAGCTATTTTTGGGCAGTTTCTTCCATTCTTCTTTGCAGGACCTCTCAAGCTCCATCAGTTTGGATGGGGAGCGTTGGTGCACAGCCATTTTCAGATCTCTCCAGAGATATCCAATCAGGTTCAATTCTGGGCTCTGGCTGGGCCACTCAAGGACATTCACAGAGTTGTACCTTTGTTTTTTTGGCTGTGTGCTTAGGGTCGTTGTCCTGTTGGAAGATAAACCTTCTCCCCAGCAGAGTTGTATAAAGTACTCAAAACCCATACTTGTGTAAAAGTACAAGTGCTCGATCAAAAAGTGACTTGAGTAGAAGTACTAAAGTATTCAACATTTTTTGTACTTAAGTATTGCAAGTAGTTTTTTAAAAAATTTTGCTACTCAAGTACTGAAAGTAAAAGTACCAGTAGTTATGAAAAAAAATTGCTACTCAAGTACTGAAAGTAAAAGTACAAGTACTGTGTTATGTAGTTTTTAAAGAAAGAAGTCAAAAGTTTGAACATCATATCGTTTTTTCTTATTTCAAATGCAGCTTTTATTTATACATACAGTAGCATTTATTTTCCTATGCGCTGATAATACACATGTTTTGAGCTTCATGAAACCTGCCATCTACTGTTCTGGCAGTGGTAATTTTTATAATTGTAACGAGTAACTATGCAGCACAAAAAAAAATATCGGAGTAGAAGTATTGAAATCATGGAGAAAATGTAGTGAAGTAAAAGTGGAAGTAGGAGAAAAAAATTCTACTTCAGGAAAGTACAGATACTGCCTTTCGGTACTTAAGTACAGTAGTGAAGTAGTTCTACTTAGTTACTATACATCTCTGCTCCCCAGTCTGATGTCCAACGTGCTCTGGAGCAAGTTTTCATCAAGGATGTCTCTGTACATTGCTACATTGATCCAGGGCCGGCCTTTGGGGTGTGCGAGCTGTGCGGCCGCACAGGGCACCATGGGCAACAAGGGCGCCGTGCGGCCATCACAGCTCTCAGAGGATCAGGCGATTCAGGCCGCACAGCAGGAGGTGAGCGGCGACTGCGGCCTGGACAGGGTTAACACAGGCCGCAGCCGCCGCTTACCTCCCGCTGTGCGGCTGCGCCTCGGTCACCTACTGAGGCAGTCTGAGGTGAGCTGTGTATCTCTCACACAGCTCAGCCTTCGATCCTTCCACGCTGACAGAACTCTCCTCCCTCCCTGCACTGACGCCAGAGGAGAGATCCTCAGCTCCTCCTCGCCCCGCCCCGCCCCTTCTCCTCCTCATCCTGCCCGCCCACACTCCCGGGGATGTGTGGGCGGGAAGTTTAAAGAAATAAAAAACTGCAGACAACGTAAGGTAAGTGAGGTCCCCCTCCTTCAAAAAATGTAAGGGGGGCTCTGTGTGGGGGGGCTTTGTGTGGGGGGGCTCTGTGTGAGGGGGGCTTTGCGTGGGGGGGTCTGTGATTTAAGGGGGGGCTCTCTGATGTGGGGGGCTCCGTTGGGGGGGTCTGATGTAAGGGGGGCTCTGTGTGGGGGGTCTCTGATGTAAAGGGGGCTCTGTGTGGGGGGTCTCTGATGTAAGGGGGGCTCTGTGTGGGGGGTCTCTGATGTAAGGGGGGCTAAGTTATTAGTGATCATAAAAAAGAAAAGTCAAATAAAGTGCAAAAAAGGTGCAAGAAAATGCGTGCGGGGGGGAAGGGGGGCGCCACAGGATTAGCTTGCACAGGGCGCCTGAATACCTAAGGCCGGCCCTGCATTGATCTTTCTCTCAATCCTGACTAATCTCCCAGTTCCTGCCGCTGAAAATCATCCCCACAGTTAGATGCTGTCTCCACCATGCTTCACTGTAGGGGTGGTATTGGCCAGGTGATGAGCGGTGCCTGGTTTCCTCCAGACATGACGCTTGCCATTCAGGCCAAAGAGTTTAATCTTTCTTTCATCAGACCAGAGAATTTTGTTTCTCATGGTCTGAGAGTCCTTCAGGTGTCTTTTGGCAAACTCTAGGTGGGCTTTTACTGTGTGCCTTTTACTGAAGAGTGGCTTCCGTCTGGCCACTCTACCATATAGGCTCGATTGGTGGAGTGTTGCAGAGATGATTGTTCTTCATGAAGGTTGTCTTCTCTCTGCAGAGAAATGCTGAAGCTCTGTCAGAGTTACCATCAGGTTCTTGGTCACCTCCCTGACTAAGGCCCTTCTCCCCCGATCGCTCAGTTTGGCCGGACGGGCTGCTCTAGGAAAAATCCTGGAGGTTCCAAATGTCTTCCATTTACAGTAATTGAAGGCCCCTGTTTCATTGGGACCTTTAATGCTGCAGACATTTTTTAGTACCCTTCCCTTGATCTGTGCCTCAATACAATCCATTCTTGGAGATCTATAGACAATTCCTTGGACTTCATGGCTTGCTTTGTGCTCTGACATGCACTGTTAACTGTGGGACCTTATATAGACAGGGGTGTGCCTTTCCAAATCATGTCCAGTCAACTGGATTTCCCAAAGATGGACTCCAATCAAGATGTAGAAACATCTCAAGGATGATTAGTGGAAACAGGATGCACCTGAACTCAATTTTGAGTGCCATGGCAAAGACTGTGAATATTTATGTACATGTGATTTTTTTTTTTTTAATAAATTTGCAAAGATTTCAAACAAACGTCTTTTACATTGTCATTATGGGGTATTGTTTGTAGAATTTTGAGGAAAACAATGATTTTTTTCCATTTTGGATTAAGGCTGTAACATATCAAAATGTGAAAAAAGTAAAGTGCACTGTATATTCAGGGTATTAAGAATAAGAATATTCTGATATTTTTCCAATATATCAATTCATCACATACTGTTGCTCACAGGGTGCCATAAAACCCATCGCTGGCAGGGGGGGGGGAGGACATACTGGATCGACACCCTTCTCTTCTACACCTTATTCGTCTATTATCATTAAACATTTATATAATTCTGGCATATTTTTTAAAGCTGTGCTGTTATCATAGTCTCTTACAGATAAGCTTACACTCTAATGTCCCATAACAGTCACATACACTGTTATATATTTTTAATTTCTACAGCTGACATATTCTACAGTACTGTATGGTGAACCTTGACCCATTCACACCAGTCTCTGCACCAAAAGAGCTTGCACTGTAATGTTCCCACCACAATCATACACACCATCATTATAGATTTATATAGCTCTCTCATAAACCGCAGTGCTGTACAGAGAACATGAACCCCTTATTACGCAGAAGAGAAGATTACACTTTAATGTCCCCATCACTGTCAAACACTGTATTATGATTAGTATATATCTCTTAGATTGTAAGCTCTAATGAGCAGGGCCTTCTGATTCCTACTGTATTAAAGTGTATTGTATTTGTACTGTCTACCCTCAAGTTGTAAAGCGCTGCTTAAACTGTTGGCGCTATATAAATTCTATATTATAATAATAATAATAATAATTTATATTGACATATTCCCTCAAAATTTACAGAGAATGCTGTACCTTTAACACCAGTCTCTCCAACAAAGGAGCTTACACTCAGTTGCATAGTATGTTTTTTATAGATTTATATAGCTTTGGTTTACGCTGTAGTCCTATACGGAGAACACTGGATCAGTCACAGAAGTCTCAGCAAATGTGAGACATAAAATGGTATTAAACCCAAAACTACAAATGTAATATAGGGTGGCTGCATTTTTTTCCTTTTTTTCAGGCTTTTTTCCCCTCTGCTTTCACCTGGTAATCTGGCCAGTAACACACCTCCTGTATTAGAGTGCCCCCCCCCCACTGGACAAAGGAGTCGGGGGGGGGGGCACCTTTGGACAGCAGCATTGTTAATCTGTGGGGAGGGTAGTGCTGGATGTACTAACAAATTGTTTAGATAGACTAACAAATTGAAGCTAAACTGCATCTCACACTTTATAAACAGCTACAGCAACATTTTCGGGATAAAGGTTTTACATTAATGAATAAAAGCTGATGATTGTATGCACCCCTGTCAGTGGTAAATTGTTTATCTCATTCCTGTAACTGCTACATCTGCAAGAGAGCTTGTTGCTTTGAAAAACAACATGCTTACTGGAAAGATCACTAAGTCCCGGTTCACACTACCGCGACTTGTCAGGCGACTGGTCAGCTTGACAAGTCGCGGTCCATTCTGTGCTACGGGAACCGTTCTAATAGGAGCGGCTCAAGTCGATTCCATAATGTGAAGTCCGTGCAAGTTGCGCCGAAATCGCGGTGCACGCGACTTCACAGGTCCCCCCCGAAGTCGGATCGCCATAGTGTGAACCGACACTAAGAGAAAATAGGAGAGAGAAAGCCTAAAAAAAGAAAACGAATGCAGTCATCACATCTAAGAATTGGTAATGTGCGATTTAATATTATTATACAGGATTTATATAGTGCCAACAGTTTGAGTAGTTCTTTACAACAAGAGGGCATACAGTACAGTTACAATACAATTCAGTATAGGAGGAATCGGAGGGCCCTGCTCGTTAGAGTTCACAATCTAAGAGGGTTGGGGGATCAAGTGATACAAAAGGTAAAAACTGTGGGGGATGAGCTGATGGAGAAAATAAAAGTACAGTTGTTAGCTAAAGGTGGGATAGGCCTCTCTGAGGATAAAGGTTTTCAGGGATCACCTAAAAGTGGACAGAGTAAGAGATGGTCAGACTGATTGGGGTAGGGAGTTCCATAGGATGGGAGAGGCTGGTGACCGAGGAGCTAGAGGGTAGGAGGTCTTGGAAGGAATGAAGAGAATGATTTGGTAGGTATTTTGAGACTAGCTTAGTGATGTAGTTGGTGGATAGCTTTGTAAGTAGTTGTTATTATTTGAATATATATTGTTGGGTGAGTGGAAGCCAATGAGAGACTGGCAGAGCGGGAAAGCATCATGGGTCTAGCATGAATATCCCTACCAACTTTCAGAGTTGTTTAAAATATGTTTTATTTTTATTTTAGAGAGTGGTGGTGTATATACAGGTCCCTCTAAAAAAATTATCATATTGTGATAAAGTTCATTATTTTCTGTAATGTACTGATAAACATTAGACTTTCATATATTTTAGATTCATTACACACAACTGAAGTAGTGCAAGCCTTTTATTGTTTTAATATTGATGATTTTGGCATACAGCTCATGAAAAACTAAAATACCTATCTCAAAAAAATTAGCATATCATGAAAAGGTTCTCTAAACGAGCTATTAACCTAATCATCTGAATCAACTAATTAACTCTAAACACCTGCAAAAGATTCCTGAGGCTTTTAAAAACTCCCAGCCTGGTTCATTACTCAAAACCGCAATCATGGGTAAGACTGCCGACCTGACTGCTGTTCAGAAAGCCATCATTGACACCCTCAAGCAACAGGGTAAGACACAGAAAGAAATTTCTGAACGAATAGGCTGTTCCCAGAGTGCTGTATCAAGGCACCTCAGTGGGAAGTCTGTGGGAAGGAAAAAGTGTGGCAGAAAACGCTGGAGATGAAGATTCCATTTTTCAGCACGACCTGGCACCTGCTCACAGTGCCAAAACCACTGGTAAATGGTTTACTGACCATGGTATTACTGTGCTCAATTGGCCTGCCAACTCTCCTGACCTGAACCCCATAGAGAATCTGTGGGATGTTATGAAGAGAAAGTTGAGAGACCCAACACTCTGGATGAGCTCAAGACCACTATCGAAGCATCCTGGGCCTCCATAACACCTCAGCAGTGCCACAGGCTGATTGCCTCCATGCCACGCCGCATTGAAGCAGTCATTTCTGCAAAAGGATTCCCGACCAAGTACTGAGTGCATAACTGAACATAATTTATTGAAGGTTGACTTTTTTTGTATTAAAAACACTTTTCTTTTATTGGTCGGATGAAATATGCTAATTTTTTGAGATAGGAATTTTGGGTTTTCATGAGCTGTATGCCAAAATCATCAATATTAAAACAATAAAAGGCTTGCACTACTTCAGTTGTGTGCAATGAATCTAAAATATATGAAAGTCTAATGTTTATCAGTACATTACAGAAAATAATGAACTTTATCACAATATGCTAATTTTTTGAGAGGGACCTGTACATGCTTTGTAGAGATATATAGAGATAACATATTGACCTTATAAGAGACGCATCGTATGCTGGACAGTGGACACACATTAACACTTATTGTCATGGTTGTGATATGCATAGGGGTATGGATGTCAGACCCATTATGCTTTAAGACTTTTGCTGTTGCCCTGGGTAAAGACTATAAACTGAAGAAGAAAATCTTCCAAGTGTTGTATGAGAAGGGTAGCAGACAATGAACGAGTAGTAAGGTGGATTAGTCTGGCAGCAGCATTCATGATAGATTTAAGGGGGATAGCCTATGCCACTAAGGTGGCCATAGATGGATTGAAAACTGACCGGTTCAGCAGTTACAGTCAAACCAATATACTTCTGTTCAACTGCCCTGTTGGATAAAAGTGAGGAGGATTCCTTCATCCATCTTCAAAGTGTGTATGGGGGGAATTGATTTTTCTTTTTTAATTCAGCCCACTGGCTAATTAAAAAAACTGAAC
The DNA here is from genome assembly GCF_965119305.1 of Pelophylax lessonae. Classification (NCBI taxonomy): domain Eukaryota; kingdom Metazoa; phylum Chordata; class Amphibia; order Anura; family Ranidae; genus Pelophylax; species Pelophylax lessonae. The sequence continues at coordinate 267,596,034 of NC_138770.1, forward strand.
CATGTATGGCCACCTTCATACTCTTATTGCAGTCACTCACAGTCACTATTCAGCCACAAGCATTATTATATTACATCACTATATCTCTGACATAGTCCACAGTGCTGTACAGAGAACACTGAATCCTTTATCCCTATCTTATATCAGTCTTTTCTATGAAGACGGTTATGTCGGCCATACACAAGTAGAATTGTGTTCGAATGTTTGTATGTCAATTCTGAAAAATCCTTTGTCAGAGCATTTGATCTTGCCATCGAGTCAACTAATTCAGTTTAAGATTGAATACAGACCTGTTTAGTGAATAGAATACCAGACATATTAAATAGGTTTATTTTGTGCCTAGAACTTGAGCATTATTTATTTTATTTGTTTCAGATACCTACAGTATATAGTGGCGTCAATTTACACAGCGCTTTACATATAAATTGTACATTCACATCAGTTCCTGCCCTCAACGAGCTTACAATCTAAGGTCCCTAACTCACATTCATACATACACATACTAGGGCCAATTTAGACAGGATCCAATTAACCTACCATCATGTCTTTTGGATTGTGGGAGTTACCTGGAGTACCTGGTGGAAACCCACGCAGGCACAGGGAGAACATGAAAACTCCAGGCAGGTAGTGTCATGGTTAGGATTTGAACCAGTGACCCCTTTGCTCCAAGGAGAAAGTGCTAACCACTATAATATGTAAGCACTGCTCAGGGTTTTACAGCTCGAGTGTAGCACCTGCTAATGAGTACAGTCCACACCAGAAATTGTCATTTAAGAGCTTGTTGGCCCACTTTTATTAGAGAAAGTTCAAACAAAGTTCCCTAAAACAAACTCAAAGGCCTTTCCTCGAAGGGGTTTTTCACTATCAACACTAAATAACAGTAGATTCAGCCTCCTGGCTTACACATGCAACATTGTTGCTGTGGTCTTTCACTTTAGACTCTTTTTTGTCTCCCACAGACCATTTTCTCGCCAACACTCTCCGCATAGCAGCCCCTTGCTGCTCTGGCCCTCGGGCTTGGGTTTCTGTCTTTTCCAGTGCAGACATGCACCCCTTTGGCTTCTCCCATTCACAGCTGGACTCCTTGTGAGAGTGGAGCCAGAACCATGGTCAAGTCACTACCAATAGCACACACCTAACCAATCAATGTGCTGGTGGTTAACAAAATCTGGACCCAGAACTGGAGATTTTATCCCACCCTGATTGCTAAGTAAAGTCCGGGCTCCAGGTCCCAAAACACATTTTTCTTATCCACGAGGAAACTGAAAAGCCAGTTTCCTACTAATTAGGCAAACCCTCTTGAGCCCCTCAACCTGCCTGTTTGAGAATCTTGCCTCCATCTTAGAGACTGAAAGAAGGAATCAGCTATCAGAGCACATGTGGGACTAAAACTTGCATCCGCCTGCATCTTCAAAATGCAGCTTTGCTGGGTGGAGCTCAGAAATCCTGACTGCCAAAATTACACGCTTAAGATTTGATGTTCCTAGGCAAGGAGATGATTTTACACAGCATGGAAGCAATACTTGGATGAAAAACAAAAGCCTAGGCAGATCATCTGTGTCCTTCTATGTATTTTCATCCGAGACATTCAAGTTGGACAGAAATGTTGCTGAAAACCTGACCTTCAGGGTCATTGAGAGTTACTGAAAGCCACAGTCACCTTATCCCTAAAGATCTCTACACCAGGTTCCTTACTGGGACACAAGCTTTGGCGACCCTTTTAGCTATATAGCTCAGGGGTCATTGCGGTCCGGTAAGTTGAACATCCAAAGGGGGAGGCACTATTCACAGCACTGGATTGATTGCACGATTTTGCACTTTCCTCTTGGCACTCAAGCACTTTTGGGACTTCTTTGGACCTTTGGAGTTTTTACTTATTTATTGGATTATCACTGCTTAAGTTTGCATTTATTGGACTGGCACTATTTATTTTTCACGTAATCATTTATTCAACTCCGTAGTGGGGGATATCACAGAACATTATTTGCACATGAATTGCACGTTGCACTTTAATATTATTTAAATAATATTATTAATTTATTAGTGGTATTTATTATTCAGTATTTATCATTGAATACCTCTTTGCGCTGTAATTTGGCACTGAATTTGTAGAAAATTTGGTCACCACCTTATTTTTTGAACAGCTGCATTTAGGTATAGCACATTATATTTATCCATAGCGCGGTACACTTTTTAATTTTTAGTTGTCATAGAGGTGCAGAAAAATTGGGCCTTGGGTGTTGGTGGTGCCTGAACACCGCAACCCCTCACAGTTGCTCTTGCTGAGCGCAGGAATGGGCCCTGCTGGTAAAAATTCCATACCAATTGGAAATTGGCAAAGATCAAGTGCTGTATGTGTTCTTATCAGTGATCTAGTGGGGGTGCTGTGCTGTCATCTGACCTGGCCAAAGTTGGGTGGCGGCTATGCAAACCGGCTGGAGTGATGGGGACCTGGAAGGTTAGTATCGGCAGGAACTGAAACTGAAATTGGGCCTTTGGTGTTGGTAGTGCCTGAACACCGTAACCCCTCACATTTAGTCTTGCTGGGTGCATGAATGGGACCTGCTGGTAAGAATTCTATAAAAATTTGAAATCGCATGTACTTTTCATACAGGTGCCCAAAATTGGGCCTTTGGTGTTGCTGGTGCCTGAATATCGTAACCAACCCCTCACAGTTACTCTTGCTGGGCGCAGGAACGGGACCTGCTGGTAAGAATTCCATACAAATATGAAATCGCATGTACTTGTCATACAGGTGCCCAAAATTGGGCCTTTGCTGTTAGTGGTGCCTGAACACCGTTACCAACCCCTCATGGTTACTCTTGCTGGGCACAAGAATGGGACCTGCTGGTAAGAATTCCATACAAATTTGAAATCGCATGTACTTGTCATACAGGTTCCAAAAATTGGGCCTTTGATGTTGGTGGTGCCTGAACACCGTAACCCCTCACAGTTACTCTTGCTGGGCACAGGGACAGGGCCTGCTGTTAAAAATTACATACGAAATTTAAATTGTATGCACCTGTCATACAAGTGCAGAAAAACTAAGCCTTGGGGGTTGGTAGTGACCTAAACCAAAAACATTGTTGGAAGCTAGCAGAATCAAGGTTGAGGAATAGGATAGGAAGAATACGCAGTCTTTAAGGGATGGCAGACCCCTAGCAAATTCAATCAGTTACATCAGCATCAGAGGCTTGATGGCTGTTGTTTATCCAGGACTGATTCATTTTGATAAAAGCCAACTGGTCAACAGAGTCTGTGGACAGATGCACTCTTTTGTCCTTCACAAAAGCTCCAGCAGCATTGAACGTCCATTCGGAAAGCACGCTGGAAGCAGGACAGGCCAGTAGCTCCATTGCATATTGAGCAAGTTCTGGCCAGTGGTCCATCCTCAAGACCCAGTAACCCAGTGGATGCTCAGCTGGAAAGGTCTCCAAGTCTGCTTTTGCGCCTAGATAATCATGCACCATATGATGAAGATGCTGCTGTTGGTTGCTTAAATCTAATAGCCCTAGGTGCTGCTGAGGACTAAAGAACTGTTTAAAGGCATCGGTCAGTCAGCCGCCTTCTTCACTGCTCCTCCTTTGGCTGAACGATGCCTCAGAAACATGTCCAGAGAATGTTAACCTCCCAGTGTCTAGAAAGGTGGTACACACATTTTTTTTCAAGGCCTCCACAAGATGTTTCATCCTCCTGCTCCCTCTACGAAGGCAGGATGAGCTCTGCAACTTTACCCTTGTAACGTGGATCAAGAAGGGTTGCCAACCAGTAATTATCCCTCTCCTTGATAGCACAAATCCTCGGGTCCTTTCGCTGGCTTTGCAGAATCAGGGAGCCCATGCAGTGTAAGTTGGAGAAGGCATGAGCTTCTGAGTCCTCTGGGTCACTAAGGATGACATTGTCAACAGGAGCAACCTGTTGACCAACCACGTACAACTCCTGGGGTTTCTGGGGAATCGAAACCATGCGTTGAAGACTGCTGTATGCTATCCTCTAAATCCATGCTGCCGCAATCCTCTTCCTCCTCTTCCTCTTTCTCCTGTGTGTTTTGTGGCCCTGCAGGCATGATATCTGCATAAAGGGGGCCTTGTGAAGAAAGGAAGTCCTCCTCTTCCTTCTGCTGTTATGCCTCAAGTCCATGATTCCACGAAGCATGTGCTCCAGCAGGTAGACTAGAGGGATAATGTCACTGATGCATGCATCATCCCGGCTCACCATCCTTGTGGCCTCCTCAAATGGTGACTTAAGGAGCACTGCTGCTTCAGAGGACATTTGAGCAGAAGAGGACACGGAGGAAGAAGAAAAGGAGGAGTTGGTGGTGGAGTAGCCAGATGTGGCAGAACCAGCACCAGCTTTTTGGAGGCTTGGTGGCAAAACAATCTGCAACACTGAACTCTGTCCTGCATCCTTCCCAGCTGCCAGCAGAAATACCCAGTGCGCCGTGAAAGAAATGTAACATCCCTGTACATGCCTACTGGACCAAGAATTAGCAGTAATGTGAACCTTCCTGCTGACTGCTCTGTCCAACGAGGCCAAAACACTACCTTCCAGATGATTGTAGAGAGCCGGAATGGCCGTACGTGAAAAGAAATGCCTTTTTGATACCTGCCTCTGTGGTACAGCACATTCCACAAAATTGAAAAGGCAGCAATTGTAATGCTAGCAATTTGGCCAAGCTAGCATTAAGACACTGAGCATGTGGATGGCTGGGACAGTATTTCTTTGTACGGTTCAGCAACTGGGGTAGTGAAATTTGCCTGCTGCTCAAATCAAGCGGTGGTGTACTGCTAGCAGATTGAGTGCAAGTCTCTGTGGCACTCATTGCTATACCATCATCCCTCTCAATGCAGGTATTTGAGTAGTTATGAGGTATAGGGCTAGAGATCCCAGATGAGGAGCAAGGTGCAGTATGCTTGTTTTGATCTTGTGGCTCTTTCAGATGCTGTTGCCAACGGACTGCATGGCAGGTCATCATATGCCTTATCAAGCATGTGGTGCCCAAGTCACTGGTGTTCTGCCACGCTTGTCCTGCTTCAGACAGATGTTGCAAACAGCAACGCTCTGGTCTACTGCACATGTGCTAGAAAAAGCCGACACTAATGAACTTTTGGAAGTTCGCGGGGAGTTTGAAGCACCCTGCACCTGTGGAGCTCTGTGCTGTAATGCAATGGGTTGGCTACTCCTATGGCGGCCCCTGGAGCACATCCTGCCTAATTGGAGTTGTTCCTCCTCCTCCCCCTTCTCCTCCTCTATCCTGTCAGGCACCCAAGTACAGTCAGTGACCTCATAATCCCCTCCCTCCTCCTCTTGGCAGTATGCCGAAGCTGTGGGAACATGACTGCTAGTTTCATTATCACCCCCTCTCTCTAGGCTCACGTTATGCCCTTCATCAACCTGCAAACCAACATCACAGCTTTTAAACTGCTGCGCATCCTCCAGCAGCATGTCACTGACACTATGATCGAATAGTTCAGGTGACTCCTCCGTGCATGATGGTGGGGCGACAGAAGGAGTAGCTGTGGAGAAGGAGCCTGTGGAACGGGCCGCTTTGGCAGCTGCATTGGAAGGCAAACTACTGTGAGCGTGGGTGTCAGAGGACGAGGTGGATGAGGATGGCTTATTTATCTACTCCACCAACTCTTCCACATGTTGTGGCTGAATACATGGGCAGCATCAGAAATTAAGGATGGGCGTGCCCTGCCGGCAGAGGATGCCCCATGTTCACTGTGGACACAGGCTGCTTGCCCTCTTTCGTGGCCTGTGAGTGTCTGCCTCTCCTTGTCAGCCTTTCGGACATGATGTGGATAGAGATCAATATAGGGTATACGCAACTGACCAATAGATACTTAATGGCCTGATATAATCTAATCAATAGCCCTATATATAGAGATCAATGTATGGTATATGGTCTATGGTATATACTGCACTACTGAATATACTTCATTATCTGATCTCTTAACTTGTAAAAAGCACAAATCAATATAGGGTATACGCAACAGACTGATAGATACTCAATGGCCTGATATGATCTAATCAATAGCCCTATATATATAGAGATCAATGTATGGTATATGGTCTATGGTATATACTGCACTACTGAATATACTTCACTATCTGATCTCTCAACTTGTAAAAAAACACAAATCTCTCTCCCTGACTAACTCACTGCTGCTAGCAATGTCTCTAATTAGACTTCACTGCACTGTCTGAAAAACTGCAAATCACTTTACTCTCCCTGCCTGAAAAACATGATCCTCTCCTTCCCTAACTCACTGCTAGTAGCAAAGTCTCTAGACTACACTGCACTGTCTGACAAACTGCAAATCACTATGCTCTCCCTGCTTGAAAAACTCGATCCTCTCCCTCCCTAACTCACTGCTTGTAGCAATGTCTCTAGACTATACTGCACTGTCTGACAAACTGCAAATGACTATTCTCTCCCTGCCTCAAACACGTTCCTCTCCCTGTCTCCTATGTCACCCACACAATTATCACACTACACGCTGCGGCTGTGCGAGCAGCCTTTATATAGTGTGTGGCGTGTACTTAGTCCCTGAGCCATGAGTGGCTAAAGGCAGCCTGCCTTTGTCCAATCATGGCAGAGATCATTTGACTGGCCAAAGCATGGAGGTCAGGGTGCATGATTTGGCCATTCACACAACGCACTGCCCGCGCCACGCGCAATGCATTATGGGCATTTGAATTTCCTGCGAAGAAGCACATTTGTTCGTCATTCGACGAACGGACGAAAGACCGATGTTCGACTCGAACTTGAAGCTCATCCCTAATTGGAGTACTTTTACACAAGACTACAAATAAAATGGAAAGTAGAGCACATAGCGCCCCCATATCAAACATCTCATATCCATGTGATAATTGCCTGGTTTCAACCGTGTCATTATGTAAAAGAATATTAAAAATGGCTCACTGCAGATCATCAATTTCAGACTCAGCCTCAGAGTCACTTTTTGTCATGGGGTAGTCTTCCTCACTAGAGCTAGGTGGTTCTTATGTTGCTGTGGCTGTGGTTTGTTCAAATGCTGCCACCATATTGCTCCCGTTGTCTGTTATCACTGTGAGGATCTTCCTCTTTGGTATGTCCCACTCTTGCAAGCATTTGTCCACACATGCTATAATTGACTGTGCAGTGTGTGGGTGGGCTACTTGTTAAAGGGCCAACAATATGTGTTCAGGTTTATGTTGTTCAACACAAAAGTAGCATGCATTTATAGCAAGGAATGAAGCTGAGAGTCCTTTTTTTGTCCATAAATCAGTGCAAATAGATACTCTCCGGCAGTAGCCAGTCTCTTTTTGAATTGTTGTTTTTCCTCTTCATACTGTTTGTCAATCAGATTGCTTATTTTATTTTTCTTTGGAACAGTCAGCTTCTTATCTACTGTCTCCATCCTACTAACAAAGTCCTCATCCTCAATCGTTCTGACTGGTAATTCGGTGCCCAATCTATCTTGCTTTGGCCTCCTCCCTGCCCTGTTGTTCCTTAGAGTCAATTTTGTATTTTGAAGCACCTAAAAGAGCAGTGTAAATAGTTTGCTTTGGTGCTCTGGCTTGACTTGGCCCATCATTTGAGGTTTTCTGTATCTGTGGGGTGGAAAAAAGGGGAAAAATTCAAGTTATTTTGATTCTACATTCTCTCTCACCCCACACAGTCAGGTCCAAGTTGTCCCTCGATAATAAACTACATGTATGGCCCTTCCCAGGGCCAGCCTTAGGTCTTTAGGCACCCTGTGGCATGCGAAAATTGACAGTGACCACATCCTTCTATAAATATTTTGGCGAGATACTTCAATTCTGGGAAAGCAGCAGCTGATAGATATTATGAAATCAATCCCATTAAGATTCGGTAACTGAAGTGCACAACATGAACAGACAAATAGCTATTACTTCAGAATAACAAAAGGAATGAAATCTGACTGCAAGAAAGTTTGTTAAAAAAAATCCCTGCAATGTACATAGATAAGACCTTACCTTTGTATGAATTTTAGGATGAGTTGTCCGAAAATGACTATTCAAGTTTGTTGTTTTTTTACCAGTGAGTGTCACTCCACATGGTTTGCAAAGGGTCTTGTTATCCTTAACATTAAATGTAAAATACATCCATATATCTTCTCTTCTCTTCTCTTTCTACCAGTCACAGAGCCCAAAATTTCCTGTATGCTTTGTGCAGCAGTGGGGATAGGAAATAAGGAGGAGTGACTCAGTCTCAGTCCAACTCGCCTCGGTCAGGCCGGGATGTGGGCGGTGAGGAGGAGGCCTGTAATGCACAGTGCTCTGGACGGTGTGTGGACAGTGGGGAGGCCTGTAATGCTGCACAGTGATCTGGACGGTGGTCTGAGAGGCCTGTATTGCTGGCCTGTGCTCTAAATGCCGGTGGTCAGAGGAGGGCTGTAATGCTGCACAGTGCTCTAGATTGTGGTCACTCTAAGGGATGGCCTGTAATGCACAGTCCTCTGGATGCCAGTGCTCAGAGGAGGCCTATAATGCACACACAGTGCTCTAGACAGTGGTCACTCTGAGGGATGGCCTGTAATGCACAGTGCTCTGGATGGCGGTGGTAGGAGGAGGCCTGTAACGCTGCACAGCGCTGGATGGTGGTTTCAGGTCAGGTCTGAGGGATGACTTTAATGCACAGTGCTCTAGATGCTGGTGGTCAGAGGAGGCCTGTAATGCTGCACAGTGCTAGATGTGGTCTCAGGTCTGAGGGATGGCCTGTAATGTACAGTGCCCTGGATGCCAGTGGTTAGAGGAGGCCTGTTGTGATGCTGCATAGTGCTGGATGGTGGTCTCAGGTCTGAGGGATGGCCTATAATGCACATTGCCCTTGATGCGGGTGGTCAGAGGAAGCCTGTTGTAATGCAGCACAGTGCTGGATGGTGATCTCAGGTCTGAGGGATGGCTTGAAATGCACAATGCCCTGGGTGTTGGTGGTCAGAGAGGAGGCCTGTTGTAGTGCTGCACAGTGCTGGATGGTGGTCTCAGGTCTGAAGGATGGCCTGTAATGCACAGTGCCCTGGATGTCGGTGGTCAGAGAGGAGGCCTGTTGTAGTGCTGCACAGTGCTGGATGGTGGTCTCAGGCCTAAAGGATGGCCTGTAATGCACAGTGCCCTGGATGCCACTGCCAGTGGTCAGAGGAGGCCTGTAATGCACACACAGTGGTCTGGGCAGATGGTGGTCTGAGGGGAGCACTCAGGCCTGCTGTAATTGTAATTACAAAATCAAGGAAAACCTGCGCTAAGCGTGAATCAAGTGAGAAATTGAACATGAAAAATTAACAGTGAAAAGCTGCTGACCACTGGACCTATATAAATCCAAAATCTAACATACAAACAATTGTTTAGCGCTAATCATAAATAGTGAAAAAATCATGAGTATAAAAATTATAATACATATAAGCAAATGACAATGTGTGAGCATATGACAAAAGAAATTGTTATATGTATTAACATAAACAGTGTATCAGAAATCATGCAAAAACGTGTTGAGACCAATAAAGATTTCTAGGATATAAACAACAGGTCCCAGGGTGGACGATGCACACAGACTGATGTCCAAAATATAAAGTTCCCAAGGAGTGATGAGGCAGTAAGAAACACCCGTGAGTAGTGGTATAATATTGGCTACATACCAGAAAGCATGGGCCCCCAAACTTATGGGCAGGCCACAGACGCTTTGTGTGTAAATCAGTATTCTGATATTTCCTCCAGGAACTCAGGGGTAGACTCTCACAGACTCTCATAAACTCTCATAGGCAGCTCCAGCAATCACAAACCCATATATATAGGGAGGGAGAGTGAAAAAGCACATAGCGTAATTCCGTTGAGATAAAGAAAAGCATCTATTAACCACTTGCCGACCGCCGCACGACTATCTACGGCGGCGGTCAGCCCCTCACAGGCAAAGTGACGTAGGTCTACGTCGCTCGCCTGTGAGGGTTTAGGGAGCGAGCGCGCGCCGCCGGAGGCGCGCTCCCGCTCCCGCGTGGTCACGGACCGCCCCGCGCGTGTGACCGGCGGACCCGATCGCCGCCGGCCACTCTGCGATCGGCGGGGGAGAGGGAGAAAGTCAGGCAGCTTGTGTAAACAAGCTGCCTGTCATTCTCCTCTCTGTATGAGAGCTGATCACATGGATCTACTATGTAGATCCATTGATCACTCTGCATACAGTTGAAGCCACAGCCAATCACAGTTAGAATCACGCCCCTAGGGACACACACAGACCCTCCCTCTCAAATAAAGTTAACCCCTTCACTACCAGTGTATTTTTACAGTAACAGTGCATATATATAGCACTGATTACTGTAGAAATGTCACTGGTAACCCCAAAAGTGTCAAAAATGTCAGTCAAGGGTCCGATCTTTCCGCCGCAATGTCGCAGTCCCGCAAAAAAAATCGCAGATCGCCGCCATTACGCGTTAAAAAAAAAACAACAAAAATGACAAAAATCTTTCCCTTTGTTAGTAAACGCAATAACTTTTGCGCAAACCAATCAAAATACGCTTTTTGCGATTTTTTTTTACCAAACATAGGTAGCATAAAACAAATTGGCCGAAAATATTAAAAAATTTTGATTTTTACATTTTTTTTGGGGGAATTTCATATAAAAAAAAGGGAAAAATATTGCTATTTTTGCAAAATTTACGCTCTTTTTTTGTTTATAGCGCGTGATCAAAAAATCGCACAGGTGATCAAATACCATCAAAAGAAAGCTCTGTTTGTGGGAAAAAAAGGACGCCAAATTCGTTTAGGTACAGCGTCGCACGACCGCGCAATTGTCCGTTAAAGTCACGCAGTGCCGAATCGCAAAATACCCTCTGGTCGTTTAGCAGCCAAATCCTCCGGGGCTTAAGTGGTTAAGGTTGCACTTACATAGTTAAGAAATTCCAGGCACAGTATAAAAACCGCGGCGTCCCGCGAATCATGAATGAAGCCGGCATCCAGGGGGCATGGTCACGATGCGTCCGGTAAAGGGGCTGCTAGAAAAAAATTCAAAAAGGTTTGGGACATCTGGTTAGAGTCCAGCACCACTGTGACCGAACAGTATGACCCCACGACTTATAGACCTTAAGTAGCCCCTTGTAGGTAAATATAGGTAACCCTGTTTTGCTGTCATGGCAAAGTTACTACACTTCCTGCAAAACTAATCAAACCCCCTGTATGTCCACGGAGATTGGCACAGCGAAAATGAGCAACTGTTGTGGTTATTGATTATAGGGGTCTCCTTCTCCAACACCCATACCACTTAATATGCTTGAGTGCTTTCATATACTCTCTATTTATAGCAGCAAGTTTTTTTTAGGATGTTTTCGGTCTACTTAATTTTTTGCTAAGTTCTAATATACCCTTTTTTATTTTTTATTTTTTTTGTTATTGTTATTGTCTTTATGACCCGGGGTATGTCCAGAGGCTCTGTTTCTGTATCATTTCTTATTTTCTTTAAAAAAAATAAAAAGAACCTCCAAAAAAAAAAAATAATAGTAAACACTGAATGAATAGATGCTATTCATAAAAAAATATTGCTTGTAACAGTGTTTATCATTAAGCAATCATAGTGTAAAAAAAAAACCTGATCACTTCCCCAGAGTAGGACAGCATCAATATGGTAACACGGTACTGCTCTGGTCACAGATCATAAAAAAAAAATTGTTTAAAAAATGAAAACCTATTATTGAAAATGGTATTTATTGATATTTCTTTTTATACATACTGTCACCAGTCAATGTTCCTGATCACTGCCACACAAGTCACATGGCGACGCTGTACTGCTTTGGTGACAGTATGAAAAAAAAAAAAAAAAAGATTGTGAAAAAAAAATGAATTTAATTGAATTTCCTCATTTTCCAAAAAGTTGTGGCAAAAAATTACTACAACTTTAAAGATCTCATTAAGGGGGTTATTTACTAAAACTAGGGCATGCAAAATCTGGTGCAGCTCTGCATAGAAACCAATTGGCTTACAGGTTTTATTGTCAAGCTTAATTGAACAAGTTAAAGTTAGAAGCTGACTGGCTACCATGCACAGCTACACCAGATTTTGAGTGCTCCGTTTAAGTAAATCTACCCCTATGCCTCTTTCTAAATACCTAGGACTGTCTACTTTCTAAAAATTAGTCATTGGGAGGTATTTGTACTGTCCTGGTGTTTTAGGACGATTTATATATATATATATATATATATATATATATATATATACAGACACTTATCTGGGTCATTTTTATCAAAGAAATGTAGCAGGATACATTTAAGTCTAAATTTATGAAGAAAGATTATTTATTTGAAAAATTTTATAACAGAAACATTTTTCTTTTCAAGATTTTTGCCCTTTTTTTTGTTGTTTATTTACCAAAAAATAAAAAACCCAGTGGTAATTAACCAGTTCTGAACCGGAAGGATTTGCCCCCTTAATGACCAGGACATTTTTTTGCGATTCGGCACTGCGATACTTTAACGGACAATTGCGCGGTTGTGCGACACTGTACCTGAATGAAATTTATGTCCTTTTTTTTTCCCACAAATAGAGCTTTCTTTTGGTGGTATTTGATCACCTGTGTTTTTTTTTTTTTTTTTTTTTGCACTATAAACAAAAAAGTGTGACAATTATGAAAAAAAAAAAAAAACAATTTGTTACTTTCTGCTATATGACATTCCCCAAAAAAATTAAAAATCAAAATTTTTTTTTTATCCTTTTTGGCCAATTTGTATTCTGCTACATATTTTTGGTAAAACAAAAATTGCAATAAGCATATTTTGACTGGTTTGCGCAAAAATTATCGTGTCTACAAACTAGGGGAAACATTTATGTCATTTTTTTTACTAGTAATGGCGGCGATCTGCGATTTTTTAGCGGGACTGTGACATTACGGCGGACAGATTGGATACCTAACTGACATTTTATACACTTTTGGAGGGGACCAGTGACATTACTACAGTAATCAGTGGTAAAAATATGCACTGTTACTGTAATAATGACACTGGCAGGGAAGGGGTTAACCTAGGGGTGATCAAAGAGTTCATTGTGAGCCTAGGGGAGTGTTTTCTAACTGTGGGGGGAGGGACTTGTGAAATGATCATAGAGACCTGTGATCCTATATAGAAGGATCACAGGCACTCTTACTACAGCTGACCGTCCTTCTTTCTCAGCGGGGATCGATCGCAGATGGCCAGCGGCAATCTGTGCCGTTGGTCCTGTGCATCGGCATCCGTGCTGCCTAGTGGGGGGCAAGAGCATGCTGCTGGTGGCGTGCGCTTGCCCCCAGGTGCGTTTCCGTGGATCGCCATACATGTATGGCAATTCGCGCAGCCGAGCCAGCCTGTATGTATGCGGCGGGTGGTCGGCAAGTGGTTTAATACCACCAAAAGAAAGCTCTATCTGTCTCGAAAAAAATTAGAAAAATGTAATTTGGGTACAGTGTTGCATGACAAAGTAATTGTCATTCAAAGTATGACAAAATGTAATTTGGGTACAGTGTTGCATGACTAAGTAATTGTCATTCAAAGTGTGACAGCGCTAAAATCTGAAAATTGTCCTGGGCAGGAAGGGGGTGAAAGTGTCCACTATTGAAGTGGTTAAACCAGAAGATCTCAGACCCATTCAAAGGATACTCATTGTGTGCTCTATTTTCTTCTAGCATGTATATTTTTATAAGTCATAAATGTATATCAAGGGATGTTACTCTTCTACAGTATCTATATATGTAACCTTTATATTTTCCATAGATGTAACCTCATACATAACACCAAGCAGTGTGAAGTAGAACGTTTCCGTTGATGAAGCTGTGTCTTCTCCATTATCAATAGCTGATTTTCCATTACAGAGAACATTCCACTCTTTCCACTGATGTTCACCCCTTGATCCCTCAAGTGCCCACATGAGCAATTCTTCTTGTATTTTTAAATCACAGGGGGCTTTAGAGATGACCTATGAACAACTGTAACTACCAATAGATACACGCAGATCCTAATTTTTTCAAATTCACTCAAGTTTATATGGCTGCTAGAGGGGCCCAGGTGCTCATAAACTGCAGGAGATACAATTTTCCTGAAATTGCATTGGAATTACATAACCAAGTTATGTGTTTAACTGTACATGATTACAGTTGTTTTTTAATACATAATTATTCATTTGTAGTAATAAGTTCACCACAGTGATTATATACTGTATTAAAACACATAAACAGCCTAAAATATAAAGATTTTAGGAACTTTTCACGTTTTTATGAACTTTTAAACATTAACACAAATAGACATCAGCTATTTTAGACTGCAATGAGGGGGGCAGAAATTGTCATACTATATTATAAAATACACATATCCCAATATTTTCATAGTACTGATATGGGGTATAGTATGTTGACTTCTTGGAACTTTTAATTTTTTCATAGAAGGAGATCTTTCTATAATTAGGTGCAATAAACCAAAAAAAAAAATATCATAATTTAAAAAATGACCTCTGTCATCCCAACACTGTAATTATAATACTCCTTTTGGTTACAGTGCATATCAGTAATTAAAAAAAATACAGGGTAATCAATCATAACATCAGATTATACCAATTATAAGGACTTGCTGTCCCTCTGGTAACTTCTATGGAAAAAAAATGTATTTAATGGATTTGGATGTTTTATGTTTAAGTGGTTGTAAAGGCTCAAGGTTTTTATGCAAAAAGGTAAAAAAAACTCTCTGCGTGCAGCAGCTCTCCACCCCCCCACCCCCAGAGCCATACTCTGTGTCTGAATGGACAGATGGAGCAGCGGCTTGGGAGGGAGCCTGCTTGGGTGCTCCCATAGCAAGCAGCTTACTTGTTATGGGGACACCTGCACTCAGCAGGAGGGAGGGGCCAGGAGAAAAGGAGAATTAGGGCTGCTCGCAGGTAAGTATAACATGTTTGTTATAAAAAATAAATAAATCAGACTTAAATATGACTTTAGCTTGTGCTTTATTAACCATATGAACAGATATGATCATCATGCCACATAGTCCCCACATGCCTCTTAAAGAGGAAGTAAACTTCCATCTTTAAGTTTTACCTATAGGTAAGCCTATATTAACGCTTACCTATAAGTAGTGGAAATATCTCCTGAATGTGCACGTTTAGGAGATATTTACTCAGCTAGCAGCCAGTTACATCACTGGCGCATACGCTCTGAAGGAACGGCCACCCATGCTGTTTCTTTAGAGCAGTGTGCGGTGACTGGCGGCTCCCGCGTGCATATGCGGGAGTGACATATTAACGGCCCTGGCCAGTCACAGAGCCGGAGCCACGAACCCGGATAGAAGACCGGGTAGAGATGGACACTGCCTTCAGCAATGGCATCCCATCGCTGGAACGCTTCAATTTCAGGGAAGTTTAACATAATGTGCTAGTATGCGTTGCATATAATGCCTTTGCAAGGAGAAGAAGAAAAAAAAGTGCAGCGGTTTACAACCACTTTAAAGAGACTTTAGACAAAAGCAAAACTGCGAGGGGTATACAGTGCTGGCACCTAGAAGAGAAAAGGTTCTGATACTTCTCATAGTTTTGGAACCTCAATCCCCCCGCGCACACATTTAATGTTTTAAAAAGATTGCTGGAGTTTTGTCTGTGACTAACCTGACATTTAGGTGCATCTAAAGGCTTTTTGGAGTTGTTGCAGGTAGAGGTGACTGCACTTTAAACCCACAGCAGTTTTACAGGGTCTCTTTAAATGTTGTCTTGAGGACTACCACAGTGTCCATAGTTTCAAACAAAGCATCCAAGAGGGACTGAGACTTTAAACTTAATTCATATCAGGTAGTAAAAAGAAAATATCATTCAGAAAGCTTACTAACTCAGGTTAGACTGCTCAAAACAGACAGGACTACCCTTCAGTCGGTACGCAGCAGTCGGCTACCTGAAAATAACACACACAAAAAAATGAGCACAAGACCAAATAATAAAAGTCCAAACTAATTTGATTTATTGATTTGCATTAAAAAACAGTCAATGCATTTTGGGGGCCAGATAATACTCCTCCTTCATCAAACTCAACTTTAGTTGAAGTAAGAAATTTGATTGGACTCAAAATAGGGCTTTCCTGTGCTTCTGGCTAGTAAATCTTCTGATCCAGCAAGTAACTTATCCTATATAGATCTACACAGGAAAGCCTTATTTTGAGAACAATCAAGTTTCTTATTTTAATTGAAGCCTGGATGAAGGAGTGTTTTTTGGCCCCCAAAACATGTCGGCAGTTTTTAAGGGAAACCATTAAATCAACTTGGACTCTTTTATTATTTGGTCTGACGTTCCTTTTTTTCGTGTATGATTTTTTCCATTAGTCTGCTGGTTCTATTGGTGCGTGTTTTTCTCTAGTAACAGTGCCCATAGTTGTCACTGACCATCCACATATCTAGTCAGTGTGAGAATTGTTTCATTATCTTCCAGTCACATTTTGATATGATGGAGTGCCATAAACATGTTGAAATCTCAGGTCAAATTAGAGTAATAAATTCAAGGGCATGCTCACTGCAGATCAATCAACGTAAAAGCGTTGGGAAGACAAGGTTACCTTATTGGAAATCATTTATTCAAGAATCAAGAATTTAAGCTACAGGTCTCAAGCAAATCCGGAGTGCCAGTTAATAAATTGTACCTAACCCTGAAATCAAAAATGTAATATATTGCGGATTGCCAGTCTTTGGGTAAGGTGGATGGATTTGTTTTCTTTTTCCATTTTTTTCCTTTTTCTCACCTGATAATCTTGTGAATGAAACATGTCCTGTCCCTGTATGACTACACCTACTACTTCACAGTATCTAGTACCTTGGCTATCACCCTAGGCTGGACTAGAACCAAGTCCTTCTCTCTACATGGGTGCAGGGGAATTTGTAGTTTGCAAAAGATATCCTGGGAGGAGGATAAGATTGCGCTTTTACTTCAGCTGACGGGAATTGGCAAGAACTCGGCATTTCAGGCAACATCTAAAGCTATTTTCTGTACTTGGTGAAAATATTCTCAGCCTGAAAAAATAAAACAAATTAAGCCATCACATCTAAGGACTGGTATGCTGCAATGAATTCAGCTTTTGCTCTTGGGTTTAACTGCAGCACAATTGTTCTGCAGACTTTCTCTAAGCAGAGTAAAGGCACATAGGAAGCCATCCAGGTTCATTATAACTGAGATTTTATAAACCTTGTCCTCACATAACATCCTAGAGGTAGTAAAGACTTTTCTAGTTTTGGCAGAATGATCAATGAATATCTTCTTTTCTCTTGAGGCACAGACCACACACAATAAAATCCCTAAACAATCTTCTTAGATTTACCAACAGCTTTGTGGTGCAAACGATTACCTATTCAATTAAATAAATCTGTATACAATCTAATATTTCCATGTACATCTATTTTTGGTAAAGCTCAAGCTGGCCATACACAAGACAATCCAACTATACAATCCCTGTGCAATTAGTTTTTATCCAATGAGTCAGGTCCTTGCACTACGTAGTAGTCTGTAGATCTAAAGGAAACTGCACAAACAAATTGTAATGTGCATAGTCATCTTTAGAAACATCAACCTCTTCCTAACCATGTAACGCATTTGTGTGGCAGTAAGAAGGGTGGGCCTTAACACCCACGTGTCACATGTATGCATTTATTGTGCCAAAGTCACAGACAGCTTCTGGTCTTGATTTAAGATGGGCTCCCGATCATGTGACCGCTGTGACAGATAATCACATTCATTATGTGACCAGAAAGTCTGCCCCGCATTTAGGCATTAGGACCCAGTTGAAGGGCCACCAGGAGGGGGTGGGAAGGAGACAAAATCCAGCCATAACTTACATTTTTTATTGAATGGAGGGGGGGGGGGGTTGGCTTTTTTAATTGTAGATTTGTAACTCCATTAGGGGGATTTCCCTTCACATTCTGCCTAGGAGGCCCATCAAGAAGGAAATTGAAATATCCCAAAAATGAAAGGAGATTCCACCCTAGATTTATCACCAGTAGAAGATTTCCCTTTGGCCTCCTGATCTGGTACAACCACTAAAGAAAAGCTTTTAAATGCAAAATTTACCAGCTTAAGGCAACCTACCATCGACAGCTCCTTTCAAATGTGGGAAACTAACAAATTGTCAGAATGTTAGTGGCAACTTAATTTAACTCTAATCAATTTTGTGACTGAAAAGTGTTAGGTACAATACAGTGTTTTGTTATTCCTTTGTGAATACCAAAAATAATTAAAGCAAGTGTAGCCATTTTCCACCACTTTTAAGGTGATTTTCTTTTTTCTTTTTGACTGGGGAAGAAATAGGTTGAAAATTTTCTTTGCTTTCAATGCGTTTACAATGCTCTCACCAAAAGCTCACACTAAGAGTTTGGCTATTGGGTTGCAGGCAACTTCCATTGGGTGGTCCTAGGGATTGCCTTGGTGGCAACCACAATTAGAAGGCAAGGATGTAACAACGGACAATAGTGAAAAAGAACAGACTGTACATACAAGTCACACAAATAGCAGCATTAGAAGATTCAGGGTATCAAAGTGGAATGCAGGGCAATAAATGACACCAATTAAACAGGCCATGGAACATATAGTTCACTTTATACATACTTTACTTGAGGTCTGTTTAGAAATTCCATAGCTCAGTGTGCTGCCTGCTTAGCTGGATAAAGCTTTTTTTGTCAGCACTTTACTTTCTAAAATAGTCAAACTCTTGTTCAGCTCAGTGTTCTGAATTATGTCCGGGGAACTGAAAAATATTCATGATGATACAGGTATAATGAAAATGTTTGAGATAAGAAAGAAAGGAAACACAAACTGACTATGGAAATGCAAGGACATTTTTTTTTCTGCCACCTGAAGACAGCACAGAATGTAAATACCCAGGAGGCTTCTTGGGGATCAAAAACATGTGTGCAAGACTGGAACAGATAATATAGTGGAGGCAGTGACAAAAAGTGAGTTTAAGAGAAAAGCAGCCTTAATAACAACAAGAGCATTGGAAAAAACAGCAGAAGATCAAGACCAAGCAAATACTGAATTTGAACCCATCCAGAATTTGCTATGTAATCTAGTGTACCTTTCCCACATGTGGAAAGTGGTCTAGTAGTGTTAGTTCCACCTAAATAACTCTGGGACTTTAGACTGAAACCTGACATTGTGATCTTATAGGAGTACCGGCCAACCCTGAAAGGTACCCTAGCTCCAAGTAATCATGTCATGTCAAATAAGACTCATTAAAGTGCAAAAAAAGGCATGGCGTCAAGTTATCAATGTCACTTATGTTTAATGGACCTACTGGTAGTTTATGACCACTTCTGATAGAATTAGTCATACAGTCTCCAATCCATTCAGGCTACTCATTTATTGAAATAGACCAACTGGAAATTTGTAAAGATAAAGATAAAGAGGAAAGCATCTGTGTGTAGCTGCTGCTTATTTGCTCACCACCACTATTGGTGCTAGCTAGATCCCTTCCCACCATGGTCTTTTGTTTGGTGGGTGGATCAGGCAGTAGAATTATTTGTGCAATACTTATGGCTGTCTGTCACCCTTCTTTCTCCCTGGGATTTTGAACTTTAGTCAATGCTACAGCAACATTTTTCAGTTTCCCAGACTTAATTCAGAGCACTAAGCTGAACAAGAGTTTGACTATTTTAGAAAGTAAAGTGTTGATAAAAAAAGCTTCATCCAGCTAAGCAGGCACCACACTGAGCTATGGAATTTCTAAACAGACCTCAAGTAAAGTATTTATAATGTGAATTATATGTTAGTTTTTGCAATGTCACAAAAATACACAATAAAAAAAGTGCTTTTGTTTCATTTGTTAAAAAATGTTGCCATGCTTTCAATAAGAAACATAACTTTTGTGTCAATTTAGATAACTTATAGAATAAAAATTACACCTATTATGTACAAAAACACCAGTTGTTTTAAAACTATAATTGTTCAAACTAGAAAAAAAGTTCTTTTCATATTGTTATGCCTTTTTGCTTGAAGATTGAATAGAAATTTTTTGTAAGCCTTGTATATCCTGGGAAAAAAATGATATACGTACGTAATGACAAAATGATTGCTGAATCTATGGACCCATATCTGAAATGTACAAATTGCTCTGGCCAAAAGGGGTATAGAATTACAAGAACTAAAGGGGTAAGGAAGAGCATGAAAATCTAAAATGTATACAAATTTTTACTTGATAGCATGAAAAATTTGATAGCATGTCTGTGAAGGTTCTTATTTATCCTGGTCATATATTAGCAGTTAGTCACATTCAACTGGACATGTTTCATAATGTTGAAGACATTTGGTAACTTGCTCAAGCCATTTCTTTAGTTCTATCATTTATGTCTAAGGACAAAATGGGAGGTGTGAAAATTGTGGAACCACCATGCTCTTCTTACCTAATCCAATCTTTGGCGTCAGGAATGCTTCATAAATGTTAATCTGTCTATTAACATGGCTGAAGGAATGAACTATTGTAAAAATTCGGGGGTAGAGATGTTAAAATTCCAGTAAATGTGGAAGGCAGGTGGTGTTGAAGGCCTCCACCTCTGTTCAGTAATGGCTTTTTTAGTTTAACATCCTTCACTCCTTGTAAAGTCAGTTGTCCTCTCTGTCCAAAATGTGCACCTTAATGTCCTCAAAATAATTTCCCTTTTCATTCAAGTCGGGGAAAACTGCTGAGTCTTGAAGAGTAGAATTTGCCCTACTATGCTGGGTCATTTGTTTGTGGAGAAGCTGTGTCATCTCCCCAATGTATTGGTCTTCGGATTCCTCACACTATTGCTTTGCTTATATCAAGTTACTTTGCTTATGTTATGTTTGGAAGTTGAGTCTTTAGGATGTACAAGATTCTCTCATAGTGTATTTTTTTTTTTTTTTTTAAAGCCCGTGGTGTGTGAAACACACTCAAAAGACTTACACCCGGTGCATAAAAAAGTGCACACATGCAAAACGTGAGACACACAAAAAGTGCACAAGGCGTACACACATAGCCCTCCTCTGGAGAGGAAGGGCCTAGACCCTGATCCCCCGGGGCGCAAGACTCCTGACGGGGACTGAGGTACTCACTCTGGCCTGCCCAGCCGAAGCCAGGCAGACCCCGTTCTCCAGGGGGACTGCCGAAACAGCCCACCCCAAGTACTAGGTGGGGCTCCCCCGAAGGGAGACCACATGAGAGAGGGCGAACTAAGCCAGAAGGCCATATCCACCCCTCCCAAGACTTTCAGGGCAGGCCCGAGGACCTACGCCATAGAAGTCGTGCAAGTGACAGTACAACCAAAAAGGGACAAACGTGAACACACAACAAAGAAAAATAGAGTGGGGAAAGGGGAATTGGAGAAGTGCTGGGTAGTGCCAAAGTGCGAGACCTTGACAGTGTATTGCTGTACTTAAAATACACCAGGGTGACATGGTGCTTCTGACTTTTTTTGACACTCCAACTACATATGGGATAACTATATTACTCATTGACTTATTGTGTTCTTTTTCACCCCTCTGTTCTATGGTCCTGTGTTTTTGTCTGATCTTGTGGCTGTTGTAACAAAAGCCCCTGAGATGTCTGTGTTTTTTGTCTTTAGACTGTCTTAGGACAGTATGTTTAATGTTACTAAGCTTCTAGTGATACCCACCAGGAAAAGACCCTGGCTCAGTGTGCTTTCAGAATGTATACAGTCTCCCAGTCTCCCAGCATGCCTTCAGGACCCATCTCGATGGGATTGTCTCTGGCTGCATCAATATTCACGCTGCCATCTGCATAGCTAAACACTTATGACCCAGAAACTTCTCAAGCACTCTAAAAGCAGAGGGAGCTATTAGGCTGGTAGCAGCTGAAAACACTGAGCAGACCTGGCTAGTCAAATGCATTTGCACTGAATACAGCGAGCAACTAATTTTACCTAACACAAAAATTACAGCCACACTGAATACAGTGTGGCAAGCTACATTTATCGAAAACACAGCTCCAATAAACACAGTGAGCCACACTAAATCTATCTATCTAATCCTAGCACCTATCCAGGAGGGTGATATACTAATATTAGAGTAACTAATAAACTTAGCTAGGACATAGATGCTGAGACATAGCTCAACTACACACAATGCTAATATATTGAAAGCGGAGTTTATTGCCTGTGATCACTTGTGTTATTGCTGACAGAGTAGTGATTATAGCGTAGTGACTGATTCCTTCAACAGGTTATGATATTAACACAGAAATATGAAGTTGAACATTACTAGGTTGTCAAGATAAACAATGTAATAAAAAGAGTGAATTGTAACACCAACCTCTCCAAGCTGAAATGTTTTTGAGGATCATGCCATTAATAGTTCAGAATACAGGTGTTTAAAATACCAGAGAAACGTATCAAAACATAATTTTACTTCTTTTGATGGTAAGACAAAGAAAAATAGAAACCAGTCCTGCACAAAATTAAAAAGAATAATGTTTTTTTTTTCTTAACCTTGTAAGTTTTTTTTTCTGATTTTAATATTTGTGTAAATGTTTCAGGTATTGTCAGAAAAGACAATTTATTAAAAGTTATGCCACCAAATTCCTTATTTACAAAAGTAATTGTGTATTGTTGTTTCTTAGACAGAGCAAAAAGGAAAAAAAAACTTTCTTGTGAGCACAATTGGAAATACTTTATTTATACAAAATGTTAATTAATAAAATACAGGGCGTAGACTGGGAGGATATGTGGGAATACCCTTTTTTCCATTTGGTATTGGCTAGGGATAGGCAAATATATTTTAAGTTTCTGCATAGGATTTACTTTACTCCGGATGAATTGTCCAATATATAACCATCAGTCTCCATGGAGTGCTGGCAGTGTTCCCAGCCGCTTTTAGATATATCTTCTGGTATTGCCCAGCGATCCAGGGGTTCTGGGGGTGTCTGATTCTGTTGCTAATGTGGTAGCCTTCCGAGTTCCATTAAAAGGGTCAGTGTGTCTTCTGGGGTTGGGTTGGGGGGGAGGGATGTGGCTCCCACTAGAACTTTAAAGACCCTACAAAGTATTCTCCTATTTAATGCTCACAAAGACATAATTCTTTTACAATGCTCACAAAGACATGATACCGTTTTACAAAGCAACTTATTTAAGTAGAGGATATCCAAAAACATTTGACAAGGTTTGGAAGCTCTGGCTTTACAGCCCTTCCACCAAAGCCTAGGCCTTTTCATACCCTCCTAATACTATCTGCATATAGCTATAGCCAAACGGCTAATCAGTTTCGAACCCCTATAGCTGGGCAAACAACATCGACCCTCTTCCACCCTGGGACCCCTACCTCTTGTAGTAAAGAGGACTTGTCAAATCTTCAACATGCCTAGCTTTTGGATACTAGCACATTTTTTTAACTGACCCCTGAAAAGCTAGTCCATAATGTGATTGTTATTCCTCTATTCTTCAGATGATTGCCTAACGGGGGGTGCAGCTTGAAGGCAGGTGGGTGCGGGAAGGATTGTTGTTTTTTCCTCATTTTGTTTTATAATATGGTATTTTTGGATGTATCTCTTTTTGTTTAACATAATTGTGTTGTGTTGTCTAAAAATGCCAAGTGCCATAAATGCCAAGTACATAAATTTGCCAAGTACATAAAATTTGTAAGTACATAAATTTGCCAAGTACATAAAAATGCCAAGTACATAAATTTGTAAAAAAAAAAATACATCCAATGTATAGAAAGTTCATCAAGTGAGACATCGAGTCCTATGAGCGCTCAAAAAATCAAAAGTCCCACATAACTCTAATGATCCCACAAGTAAATAAAACTCTTCACCACTTGTGTGCGCCGCCTCTCACAAACTGCCTACCAGATCCTCAGACCTCAAGGAAAGCTGGTCTGGCTGCCCTTTGGGAAAGAACCCACATGGATGGATGGATAGTGACTTCCAGGTATCAGATGGAGCTTATCCAGCTGGCCGCAGCAATCCACTTAAACATATTGACTTAAACATAAACATAAAAACATAAAAATAACACATTGACTTAAACATAAAGCTAAGTCAATGATAGGCAAGAGGAAGAAGATCTCTCATAGTGTAGAAATATTAAAATCCAGCTTTTATTATATTAAAAAAACTACTCACAAGTGTACCTTTTTTTTTTTTTTTTTTTTCATTTTTAAACTTGTTAGTAGTATAATCTGCTTATTCTCCTTTTGATGCACATAAGGCAGGTATACAAAGATATAATAGGTTGGTTTACCTAGGTAAATGTTAGTTATTAAGGTTAAGCTGTGATGTACACAACCATTCATCAATCACGTTGTCCAGTGATGTAGCCTGGGAACTGTCACTTAGTGATGGTAGTGCTGCAATAAAACATTATCAGGTGGCATTTTGTTGTTGCAGTGGAGCAATATTATCAGGCAGCAGGTAATTGTAGCAGTAACTTATTGTGATTGACGATGTATCTACATCACTGAATGACATGATTGACATTAGATATACATCATGGGGCATTATTTACAGATTTTTTTTTTTTTTTTTAAATAAAGGACTTTTTTCTGGTGTGGGTTTCATTTTCTTTTGACATTTTATGTGGAATGAGCAATAAGGGATACTACAGTACCTTGTACTTATTGCCCTGAGGGGCATATATCTAGGACCCCCTCCTATTATGTAAGGGGATTCTAAATTCCAGAAAGTCTCCTCCAACACACAATCCCATGCCTTGGGGACCTGAGGGGGGTATCAACATATTGCTCCTCAACATGAGGACAAAGGTACATTGCAAGAGTGGTTGGCACATGCTTGTTGCCCTCACTTTCCTAGCTACCCAGTCTGCACAAGTGGATATGAATATTCAAGGGGAACCCATACCGTTTTGTTACTTTTTTAAAATGTCACTTTTTAAAGGGTTAAATCATACTGCTGCACCACTTGCGCATATTTGTTAAAGGATGTGTGTATTTTCAATGTTGCACTTTTTACCTGCCCCACTAAACAGTATTTATAATATTTTTCAATCATACATTTCCCCCTTGGCAACACTCAGCTGTCTTTGGCCTTTAAAAAAGGATACGTTGACCTTTGGGAACATGTTCCACCCGTTTTTAAGGTGGAACATGTAACATGTACCCATTCCAGGGATCTTATCTCCACATCTGCTGTCACAAATTGAAAAGAACATGGCTGTGTGGGGCTCCATCCACACAGCCGCATAATTCATTTACAGAGTTCTGTGAATGAATGAACTACAAGTACTGTTTTGCTTCAACGACCCACACACATAATGACATGTGCCACTGCAATCTTCTCAATACGATACTTCTGCCACAAATATTAACTCCCCATTGCATGCTGAATGCCAACAAACTGACTGGGAATGCTGGATGACATAATCGATCAAATATTGTCACATTTTGAGGGATGCCCGCTGGCTTGTGTACAATTAGAAACATGCTGACAGGCACTAGAAAATGCATTTATTTAGTGTCGGTAGTGATACTGCCACTACATTAATGACTTTCTACTGCAGCAGGTGGAGGTTTAGGCAGGTGAGCAAACTAACCAATTCTGGCTGTTTAGGTTGAGCATTCAGTGGGTCGTAGATGGCCTGGTTTCGAAACAAACTCATTGTCAAACCAATCCCAAAGGCCATTCCTGCTACTCATCAATAAATACATATAATACACTTAATGAATGAATAAATATTTTTTTCTCATTAAACACCTTTAGAGAACCACATTCCAAATAAACTATCTGGAAGATCTTTCATCATGCAATGTACTTTGAAGACTCACAGCTAAGGAATAAGTAAACTAATGTCTCACTTGAAGTTTGAATCCTTGAGAAAATCTAAAGTTAATATTCAGTGCCAAATTTACTGAGTTACAAACTGGAGTGCCAATCTCTTTTTCAAGCATTGTACTACTAGTGAAGGATTACAATCTGGGCACTCAGCCCTGATGGATGAAGAGCTGGGGAGCTGTTTACTGTTTGCTTTTACTGTAACATACGCCCTGCTCAGAAAAGGCTAACATTACATTCATTGTACATTTTTTTATCTACAATTTAGAAGGCTTAAATAGTAAATCACCTCATTCTCTAATGAAATAAAATGTAATGTATTATCCTAATAATATGGATGCAATGATTTTCAATGAAGAGTACTGAATCTGTGTTTTTTATATACCGTTGACTCTGCAAGACATTTTCATTTAACCACTTGAGCTCTGGAAGATTTTACCCCCCTCATGATCAGGTCATTTTTTGCTATTCGCCACTGTGCTACTCAGAAGCCCCTCCTCTCTCCACTGACTCTCGGGAAGTGAACTGCTAGCCAGAGGGACATCCCGCGGACATCACAGAGCTGCCAATCGCCCCCTCCACTGCCAGCCGGAGGTACAGCGGGAGATGCAGGTCTTGGCTCCCCCCTCCCCCTTAGTAGCGGAACGCCAGGGCCTGGTCGCAAGTGCGACTGCTGCAACCCTGGTAGTTCTGCCTTTGTCAATGAAAAGGCCAGTGAAAAAGATACAGTGATCAGTGATAATACTACACACTGTCACTGTATTAATGATGCTGGCTGGAAAAGGGTTTACATCTATGATGATCAAGGGGTTAAATGTGTGTGTAGCACTGCCCCCTTGCAGATTGTTTTAGCTCTCCCAGATTTACTTAATCAAAAGAAGAGACTTAACCAGTTCTGGACAGCAAGATTTTCCCCCTTAATGACCAGGCCCTATTTTGGGATTCGGCACTGCGTTATTTTAATGGACAATTGCGCGGTCGTGTGATGCTGTACCCAAATAAAATTGACGTCCTTTTTTTCCCACAAACAGAGCTTTCTTTTGGTGGTATTTGATCACCTGTGCAATTTATATTGTTTGCGCTATAAACAAAAAAAGAGAAACAATTTTGAAAAAACAAAAAACAGTTTTTCACATTCTGCTTTATGACATTCTCAAAAAAAAAAAAAAAATTAAAAATCTAAATTTTTAAAAATTTTAGGCCAATTTGTTTTCTGCTACATTTTTTTTGGTAAAAAAAAATCGCAATAAGCGTATTTTGATTGGTTTGTGCAAAAGTTATTGCATCTACTAACTACGGGAAGGATTTATGTCATTTTTATTGTTTTTTTTTTTTGTTTTACTAGTAATGGTGGCGATCTACGATTTTTAGCGGGACTGTGACATTGAGGTGGACAGATCGGACCCGTAACTGACATTTTTGACACTTTTGGTGGTACCAGTGACATTACTACAGTAATCAGTGCTAAAAATATGCACTGTTACTGTAATAATGCCATTGGCAGGGAAGAGGTTAATACTGTTGGTGATCAAGGGGTTAAATGTGACCCTAGGGGAGTGATTCTAACTGTGGGGGGGTTGGGCTTGTGAGATGATCACAGAGACATGCGATCCTATATAGAAGGATCACATGGTCTCCATGATCATTGCAGGAAGAAGAACGGACGGCTGTGTTTACATCAGCCAACCGTCCTTTTCCCTCAGCGGGGAGAGATCGCCAGTGTCAGATGGCAATCGGAGCTGCCTGACACACGCGTCAGCTTCCCCGCTGGCGAGCAGGAGCGCGCCACCGCCAGCGCGCGCTGGCCCCCTAGCTCCTCCCAGGCAAATTACGTATATATACGTGATTCTGCCTGTAGGTGCCACTCTGCCGCCGTTTATATACAGTAAGCAGTCGGCAAGTGGTTAAAAGGGTATTCGTCAGCCAAGTGCTGGAAAAACAGCAAAGATTCAGATGAAATAGTTCTTAAAGCAGTTAAATGACAATCAGCAATGACAAGTAAATGATACCAATGTGCACAATTACAGAGAGTAAGTAAATGGATCTCTCAAGAAGGCTGTTGGTTGCTGTTCGTAATGCTACTGCTAAAGGTGAACCCTAGGCGGCCTATAATACCTTTATCCTAATGAGAGATGAAGTAATATACAGTTAGGTCCATAAATATTGGGACATCGACACAATTTTAATCTTTTTGGCTCTATACACCACCACAATGGATTTGAAATGAAACAAACAAGAGTTGCTTTAACTGAAGACTTTCAGCTTTAATTTGAGGGTATTTACATCCAACTCAGGTGAAAGGTGTAGGAATTACAACAGTTTGTATATGTGCCTCCCACTTTTTAAGGGACCAAAAGTAATGGGACAATTGGCTGCTCAGCTGTTGCATGGCCAGGTGTGTGTTATTCCCTCATTATCCCATTTACAAGGAGCAGATAAAAGGTCCAGAGTTAATTTCAAGTGTGCTATTTGCATTTTGAATCTGTTGCTGTCAATTCTCAATATGAGATCCAAAGAGCTGTCACTATCAGTGAAGCAAGCCATCATTAGGCTGAAAAAACAAACCCATCAGAGAGAGATAGCAAAAACATTAGGTGTGGCCAAATCAACCGTTTGGAACATCCTTAAAAAGAAAGAACCCACCGGTGAGCTCAGCAACACCAAAAGACCCGGAAGACCACGGAAAACAACTGTGGTGGATGACCGAAGAATTCTTTCCCTGGTGAAGAAACCACTCTTCACAACAGTTGGCCAGATCAAGAACATTCTCCAGGAGGCAGGTGTATGTGGGTCAAAGTCAACAATCAAGAGAAGACTTCAACAGAGTGAATACAGAGGGTTCATCACAAGATGTAAACCAAGAGTTCTGTCTGCTTAGTCAGGTCAGTGAACAAGCCTCCACTCTTTGTGTCTTTACAAGATGTAAACCATTGGTGAGCCTCAAAAGCAGGAAGGCCAGATTAGAGTTTGCCAAACAACATCTAAAAAAGCCTTCACGGTTCTGGAACAACATCCTATGGACAGATGAGACCAAGATCAACTTGTACCAGAGTGATGGGAAGAGAAGAGTATGGAGAAGGAAAGGAACTGCTCATGATCCAAAGCATACCACCTCATCAGTGAAGCATGGTGGTGGTAGTGTCATGGCGTGGGCATGTATGGCTGCCAATGGAACTGGTTCTCTTGTATTTATTGATGATGTGACTGCTGACAAAAGCAGCAGGATGAATTCTGAATTGTTTCGGGCAATATTATCTGCTCATATTCAGCCAAATGCTTCAGAACTCATTGGATGGCGCTTCACAGTGCAGATGGACAATGACCCGAAACATACTGCAAAAGCAACCAAAGAATTTTTTAAGGGAAAGAAGTGGAATGTTATGCAATGGCCGAGTCAATCACCTGACCTGAATCTGCTTGAGCATGCATTTCACTTGCTGAAGACAAAACTGAAGGGAAAATGCCCCAAGAATAAGCAGGAACTGAAGATAGTTGCAGTAGAGGCCTGGCAGAGCATCACCAGGGATGAAACCCAGCGTCTGGTGATGTCTATGTGTTCCAGACTTCAGGCTGTAATTGACTGCAAAGGATTTGCAACCAAGTATTAAAAAGTGAAAGTTTGATTTATGATTGTTAATCTGTCCCATTACTTTTGGTCCCTTAAAAAGTGTGAGGCACATATACAAACTGTTGTAATTCCTACACCGTTCATCTGATTTGGATGTAAATACCCTCAAATTAAAGCTGAAAGTCTGCAGTTAAAGCACATCTTGTTTGTTTCATTTCAAATCCATTGTGGTGATGTATAGAGCCAAAAAGATTAGAATTGTGTCGATGTCCCAATATTTATGGACCTGACTGTAGATACCAGTGGCATGTCCCCTTTAAGAGCAATAAAATAGCAGTGTTCAGATTGCAAGGCCTTGCAATTATCCCCACAAGCAGTTGGAGCTTAAAGAAACAAAGAATTCCTAAGTATGGCACAGTGATAAGCAATCAATGCAGGGTAGCTTGTTCTGACTAGTGGCCATCCTCTTAGCAATCCAGGTATACTGTAAGGTGTCTGAATTCAGTGTTCAGAGTGATGTATTAGTGACTGGTAACTGGATTTTGGGCAATGCCCTCTCACCAATCCCGAGGACCTTTAATGACTTCTTGATGAATGATCCAAGTCGACTCTCCGTACTGCAAGCAGGCTGAGATGGCTGTAGTCTGCTGATTTAGTGAGTCACCCGACTCCAATGCAAACAGTAATGCTGCTGGGGGTACCCGTGGTGTAGCGAGGAACATCTGTCTTGCCTGGGCTGGAGTTGCGAATGCAGCGGATTGCGTGGTAGGCCATGATCCTCCCATAGAGCGGTGAACTGGTGCTCACTCGATGCATCCTGAAAAGCAAGAGAGCATGGGCCTGGTCAGCAGATCCCTTTATAGTCTCTCCCACAATTCTCCTCTGGGCAGATGGCTTGTTGGTACATGTAGTTCATTGATAAATCTGCTGCTCAGTGATGTCTGTTCAGATGACTACAGTTCCCTCAATGCTCTCTTCTAGCCTCAGGAGTATGATGCATGTAATCCGAGCCCAGCACTAGAGAAATACAGACACAGTCTGGGAGGGTAGAGGACAAGTCTGCAGTGCCAGATAACTGTAATCCGCTTACGGCTACATCCTTCCCCCACTTGAAAGTCTTTGGTCCCTGAAGACAGGATATAATCTCCTCAAAGTACAGTATTTATTAATTAATACATTAAAGAATTGCAAATAATTAATCTGCTAACCAGAACCTAAATTAGTAAATAGCTGACTAATAGGGTGATTTCCCAACAGAAAACTATACAAGTCATCAGACAAAGTTAAATCATTTTGGTGACAGGCCAGTAATAGGTTAGTGACCCACCCAGTGGTGTCAGAGGGTGGAACAGGGTCATTCTCTACCAAAGGCTTAGAAGAAGCTGGCACTTGACTAGAACATTGAGTTGTAGAAATTAGTTCATTCAAGGGTGTCATATGTCAATCTCTTAGGTGGACAGATTTCCCATCTAAGTCTTGAATACATGCTATCTAAGGTTTTAGGCCCATGATTCAGACCCCAAAAACTACAAACGAGGTCTGGTTCTTCCAAACTCTCAGGAGCAGTCTCTCCTCCTGCACCAGAGGTTGAGGGGGTTGGAACTTCTCCAAGATCTTGTACTTTAGAGTTGTCAGCTGGTTCTGGTTAAACCCCTCCAGTCCCTCTTACAGGGGGTGGTATAGACCTCTCTGTCTCAAAAGGCTGATGTTCTACCCTTTCGGGTTGAGATATTTCACCCATGTCTTCCATTGGAGAGACTCTGGTGGTATCCTCGAGTGAGGGAATCCATAACCAGTCAAGGGTCAGTTCTTCCCTGTCACTCTCCTTTTTCACATCCTCTTGGGAGGTAGATTTAGGTGTCTGACGGGTTCTAGGCTTCAAAGTAGGAGAGCATAAGAACAATGGGGTGAAGATACCCGAATGGCCTCAGATATGGGCAGTAGGTGGTTTCGATTAGGGATGCACCGATCCGATATTCGGATCGGATATCGGCGCTGATATGGCCATTTTAGATGGATCGGGGGATCGGTAACATTGACCGATCAACTGGCCGATCCAGTTTTTGCTTGGTAACGGCTCAGCCATCCCTTACTAGGTGTAGTAGTAGTATGGGATGGGAGCCACTTTTTCCTGTATAGGTCCGGCTCACAGGCGGAGTGATATCAGATGCACTCCGCCTGTGAATGGAGGAGACGTACACATGAAGCAATGGCTTTGCTTTGTGTGTAGCTCCGGATCGGTTCCGGTATCGGTATCGGCGATTTCACAACGCCAGATATCAGCATCGGGTCCAAAAAAGCCGGATCGGTGCATCCCTAGTTTCGATGCCAGGTCTTAAGCGGACTGGTCTTCCCCTCTGGGCGAATTTGGTACACAGGAACCCTAGGTAGCCGTTTGCAGATGATGTATGGTTGGGAACGCCATCGATCAGCCGATAAGGGGTGGTTCTGGACTTTTAAATGTTCAGCAGTTTGCACAGCCCTTTTACCAGTTTACCTTTGAAATCCCAACCTTGACCTGAATGTATTCGCAGAGGTAAGCCGTAATGAACGTAAAACTTTTCCACCAAGGTTTTGGCAACCGTACTGACTTGTTGGTCTTTGGTCGGTAAAGCTTGAGCATAGCGGGTGAAATGATCCGTCACAACCAGAATATTACTTCGCCCACTCAGGTCAGGTTCTAGACACAAGAAATCCATGCACACCAGTTCCATTGGCCCTTGACTTTGTAGATGGCCCATTGGGGCAGCCCTAACAGGCAAAGTCTTTCTTTGGATGCACTGGATACAAGAGCGGCAATAACTTTTAACTTCAGCCCTCATGGATGGCCAATAGAAACAGACCCTAACTATCTTAAGGGTTCTATTCGGCCCCAAATAACCATGGTCATCATGAAGAGCTGTCAATACTATCAACCTGTGCTTTTCAGGAAGAAACAATTGTCCAATTCATTGTAAACTACTTTTGCACCGTCAACAGAACTTTTCAGCAGCATCTGACAGTTATAAGCTATGAATGCCTTCTTAACAAGGTTACATAGTGGATCTTCATGCTGATCCCTTCTCAAGTCTTCCTTTGTCAGCTGAGGCAATTATTGACTGTGCACTTGAGTCAGATCACAGTAACACCGAGGCAGGAGGGGCAACTCCCACGGCTTCAGCTCCCGTGCCTCTCTTATGACAATGCTCTACTCCCCGACACACTGCTTGAACTCCTTCAGGAATTAAATTAACCCAGTTCTTGCACAATCATCTGAAGCATACGGTCTTCGAGATAGGGGATCTGCATCCCAGTTTCCTATTTCTGGCCGATACTTCAGGCTGAATTGAAACTCGAAAAGTGCGGCCAACCACCAATGCCCAGTGGCATCTAATTTAGCGGTAGACAACATGTAGGTCAAAGGATTGCTATCCGTTTTGACCACAAACGTAGCAAACAAAAGTAGCCTCGCAGCTTGTTCACTACTGCCAACTTGAGGGCCAGAAACTCTAACTTTTGCACAGGATAGTTCTTCTCAGAGGGAGTAAGACTCTGACTCACTTGATATAGAACTCCTCTGAGTCCATCTCAGCTAGAGTCTACATGCAACTCATAAAGCTTAGAATGGTCAGCATAAGCCAAAACTGGAGCTTCAGTGAGGCTCTCCTTTAAATGTCTAAAAGCCTTTTCACACTTTGAAGTGCATTGATCCTGCATAGACTCATGTGGTTTCCTGGACCTCAACTGCCTGGGCTCCCCTGAATTTGACTTCTGTGAACCTTCATTCACTTCCCTCTGCAACAACTTATTCAGAGGCTTTGCAATTTGTGCAAAGTTTTTCACAAATCTTCTATAGTAGGAGCAAAATCCTAGAAATGATGTCAACTCTGTAATAGTACTTGGTCAAGGCCAAGAGGTAACAGCTTCCAGCTTTCATGGATCAGTGACCACTCCGTCGGCTTAGACCACGTGCCCCAGATAGGTGACTGAGGTCTGCTAGAATTGACATTTCTCCAATGACAGTTTCAGCTCCTCTGCGTGAAATCTCTGGAAGACTTTTTCGAGTCGTGCTTCAGGCTCCTCTAGTGTCTTGCCAAAAACAATATCATCCAGATACACAAGCACCTCTATCAAATTCATGTCTCCCACTGTGTTCTCCATCAACCTCTGAAAGGTGGCTGTGGCTCCTGCAAATCCCTGTGGTATGCGATCAAATTTAAAGAATCCCAACAGACTGATGAATGCTGTCTTCTCTCAGTCATCAGGATGCATCGGTACCTGGTGGTATCCACTCTTCAGATCCAACACGCTGAACCATTTTGCTCCAGACAAACACTGAAAGGCATCCTCTATGCGGAGTGTGCTGTACTGATCAGGAATGTGGTGTACTGATCAGGAATGGTTCTTCGGTTCGGCGTTCTATTATAAATGCACATCTGAATGGTTCCATTTTTCTCGCACACCACCTCAATGGGGGATGCGTAAGGGTTCCTGGATGTCTCCAGATTTCTTTACTTCAGCCAACTGCTCCCAAAGATCTTCAAGATCACTCAAAGTTATTCACCAAACCCTTTCTCAAGAAGGCTTGTCTTCACTCAGCCAATTTGGTGTTGTGTACTTTTAGCGCAACCCACATAAAAGTCATTCTTGGAAAACATCTCTTCCCATCTTGCTAACTGAGCTTTGATTCTCTCTTTACACTTAAGAGGCAGAGCAGGATGCTGAGCTTGAGATTCTCCTTCATGGTCCTCACCGGTGGCCCTCTGAATCAAATCATCCAATGTCATGGGATTAGCCCCAATTACCTGTCCTATCACCATACGAGGCTTCAGACTGACAGGTTGACCATCAACACTGACTGGGATTCTCGCCCCCAGTCTTCAACAACATCTTCGATTTCTGGAACCAATTCTATCCCTGTCTCTTCTCCCAACAGGTCAGTTTCCAGTACCACGAACAGACCCAGCTGGTCCCAAGACAACCTGACAGTGGCCTTCATACATACTCTTTCCCCGGGCTGTAACACTCTCTCTCGGGTGTGCAGTCACCACAATCTTCCCACTGCTTCAGCTGGTTCCCTTTGTTCCTGGACCACACGCTGAAAAGCCTTTCTCAACTGTAGGTGTATCTCCTCTGCAGCTGAGCCCTTTGCGGCCAATGGGATGAGTAGTCTTCTCAATAGATTGGTGTTTTTTAAACAAGGAATTCTGTCCTGCTCCAGGGGGCCAAGGACAAACAACTGCTAAGGTATCGAAGGTCTCTGGCTTCCCAGCCAACTGGGGGTCAAACATTCTCTTAATAGGAATGTACTTGTTGTAGGGGAACTTTTGGGTGCCAAATTTGCCAATACCACAAATTTCTAGCTCTTCCAGCTTGCACAATGGGATATGCTTCAAATACTTGTCATAGAAATCTCTGTACAATAACATCACTTGAGCCTCAGTATCAAGCAGTGCTTTAGTGTAGATCTCTTCAACTTGAAGTGAAACTGTTGGAGAAGGCTCTACCAAGTTCTTCAGCAAGCCTCTTGTTTGTGACTCTTTAGCCTGAGCCCTAACTAACTTCCTTTGTGGCGTGGAGTCCTTTTTGCAACTTGTTTAGAAGAGGGTGCATTGACCTTTTCTGTCTTTCCTCCCAGCCTGGGCAACTCGCTTTAAGGTATAAGCAAAGAGATATAAGGACAAGTAGAAGATATTGTCTTTCATTTCTTCTTTGATTCCTTTATGACTTTGGAGCTCTGTTTGGTCTCAGGATGCGCAATTGGCTCCTTCACTCAGGTCCCCGAAAGTTTCCCTCCTTCTTTGAGAAGAGTATCTGCTGTAATGCTTTTAACACTTCCGCTAGCAACTCTGGGCTGACTTCCTTCTTAGGACACTTAGCCTTGAAATGCTCAACCTCCCCACATTTAAAACATCTATTTTCCTTTGTTTGAAACATCTTCAATCCTCCAAGGGTAAACCTTTGCTCCTGCATCTTCCCTTGAGTCTCCATCACTCGCATCAGAGCCTGGTACATCTTAGTTTGAGCTTGAGCGACTTGAGTCCTTAATTCCACCTGATTTTTGCTGTTGGGGCTAACAAGCCCTTCTTGGTCTGCCTCTGTCTCACTGTTCTCATCTGAGAAACTGGGTTCTACATAAACAATACGGGCAGAAGCTTTCTCTTTTTTTCTCCCACTTGCAACCAGCTCTCTCATCCCTTGACTCTCTTCTTACAACAAAGCTTCCTCTTCCCCCACTTCTTTAATCAATTCGGGGTAAGTAGGAACTGTTCTTGCTCCTCTCAACAATAGCTTCAAAACAATTGGATGATATGGGCTGGCCCCTTGTAAGCTTGGTCAGCATCTTTGTGGTCAATGCCTCTCTTGAGGATGATCTGGTGTTACATCCTATCCACTCGAGAAATGTACTCAGCCTCTTTTATAGTCTTTCCCACAATTCTCCCCTGGGCAGATGGCATGTTGGGAGGTGTAGTTTTATGAATAGTTCTGCAGTTCAGTGATGTCTGTTCAGGAGACTACAGTTCCCACAATGCTCTCTTTTAGCCTCAGGAGTATGATGCATGTAATCCAAGCCCAGCACTAGAGGAACATAGAGACAGTCTAGGAAGGTAGAGGACAAGTCTGCAGTGCCAGATAACTGTAATCCACTCCAGGCCACATGTGCCTAATTATGTGCAATGTGTGTAAAGTGTGCTAATTTTACTACTAGATCTCTCAGTTTCTCATCCCTGCTTTGCAGAAATGAAAAACTGACAAATTGCTTCCTCAGTGCAGAGTTTTGTGTTGTTTACCAACACAGAGCTCTGTACTGTGATTGCACACAGCTGATCAGCAGGTTCCAGCCGTGAAGCATTAGGCGGGACTTTCTGACATGCCCCAGCTGTGTACAATCATGCGCGTGCCCTAAACCCAGAAGTAGGCAGTGTCGTACAGGTATGTTGCTTTGCCTACAGCAGCTGCCAAGTCGGTATTTGCCAAGCGATTCATGTTTTAAGTGCTAACCAGCCAAATATAACATATAACAATTAAATGGAAGGAAAACAGGGGGAGTCGGGACTTTAAATGAGGTTACAAAGATTTTTGGATCTCCATCCCTAATATAAACATAAAAAAAGGGGGGGTTGTGGGACTTTAAATGAGGCGTGTGATTATAAACTATACACAAGAGTATATGTGCATACACATCCAGACAAAAAACATGAAATGGTGCACATGTAATTTGATTTATTTGTATGCACGGTTGTAACATCATAAAGACAGTGGATGCCATACAATAAATCTCAATAAACAGAGCATATCAAAAAGTATATGAATACATATCACAATGAGTATAAAATCAATTGTAAAAACATTGTGTGACAAGGTAGTACATAATCCATAGAAATTGCATCATGTATGCTCTACGCGTTTCGTGTATGTAACACTTCCTCAGGAGCTGGTGCAATTGGTTAACTATAAAAAAGGGAAATAATATGAAAATCACAATGCATATAACAGTATAGATGCCCATTAGGAAAAAGTATTCAGTGTATAGAGTTGCTCACATGAGCGCTGTGATCATTTCAGGGAGAAGGACGGTCGGCTGTGTTTACAACAGCTGACCATCCTTCTCTCTCAGTGGGGAGCGAACGCAGGTGTCAGGCAGCAATCTGAGCCATCTGACCCATGCATCGGCTACCCCGCTGCCGAGTGGGGGCGGGAGCCCCCTAGCTTCCCGCGCGCGACCGACGTAGACCTACGTCGGTTTGCACAGGAGAGCCACCCTGCTGCAATAAAAAGGCGATGGGTGGTCGGGAAGTGGTTAAAATCACTGCAGGGAACCCTGTATACATTGTTGTGTTTCCATTGTTATGGTTCATGTTGACAATGTCAATACACTCTGTTATTTATTATGGAGTTGCTCGTCTAATTCTTGTGTGTCCCTTAAAGTGCATAAATGGTATTAAGTGTGACCTGTACAGGAGATTTTACATTTTTGGTAAAAATGTTAGCATAAATGTTAATATGGCCTGGAGCTGTTTCACAAAATAAAAACGCCAATAAAACAATGTCTTTTTGTGATTGGTTAGTGGGAAATTATCATTGGTAAAACTGATATTATTCTTTTTTCTTACCTTCACTGAAAGAGCCAGCATCTTGTCCATTTATCAAGGTTTTTTTTGTATTGTAAACAACATTTTTATTTCAATGTTTTTTTTTATTGAATTTTCCAAAGAAGAGAACAAAGTATAACAAAGCAAGGCGTTTACAGAAAACAAAATGTCTTATTGCTTATCTCAAAACAGTAGGTACTTTGCTTCAAGAGAAGGGATGTATATCATACCTTTATGAAATCTGAGTATTGAGCCCTCTCATAATCTCTATCATGTCAATCTCTCTCACATCTCAGAGGGGCATTTAAGACAGTAGAAGGTTCTAAGGTAGATATACTCCCTGATTAAGATCCATGTGTAAGGTGGACGGTTAGCTTTCATTTTTTAATGTTATGTGACAAATGGTAATGACGTCTATGTGTTTGTTGTTTGTAACAGTTATAGTACAGATTTATAAACAGTACTGTACTAATGATGAGGGTTGCTAAAGTTAGAAGTGAACATTCGTTCAAATGTAATATGAGTGTGCACTATTGGGATAATTGCGTCGCTATCAGAAATGGTTGGTCAGAGCCAGTTACGTGTTATATTCAACTTAGCTGCGAGGAGGATATGGGTGATCACTTTTTGGGAATGACGTGGAAAGTCTTTAATGCCAATGCTGAGTAAGACCGGTTCAGGTGTGAGTCTGCAGGGTGAGCCGGTGATTTTGCTGATCAGTTGGGACACTGCAAGCCAATATTTGGACAGGACATCCCAAAGGATGTGTAAAATAAAACCTAGCTCCCTGCACCGTCTCCAGCAGGTAGATGGCGCAGAAGGGTCAATGTTTTGCAATTGGGTTGGGGTGATATACAGTACCATTTAAGGGTGATTTTGAGGTGAAGGTCCAGAGGGCAGTGTAGCTTGCAATATCCGCGATTTGGAGTCAGTGCTGTCGTGATTTATAGTTGATGCATGGCGACAGTGGGTGGCTAGCGGGTGGGATTCTTCTTTCTGAAGTGGCTGCACTGTGAAGTACAGGTTCAGGGATGATTCCCCATGTGTGCAGGCATTGCTGGTCCTCCTGGAGAGATGTTATAACTTGTTTGGAGCCTTGATGGGTAATCAAAAGCTTTGTTGGGTTGGCCCACTGATACAGGATTTTGTGGTTGTGCAAGGCTTTGGTAATATTATTCAGTTGCCTGCGTTTCTGCAAAGTATGCTGCGATAGATCAGCTTATATTTGCAGATGAGTGTAGGGATCAGGTAGGGACCCCATGATGCAAGCTTTTTGACATGGAAGAAGTGTATACATAGGATAACATCCCTGGGTATTATGTCGGGTAAGTATGAGGGCTTCGAGAGCCTATGGATGTGGTCGATGACCGATTCTATATTTTTGAGCTCTGCTTTGATTAGGCTTCAGGCATACGGGGATAGGTATTGGGTCTGTATCTCTTCGGATAATCCCCTTATTTTAATGTTATTCCGGCGAGACTTATCTTCGAGGTCTGCCAGTTTATCTTTTATCCAGTTATGTTCATTGTTATGATCAACTTGTGCATTGATAAGCTCACAGTAGACACACATGCACGCATCTGAGTTTCCACATGAGATACTCTATCTCCCAAGGATGTGATATCCTGTCTGAATTGCTGCATGAAAGACAGCATATCGAATTGTAGGGTGCTTCTGAGGGATATTAACATATCCTTGAGTGTTGTGTCCATAACAGGCTGGTTAGTGGTTGGAAATAAAGCTATAGCATCTGGTTGTGCATTCTGGGGCCCAGGGGAGAGGGATGGCTGGCTCACCTCAGGTAGGACAGGAGCTGGGGAATCCATCCGCATCCTCCCTTTGGCTGGGCTGCCTGTGATTGTGGTGCCAGGAGGGGATTCACAGGAGTCTGCAGTGATGCTTGTCATCTCTATTGAGCTGCTTTGCTGAGAGGATGCAGCTTCTGGCAGGGATGGCTGGAGAAAGGTTGAACTGGCTGACAGGGCCGCAGTGCCGGTGCCATCTTGCCTGCGCCGGTCCATGGGCTGGAACATGAAGGCGGTGAGTTTTTGAGGCAGTCTCTCCATGCTGCCACTGAATAAGGGAATCGTTTATGGATCTTTCCGGTTGTCACTGAGTCACGGATTTGTGTTTAAAGCCGCTTTTGCCCGATCCAATGCTAAGAGGCTCAGAGCACAGCGTCCTTCTTAGGCTCCGGACAGCCATGCCCCGTAAACAATATTTTACCAATTCTGTATTTTTTTCTTTTCTTTACTTAGTCTTACAAAAGCCATTAAAATCTACACTGCTAATAAATCCATGCTACCAAAACTGTAATCAAAATTGTGCATACAATATTTATGTAAAATGCTAAAAACCCATTATATCTTCACTAATAAGGCATGTATTGGGCTATATGGTGCCATAAACACAGATTTAACCTAAATTAATTAATTTAATAGTATACACCTTTCTGCCCAGATTTACCATACATACTTTGTTTTACATATTAATAATTATGGAGCATCGAAGAATTCTTTACTGCCATTCATATCAGCCCCTGCCATATTTGAAGAAGAGTCTAATGTTCAGGAGCAACCTAAGGATAGCTTAGTAAGAAAGCAACATCTGATATCTTTCTCCCTGATTTCTGTAAGAACCTACATTTTTTCTTAAAGAATTTTCCACTTTCAGCAGGTAGGGTTATTTATCTTTACCTCAATGTGACTAGTACTAGGAATTGCTTTTGGCCACGACAGTCTCTTTAAACAGGGTACTGATCAGTAACTGCTTATAAAAAACAAAAGTCCTACCGCAGCATAAGGGCTGCTTTTCTTTCCACTAGAAAGATTTGTTTGGAAGAGTTCCTAGTAAGCAAGCTTATTCTATACAGCATTTGAGGTAT
This sequence comes from Pelophylax lessonae, assembly GCF_965119305.1. Lineage (NCBI taxonomy): Eukaryota > Metazoa > Chordata > Amphibia > Anura > Ranidae > Pelophylax > Pelophylax lessonae. The sequence continues at coordinate 267,636,281 of NC_138770.1, forward strand.
TGTGATTGGATTTTCTACATTCTGGTTGAAACTGGCACTGTTCTTAAGATGTATAATATCTGCATGACTCACTTCCATCACAAATCCAAAAAGTAGGGAGTTTGTTCCTCATTTTAGGTAGTGGGCAGAACCATGCAAACCATATGTTTTTGTCCTTGGGGCCAATTGTACATCAGGGAACAGCAGTTTATAGTATGGATACAGTCTAATATTAAAGAGCAGTGTATTCCAAACTGCATACAGCTGTTTTAGGCTAGTTGCCAATGATCAATTTCGGGCATGAAAACAATGGCTTCTATGAAGACGAGCTTAAGGGCCAACATGAACATTTGTTTAGCTTTCAATAACCCATCTGGCAAAATCCTTTCTTAGGCCCCTTGATCACAGGTGAACTAATAAGGGCCGCCGTTCAGTTTTTCAGGAGGACGATCCAGTCTTCTCTATGGAATGGTGGGTGTCAACAGACATGTGTCCATTGACACCCACTGACATCACATCCAATCCTGTCCACTAAAAACAGACGGATGTGGATTTGTTTCCTATTTATCTGGCAGATCGGATCGGAGGGCAGCCTGATGTAAACGGAAAGGCAGTCCAATATACATCCGATTGCCCATAGAGGAGAGCGGGACGTGTCTATGTATCCCATACATCAGCACAGTGGACACGGACCAGCCACCCGCCCGCACAGTGGGGATCAGCAGACAGATTCCACGCTGAATAGGCAGACTCCAACTCTGTTCCTCTGTTGCTTCAGAAATAGTAGAACTGGATGGACCGTTGTCTTTTTTCAACCAGACTAACTATGTTACTTTATGTAGAATCATATGTACTTTCAAACAACAACAACAAAAGTGAATTGATTAAAAAGGTGGGCAGAGCATATAGACAACAAAGCAAAGCAAAATAATGATTTGAAATTGAACACAAAAAAAAAAAAACAGAAAAGTTATATTGTTATACCTTGAAACTTTCTTTATGCAGGACTATACAGACACAGGCTGGATACATTTAAGTAAAAAGAGTTTAGAAACTTTATTTTACAGAGATTATTTAAAAAAAAAAACTAGAATGCATATACATGACGGGAGGCTTCACATACAATAATAAAACATCTCACAGTGGATATCACAAATGGGGGCCCAATATGCAGCAAGCAGATGAGGAGCGCATGCTCCGCAAACGCGGCGCCACCTGCGTCATCACTTCACGACCGGGAAGTGATGTTGGAGAGTGCCCCTGCGTTCCAGCTACCAGGAAGCGCCGACATCCAGCGGCTGTCACCGAGTGCCTGAGACTGCCTGAGCCATCCTGAATCACTACCCCTGCGGACGGACCATTGACATTGTAATATGATGCTCCCTTTACATACTCGTTTGTGAGTATATTGGTGTTTGATTACCATTTTATATTAAAGCCTTTCTACTGCACTTAGAGTGACACCTGTTTTCCTTTACACTTTATCAGGACTTGGTTGAACAGAATGTGTAGCGGAAAGATTAAATTGGAAGGATCCTGAAGGGTAATAAGTATTATCACCCCAGATGCCATTCACAATTTTTGTGATTTGTCCTGGGATTTGGGACTGCAAAGTTGCATGGCAAGTTGTACCCCATGATTTCCAATAAGTACCCTTCCTATCTGTGCGACTTCAAGTTGCAGCGACTTCAAAGTAGTCCCTGCACTACTTTGGTCCAACTTTGATGCCACTTGAGGTCCATAGACCTCAAGATTACACAGGCATTGCTTTTAATCGCGTCAAAGTCACGTCAAAGTCACTCGCCTTTCAGGTCAGACAAGTGTGAAAGGGGCCTTACCCCTACTCAGGCTGTGGCTGTTTTCTAAATATAAAAAAACTATTAAAAAAACTCTGCACACCTTTTTCTTTGACATTTCAGTTGGGCTTTAACAATTCTCTCACATCTAGAGGCTGTCATTTTTTTTAAATCTATACATATCAACCTGTTGCATTTAAGAAGAAATATCACAACATATTAAAAATCCTTAATAAATACCTCAGGGCACCAAGCATATGGAGCACTTGGTCCCCTTCTGATCTGTGGCCCCATTGCTGAGCAAACTTGACAGCTTATAATGTGTGTGTATCAGGTGCGTTAGCCAATAAAATAAAATAAAATAAAATAAAATAAGTGCTGTTTTAAGCCAAATAATGATCAAGTGTGTACAATGTGCACAAACTGAAGAGGGTCCTGAATTTACATAAATTCAAACAAATGACCAAATAATGTGCTCTATAAACTGGAATAAAATTATACAATCCGCCTGTTAATGTAACAAAAAACCTGCTGAAATAACGTGAAGGAGAAAATGAATTCCCACACAAGCACACTTGCATAAAGTACTCGAAACCCATACTTGAGTAAAAGTACAAGTGCTCGATCAAACAGTGACTTGGGTAGAAGTGGAAGTGCTCTATCAAAAAGTGACTTGAGTAGAAGTACTAAAGTATTCAACATTTTTTGTACTTAAGTATTGCAAGTAGTTTTTTTTTTTAATTTTGCTACATAAGTACTGACAGTAAAAGTACCAGTAGTTTTTTAAAAACATTTGCTACTCAAGTACTGAAAGTAAAAGTACAAGTACTGTGTTATGTAGTTATTAAAGAAAGAAGTCAAAAGTTGGAACATCATATTGTTTTTTATTGTTTCAAGTGATTAAACTAAAGGGGAATCACAATTGCTTTGACTGTAACTTTTTGTAAACAAAAACAGATAAAGTGTGTCCCTCCCTTTCCCCTTTAAAGCATCCCTCCTTCTCTTCCCTGCATGTTTTTTTTTTTTCTCCACAGCTTATTGGTGCGCAAAATCATATATAAACCAATGTGATATACAAAAATATATTCCAATAATGAAATAAAGGAAGAGTGTATGAAATCAAAGTCAATAAAAAGTCCATATATATAATGCCATAATGCCATAATACCATATATATGTGACAAAACAAGATGAATATATTTTCAAAGGTGCAGGAATCAAACAGGTGCTATTCCAAATAATAGGCACAGACTCCCACCACCTTGTGGATTTCCCCCTTACCCGGCGGATGAAGGTAAGTGCAAAATAATATCCAAATAGACTCTTCCAGTGAAACAAAACTGCAAAACCTGTGCTCTCAACTTCCAGTGAAAAAAGCAAAATCAGAAAAAAGGTCTATGTACGCTTGTGACTCTCCTTGGTTGGGGGAGGTTCTCTTTCCCCTTATAAGCAGATATGTAGACCATTTTATTTATACATACAGTAGCATTTATTTTCGTATGCGCTGATTTACACATGACATTATACACATTTTATTGAACTTCATGAAATCTGCCATCTACTGTTCTGGCAGTGGTAATTTTTATAATTGTAACGAGTAACTATGCAGCACAAAAAAAATATATCGGAGTAGAAGTATTGAAATCATCGAAAAATTGTAGTGAAGTAAAAGTGGAAGTAGGAGAAAAAAATTCTACTCCAGGAAAGTACAGATACCGCCTTTCAGTACTTAAAGCGGAGTTCCACCCTGGGAAAGCTTTTTTTAATAAAAATACCCCCTGGACAGTCAGGGCTAGTACATTCCACAATGGCTAGCCTCTGATCTGTCCCGTGTTGCACTTACCTTTTAGAAGAAATACTTACCTTGAAAAAGTATTGTCCAGCGCTGCCATCTCAGGTGTGGGCAGCTTGAAGCCAGCGCAATCCTCTTCTGTGTCCTCTTCCGTCTTCTTCGGTCCCACAATGCACTGCACTGGCCCCGCTGTCACTTCCGGTGCCGCAGCATCATCCCTGCACAGCTTCTGGGCATGCCCAGAAGCTGTTTAGCAAGGTATGACGGCACCTGCACCGGAACTGATGTCGGGGCCGGTGCAGGCACATCGATTCCTGGGAGCGATGACGTTCAGCTCCCACAAATCATTGCAAGCCAGGAAGTGACGAATCGCCGTGGCTGCCGAGGGGATGAAGAGGAAGTAAGGTAAGTATATTTTCTTCTAAACCAGGTAAGTAAAAAAAATTGCGATTATCCATTTGTTTTTCAGGTGACCCCGGGCATGAAGATGGTGGTAAGTTTAATTTTAGGGTGGAACTTCCGCTTTAAGTACAGTAGTGAAGTAGTTCTACTTAGTTACTATACATCTCTGCACACAAGTGATAAGTGCAACTGCAATAGTGTAGCAAAAAATGTAACAAAAGAATTGTAACAAAACAATCCCAAATAGCAAACAAAGAAAAGTCCAAATAATAGTGTCCGTGATAGAAGCAGTTGAATCAGAATGTGGAAGCCAGATGAACTGTGCTCAATATCCCACCACCTGTAAAGCCGAGCTTCTTACCAGAAAAATAAATCATAAGGGCATATCTATGATAGGATCCACAACAGGAGTCGCATGTCGAGAGAAAGGAAAAAATGTTGATCCACCCCTACCTACCAGTCTGGAGGGGTGGGGGAAGGTGAGCCTCTTAACAAATTTGCATATGTGAAGGGCTGTGGAACTATTCGAACCAGACGATCATCATTTCCTTTCTCAGACGCGATAGTGGATCAATCCCTGGTGGTCAGTAGCTACTCTTATCCTCAAAATGAATGGGGAAAAGAGGGACCGCCAATAGTGTGTTATATTTTTAAAACCATTTATTAAACAAGTAAGAATGCACTTCCATGGATAAAAAAGAAACAGGCTGTCTGTCACCACCACGGGATATCTAAGAGCCTGCAGTGCGGACTGCCATGCTATGTTGTGAGTGATGATGCGGTGCCTCCTTCTGACGCGTTTCCTCCCGATTGGGCATCGACTGAGATAGGCCAATCGGAAACTTGACAGCTTGCCTTCTCCCCTCCACTCATTGCTGTCTGACCCTGCTGATGGCATGGAGACAAACACCTAATAAGTGAAGATTGAGAGTGTTCATCTCACCAGGAGGCATGGTCCATCCAGTTCAACCCAAAGAAAAAAAAAACACACTCACACACAGATTGAAAACCTCTTTATACACAATCCTATACCAAAGTTGATCCAGAGAGAATAAAGCACGATCCATTTTGCACCAGCTGGAAGAGAGGGGGGAGGGTTCCTTCCTGATTTCCCAAGAGGCAATTGGATATTACCTGGATCAACTTTGCCTATAAATATTAGTATCCAGTTAAATTTTGTGCATTTTAGAAAGAATCCAGGCCCTTTTTAAAGCAATCTACTGAGCTGGCCAGAACCAGCTCTTTGAGGGAGTCTATCCCACATTTTCACAGCTCTTATTGTTAAGAAGCCTTTCCATATTTGAAAGTCAAATTTCTTTCCCCCCAGATGTTAGTAGTGCCCCCTTGTCCTCATTGATAACCTTAAACTGAATAACTCTATACATAGTTCATTATATGGACCCCTTATGTATTTATTCATGTTGATCACATTCCCCCCCTTTATCTCCTCTTCTCAGGAAATTATAAATTCAGGTACTCTAATCTTTCCTCATAGCTGAGGTCCTCCATGCCTCTTTTTTAGTTTTGTTACCCTTCTCTGCACTTTCTCCTGTTCCCTGATATTCTTTTTGTGAACTGGTGCCCAAAACTGAACTGCACATTCCAGATGAGGTCTTACTAATGATTTGTTCAGGGGCAAAATTATCTCTCTCTCTCTCTCTCTCTCTCTCTCTGGAGTCCATACGTCTCCTAATACAAGAAAGGATTTTGCTCATTTTGGAAACTGCAGGTTGGCATTGCTTGCTATTATTAGGCTTATGATCTACCAGATCCCCCAGATCCTTATCCACCATTGATTCCCCCAGTTGTACTCCACCTAGTATGTATGAAGCATGCATATTCTTAGCCCCCAAGTGCATAACTTTATCTTTATCAACTTGAAACCTCATTTGCCACAAAGCCACCCAATTACACAGTTCATTGAAGTCGGCTTGCAAGTTGGAGACATCCTGTAAGGATGTTATTCCACTGCATAGCTTGGGATCATCTGCAAAGACTGAAATTGTACTTTTAATCCCAGACCCTATATCATTTATAAATATAATAAAAAGTAAGGGTCCCAATACTAAGCCTTGGCGTACACAACTTTAGACCATTTAGGGTATGAATCCTTAACCACTACTTTCTGAATTAAGTCTTTATCCATTTTTCTATCCATTTACAAACTGATTTTTCCAGGCCTGTTGACTTTACCTTAAACATTAGCCTCGTGTGGGGACTGTGTCAAATGTTTCTGCAAACTCTAAGTTTACTATGGGGTTGATTTACTAAAGGCAAATAGACTGTGCACTTCCCAAAGTGCAGTTGCACTCTGCAGGTGCAGTTGCTCCAGGGATTACTAAATGAGGTAAACCTTCACTTTGCAAAGAATACCCAATCACATGTGCAGCACCCTACAGGTAGGTGCTAGGTAAATGCATAGTGGGCCTTGTCTGCCTAACAGTAGGGCCATGATTTCTTTTTGGTCAGGGTGTCATGGCTCTCAGGTGTGTCTGCTGAGGGGGGAGTCTCCCCACTGGCTCTGTGAGAGGTTTCTCATAGGGCAGTGGAGGAAACCTAATCAGGGACACATTCAGGCTTGTAACTACCCCAGAGGGCAGATTCTGCCGCAGAGGATTCTGGGAGTGGGTATAAGTTTGAGGGGAGTGCATGACTCAGCGTCTTTGGTGGGAAGCAGAGTCCCAGGAGGGAGAGTACGGCTGTGTCTCCTCCTGTCAGAGGAAGCGGATGTCTCTCAGGAAAGCCTATAAAGGTCGTGGGTACTGTGGATTGCCCCTGGGGGTCTACCTAGTGTCAGAGGGGACCGCTCCAAAGAAGGTTCTGGGATCCAAGAGTCAGCTAGCTGTAAAGGGGGTACCCGGTCAGAGGACCCTGAAGTGTTAGAGGGGGTACCTAGGTTGAGGACCCTGAAAGTGTTAAAGGGGCGCCTGCAGTTTGGGCCCTGAAGAGTCATTTGTACAGTCTGGAGTGTACAGATTGAGAGTTGCAGCAGCACAGGAATTTACAAAGAGCTACCTCAAGCTAGTACAGGGCTGGAGGGAGCTGTTCAGTGACTTTTGACCAAAGCAGTGTCAGAAGTCAAGTATTCTACAGTCCTGGATCTTCTGAATTAAAGTTGAGGTTCCGGTACAGTTTTCAGTGATACAGTATATTCAAGCGTCAGGAAGCGTTGGCTAGCGTCGGCTGGCGTCAAGACAGCGCTAACAGGCATTGTTCTAGAAAAGTCCCAAAATTGTACCTAGTTGAGCCAGAGGAGTATCCCACTCATTCCCATCTCTCATCCCCTAAATACAAAAAAACAAACAAACTAAAGATACCGGAATGGTTATTGTCTCAGTTATCACACCTGGGTTCACAGCTCAAATGTGCTGAGAGTGTTACCGATAACAATGGCAGACCCACCTTAGGCTCAAGGCCTAGAAAACCTGCTACACATGCAAGAGAAATTAAAAAAAAAAAACAGCATTTTTGCTTGCACATGATTGGATGATGGAAGTCAGCAGAGCTTCTGCTCACTTACTAAGCTCTGGAGCAACTTCACTTTGCAAAGTGAACAGTATTTTTGCCTTTAGTAAATCAACCCCAATGTCCAAAGTCACTCCTTTGTCTAAGGTTTTTCTTACCTCCTCATGAAAAGAAATCAGATTTGTTTGTTTCACCTCCTCATGAAAAGAAATCAGATTTGTTTGACAACTTCTGTCTTTCATGAATCCATGCTGGCAGGGGCGTAACTACAGGGGTTGCAGGGGTTGCAATCGCTACCGGGCCCCATGCTCCAGGGGGCCCGGTAGCAAACCAGTGGGTGAACTTCTAGGATCTCAAAGGTCACACTTGCGACCGGGCCCTGGCATTTCACCACTGTGGGGAGGCCCCAAGATTGCAGGAAGGGGGCCCACTGCAGAACTTGTGAAAGGATCCTGATGCGGGACCATAATAAAAGGCCATACAATGAGTTTAAAGAGCCCCAGGATTAGTGGGAAGAGCCCCGGGCTTGAAGGGAAGGGCCCCGGCCAGGGGTCTGGGGGGCCCTTCATGGTTTCTTGCATCGGGGCCCTGAAGGTTCTAGTTACGCCTCTGCATGCTGGCTATTGCTTAAAATATTTTTTGTAGCAAAAACTCATCTATATGGTCTTTTATTAAACTCTCCCTTATCTTCCCAACTATATAAGTTAAATTAACAGGTATGTAGTTACTTAGTAAAGACGTTGATTCCTTTTTAACCACTTGCCGACCGCCGCACGACTATCTACGGCGGCGGTCAGCCCCTCACAGGCAAAGTGACGTAGGTCTACGTCGCTCGCCTGTGAGGGTTTAGGGAGCGAGCGCGCGCCGCCGGAGGCGCGCTCCCGCTCCCGCGTGGTCACGGACCCCCCCGCGCGTGTGACCGGCGGACCCGATCGCCGCCGGCCACTCTGCGATCGGCGGGGGAGAGGGAGAAAGTCAGGCAGCTTGTGTAAACAAGCTGCCTGTCATTCTCCTCTCTGTATGAGAGCTGATCACATGGATCTACTATGTAGATCCATTGATCACTCTGCATACAGTTGAAGCCACAGCCAATCACAGTTAGAATCACGCCCCTAGGGACACACACAGCCCCTCCCTCTCAAATAAAGTTAACCCCTTCACTACCAGTGTATTTTTACAGTAACAGTGCATATATATAGCACTGATTACTGTAGAAATGTCACTGGTAACCCCAAAAGTGTCAAAAATGTCAGTCAAGGGTCCGATCTTTCCGCCGCAATGTCGCAGTACCGCAAAAAAAATCGCAGATCGCCGCCATTACGCGTTAAAAAAAAAACAACAAAAATGACAAAAATCTTTCCCTTTGTTAGTAAACGCAATAACTTTTGCGCAAACCAATCAAAATACGCTTTTTGCGATTTTTTTTACCAAACATAGGTAGCATAAAACAAATTGGCCGAAAATATTAAAAAATTTTGATTTTTACATTTTTTTTGGGGGGAATTTCATATAAAAAAAAGGGAAAAATATTGCTATTTTTGCAAAATTTACGCTCTTTTTTTGTTTATAGCGCGTGATCAAAAAATCGCACAGGTGATCAAATACCGCCAAAAGAAAGCTCTGTTTGTGGGAAAAAAAGGACGCCAAATTCGTTTAGGTACAGCATCGCACGACCGCGCAATTGTCCGTTAAAGTCACGCAGTGCCGAATCGCAAAATACCCTCTGGTCGTTTAGCAGCCAAATCCTCCGGGGCTTAAGTGGTTAATGTAGACACCACATTAACCAATCCAGTGCCACTATGCCAGTCATTAAAGAGTCCCTAAAAATTTGAAATAATGGCTTTGAAATGACAGAGCTCAATTCTTTTAGGACATGTGGGTGTACACCATCTGGTCCAGGGGCTTTTTTCACCTTTATGCTGTCTAGCAATTTCTGGACCATATCAATTTTGAGCCATTGTGGATCATTTGGGAAATAGTAATGGGTATGGGCTTGGACAAAAAAACAAGAAGACAGCCATTTTTGTCTCCTGATTCGGATATCCTCTGTGTTTGATGCAGGAGCCTGTTTTGAGTCTAGGTAATTAGAGCCAATTCATATGTTCTTGGTGCATTCCTCCATATCTGATAATTGATAGAGGAGTCACCAGTGGCGGCTGGTACGTTGGGGCGCAGGGATGCCGCCCCCCCAATCCATGCGCCCAGCCCCCTAATCTACATGCTGGGCGCCGGACGCATGGAGTTCAATGGGGTTTTTTTTTTCTGCATTGAAAGGGAGCACGCTGGTCATTCTGCATTGAAAGGGGGCACGCTGGTCACTCTGCATTGAATGGGGACACGCTGGTCTCTCTGCATTGAAAGGGGGCACGCTGGTCACTCTGCATTGAATGGGGGCACGCTGGTCTCTCTGCATTGAAAGGGGGCACGCTGGTCACTCTGCATTGAAAGGGGGCACGCTGGTCTCTCTGCATTGAAAGGGGGCATGCTGGTCATTCTGCATTGAAAGGGGGCACGCTGGTCACTCTGCATTGAATGGGGGCACGCTGGTCTCTCTGCATTGAAAGGGGGCATGCTGGTCATTCTGCATTGAAAGGGAGCACGCTGGTCATTCTGCATTGAAAGGGGGCACGCTGGTCTCTCTGCATTGAAAGGGGGCATGCTGGTCATTCTGCATTGAAAGGGGGCACGCTGGTCACTCTGCATTGAATGGGGGCATGCTGGTCTCTCTGCATTGAAAGGGGGCACGCTGGTCACTCTGCATTGAAAGGGGGCACGCTGGTCTCTTTGCATTGAAAGGGGGCATGCTGGTCTCTCTGCATTGAAAGGGGGCACGCTGGTCACTCTGCATTGAAAGGCGGCACGATGGTCACTCTGCATTGAAAGGGGGCCCAGTATACCTTTATTACTGAATGCCCCTTTCACACTTTTGTTATCTCAAAGTCACGCAATTTTTTACAGCATTTTTTGCTGCAAAGCAATGCCTATTACATTTTTCTGTTTGCGCCCCCCCCCCCCCCAAATATTTTGAGCACCAGCCGCCACTGGGAGTCACACTGTTTATATCTCTGCTGCTGGCCACACCCGGAATCAAGAAATTCTTATCAACTAAATGAAAAGACCTTCCAGTTAAACTGAATCATCTTTATCCACTTTACGACCAGCCACGTAGACCTACGTCGGCTGATTTTGCGTGGTTGTACCGGGATGATGCCTCTAGCTAGAGGCATCATCCCGGTATCGGTTTTTAGAGTCCGCGATCGGCTTTCCGGCGGTAATGACCGATGTGGCTCGGGAGCCGCTCGATCGTTACCCCGGTGAGCGGAAGGGGACGTCCCCCCTCCTCTTTCCGCCTTCCGCAGCTCTGCCCGGGTCTCCCGTCCCACCGGGAGACTCAAGCATCCAGCCGGCATGTCCACTGGCTGGATGGAGTCCCGATCTAAGCTGGATGCGGCTTCGATCGGGTCTCCGATGACGTAACCCGGAGGCGGCGTCCATGACGTCATATCCGGGTTACTCGGCTGCTAAAGGTGGCAGTTTTAAAAAGTGAGTGTATTCAAAAATGCCATTTTCGGCGTTTTAAATACATGGAAGTGCAGTGAAGGGGTCGAGGGTCTTTTAGACCCTCGATCCCTCCATAAAGAGTACCTGTCACTGCATATTGCTGTCACAAGGGATGTTTACATTGCTTGTGACAGCAATAAAAGTGATCAGATTATTTTATTTTTTTAAAAAAACCTGTGTTAAAATTAAAAATAAATAGTAAAAAAATTTTAGCCGCCCCCGTCGCCGTTAGCTTGCGCACAAAAGAAAACGTATACTGAAGTTGCGCCGCAAATTAAATCGCTGTTCAAACCACACATGTGAGGTATCGCCGCGATCGCCAGAGCATGAGCAATAATTAAAAAAAAAAGCTACACTCTATCTCTAAACTGGTGACCATTAAAAAATTTTAAATCGTCGCCTATGGAGAGTTTTATTGACCATACTTTGTCGCCATTCCGTGGGTGTGTGCAATTTTAAACCGTAACATCTTGGGTATCTATTTACTTGGCGTGACATCATCTTTCACAATATAAAAAAAAAAATGTAACTTTACTGTTTATTTTTTTTAAATGCAGGGAAATGTGATTTTTCATAATTTTTCCAAAAAAATGGCGCTTGAAAGACCGCTGCGTAAATACTGCGTGACAAAAAATATTGCAATGACCGCCATTTTGTTCTCCAGAGTCTTTGCTAAAAAAAATATATATATATATATAATGTTTGGGGGTTTTAAGTCGTTTTCTAGCAAAAAATACTGATTTAACTTGTAAACAAAAAGTGTCAAAAATAGGCTCGGTCGGTTAGACAAAGACAGTTTGGGGTTGATTTACTAAAGGCAAATAGACTGCATTAGAACATAATAGGGTTGATTTTCTAAAGACAAATAGACTGTACACTTTCCAAAGTGCAACTGCACCCTGGAAGTGCAGTCACTCCAGGGCTTAGTAAATGAGGTAAAGTTTTACTTTGCACAGAGTATCCAATCACGTGCAAGGAAAATAAAAGAGTGAGCATTTTTGCTTGCACATGATTGAATGATGCAAGTCAGCAGAGCTTCTGCTCATTTACTAAGCTCTGGAGCAACTGCTCTTACAGAGTGCAACTGCAAAGTGCACAATCTATTTGTCTTTAGTAAATCAACCCATATGTGTCTCTGGCATATGGCTACAGCAAATAACATATCTTTCCTATAAAAAAAGGACTTTGAAAATATTGAGGCTAATTCATTATAAAACAGTGCAAAAGCTAAGTGAAAACTGCAACATTCTCAACAACCAATCAGAATTCATACTATATAGAACTTAGTAAAGCAAGTTCTAATTGATTGTTATGGGATTCTACACTTTTATTTTAACATGGTTTACCCAAAAGGCAAAACTTGAAAACATCAAAATGTTGTAATTGGCAAAAAACAAAGTAGTAGAGGTACAAGTTTTAAGTGATCAAGAGACACGCTTGATATGCTAAATGTCATTTTCGGCAAGGGAAAGGTCAGCAGAAGGATAAGCATCTCAGCTAGTTACAGATTTCTAGCCCACATAAATGTCTGAATATACTGTTAAACAGAACATAACCAAAGAGTATGAAAGTAATCAAGCTAGACAGAGGATTAGTAAAATCAGATGACATTAAAAGATAAGTACCCTTTCAGCACAATCTTTTTCACTTGTCTTCTCAGCCTGTGCCAAATATTCGCTTTCCCCTGTAGTTTGGGTAGAAATGTTGTTTTAAAATTCTGGGGCCTGCATGTGCTCTGCTTGCATTGTATTGCCAAAGTGTTCTCTTTCTCCAAGCCTCCGGTAGAAGGTGATGTTTTAAGATGGGACACAGGTTTGTGTTGGGTTGAATGAGCAGCCTCTACTCTCTACTTGCCCCTAGAGGTGCTACTTTACTTTACTTTAATATCTTGTTTGTGCAGTGTCTGAAAACTTACAGTAAACAGTGTTTGAAACCTATAGCTATATTACTAGCAGATGCCCTTTCTCACTTTTGCCTAGCTAATATGCTAGGCTCTCAATGTGTTTATTGTAAATAACTGAGTAAGATTATTACCAACTTAGAGAGGTAGGGTACTGACAGGAAAGGGATCACCTGCTGGTGGCACTGTGGCTTCCAGATCTATAGGCTGCAGTTCCTGTGTACACCAGCAGGTGTCCCTCAGCAACCAGAAGCTGACATCATCTCATGTAATCAGCCATCATCTAATGCTGCGTTCCTGTGTTCCTGTGTGGAAAAAAAAAGAAAAGCGCCACTCTGAGTGCAGTAAACTCTGTACTTTATTAGCCATATACCATCATGGGTACTCACAAGATAAAAATTGTAAAAACATGATGAATTCTTCAGATGGTCGTTAGGTCCAAGGCCTCAGCGAGGGGGGGCTGTTGTGCTCCCGACAAATCCGTGGCTGACTGCAAGAGTCAGCGATATGCGGACCTAGGGGACACCAGCAGCGCCTTCGGCGGCGGACTTCCGGGTTGGGCGTGGAACGTGGGGCGTGATGACGTAGGCGACGCGTTGTCGGAGCATGCGCTCCTTCCTCAGGCCTCTGAAACCGCCATCTTAGAAAGGGGCATTATATAGGGAAGGGACAGTCTGCTGCCGCAGGGTCCTAAGAAGAGTCTATTACAACCAATACCTAGCTAAAGACACCTGAACGGCACTAAGACCTAATAACTAATCATGGATGATGTTAAGTATATGTACATCGATGTGGTCATATCTTACAATACAATTTCAATTACATACAAGTTTGATGGGGACCTACTATTGAAAAGGTACTACTAAAAAGGAAAATGTCAGAAAAAATATATATCTGGAACCGATCCTAATGATAGCAAAGAATAAAAATAAAAACAATACTGCACGTTACCCTGGGAAAAATAAGAATAAAAATGAATATGAAATAAAATTAAATAATGAAGATATATAAATTAAAAATAAAAATAAATATAAAAAATAAAAATTAAAAATAAATATAGATAAAAATAATAATGAAAATAAAAATATATAAATATATATATATATATATATATATGATTGATAAATATACATATATATATAAGATTAGATGGAATTGATGGGAGTGGATCGAACGAGTGGCAAATTTGAATAAAGGAAGAAAAGGGGAGTAGTGTACATATACCGTACACTCTCGCAACCTTATCTAAAAATGAAGAAGGGGAGCTGTGTGCGTATCCACTTCTGTGCACATGGTCTCGCAACCTTCATTCGCAACCTGGTTTAAAAGTACACAATAAAACCACACTGACACATGTTAAAAATAAAAATAATAATAAAAGTATTGATAAAAAACTATCAGGTTAACCTAAAAACATATAAGTGTGATAGTTTAATGGACCTAAATTTAAATTTAAAAAATAATTAAAATCATAAATAGGTGGTGTCCAATTCAGGGCCCAATTAAACATACAATGCCATATTAATTCGGATGAAACATCCCTCTCTCTCTCTCCTCTCGGGGAGTAACCCTATCGAGACAAATGGCTGATCTAAACCCCATGGGACAAAAGCCCTACACCAAGGAATTAGTCTCTACTTCCTCATTAAGGCCCCCAGGTACTAAAGTATCTAATGTATATATCCAAAAAGCTTCTCTTTGGCACAGCTGTTTGAAACGTTGGGCTGCTGAAGGCATAGCGGGTATTGATTCCAGAATCCAGACACGTAACCCTAGAGAAGAGTGATTGTGGTGAGTCAGGAAGTGGCGGGGGACACTGTGCTTGTCATCACCTCCTTCGACAAACCTACGGTGTTCCCCAAACCTCTTCCTGAGTGTACGAATAGTCCTCCCTACGTAGAACAAGCCACAGGGGCATGTTAAGCAGTACACCACGAACTCTGTGGAGCAGTTAAAGAATTTTTTAATAGGATAAATTTGCCCTTTGATGTTATACTCTTTTTGCCCGTGCGTGACATGTTTACATGTCAGACAAAGTTTTTTCCGACACTGAAACATACCCACTAGCGGGATAAGGTTTAAATGGGATGTAAGGGGGATGCTTTTAAGTTTGCTCGGGGCCACCAAACTCCTAATATTTCTAGCTTTCCTATAAGTGATTAAAGGCCTGGGGGGTAAATTACCCCTCAAATGTGGGTCTTCCAGAAGGATAGACCAATGTTTAGTGATCAATTTCTCCATCTTCCTGAACTTGTTGTGGAACTGTGTCACGAACCGTGGGCCTTGGGACTGTGTGTCAAATTTGTTTGTTTTCTTTGTCAGGGGGCCTTTCAGATACAGGTTCTGTGCAGTATCTACTAAAGTTTCGGGGAAGGATTTTACCCATGATGGTATATGGCTAATAAAGTACCGAGTTTACTGCACTCAGAGTGGCGCTTTTCTTTTTTTTCCAGCATCCTGCAAGCTTTTCTTCTACACTTGAGATTAAGCTGCCTTCAGGAGAGCACAGACCGGTTTCATGTATGGACTCCATGGACTCTTTTGTAACATCTTTCAGGTCCGTTTAGTTTTTCTTTGATCATTAGGAGCCCATTGAGGTTACTTTTCAGTCTGGTTGCGCCAGTCCTTTCATGTTTGTTTCTGTGTTCCTGTGTCCCTGCATCCTGATCCTGGAGCCTGATCCTGGAGCCTGATCCTGGATCCTGATCCTGACCCTGCAGCCTGATCCCTTCCTATATGCTCGCTCTTCGTGTACCTTGCATGGGTCACCTGTTTAGACCCAGGCGGTGGGAAGCCTAGCTTATTGTTGGATCCCGGAGCAGGGCTTCTTCTTTTCTTATTTGGAACACGGCACTCCTTTGGCCTGTAAGACCTTCTGTAAATGTGCAGCAATTGGGTATCTTTTATGGACTCCATCAGTTATGGCTAGTTTAAGCGCTTAGGGCGGGGGGGGGGGGTACTGTCGGGAAAGGGTTCACCTGCTGGTAACACTGCGGCTCCCAGATCTATAGTCTTCAGTTCCGGTGTCGACCAGTGAGTGTCCCTCAGCAGCCAGAAGCTGACATCATCGCATGCAATCAGTTATTACCTAATGCTGGTTGCAGGAAGTGTATTTAAACCCTGTGCATGCTCTTCCTCACTGCCTTGGTGTTGTCTCCATGTGACCCTGACCTGCGTTCCTGTGTCTCTGCATTCTGATCCTGATCCTGGACCCTGATTTCGACCCTGCAGCCTGATCCCTTCCTACCTGCTTACTCCATCTCCTGTTACCCTCTCCCTGTCCTGTCTTGTTCCCAGCTCCCTCTGCTTGATCTCCCGTGTATGACCTTGGCTCTGTTACGATTACGATTTGTTTATCCTGTTTTCTGCATATACTTGGTTTGGGCAGTTGTTCATTGTGTGTCACTATGGTTTGGTTATCTTGTTTGATTTACACAGTTTTAGTATACTGGAGGTGCATTTACATGTGTGTTATTCACTTGTTTTTAAATAAATTATATTATTATACACTTTACTTGTGCCATGAACTTGATATTCTCTGTTGCAGTCCATACATTTCTGGTCACATCTGTTACTGACTGGTACAGTCAGACAGGCAAGTTATAGGTTAAATTTTTTTGTCTATGCATAATTTTGCATATTGCAGCTTGCCACTAGTAAAATGTAAAATTACCATACAGTGGATATTACCTTTGAATCATGACTACAGTATGAAAGTTACCATCCATGAGAGTAATAAAACCGTGGAATGCTGATATTTCTGAGGGTTTTTCTATTGAGCATCATGTTTACAAATATGGACTTCTGGTTTTGAAGGATAGGGCAGGCTACCAAACAACAAATTAAAAGACGAATTAACAAGGGGATGGGCCTTCCCGACTTTGAGCTTTATCATGCCTCAGTGTTAATTGTGCGCATCCTTGAATGGTTCCTGTGACGGACCTTCATACTCAAGAATAGCATGTCCGACTTATAAGCTTCCCTTGCCCATGATCAGCATGATCCAAGATTCCTTAGCCCACCCAGGCACTTGTCTAGACATCACTGGGAAGTAAAGTGAAACATCGGTGGATGAGATATGGAGAGAGACCCAATTTAAATGTATACACAAAGCCTATATCCCAGCTCTTTTTACTAGGGACAACAAAACTAGAGCAGTATGCCCCCTATGTATGTCAACAAGGCCTACATTGGCCCATATATTTTGGTCCTGTCCCAGAGTGACCCCATTTTGGGACAAGGTGGTCCATTATGCCAATACAGTAATGAAAACCCGTTTACGGAAGTCTCCGCATCTTATGCTATTTGGAATTAACCACCCGAACACCATAGATCATTTGAGCCCATTGGTCACATTTATGCTTCTTGGCGGCCAAAAGAACTTAAGAATCTTAAAATCATGGATCCAACCTAACCCTCCTACCTTATCTGCCCTTAAGACGGAGCTAAGGTCGTTAATGTACAAAGAACGTATGGACACAGTCCTACAACACCATATCTTTACCAAAAAGTTCTTTGACAAATGGAAATTCTTTATAGAGCAGGAACTTACGGGCGAGGACATTCAACATTTTATGAAGCCCTTCAGACATACGGACTGGTACTTAAAGGCCGAAGTAGCACAAACTTTGGGTAGATTAAAAATAGATGTTTTGTAGGTCTAATTACTGTTACAGTTATTACTTTTCCTTCAAATGAACCTACATTTTTTTTCATATCTAGGCTCTATGTCCATATATATAAGGGTGACGTGCTAATGCTAATACTATCACTTAAATGGACCAGCCTATGCTAGGATCTTGAGAAATTATACTCTATAATTTCTTTTTTTTTCTCTCTTTTCTCTTTCTTTTTTCTTTTTCTTTCTTTTCTTCTTTTTTTTTATTATAGAATAATGGACTTTGATATTGTGATTTTTTTTTCTATTTTTTGTATGATTTGTTGGTTTGTAAAATTGAATAAAAAGAGATTAAATAAAAAAAAAAAAAGAAACATGGGGGGCCTGCACGAATCCTTCACGGCCGCTGATTTTTGTATGCAGAGGTCAACAGCACCATGCACTGATGCCAGCTCTTCTACTGGAGGCTCACTGGGTTGCTCCTCCTCTGCAGAAAAGTCTATTAAATCCCCAGTCTCTGGTACTGGTGTCTGGGGATAGAGGTTTACCATCTACTGTCCGTGGAACCCAGAAGATGTTATGCTGGGGAGAGGTGGTGGTTTGGACATGTTCACAGCTAGAAAGCACTATCCCACCGCTTGCCACCAATGTTACGGACCCCCGTACTCAAGAAGAGTATGCCCACCATATAAGCTTCTCTTGGCCGGCACCAGCACGATCCAAGATATCTTAGCCCACCCAATCACTTGTTGAGACATCAGTGTAGGGTGGTAAGAAGCATAAAATGTTTTTTTTTTTAAACACAGGCACAAAGAAATATACACTCAGGAGACAATCCTCCCTCTTTGCTTAATGACACAGGGTGGGGTAAACTACACTCAGTAACATGACACACAGACAGCCTTTAGGAAGGGCTGCAGGATAAATCCCCCCTCCCCACTAGCAGCTAATCCACAGACACATATACATCCAATAATCATTTGCTCCTAAGGCAGACAGAAACAATAGAACAATGGGATACAGGCACTGAACAATCAAAAAACAGCCCCCACCCCACCTCATACTATCTAGCAATGGTCTGAGACACTCCTACAATATTCTAGCAGTCTAAAAGGTGGAATTATTTATCTTCATATATTTCTTGAGGAATATTGTTCAAAAAAATGACTGTCCTAAGTGAAAGAGCCCCTTCATTCTTTCAGCACAAATCATACATATATAACCCAGGACCGGGGTAACATGAAATTCTGAGTCCGGTGTGGTTGTACGGTGAGCCTGGTTAGTACAGACCCAACTGGGGTTCTCGGACACCCTGTGCCCTTAATAGACACAGGGTGACTTACTCTCTAAGGTATGCTGGGTTCCACAAGCTCCCTGCCCAAAGTGACTCCCATCCCAGTTCCTACACCCATTTCCCAAGATTTCCATTCTGATAGCACAAAACATGTCCCCAATGGACCTGAGAGTCTTACCATGGGAATGTGATTTGATTTATTATTTTTAAGTAACATTTTTCAGATTTATAATGAGATTTCTGATGAGTCTCTCACTCCCTCCCCTAAAATCGCTCTTTTATTTATCTTACCGGGTCTGACAGATCACAAAAAGGCTTGTATTTTAAGATTTTTCCTCTCAGCTGCCTGGCAGCTCATATCTAAATTCTGGAAGTCCGCTACTATCCCAACCCCCCCCCCCCCTTCCGCGACCCAGTATGTGGACATTATGAAAGACATTATGTTGATGGAGGAGATGCAGGTGTGAGAGAAGGATACTTGGGACTCACTTAAAAGCTTATGGTACCTTTGGATGTATTTCTCCACTTCCCACGCACTAAAATCTCTGACTGCTACTTAGTCTCTGGGTGGACTATACACTTGCTGAAAGACCAGTTTCCAACTAAATTCCTCCACCTTTATAGATGGGACATCACACTCCAGTGCTGTTATAGATTTTAGTTTTTTTCTTGTTTCTCCACCGTGAAGCTTATTTACAACGCTCTTGTATTCATACAGCGAATCCTCGGGATGTCCAGTTCCATTCCCTCCTCCCCACCCCCTTTCCTTCCCCTCGTTTCCTTTTTTTTTTTTTTTCTTCCTAACCCCTTTATTTGAGATGTACTCAATTATTGGATTCCTGGTGAAAGCCCCTCTACATCACATATTTATTCTTCATTATTACGTGCCCCAATATGAGGGACCATGGGTTCCCTCACACTCTTCTACCTCTCAGGATGTATTTGACTACTGTTGTTGCTAAATATTTTCTTACCTCTATCAATATGTCTTCACATCCTGGTCATGTAGTACCAATTTTTTTATGAAAATGTTAATAAAGACACATTCAACCCAAAAAGATGAGTTATGTTATATCGGATCGCACGGTGGTTCACACTAGTGTGATCCGATTCTGTGCGAACTTTCAGATCGCACTGCGATATTTGATCTGATCTGGGGGTGTCGTTAACATTTAATTGACACCCCTAGCGTATCGCATATGGCAGTGTGAACTGCCAGGGGTGCGGATGCAATGCAGGAATACTCTGTATATTCGCAGCATTCCCGCATCGCAGAAATGTGATCTGGCACTTAAAGAGCTGTGAAATCTCATCCTTGATAGAATCAGTCAAGGTGCTAAATTGAGAATTTGTTGCATTTTCCCATTTTTTTGTTTGAGCTTAGGGTAGAATTTTTAAAGGAAACACTACATGTAAAAATCAGACACAAGGGGAAAAATGAAAAATATATGTGCGTTAAGCCACAATTTCCAGATGCTCCATGTAGGTGCCAGTGATGTCACTGGGTCACTCTGCAGGATTTTGATTCTTTGGAGTCAGCTTACACGCAATCTCACCTATGCACCGCAAGTAGGACAAAGGGTGTTAGGTAAGTATATCTTTAATTTTTTTTTCTCCTTAGGTTTGTTATTTTTTTACATTTATCCAAAAATGTATCTTATATAAAAAGATAAGCAGACTCTGTATTTTGTATTCAGATAGGATTCACAAAGCTCTGCAACCACAAGTCTTCACATTTAATTTCCCAGCCTGGTTTATTTACAAAAAACTCACTTCCTATTTTGGCAATCTCATTAACCAAATGACTTCCTAATGGAAACACACCTTCACTATTTTTTTTCACAATTTGTAACCTTTTGCCTAAAAAAATACTGAGAATGAAATGAGTGTTATTTACTAAAAACAACAAAAAAGCTAGAGCAATCCAGTTACATCAGGGGCCACATGTTTGATTTGGCTAAGAGGTCACATATTAGCAGGAAGCCTGGTTGTTTCCAGTAAAGGTGATGTTCACATGTATGTTTAATTAGCATGTTTGTTTTGAGCATATATTCCATCTAAGACACAGGCTGCTGTGTGCTTGCCATTGACCCTGAAACTAATGAATGCTTTGAACCTTGTCCTTTCAATATTTGGGATTTTTCTGCATGGTTACCTCTCTCTGTTGGTCACTCTGCTCTGATGACTTAGGAATAAACATAGATTGTATTAAAACATTTTCGTGTCATATTTTCCGAGAGAATTGAAAAGTATAGAAGATTTGTCATGACAAGACATTATTGTTTTATTTTATGCCCAAAGGACTTTTCATGTGTAAAAAATATGTCTTACATTAAAGGTCATAGAGTCTGTGTGTTAACTCCCACACAAGTAAATATAATAATGCGCGCCTAGGACAAAATACAAACAGTTCAACATTCAGTTATGAGCAAGTCCAGGCTACCTTGATTAATTTTAGTATTAAATATACTTGGCCTCGGTCCTTTCTACAAGGCAGGACTTGTATAATGAAGAAAGTTCTCTTTGCAAAATTTTCTCTGTAACTTTTAGAAGACACTATAGTATACAGCCAGAACTATCAAATCATTCCTAGGGACACTCATTTTCTGTAACCACGCTTGACCCATGTAACCAACCGGCTATTTTTTTTTTTAAATCAAATACATATTTTTAGTATTTTAAATGCTGCTATACATTTTAACTTGCGGAAGTTAGATAGTAACCACACAAGATACCAATTCCATTCAATAAGCAAGGAATGTTTTAGTTATTTTCGAGTTGCCCAATCTAAGCTGCTCAATTCTTATTTGGTGAGGGAAAAAAGTATTTGAAGAGATCTGTCCATCATTTTAATGGTAGGTTTATTTTAACAGTGAGAGACAGAATAGCAACAAAAATATCCAAAAAAAAAAGCATTTCAAAACAGTTATAAATTGATTTACATTTTAATGAGTGAAATAAATATTGGACCCCTCTGCAAAACATGACTTAGTACTTAGAGGCAAAACCCTTGTTGGTAATCACAGAGGTCAGACGTTTCTTGTAGTTGGCCACCAGGTTTGCACACATCTCAGCTGGGATTTTGTCCCACTCCTCTTTGCAGAGCGTCGCCAAGTCATAAAAGTAAAACTATAGGCAACTTTTTTTTTCATTTTAGATAGAGTAATGAAGGGTTATAATCCCTGTTAATTTTTTTTTTTTTTTGCCATCTGTGTCCTATTGCAGAGGTTTCCCTTCATTTCTTGTCCCATAGCCAGGAAATGAGAGGAAATCTCTGCAAATTAAGGACTTTTTTTGGGGACCCCCAGGTCACCAGAACTAGTGTCCCCATTGAAAGATCCCCCCTCTATTACTTTTCTGGGGACAACCCAAAATTTAGGATTCCCATTTACTTTTACTTTCAATAATGGCAAAAAAGAGAAATAGAGTGGGTTAATCTGCCTAACAGGGACACAGACAGCAATAAAAACTGTTAGGGGTTCTAATCTCTCTCCACTCTATCCAAAATGAAAAAAAAAAGTTTCTTTTATGTCCTCTGACAGATGCAGCTCTTCATTGTTTCTTCACCAATGGGTTAAGCACCCTCTACAGGAGCAGACTAGGCAGTGAAAGTTTTCACTTTGCACACCTATAGGGGCTGTCCTACACACATAACCCCTGACACACTGTGCTCATAGATCAGTTTATTGCTGCCTAGTTTAGGTGTAGGACCTAGGCTCCCTGCTGGGGCTTTTGGTCTCAGTTTTTATTTTCTTTTGGAAATGTTTGTTTATTTCTCTTTACTCACTATCACTAGCTAGTGTCAGGGCGATACTCCTTGTGAACTACAAGCGAAAGCCGGGCTGAGGTTTCACACTGGATAATCTAGATCCATACAGTCTCCCAGCCTGGCCTACGAGCATGAGAAGGTTGTTCTACGATGGAACCAATCTTTTCTCCCTAAGGTGGTGTCGGCTTTCCATCTCAATGAAGATATTGTTTTGCCTTTGCTCTGTGTGAAGCCCAAGCAGCCTAAGGAATTTGCCTTGCATTCGCTGGATGTGGTTCGGGCGATCAGGGTTTACCTGACGGCCACGGAATCCTTTCGGACGTCTGATTCCCTGTTTGTCCTTCCTGAGGGACCTAGTAAGGGTTTGGCTGCGTCTGCTGCAACCATATCAAAATGGATCAGACAGATTATTGTTCAGGCCTATTCATTGAAGGGTCAGGTTCCACCCTTCCCCATGAGGGCACATTCTACTAGAGCACTGAGTGCCTCTTGGGCTTTTCGCCGTCAGCCTTCTGTGGCTCACGTGTGTAAAGCGGCGACCTGGTCGTCTGTACACACTTTTACAAAATTCTACAAGATTGATTTGTTGGCATCCTCAGATGCTTCCTTTGGTCACAAGGTTTTGCAGTCTGCTGTTTGCTGAAGAGATTTATGGTCTCTTTCAGGGATGAATTTTTGTTTTGGGGTAAGCTCCTGTTAGTATTGGTTGAGCTTTCTGTTGCCCTGTTGGCTACGTTTTCTTGACTTGTTGATACGTTAACGGTTGTTGCTTGCGTTCTTCCCACCCCTCATGCCTACACTGCTATGGGACGTCCCATTGGTGAAGAAACATTGAAGAGCTGCATCTGTCAGAGGACGTAAGAGAAAATTGCATTTTTGTAAGAAATTACCGTAAAATTCTTTTCTCTGAGTCCTCTGACAGACGTAGCTCCCTCCCCTCTGTTCTGTGGTTGGTTGTGTTTTCTTTCACTGCTTGCTACAAAACTGATCTATGAGCACAGTGTGTCAGGGGTTATGTGTGTAGGACAGCCCCTATAGGCGAGCCAAGTGAAAACTTCCACTGCCTAGTCTACTCCTGTAGAGGGCGCATAACCCATTGGTGAAGAAACATTGAAGAGCTGCATCTGTCAGAGGACTCAGAGAAAATAATTTTACGGCAAGTTCTTACAAAAATTCAATTTTTGCCTTTTGTTATACTTTAAGGTTTCGAGGCTGAAGTTTGGTAACTTGAACCTTTAGCTCCCTCCACATATTTTCTATGGGATTAAGGTCTGGAGACTGGCTAGGCCACTCCAGGACCTTAATAAGCTTCTTCTTGAGCCACTCATTTGTTGCCATGTGTATTGGGTCATTGTCATGCTGGAATACCCATCCACGGCCCATTTTGAATGCACTGGCTGATGGAAGGAGGCTCTCACTCAAGATTTGACAGGACATGGACCCGTCCATCGTCCCTTTGATGCAGTGAAGTTGTCTTGTCCCCTTAGCAGAAAAACACCCCCAAAGCATAATGTTTTCACCTCTGTGTTTGACAGTGGGAATGGTGTTCTTGGGGTCATAAGCAGCATTCCTCCTCCTGCAAACACGTTGAATTGATGCCAAAGAGCTCAATTTTGGTCTCATCTGCACACAACAATTTCACTAAGTTCTCCTCTGAATCATTCAGATGTTCATTAGCAAACTTCAGACGGGCCTGTATATGTGCTTTTTTGAGCATGGGGACTTTGAAAGCGCTGCAGGATTTCAGTCCTTCATGGCATAGTGTGTTACCAATTGTTTTCTTGGTGAATATGGTCCCAGCTGCCTTGAGCTCATTGACAAGATTCTCCCATGTAGTTCTAGGCTGATTCCTCATGGTTCTCATGATCTTTAAAACTACACAAGTTGAGACCTTCCATGGAGCCCCAGACCGAGGGAGATTGACAGTTATTTTGTGTTTCTTCCATTTGCGAAAAAACGCAACAACTGTTGTAACCATCTTACCAAGCTGCTTTGCGATGGTCTTGTAGCCCATTCTAGCCTTGTGTAGGTCTACAATCTTGTCCCTGACATCCTTGCACAACTTTTTGGTCTTTGCCATGGTGGAGAGATCGGAATCTAATTGATTGATTGATTGCTTCTGTGGACAGGTTTCTTTTAAACAGGTAACAAGCTGAGATTAGGAGCACTCCATTTAAGAGAGTGCTCTTAATCTCAGCTCGTTAGCTGTATAGAAGACACCTGGGAGCCAGAAATCTTTCTGTTTGATGGGGATCAAATACTTATTTCACTCAATAAAATGCAAATCAATTTTTACCTTTTTTGAAATGCATTTTTTTTCTAGTTTTTTTGTCTCTCACTGTTAACCACTTTACCACCGGAGGATTTTCCTGCTAAAAGACCAGGGTTTTTTTTGCGATTTTTTACTGCGTGACTTTAACGGACAATTGCGCGGTCGTGCAACGCTGTACCTAAACGAATTTCACGTCCTTTTTTTCCCACAAACAGAGCTTTCTTTTGGTGGTATTTGATCACCTGTGCGATTTTTTGATCACGCGCTATAAACATATATTATATATTTTTATATGAAATTCCCCCAAAAAAAAATGTAAAAATCAAAATTTTTTAACATTTTCGGCCAATTTGTTTTACGCTACCTATGTTTGGTAAAAAAAATCGCAAAAAGCGTATTTTGATTGGTTTGCGCAAAAGTTATCGCGTTTTACTAACAAAGGGAAAGATTTTTGTCATTTTTGGTAATGGCGGCGATCTGCGATTTTTTTTGCGGTACTGCGACATTGCGGCGGACAGATCGGACCCTTGACTGACATCTTTGACACTTTTGGGGGTACCAGTGACATTACTGCAGTAATCAGTGCTATATATATGCACTGTTACTGCAAAAATGACACTGGCAGGGAAGGGGTTAACAGTATTGGACAGGGAGGGGTTAAGTGTGTCCTAGGGGCGTGTTTCTAACTGTGCAGGGACAGGTCTACTAGTGTAAAAACAAAGATCAACAGTTCTACATAGTAGAACTGTCTGATCTTCACTTTTACACAGGGAGAACTGACAGGCGGCTTGTTTACATAAGCCGCTCTGTCTTTCTCCCGCTGTACCGGCGATCGTAGTGTGACCGGCGGACATCGGGTCCGCCAGTCACACTCCCGCACTCCTCCGTGAACGAGCCGAGGCGGGCGCGCGCCCGCCCGCTATTGGCTCTAGAAGGAGTGACAGGCGAGCGACGTAGACCTACGTCACTCTGCCTGGCCGGGGCCGACTGCCGCAGTAAATATACTGTGCGCAGTCGGCAACCGGTTAAAATAAACTTACCATTAAAATTATAGACTGATAATTTCTATGTCAGTGGGCAAACATACAATATCAGCAGGGGATCAAATACTTTTTCCCTCACTGTATCATAGGGAACAATAGCCTATCTTTTAAAATATTCAACTTAAGTTATAGCTAGAGTTGATCTTGAATTTCTGATTATATTAAATTTGGATTGATGTTCTTAGATTTGAATGGCCAAATTCAAATCTGAATTTCAGTTTTATTTTTGGTGGTTTTGATTACCAAAGGGCTGGCTGATTCAAATGCTGTTTCTGCCCAATGGCATCACTAGGGTTGATGTCCCCTGGTGCAGTTAAACATGGTATCAACCCCCCCCCCCCCCGTCTCAAGTGCGACCTTTACGACCCTGGTAGTTCCTCCACTGGTACCATAGCTATAAGGTAGATATTTCCTAATGGCTCATTCTCTAGTGACAGTAGCTAGTAGTGGCTTAAAGGCCTCCCACTAGATCCCATGACACAGCAGCAGTTGCTTTTCCTGCAACCAACAGCTCAAGAGAACATTCAGATGATTTAGGGTAGTAGCACCTTTTTCTTACTTTTTAGGGTGGGTACCTGGTTTTAACAGCCAGAAGTATGCCCCCCCCCCACCTTCCCCCGCAGCCAGCCCATGTGCAGTAGGTAACAAGGCTTCACTGCCGGTTTCCCTTAGTCAAGTACCATCAGTACTTAGTCAGCGCCTGATTGAAATTTTGGCTCGGGTGAGGACCCCGCTGAATCCCTGGACAGGTACGTGCCCTAATATTAAAAGTCAGCAGCTACAGTATTTGCTTTTCTTTTTTTGAGGGGGGAGCCTGAAGCTCCTCTTTATGTAAATTTTGCAAAATAAGTAATTTGACATTTTTAGAGTTTATGGGGAGACCTGGCAATGTGAAAACAAAGGCAAACATTTACATTTACAAAAGGTGCTACAAGTCATGGATCAATCGTTTGTGAATCTTGGTGCAAAGTGAACTGCCTG
This sequence comes from Pelophylax lessonae, assembly GCF_965119305.1. Taxonomy (NCBI): domain Eukaryota; kingdom Metazoa; phylum Chordata; class Amphibia; order Anura; family Ranidae; genus Pelophylax; species Pelophylax lessonae. Next base: position 267,663,153 of record NC_138770.1, read on the forward strand.
GATTTGTGTAGATCTGTTATTTCATCCTTACTCCCAACAAAACAATTAGCACAACCTGGAAAAAATGATGTGCTGATAAAAATAATGCCTATTGATATGATGTGTTAGGTTGAGCAATCCACTATAAAAAAAAAAATAACTTAAAAATGCATTGTTTATAGCCCTTTACCTGTAAGGTGCTTCAGACACCAGGCCATAGTCATTTGGGATAAAGGTAGGTGGCATTACATAGTAACATTTTTATTTGAATGGTAGAAAGGATTTAAGCAGTAACGTGTAATAATAATTAGCCTGCAATATACTCCAGAAATAAACATTTTCCATAGGTATGTTTTTCCAAATGAAGGCATGAGATAACCATACAGTACATACATCAACAAATGCATTTACCACAACAGAAAACTAAATATACCCTGCAAGCAGAAATTATTAATCATGTCACTATTTAAATATCCCTTTAAATGCATAAAACAGAGCTTTGTCATTGTGAAGGAAAAAAAAAAAAATTGGCAAAAAATCCAGCTAATGTTCTCTGGAAAACATTACTAAGTAACCTTCCACTAATTCAGCAATGTTGGATGACTCATTACCACATTTATGTGAACAAATCCTCCAAACCCGTGCATACAGACAAAGACTCTCATACCAGAACAAAGACAGTAGACCTATCAACATATTCTCTAGAATCACATTTATACCATCAATGCTTATGTTGTAGAATATAAATATGTTAAATATATATGGCAAAATGTATGATGAAAACTGAGCTAACATGGAAAATGCATGTAAATACCAACACACAGTACATCACAGTAGCATGCATGCTAACATAAAATCAATAATATGCAGCAGGGGGCATAACCAAAATCAAGGAATTTTGGTTTTGTCAGCTGCTGTGAAACTGGCAGTTCAGTTTGTATCTTTAGGGACATGCAGCTTTAGCTTGAATTTCTTACACAGAAAATTAATATGTTACTAAACTCAAAACAGAATAATCAGTCTGTATATGCAGTAAAGCCTGTTTGTTATACTCACTGTAAGTGCCGGTTCACACTACTCCGACTTGTCAGGCGACTTGGTCACCTGACAAGTCGTGCTCCATTCTGTGCAATTGGAACCGTTCTAATAGGAGCGACTCAAGTCGCTCCGACTTAGAAAAAGGTTCCTGCACTACTTTTGGCCGAAGTCGGAGCGACTTGCATTGACTTCCATTATGTGAAGTCAGTGTAAGCCGCCCCAGAGTCGCGGTGCAAGGCGACTTGTTCAAGTCGCCTCGAAGTCGTGTCGCCATAGTGTGAACCGACACTAAAACAAATCCTGCACATTGTGTAAAATAGCTGTTTGATCCTGTCTTCTCTGAACCTTCCCATCTCTTACTGTCCCCAATCCATCTCCTGATAAGACAGAGTCTTTGGAGTCACTCTGCACATGCTCAGTTTGGTGTGTATTGCTAGAGAGTTTTTTTTTTTTTTTTTTGAGAGGGTGCATGTGATTAGCACAGGACCAATCAGCACTATCCAGACAGAGGGTCAGGGGTCCTGCAGCCTCACAGGACAGTCAGAGTAGAATGAAAATTCCTCCTACAAGCTTTAACTAGACACTGACAGAAGTCACAGAACTACTATATACTGCTGATGAGAAAAGGTATTTAGAAAAAAAAAGTTATTTAGCAGTTTATATGTACTGAAATAATTGCATTTCTATATTTTGTGTACTGTGGGAGACCAGATATAGTGAATGCAGGGTCCTGGGTTTTAGTAACCCCTTTAGCCCCGGAAGGTTTACCCCCCTTTCATGACCAGGCCATTTTTTTTAAACTGCGTTACTTTAACTGACAATTGCGCTATCGTGGGAAAATGTACCCAAATAAAGTTTGTATTTTTTCCCTGCAAATAGAGCTTTCTTTTGGTGGTATTTGATCACCACTGCGTTTTTTATTTCTTGCGCTTTAAACAAAAAAGACAGACAATTTAAAAAACAAAAACAATATTTTTTTACTTTCTGCTATAAAACACATACAATAAAAAAAATGTAAAAAATCTAATATCTTCATATATTTAGGCCAATATGTATTCTAAAACATATTTTTGGTAAAACAACTCCCAATAAGCATTTATTGATTGGTTTTCACAAAAGTTATAGTGTCTGCAAACTATGAAATATTTTTATGGAATTTTTATTATTTCTTTTTATTAGTAATGGCGGCAATCAGCAACTTCTAGCAGGACTTCAACATTGCAGCAGACAAATTGGACGCTAAGTGAAACTTTTGACACTTTTTTAGGGACCAGTGACACTAATACAGTGTTCAGTGCTAAAAAAATATGCACTGTCACTGTACTAATGACACTGGCTGGGAAAGGGTAACATCAGATGCGATCAAGGGGTTAAATGTGTTCCTAGGAGTGCTTGCTAACTTTGTGGGGATGCTTTAACTGTGGAAAGAGAGAGATCTGTGTTTATCCTTAACAGAAACACAGGATCTCTATCTTCCCTACAAACAGAATGGTGGTCTGGCTTGTTTACATAGGCAGAGCGCTGTTCTGCCTCTCTCGGGAACTATAGGCGGGTCGCAGCGGACATTGGGTCCACCAGACCCACTGATTGACTTCCACTGTGTCCAATCACAGCAAGAGTGGGTCTCAGGCTTTTACATTTTCAAAAAAAGTGGAAAACCTCTTCAGTGAGCAGCATATTATTCAGGGGCACTTTCCAGATATCACTATTAATGCAGCCAGGGCACCATAAGCATTCACTGACATTTGTGAACTTCAAAAAAAGGTTAACATTCCACTCTAGACCTATCTGATAATTTGTGTGACAGACTGACAGTCCATCACTATGAAGATGCAGTAAACACCAGTGGGAAGACTGGGCAGTAAAACGATTCCTGAGCAAGAAGAACAGGCATTCCAAGAAAAGGAGAGTGATTGGAACTTTGTTGGTGTTGGCCACAAATGCAGTCTACAATCAGTCAGGGTTCCTATGTAGACAATTATCTATAGACACAATGGGGTTGATTTACTAAAGGCAAATGGGTTGTTCACTGTACATAGAAATTTTCTCCTGGGCTTATGTGTTAAATTTCACATTGCAGAGAATACCCAATCACAAGCAAGAAATATACAAACAACTTTCTTTGCAAAGTGCAACCTCCCTTGGAAAGTGAATAGTCTTTTTGTGTTTGGTATGTAGCTGGGAGCAGACTACAGTTACCTGACACGGCAGACTTGTTCTCTGCTCTCTCAGACTGTCTCTGTTCTACCATGTCTGAACCCATAGTATCAGGAGGGCTGGACAGTTCACAGGGTCAAAGTGGCACAGAAGAACATGCAGCTACAAGCAACCCCCAGGGGGCAGTGATACATTTGGGGGCTCGTCTGGGATGTTCTTTGCTGCAGCGGGCCCTAGTCAGCCCAGTCACAAGCCATTGAGAGAAAAAGAAATAGATCCAGTTGCTGCAGCCACCTGGGAGAGTGGCTTAAGGAACTCAGATGGAGCGAAGCACTGTTCTAGAGATCTCAGGAATAAGTGCACAGAGAAGGAGATCAGACAGTGGGTGAGGGCCATAGTGCCAGAGCAGAGGGACTACATCTTGGATGTGAAGGCAGAGTTTACTCTGGACTATGTGTGGGTGTTGATGGAGTGGCAGGAAGACATATCTGCCTGTTTCTGGGAAGGAGAGGTGTCCTTAAGGGATGGGGTAATTGCTCAGCTGGTCCCACCGCAAGAGAGGGAAGAGACCACAGAGGGGCTATCGCCACCACAAGTCAGTATGGAGATAATAGGACCAGTTGGTGCAGACTCCTGTGGAGTCAGTGCCCCCTCCATTTTGTTCTATACGGACATGAGCCAGCTTGTTGAGAGTTTGGTGAAGAATGGTTCCGACAATGCAAACCAAGGATATAGGAAACTCCTGTTCTTCTGAGGACAATTGCCAACTGCGGCTGGAGAAGAGTAATTCAAGACATGGATGAGTCAGGCCACTCAGGCAGTAGAAGAATGGAGTGTGTCAGAGGCTGTGAAGTGACACTATTGTACAGGGATTTCTATGACAAGCACCTGAAGCATATCCCTCTGTGCATTCTGGAAGAGCTGGAGATATGGGGCATTGGCACCCAAAAGTTCCCCAACGGTGGATATATCCTTATCCAGGTAACATTTGCCCCATTGTTGGCTGGGAAGCCAGAGACCTTTGATACACTATCGGTCATTTGCCCTCGACCCCCTGGAGCAAGACAGAATTCCTTGTGGATAGGAACAAACACCGATCTAGTGCAATGACTACTCATCCTATTGGACGTCAAGAGCTCAGTTGCAGAGGAGTTACACCCACAGCTGAGCAAGCTTTTCAGCGTGTGGTCCAGGAACAAAGGGCACCAGCTGAAGGATTAAAAAGACTATGGCAACTGCACACTCGAGAGAAGGTGTTGCAGCCTGGAGAAAGAGTATGTATGAAGGCCACTGTCAAGTTTTCTTGGGACCAGCCAGGTCCATTTGTGGTGCTGGAAGCTGACTTTTGGGAGAAGAGACAGGAATTTGGTCCCAGAAATCTCGCCCAGGAAGATGTAAAAAAACAGGGGGGAGAGTCCCGGACAGTGTCCGAAATGTTACAGGTCAACCTGTCAGCCTGAAGCCTCATATGGTGATAGCATGGGTGAGTGCGGCTACTTCTGTAACGTTGGATAATTTGGTTCAGAAGGCCACGGGTGAGGACCAGGAAGGAGATTTTCAAGTTCAACATCCTGCTTTGCCTCTCCAGTGGAAGGAGAGGTTAAAAGCCCAGATAGCAAGATGGGAAGAGATGTTTTCCAAGAATGACTTTGATGTGGGTTGTGCTAAGAGTGCTCAACACCGAATTCGGCTGAGTGAAGACAAGCCTTTCCAGGAGAGAGCTCCACAAATTCCTCTGAGTGACCTTGAAGACCTCTGGGAACAGTTGGCGGAGCTGAAGAAGTCTGGGAAAATTAAAGAGTCCAGGAGCCCTTATGTGCCCCCCCCCCCCCCATTGTGGCATTGCGTGAGAAAAATTGAACCATTCGGATGTGCATAGATTAAAGAACGCTGAACCAAAGAACCATACCTGATCAGTACACCACCCACCAGATAGAGGATGCCTTGCAGTGTCTGTCCGGAGCGAAGTGGTTCAGTGTGTTTGATCTGAAGAGCAGATCTTACCAGATACCTATGTACTCTGATGACCGAGAAAAGACAGCTTTCATCAGTTCGTTGGGATTCTTCGCATGCCATGGAGATTGTCAGGAGCCCCAGCCACCTTTCAGAGGTTAATGGAGAACAAATTGTGAGATATGAATTTGATAGAGGTGCTTGTGTACCTGGATGACATCATTGTGTTTGGCAAGACACTAGAGGAGCATGAGGCACAACTCGAAAGGTCTTTTAGAGGCTTCATGCGGAGGGGCTGAAATTGACATTGGAGAAATGACAATTCTACCAGGCGTCAGTCACTTATTTGGGGCACGTGGTCTTGGCCAACAGAGTAGCCACCGACCCACGAAAGCTGGAAGCTGTAACCTCTTGGCCTTGGTCAAGGACAGTTACAGAGCTGAGGTCCTTTCTAGGATTCTCTTCCTAATATAGAAGATTTGTGAAGAACTTTGCACAAATTGCGATACCTCGAGGACACCACCAGAGTTTCTCAGCCTTCGATGGAAGATGTGGGTGCACTATCTCCACCTGAAAGGATAGAACATCAGTCTGTTTAGATAGCGAGATCTGCACCATCACCTGAAAGAGGAACTGGAGGGGTTGAGCCAGAACCCTGAAGTACAAAATATGGGAGAAGATCCAATCCCCTCCACCCAAGAAACTCCCAAGGCTAACTATAGCCAAACAGGTAAATAGGAGCTGAACCAAAACAACAGGTGCTTACCTGCAAAAAACAATACACCCTCAAAGAGAACCAGGTCCTCTAAACAGCAGCCTGCAAAAACCTTGCGGCCAAAGGAAGCATCCGCAGATACCAACACACCCACTTTATAGAAAGTGTTCACTGATGACCAGGTGGCCACCTTGCAAACCTGCGTCACTGACGCCTGATGACGGAAGGCCCAGGAGGCACTGACAGGGAAAGGAGGAACCTGACCCTTGATGGAATAGACCTGAACCATCCATTGTCTGATCCATCTGGGAATGGTCACAGAGGAAGTGGACAACCCTTTCCGAGGCCCAACTGTGAGCACAAATAGAGAGTCCGACTTCCTAAAAGACTCCGGAGCTGCCAGGTACACCCTAATTGCCCAGACCACATCCAAGGCATGCAAAGCAATTTCCTTCAGATGAAAATAAATAAGGGGGGCCAGTGGGACTTTGAGTGAGGTGAAACATTAGCTGTCAATAAACAAAAAGAACAATGGGTGCCAAATAATGATTTATTGGTCAATGGCTACATGACGGAAAAATCAAGCAGCAATTGTAATAATCAAAACATGTCGGTCAATAAATTAATTTTGGAAAAACAACACGAATGGATGCCATGGAGAGAAATAATACACATGCACGTGTATTGCATATAACATCAATGAGGAATATATACTATATAATACTGTATTAAGAACCCATGTACATACAAGATACACGTTGCATGAATGCTCTGAATCCAAGGAAAAAAGAGCAAGCAATCCACATAAACAAACATTTGAAATTTTCCATATACATTCCATGAATCCATGTCGTGATCTGTCATTTTGTAGCTCTACGCGTTTCGTGGAATTTGCATCCACTCTTCAGGAGCTTTATAAAATACCTAAAAGTAAAAATTAATTGGCACAGATATAATAATAAAAATAAGTATAGCGGAAAATTCAACTTGAGAACAGCCAAAATCTGAAAAGTTTGAATACTTACAAAAACACGATTGTATCAATTAATCAACCAGAGAATCTCCCAGGATATTCTGGGATTTTGAAGGATATAAAGGAAAAAACATTTCTCATTGCTGGATGCACCAGAATGGATATACGTCTGATCCGGGGCTGAGGCGGGTGCACGCCACAAAGGGTCCAAGGTGGAACAGGGGGGAGGAACCAGATGGACCCCATAAAGAAAATAGGGTTTGCCAATAATCTCACACATAAGTGACCCAATGATCTGTTCAAAAACAATATTCTTTAGTGAAAATAACGTATGAAAAATATATGTACTGTAAAGGGACTAGAGATAGAGATATTGGGTGTGAGAAAGTTCAAAAAGAAAAGAATGAATACCATAGGATCCCAAAAGAAACACCAGAGTGCCGTGTAAGCCATAAGGCAAATAAGTGAAGAGGGAAAAAAAGAGAGCAATAAAGAACCTGCTTTCAGGATTGTAAGAAAAAGTGTGCGGGGGAAAAAAGAAAAACCAAGGTGAGTTGAAAAAGAAATAAATGTACAGATGATAGTGACTTACAAAGAGGATATCAAAAAGATGATGAATAAAACAAAGTGCAGGCAGCACTGTTGTCAGAGCACAACCCAAGCCATGAAGTCCAAAGAACTGTCTGTAGACCTCCAAGACAGGATTGCATTGAGGCACAGATCTGGGGAAGGGTACAGAAATGTTTCTGTAGCATTGAAAGTCCATATGAGCACAGTGACCTTCATCATCTGTAATAGAAGAAGTTTGGAACCACCAGGACTCTTACTAGAGCAAGCCACCCAGCCAAACTGAGCGATCTGGAGAGAAGGGAGGGAGTCAGGGAGGTGATCAAAAACCCGATGGTCATTCTGATAGAGCTCCAGCGTTTTTCTGTGGAGAGAGGAGAACCTTCCAGAAGAACAACCATCTCTGCAGCACTCCACCAATCAGGTCTGCATGGTAGAGTGGCCAAACAGAAGCCACTCTTCAGTAAAAGGCACATGATAATCCACCTGTAGTTTGCCAAAAGGCACCTAAAGGACTATCAGACCATGAAAAACAAAATTATTCCTGTCTGATGAAACAAAGATTAAACTCTTTGGCTTGAATGGCAAGCGTCATGTCTGGAGCAAACCATGCACCGCTCATAGCCTGGCCAATACCATCCCTACAATGAAGCATGGTGGTGGCAGCATCATGCTGTGGGGATGTTTTTCAGTGGCAGGAACTGGGAGAGTCAGGATCAAGGGAAAGATGAATGCAGCAATGTACAGAGACATCCTTGAGGAAAACCTCCCTCAGAACGCTCTGGGCCTCAGACTGGGGTGAAGGTTCATCTTCCAACAGGACAACGACCCTATGTACACAGCCAAGATAACAAAGGAGTGGCTACGGGACAACTCTGTGAATGTCCTTGAGCGGCCAAGCCAGAGCCCAGACTTAAACCCGATTGAACATCTCTGGAGAGATCTAAAAATTGCTGTGCATTGATGCTCCCCATCCGACCTGATGGAGCTTGAGAGGTCCTGCAAAGAAAAATGGGAGAAACTGCCAAAAAAATAGGTGTGCCAACCTTGTAGCATCATACTCAAAAATACTTGAGGCTGTAATTGATGCTAAAGGTGATTCAACAAATTATTGAGCAAGGGCTGTGAATACATGGGATTGTTTTTTTTCTTTTATTTTTTTTAAATAAATTTGCAAAGATTTTAAGCAAACTTCTTTCACGTTGTCATTATGGGGTATTGTTTGTAGAATTTTGAGGAAAATAATGAATTTAATCCATTTTGGAATAAGGCTGTAACATAACAAAATGTGGAAAAAGTGAAGCGCTGTAAAATACTTTCCGGATGCACTGTATTTGTAGCCTAAACATGAAAATCTTTACTGTTGCTGCTGTATTTCCAGAATCTTGTATCAATTCCTACAAGCTATAGAACTTTTTAACAGTATTTATGCTGAATTGTAAGATGATGAGTTGTCAAGTAGTTGGCTTCTTGGTAAGTTCCCTCAATTCTTTCTATTGTGCTATTTTGTTTTACTTACTTTGCCCTAAAAATTCTGTTGCATGAATATTGCTTTCTATGGTAGAACTGACAGTAGTGTTTGTACTATAATTAGTACTATTCAAACTAGTACCATCAATCATTTTTTAACAGTGGCCTAGAAATGAAAAACATAGACACGCGCTGGTACCGGGTACCAGCGGACTTGGCCAGCATATATCCCTCGGCCATCTCTGCATGTTGGCGGAATTGTGGAGGCACTGGTACCCTACTTCATTTGTGGTGGGACTGCCCAGTCATTGCCCCCTTCTGGCACGACGTCCGGGCGCAGATAAAATCCGTTCTCAACTTGGATGTGCCCTTCAGCTCCCTCCACTTTCTCCTGCACGTTCCCTGTATGCCGCTCAGTCGTTATCGCCGTAGCTTACTGCCTCACCTCCTTAATGCTGCTAGGAGGTTGATCCCGATTTACTGGAAGCGGCCGCAGGTCCTGGGCGGGTCGGAGTGGTGGTGGATGGTAGACAACATAAGAGATGCAGAGGATTGGGTGGCTAAATGTGACACAAGGTGGAGACCGTGGCTCGATTATTCGGGTGACCCAGACTTTCCTTCCTCGAGCCTTGACCGGGCTCTATTGGTGCTGGCCGCCCCGTCCTTAGGTGATCTCCCCCTACCCAACCCTTAGCCCCTCTTCAGTAGTGTATCTTTGACTTTCAGATGGATGGGAGGACCTCAGGGAGGCATGGTGCACGATGCGCTCCAGATCCCGGCAGGTACGACACTCTTTCTCTTTCTTCCTTCTTTGGGTCTTTCCCCTACCTTTTTCTCTCCTTCTTCTCTTCTTTATTCCCCTTTTTTCCTTTCTTTCTCCACTTTTCCCTTTATTTTCCCTGTTTCTTTTCTTCTACCACATGCAGCCCAGCCTATCTCAGGTGGGATGCTTTAAGAATGTGTTGGGCAGACTGCCGGAGCTGAATATGTTTTCCCCCCAACCCTCTCAGACCACTAGTTTGGCCTGGAAGTTACGTAGTTTCCCTGTGGGGGCTTGAACTGCTGTTGCGCACCCCCCTCCTGCCCGCTTTGGGCGGGTGGGTGTTCTCGGGGGGGCCACGGATCGAGGTGCCGCATTAGGGGAGGTCTGATGGATGCCATTGGCCCCCTCCCCCTGCGGTGGGCTTTGGCTTGGTGCTCCCCTTAGCCGGGCTCCACACCAAATGGACACCTGTGGCTGTCTTTGGTCCACTATGGTTCGTGGCCTCCGGCAGCCTGCCCTCTGTCGAACGTTGGTTTTGCAATGCACTATGTTTGCAGTCTACTGCCTTTTTTATGATATGTACCAAATTGCACTTTTGTACCCCCAGAGTTGTGGCACTGTTTGGCTACACCCCCCCATCCTTTCACCCTTGACGTTGTTGTCACACTTTTTTGTATATGTTCCTTTGTTAAACTAAATAAAGATTAATTAAAATATATATATATATATATATATATATATATATATATATATATATATATATATATATATATATATATATATATAGACACAAGTTTTTTCACACGCATGTTCAAAAGAAGTTGCGTGCTCATAAGAAACATTGAAAGTTTAATTGGACCAAAGATCAATGAGTTCAATTATTTTTTGCTCTTGAATGCATCAGGTATTTTGGTTTTAAGCCATGGTTAGCCTCTCAAACTCTACTAGTTCCTTGGCATAGTGCTTCTCTTGTAAAAAGAAAAAACATCACTGGTTCAAATCTAGGCAAGTTAGAGAGTAACTGATTTAGAGCTCCTGACATTCAGAATGTGATGAAGTGTGAGACTTAAAGGGGAAAGCAATGAAGAGGAGGAAAGCATTTAAAGTCACACAGCAGTCATTTGAAGTGGTGGCAGCACATAAGGTCTGGGTGTCATGAGAAAAAAGCTCATGGTGTCAAGGATTCTCTTATGCTATGTTATAACACTGATTGTGTTGCTTATAAATCTGGGCTGTGATGATGATGAGGATGATGGCAATGTATTGTTACGTTAGCATACAAATATTCATAATAATGAAAATGTAACAAACTCATACTCTAACAAATACATAAAAAAACAAAATTATCTGGACATCGGACTGTTTTTTTTTTCTTTTTTTAATGTTTGGCTCTGTTACTACTGATGTTGTTCTTAACTTTTGCTCTTGGGGTGTTGTGACAAGATTAGGCTGGAGAGGACCAAACAACATCTGTGCCACCCAAGGGTCTAGAAATGTTTTTCTACGTTGCTGGACTTTCCCTTCAAGATATACAAATCTGGCAAGCATGAGTAAGCTGTGACTCACATTTCGAACCTCAATTCTTGTTTTCATACACTGTATAAGTATTATCTGGTGGGAAAATTACACCAGCCAACCGTGACAAGTCAACCGGCTTCCTCCTTCTCATCATGAGTTCTGTTCCCATTCGAATTCCCAAATCTATATCCCCATCATGTGATGCTGGTTACCAAAGTGCTGATTCTCTTCTGATTCAACAACAATGAAGAAGTGGTGAAAACCAGCAGAAAAATAACACAATTTGAAACACATCCCTATCTACTAAGTCAACCTTACCAATATAGCAAGGCTGCCATGCTCCTTTACACTACATTTGCCAGTCATCCACTGTGGACTGTTTCAACATGAATCAAAAAGGCATGTGCTGCTTCACTTGCTCTATCTTTAAAATGTAGAGGATACTGGGCCACCAGTAGCTTTGCAGTAAGACTTTGCACTGTGTAATAAAGTGCAGGTCACTACAGAATTTTGGTGTGTGCATGTAAGAATGTGTTATTTCTATAAACTGCCCAGAACCATAACACATTTCTGGGGATTTGGAACTAACATGTAAAAAGCACTGTTGACACAACATAACTAAATTATACATTCTTTTACAGTGGATGTAATTTTTGCTTGGTTGCAATGTCGTCTTCATGAAGACAGATGCTTTGTGTAGTTGGCATAAAAAGGACTATACATTTGCCAAATAATCAACCTATTATATTACTAAAAACTTATGCATGGTATTTCATAATGAAAAATACTTTATTAAAAATTCCTTATGTAGCAATATGTCCAGGCCTTGAGCCTGATGAGGGTCTGCCATTGTTACCGGTGACACCTCCAACACATTTAAATTGTGAACCCAAGTGTGAGAATTGAGACATTGACCACTCCGACATCTTTGGTTGGTTTTGTTTATTGTATTTTGGGGATCGGAGAAGGGAATGAGTGGGATACTCCTCTGGCTCAACTAGGTGAACTGGGACTCTGTACAAAAATGCCCGTTAGCGCTTTCTTGACGCCAGCTGAATGCCGACCAGCGCTTGCTGACGTTTGAAGATACTGCTTTGCTGAACTAGTGCTGGAACCTCAACTTTAACTTGTTTGTTAACTCAGAAGATCCAGGACTGTAGAATACTTGACTCCTGACACTCAAATTAGCTCAAAAGTCACTGAACGGCTCCCTTCAGCCCTTCACTGACCGAAGTAGCTCCTTGTCACTGCTTGTGCCGCTGCAACTCTTAACTCTGTACACTACACACTGTACACATTAGCTCTTCAGGGCCCAACCTCTGGTGCCCCCTCTAACACTTCAGGGTCCTCTGACTAGGCACCCCCTTTAACAGCTAGCTGACCCCTGGATCTCTAGAACCTTCTCTAGAGTGGTCCCCTCTACACTTGGCAGACCCCTAGGGGCAGTTCACAGTACTCACGACCTTGGCAGGCTTTCCTGGAACTGAACCATTCTTCCTCCACTGGTCCTTGGCACACCGGATCCCTCCTACAGCTCAACTCAACATTCTCTGGATTCCCAGGCAGCCACCCAGAACACCCGATCCTTCTGACAGGAGGAGAGACAGCCATACTCTCCCTCCTGGGACTCTGCTTCCCACCAAAGATGATGCGTCATGCGTTCCCTTCAAACATATACCCACTCCCAGAATCCTCTGCAGCAGAATCTGCCTTTTGGGGTAGTTTCAGGCCTGAATGTGTCTCTGATTGGATTTACTCCACTGCCCAATGAGAATCCTCTCATGGAGCCAGTGGGGAGACTCCCCTCTCAGCAGACACACCTGGGAGACATGACAGTCCAGCTGAAATCATGGCCCTGCTGTTAGGCAGCCAAGGCCCACTATACTTTTACCTAGCACCTACCCTGTAGGGTGCTATACTTATACTTAAAGAAGAACCAACTTTTGATACTATGTAGGGCATAACATGAAAGTAGTGCATAGAAACCTACAATATATGGCTTATCCCCCTCAGTATGTTACATCATGATATTAGGCATGACTATTCACCTTTCCAATTCTTCAGTCTTTAAACCACATAACGGCATTGGCATAGTTTTTTTTTTTTTTTTGCCTTAGTGCATTTTGTACCTAAAGCTGTTGTAAACCCCATTCATGAAATCTGATCTGGGCACATATATCTGTAGTGTTTACCTATCTCTTTCTCCAAAACCCTAAATCCCGTGTCTTTCTGCTGGTCGGTTCTCTGTTATCAGCATGATAACTTCTGACAAGGTCTCAGACACAGGAGATAAAAGCAGCTAAAAATTTATATTGAGGAAGGGACTTAGAGACAGACAAGCAGAGAGCTGGTCTCTTCATGCACAACTCTGTAAGTTTCTTCATTCCTCTGCCTATGTGGAGTGGGGTGTGTGCCTTTCCTCCAATTAGATCACACACAGTGTATGCCCAGACTCCCCTCCCACTGCTGAAACAGAAAGAAAAATTTGTAACATGATTTGCACTTTTTAAAGAACATAGAAAGCTGAAGACAGCAGATATACATGTAAAACTTATGTAGGGAGATGTGTCTCATCTCTGTGTATCATCTGAAGCTGTTTACTTCACTGGGTATATAAGAGAGTTTACATCCACTTAAGCTTCTTCAGGAGGGTAAAAGAAGGTTAATATTACACATCTCACATTAAGTATTTTTGGACCAGGAATGTGTCCTAGGTGGGAATGAGGAAAACACCTGGGATACTTTATGAAAACCCAAGATAAGGGAGGAAGTCCAGTGGATCTATTTTGAGGGATATGTGGTCCGTAAATGACTTAATAGGTAGTTAGTCCAGAGGATGTGCATTTTAGCAAATAGCATTTTCAGAAAGGAGCCAGGAATGGCAGTGCATGTTTTTTCTTTCATAACAGGTTCTCTCTCTAAGAAAACAGAAGAGGGAAGGTAGGGGGGGGGGGGCAGGCAGACCATAGTGTAGTAACCAGGTTTATTGGAAACAGTGAAAAAAAACAAGTATAAGTTGCACTCACAAGCGTAAAGAAATATGAGCGTGTCTCTGAGGAAGGAGGCAGGTCTTAGCCTTTGAAACACATTTCCCAACAGCCCTAGTGAGTTGACAGGTGTCTCAGCGATGTTTGGAAGGTCCCTTCGGCGGCGGTTCCAGTGATCTTCATGAGGGCTCCTACATACCCCATGGTACCTTCCACGGCGGCTCAAGAGGGGAAGTGATCGGGCTGCATCCACCTCCACTGATTCTTGTAGTCGAGGACGTAGAGACATGCCCATACTTCTTTACGCTTGTGAGTGCAACTTCTAATTATTTTTATTCATGGTTCCCAATAAACCTGTTAACTATGCTATGGTCTGCTTGACATCCTCCTCTCCCTTCCTTCTTATGGTTGCAGCTACTAGATTCGCAGCCTGATGGAGGAAACAGCTACGCTCAGCCTGTAGTAAGTCACTCGTTAAAGGATAAGTACAGCCAAAGCCCGTTTGGCTGTACTTCTCCTGTGGATCACAGGAATGCAGTTCATTTTGCACTCTTTTGACCTATTTTCAGCAGAGAGCAAGCTGAAGTCCACTCTCTGCTGATATCACAGAGCCGGTGCAGGTTCTGGCATCATCACAACCATAGCGTCGGTAAACGCTCACATGCCTGCACTGGCACCTGGCTCCCGCCCCCTCCACAGCCCAGCACTCCAGTGAGCGAGCAGGGGGAACAAAGTGTTGCTGACTGACAGTCACCAGCTCCCTGCTCATGGAGCTGTGAGAACTGAGCGATCGGCGATGTTTGATCACTCAGTGTTAGAGGCGCTAGAGGGGACTAATGCTGCATCCACCTAGAATGAATATAAAAGAAAAAAACATACATCTCTTTTAATTAGTAGTTAGTACCCCCACAGCCTCCAGATTATAGTTTCTGAGAAATTGTCATTTGTTTCATTCTTTGGTTATATTACCCACACTGGATAGACACTTTGTTTATGGTTAAACAAGCTAACTTTTGTTAGCTTGTTTAACCATAAAAAAGCTAACTTTTTAGGAGTTGCATTTGTATCTATTCAAGTGTCATTTTTTTTCTGTCTATGGTAGTACTACTTTCCCTGCTGGACATAATTTATCTTTTGCTCTCTCTTTAAAGTGATTGTAAAGTCTCGTTTGTTTTTCTATTAAAATAACAAACATATTATAATTACTTACTCTGTGCAGTTGGTTTTGCACAAAGCAGCCCAGATCCTCCTCTTCTCGGGTCCCTGGCTGGAGCTCCTGGCCCCTCCCTCCTGTTGAGTGACCCCACAGCAAGCAACTTGCTACGGAGGCACCTGAGCCGAGCTGCAGCTCCGTGTATCTACTCAGACACGGAGCTGCCATTTTACCCCGCCCCCCCTCTCTTGTGACTGGCTAACTAAGTTTGAGTGACAGCAGTGGGAGACAATGGTGCGGCTGCTGTGTCTCAGCCAATCAGGAGAGAGAGCCCCAGGTGCGGAGGCATTCCTGGACATCGCTGGATAGAGAGGGGGCTCAGGTAAGTTGTAGGGGGGCTGAGGGGGGGGGTGCTAGACACATAAGGGTTTTTATCTTAATGCATAGAATGGAGTTCCACCAATTTTTACAAGTTGAGCTGTATGTAATCCCCTTCAAATATGCTTTTGGCAATGTAAAAATGTATTTTTTTTTTTTTTTAAGGAAATACCTTTTATCTTTATTAATCTGCACTTCCGGGTCCTCCTGCTTTCGGCGATTACGTCACTCGACAATTCACAAGGGCTCCTGGGACATGTATCCCAGCAGCCTTTGCAATTCGCCTAGTGACGAAATCTCGTGTGATTTCCAGTTCTCAGGGATGTCTTGCATTCAGTCCATGCTCCGCCCCGCCTCCGCCCCACCTCCTCTCAGTGACTGAAAGCATTACATCCCGTAGAGCTTACTGAGAGGAGACGGGGCTGAGGCGGGGCGGAGCGGGATGGGGTAGTTTGTCGGATGCATTATCTGACTGCCGATAGACAGAGAGTGGAGGGGACAGAATCGAATGTACTATCGTTGTACGGCTTCTTCTTATGTGAGATTCATATAGACAAATGGTGGGAATATTATCTGATTACAGAACAGTCACCCCTTTATGTGTCACGGTCAGAGTTCCCCTTTATTATTCCAGTCAGAGTTCCCCTTTAATATTCCGGTCAGCGCTCCCCTTTATTATTGAGGTCAGAGTTCCCCTTTATTATTCCGGTCAGAGCTCCGCTTTATTATTCCGGTCAGAGCTCCCCTTTATTATTCCGGTCAGAGTTCCCCTTTAATGTTCCAGTCAGAGTTCCCCTTTAATATTCCAGTTAGAGTTCCCCTTTAATATTCATATATTACATCCGTGTCCCCATGAGAGTTCTCTTTTACATCAGTGTCCCCGTGTGGTTAGAGTGCCCCATTAATGTGCCCTGATAAGAGCGGTGTGACTGTTCTGTAATCAGATAATATTCTCACCATTTGTCAATATGAATCTCACATAAGAAGAAGCCATTCCTTCCCGCACATGCATTATTCCACAGGACACCAGTCTGGAAATAACACAAAATTTCGTCAGGTGATTCGCAAGGGCTGCTGGGATACATGACGCCGCTATCTCAGGAGCCCTTGCGAATCGCAGAGTGACGTAATCGCCTATAGGCGGCCGGACCCGGAAGTGTGGATGAATAAAGAAGAAAAACAGTATTTCCTTACAAAAAATAAAAAATAGTTTGCATTGAGTGTGTGTCTCTATGTCTGACTCTCTCTCTCTCTCTGTCTCCCGCACTTGTCTCTATGTCTTCCGGGAGGCCGGGAAAGGATATAGAGGGCGGCAACTTCCTCCTGAGCTGACGTCTCTATAGCAACCTGTACTATGCCTAAAGCATAGTACTGCCCATGTGCGGGATTGCCTGCTGCATTCTGGGTAGCCAGAATGAACAGCAAGCAGGAAGAAGGTCACTAAGTCTTACACTGTGGCTTCACAAGTAAAGATGACAACGCACAGGCAGCAATTTTAAAAGTAAGATTTTCACTAAACAAATACACTGTTCAACTCATAAATATGCAAATAGCAGTTTTGTCAAGCAAGATGTATTAATATTAATGGGCTATTTTTGTTTAAAAAATGATTCTGAGGGTGGAACTCCTCTTTAAGATAAAAAAAAACCTCTGACCTTAAAACCCCTTTAACCACTTGCCGACCGCCTACAGTATATTTACTATGGCAGTCAGCCGCTCCTGGGCTCCAGCTCGCCCAGGAGCTCCCGCTCGTTCACTGACATCCCCGCGTGAGTGACCGGCGGCTCCGATATCTGCCGCCCACTCGCGATCTCGTTCCGGAGAGGGAGAAAGGCAGACGGCTGATGTAAACACAGCCGTCTGTCATTCTCCCTTAGATCATGACAGAGGCTATGCGATCCTGCTATATAGGATAGTATGTCTCTGTTATGGTCTAACAAGCCACGCCCCTTGACAGATAGAATCACGCCCCTAGGGACACATTTAACCCACTGATCACCAATAAAGTTACCCCCTTCCCTGCCAGTGTCATTTTTACAGTAACAGTTCATATTTATAGCACTGATTACTGTAGTAATGTCACTGGTACCCCCAAAAGTGTCAAAAATGTCAATCAGGGGTCCGATCTGTCCACCACAATGCCGCAGTCCCGCAAAAAAAAATCGCAGATCGCCGCCATTATTAGTTAAAAAAAACCAATAAAAATGACATAAATCTTTCCCGTAGTTAGTAAATGCAATAACTTTTGCGCAAACCAATCAAAATACGTGTATTGCGATAATTTTACCAAAAATATGTAGCAGAAAACAAATTGGCCTAAAATGTTAAAAAACGCTAATTTTTACATTTTTTTTTTGAGAATTTCATATAAAAAATGTGAAAAATATTGTTATTTTTTCAAAATTGTCGCTCTTTTTTTGTTTATAGCGCAAAAAGTAAAAATCGCACAGGTGATCAAATACCACCAAAAGAAAGCTCTGTTTGTGGGAAAAAAAGGACGTCAATTTCATTTGGGTACAGTGTCGCACAACTGCACAATTGTCCGTTACAGTCACGCAGTGCAGAATCACAAAATAGGGCCTGGTCTTTGAGCAGCCAAATCCTCCGGGGCTTAAGTGGTTAAGGCTGCATTCCCACCAGAGCATAGCAATTTACTGGCGTTTTTTTTCTTTTAGTGTTTTTTAGCATCTTTAGAAGTGTACTACAAGCGTTTTAGAAGCTTATTACAAGCATTTTACAGCTTCAGGCATTTTTGATTAGCCAATAATAAGCACTAGGGAGAGGTGGAGTAGACTAGGGTTGAGAGCTGCTTGTAATTGAATATTGTAAAGCGCTACAGGATTTGTTGGCACTATATAAATGCAAATAATAATAATAATGCATATTTTAAAGGGAGAGGGGTGTTAAATTAAAAACATCAATTTACTACTTATACGTATAAGGCAGGCAGAGGACAGAAATCAACCACCCCAGGACAGTGATCAACAGGCTATATGGCACTCACCCTCCTTCCTCTCCCAGCGGGCCACAGTGAAGGTGAAGCCCCTGTTTGCCCTCTCCAGGGCCCAGCACACCTCATCCAGAGTCTCCACGATGAGGAGCTCTATGCTGGTCTTGGTGTCCTGGCTCTTCTCCTTCAGATCCTCTACTCGGCTTACAGAAGCTGCCATGAACTCCTGACACCGCGGGGCCACCTGGTCCTCCTATGACACAGAGGCTGTTGTCTCTGCCCGCTATAGCTGAGCCTGAGAGAATCCCACTGCCAGTCTAGCCCCCATCGCTGCCACCAGCAGGACCGAGGAGCTGACTCTTCACCCCATGAACTATTACATAACAGCCCACATACGTACTAACTGATGCAAGTATCCTGTATCCTCCTCGGGGGAAATGCAGACCAGCCTCCATAAACTGCATGGGCGGGGTCCTGAATCCATCGCGATTTGACTGCTCTGGCTCTCTGTAATTTGCGTGGGCTCGCACAGCACAATTTAAGTGGGCCCGCTCTCAGTGATTTCCAGCTCAGCGTGATCCACTCAAATGCAGCTCTCGACCCACCAGTTGGTTGCGACCCACAGTTTAAGAACTCCTGCTTTAGGCTACAAGCGTTTTTTGAGCTTCAGTGTCTAGGAGCAGAAAAAAAATTGTTTTTGTAGGATTTCTTGGAGCGCGTTTCCAGCAGAAACACTGCTAAACGCTCCTAAACATTACTAATCGCTTTTTGTGAGCTTTATTTTCCTTTTACTGAAAAAATGCTAATAAAACACTAATGCTCCTAAACACTCTTAAACGCTTCCAAACGCTCCTAAAATGCTGCTAAAATGCTACTACAAAAAGCTATTTCCAGCATTTGCTATGCAGCATGTTTTCCAGCGTTTCTTTAGCTTACAGAAAATGCTAGTGTGCATGGAACCTTATATGTGTTTGGCTTAACCACCTAGGCGGTAATCCCGAGCGTGACTCGGGGTGGATTTTTCATTGCAGGAGCGGTAACCCCAAGTCACGCTCGGGGTGGATGTGCAGAGAGTGCAGCGGTGTTCTCTTACCTTATCCTGGCGATCCAGCGATGATCTCTCATTGTTGAGATCGCCAGCCGAGAGTCCCGCCGCTCCTCCGTCCTCCGTCGGTGTGATGACTTCCTAGTTCCGTTCCCTGCAGCAGCAATGCTGCATGGGAGCGGAACTAGGGAGGGAAATTTAAAAAAACAAAAAAAAAAAAAAAAACAAAAAAAAAAAACGTACAAAACACAAAACACATTTTATATTATATATATATATATATATATATATATATATATATACATATATATATATGCATATATATATATATATACATATACATATACATATACATACATATATATATATATATATATATATATATATATATATACATATATATATATGCATATATATATATATATATATATATATATGCATATATATATATATATATATATATATATATATATATATATATATATATATATATATGCATATGCATATATATATATATATATATATATGCATATATATATATATATATATATATATATATATATATATGCACACACACACATATATATATATATATATATAAAATTATATTATTGATTCAATTATAATTCATGCGCTATATATTATACATATATATATATATATATATATATATATATATATATATATATATATGTGTGTGTGTATATAAATATATACACTCACACACACATATATCTATATATAATATATAATGCATGAATTATAATCTAATCAATAATATAATTTTATTATATATATTATATATTAAATAATAAAATAATATTATTGATTTGATTATAATTCACGCGTTTGTGTTTCAAATTTATCACATCTGGGATGTCTACTAGACTCTTGTTTTGGTCAGGTTTAAGTCAGTAATTACTAAGAATTGTAGGCCTATAATACATAACGCCAAATTTCCATGAAAACAATTGTACCGTTTTTTTTGGTATGTAATTCCTGACATAATCATACCGCCAGGGAGGTTAATTAATGTAAAAACAAAAATGTAATAATAAATTATAATGGTAAAATCCATCCTAATAGAACATTGCATAGGTAAACAATCATATAATATACGGGGGGGGGGGGGGGGGGGGAGTCCGATTCACAATAAAGAAATTGGATAATGTATATTTTTTCTTCAAGTGTAAACAATAAATGCAATTGATAGGAGTGTACATTACTTATTTATGGTATTTTTGTTTTTTAAATTGATGCTGCCATTTAGTGTCGGTTCACACATGATTCGCAGGGTTTCCGCATTGCACTCGACTCGCAGGCAGTTCACACTGCAATATGCAAATCGCTGGGGGTGTCAATACAAAGTTAACGACACCCCCAGATCAGTTCGCATATCCTAGTGTGTACTTTCAATTCCGACATGAATCGGATCGCATAGGTGTGAAAACCCATGCAATCCCATTCTGGTGCGGACGGAAAAAAAGGGACCTGTGCGACTTTGGTCCGAATACGATGGGAATTCAGCCATACAATCTGTATGGCTGAATTTGCAGCGCACAGAGCAGTGCGCTGTGAATCACAAGCGATGTCTGACATCACATATGTGTGAACCAGAAAATATGTGTTTGGCCAAATATGTAGCTGATTTGAACTAATCCTCAATTATGCCAATAATCCAAAACATTACATTTTTTGAAATACAGCTCTGCAAAAGGTCACAGCGAGATTAAAATATGTCAGCAGCATTTCCTGTCTGCAAAACAAGTCTAAATAAATCTTCGTTACAAGCTGATAAGCATCCTATTTTTACAAAAGATCTCATGGCAAATTACAAAAAAAAAAAAACTTGGAGCTGTATTACAGCATGTACATAAAAGTGAAATGCAACTACTATTTAAAGAACATCTACTGTCAGGGCACTGTCCACAACAGAGGTGCTCGAAGACCTGGCATCCCTGCCAGTACATTTCTTGGTCGCAAGAATGCGCACTGGCATGTGCATTTGTGCACACCCTCAGCCTAGTTTGGCGTCAAACAGCCTTTATAAGGAATCCGGTCAATCTCTCTAGCTGCTGGTCGATCTTCGGCTCTCCAGTGTGGTTGTTCCTGTTACATAGTTACATAGTTAGTGAGGCTGAAAAAAGACATCAGTCCATCCAGTTCAACCTATGATCCTGTGTTCTCTTTGCCTCTATGGATTCTTGTTACCGACTCGGCTTGCCCCTGGACCTGTCTTCTGCCTGCCTCCTGACCTAACCTTGGTTTGTCTAACGTATCTTCACTCTGCTGACCTGTGTATGACCTTGGCTAACCTCCTGACTAAGCTTACTGTGATCTCCACCTGGCACCTGACCTTGGCTTCGAACCAAATTCTCTCCTGTTCTCTGCTTTACCGAAGACCTGCTGCTTCCCATTCCTGCTACCTGCCTTCAGAAAACCATTCCAGTGCATCAGCTGTAAACTGGGCGTTCCTCTAACACAGGGGTGGGGAACCTTTTTTCTGCCAAGGGCCATTTGGATATTTATAACATCATTCGGGGGCCATTCAAAATTATCAACTTAAAAATTACCCTGTTCTATTTGGTTAAACATTTAATTAACTCTAATGTAAAGTCTGGAACCACTTCTCTTTGGTGAGGTGTGTGATGTTAGCTGGTATTGATGTTTTCCAGGTTTGCTGGCTGGTGCTGCTGGTGGGTACTGCTGGCTGGTACTGTGCTGTGGGTACTGCCGGCGCTCAGGCTGGTACTGCTGGCTCAGGCTGGTACTGCTGGCTGGTACTGTGCTGTGGGTACTGCTGGCTGGTACTGGTGTGGGTAATGCTGGCTGGTACTGGTGTGGGTAATGCTGGCTGGTACTGCTGGCTCAGGCTGCTACTGCTGTGGGTAGTGCTGGCTGGTACTGATTTGGGTACTACTGGCGGGAAATGCTGGCTAGAGCCTCAGGAACGATGCCATGCTGGAGGAAGATAGAGCCGAAGCTTCCTGTATTTCGGTCTCCTCACAGGCTGAATGCATTTGATATCAGTCCGTCTGTGATTCAGACTGTCAGGACAGAGCCGGAACTATACAGGAAACATTGGATCCGGTCTGACAGCTCAGCAGAGTCAGGCACAGACTCAGCGGCACGGGGGACGGACCAAATGATTTTGTGGAAAAAAAATTATTCAAGCATGATGCATTACGCCAAAAGCGCTTCGAGAACTCTTCCTCAGAGGTGTATATAATACAGTATATATATGCACATAGGCAGTGGTGTATTTAGGTTTTGTGCTGCCCTAGTCCGGACTAAACTCGTGCACCCCCTAATTTAACTATGCCCCACCCCTTCCTGTCAAGGACACACCCCTTCCTGTTTTAGACCCGCCATGTCATCTGTAAACCACACCCCTTCCTATTTAGGCTCCACCTCTTCCTCTCTATACATTAAAAGTGGGTACAAAGTGCCTACTTGTATATTTTGTTGTTTTGTATGGGTACGTCGGTCCGTGGGAGCGCTCCTGTGGGCAAGTGAGCGCTCCTGGAGGCTCCCACTAAGCAGCGGAGATGTCAATCCACTGGGCCAGCGGCCGCAATTGCCGCCGGGCACCTGCGATTGTTCCCCACTGAGAGAGAACGACGGTCTGCTGTTGTAAACATAGCAGACCGTTGTTCTCTCTGAAATGATCACAGAGCGCCTGTGATCCTCCTATTTAGAATCACAGGTCTCTGTGTTCATTTCACAAACCCCTCCCCCATACAGTTATAAAACACCCCCTAGGCTCACACTTTACCCTTTGATCACCCCCGGGTTAACCCCTTCCCTGTCATTATTACAGTAACAGTGCATATTTGTAGCACTGATTACTGTAGTAATGTCACTGGTCCCCCCAAAAGTGTCACAAATGTCAGTTAGGGTGCAATCTATCCACTGCAATGTCGCAATCCTGCTATAAATCTCAGATCGCCACGATTACTAGTAAAAAAAATAAATAAATAAAAATGACTAATCTTTCCCCTAGTTTGTAGATGTGATAACTTTTGCGCAAACCAATCAAAATACGCTTATTGTGATTTTTTTTTTTTTTTACCAAAAGTATGAAGCAAAAACAAATTGGCCTAAAAGGAAGAACATTTTTGATTTTTAAATTTTTTTGGGGAATGTTATATATCAGAATGTGAAAAACAATATTTTTTTTTCCCGAATTGTTGCTCTTTTTTTGTTTATAGCGCAATAAATAAAAATCGCACAGGTGATCAAACACCACCAAAAGAAAGTTCTATTTGTGGGAAAAAAGGACATTAATTTTTTAAGGGTACAGTGTCGCACGACCGCGCAATTGTCCTTTAAAGTAATGCAGTCCTGAATTGCAAAAAATGGGCTGGTCATTAAGGGGGAAAATCTTCCAGGGCTGCGGGCATGGTGCAGGAGATGCAGGGGCTGCGGGCATGGTGCAGGAGATGCAGGGCTGCGGACATAGTACAGGAGATGCAGGGGTTTCGGGCATGGTGCAGGGGCTGCGGACATGGTACAGGAGATGCAGGGGTTGCGGGCATGGTGCAGGGGCTGTGGACATGGTTCAGGAGATGCAGGGGTTGCGGGCATGGTGCAGGGGATGCTGACATGATACAGGAGTTGCAGGGGTTGCGGGCATGGTGCAGGGGCTGTGGACATGGTGCAGAAGATGCAGGGGTTGCGGGCAGGGCCGTCTTTAATATTGATTGGACCCCGGGCAAACATTTTTTTTTGGCCCTCACGAATCCACTTATCAACTATTTGCGAGCAGTGTGGGCTCAAGGGGAAGCTGCCTTGGGCCCAATAACAATGACTGGGCCCTGGGCAGCTGCCCCTTTTGCCATGTGTTAAAGACGGCCCTGGTTGCGGGCATGGTGCAGGGGCTGCGGACATGGTACAGGAGATGCAGGGGTTTCGGGCATGGTGCAGGGGCTGCTGACATGATACAGGAGATGCAGGGGTTGCAGTCATGGTGCAGGGGCTGCTGACATGGTACAGGAGATGCAGGGCTGTGGGCATGGAACAGGAGATGTAGTGCTGCGGGCATGGTACAGGAGATGCAGTGCTGCAGGCATGGTACAGGAGATGCAGGGCTGTGGGAACTGGGCAGCATGGTACAGGAGATGCAGTGCTTCAGGCATGGCACAGGAGATGCAGGGCTGTGGTCAGAATGGTACAGGAGATGCAGTGCTGCGGGCATGGTACAGGAGATGCAGTGCTGCGGGCATGATACAGGCATAGTACAGGAGATGCAGTGCTGTGGGCATGGCACAGGAGATGCATGGCTGTGGGCAGCATGGTACAGGAGATGCAGGGTTGTGGGCAGCATGGTACAGAAGATGCAGTGCTGCGGGCATGGTACAGGAGAATCTCCTGTACCATGCCCGCAGCACCTGCATTTGCTATGGAGGATTCTCACTTACCTTGAGGTGCCTTACATTTAAAAATGGCGCCACCCGGCGCCATTATGTCACCGCGCACGCGGCGCCTGCCCAGGAATAGCTGAACGTGTATGGGCTTTTCTCGAGCGGCGCATGCGCAGTGCGCATGTTGGGCCGGCCGCAGACAAGTCAGTGCCAGTGCAACGGATCTAGGGGGTTTTTTTCATGCGGGGAGGGGGGGGCGGCTTTTTTGCCACCTCCCCTGCAAAGTGTCGGCCTAGGCCTAAATACAGCAGTGCATATAGGGCAATAGTTATATTTCAATAAATTCCAGCATTTGTATGACTCTCACATATTAGATCCCTTTCAACTTTCTGAGATGGAAATGAGGGACACCTATTAGAAAACGTATTTGGGCATAGGACACACACCCCTGCCACGTCCCCCTTAAACTGTTACCGAACGCCCGGTCGGTAACAGGTATGGAACAGTGGCAGGCAGCCGCTCACAGGCAAATCGCCGTGACTGTACATCGGGCTCGTTCACGAGGCTAGGGGGCAAATGTGCACGGCTGGCCGCACGCTACAGTCCCCGCTCATCAGCGGGGAAGCCGATGCAGCGGGCAAGCGGCTCCGATTGCCACCTGACACCCGCGATCATTCCCCGCTGAGAGAGAAGAACAGTCAGCTGTTGTAAACACAGCTGACCATTCTTCTCCCTGAAATGATCATAGAGCCCATGTGATCCTTCTATATAGGATCACATGTCTCTATGGTCTTTTCAGAAGCCACGCCCCCCCACAGTTAGAATCACTCCCCTGGGCTCACATTTAACCCCTTGATCACCCATAATATTAACCCCTTCCCTGCCAGTGTCATTATTACTGTAACAGTGCATATTTTTAGCACTGATTACTGTAGTAATGTCACTGGTCCCCCCAAAAGTGTCAAAAATGTCAGTCAGGGGTTTGATCTGTCTGTCGCAATGTCACAGTCCCGCTAAAAATCACAGATTGCCGCCATTACTAGTAAAAAAACCAAAACAATAAAATGACATAAATCTTTTCCGTAGTTAGTAGACGTGATAACTTTTGCGTAAAAAAAAAATCAAAATCCCCCTATTGCGATTTTTTTTTTTACCAAAAATATGTAGCAGAAAACAAATTGGCCTAAAATATAAAAAAATTTCGATTTTTAAAATTTTTTTGGAGAATGTCATATAGCAGAATGTGAAAAATATATATTTTTTTTTCAAATTTGTCGCACTTTTTTGTTTATTGTGCAAAAAATAAAAATCGCACAAGTGATCAAATACCACCAAAAGAAAGCTCTATATGTGGGAAAAAAGGACAGAAATTTTATTTGGGTACAGCATCGCACGACCGCGCAATTGTCTGTTAAAGTAACGCAGTGCCAAATCGCAAAATAGGGCCTGGTCAGGAAGGGGGCAAATCCTTCCGGGGCTGAAGTGGTTAAAACAGAATTGTGAAAAAAAAACCAAAAACGATTGGTTAAACAGACAAGAGCTTTAAAGCGGAGTTCCGGGCACAAAATCGATATTTTTTTTTTTGTGCCCGTCCGCTTCTACACCTTTACCTGAAAAGGAATATGATAGTTAGGTTTTTTTTTTTTTTATTTACTCACCTTGTAATTGAAGATCGAATATACTCACCTAGTCTTCACTTCCTCCCTCTGTGCCGAGGCTCAGTCGTCTCTTCCGGGCTTGCACTGATTCCTGGGAGCTGAACGTCATCGCTCCCAGGAATCAATGCGACGGCACCGGCCCCGCTCGTCACTTCCGGGCGACGCTGCATTCCCCTGCTAAACAGCTTCTGGGCATGCCCAGAAGCTGTGGAGGAATGCGGCGCCGCACCGGAAGTGACGAGAGGGGGCGGTGCAGGCGCATTCTGGGAGAAGAAGACGCGGAAGAAGACGCCGAAGAGGACCGCGCCGGCTTCAGCTGCCCACAAGAGAGATGGAAACGCTGTGGAAGAAATTTTATAAGTGAGTATTTCTTCTAAAAGGTAAGTGTGAACCGGGACAGATCAGAGGCTAGCCATTGTGGAATGTACTAGCCCTGACTGTCCCGGGGGTATGTTTGTTGAAAAATGACTTCTGTGCCCGGAACTCCGCTTTAATAACACTGCTAGTCCTTTATATTGGCTTTTGGAATTTACAATTGCAGCAATTTAATAATTGGATGACATTTTTAGCACTGGGAAACACTTTTGGATAGATAAGTAGTGCATTTTATATACAACTGTATAGATCAGACCAAAATGAGGGACAAATAAGGAGGAAAGAGGGACCGAGGGACATTGATCTTAATGAGGGTCAGTCCTTTAAAATTAGGGACAGTTGGGAGCTATGATATTACACAGGAATTCCTGGAGGAAACTCATGAAAATACATAGAGAAGATATAAACTTCATGCAGTTACTGTCCCAAATACAATTTTAAACCAACATTTAGAGTAGCAAGGGAAGAATGCTAACCAATTTGCCTTGACGCAAAACATTAGCCTGGCGAAAAAGGATTTTCATAAATGAAAACATCCGGAAAACAAAGCAATCATAGTTCTGTAACAAGAACTGGGTCTTTATCCATATCTGACCTGTATTGTTTAATACATTCTTTGGCAGAATACTGCTTTCTAATGTTTTTGACCTATACCAGGAGATTTTGCCTCTCTCAGACACCATGTTACTTCCCTGTGCAATAAAAAACTATCTAGCCATTGCTCTTAATGTAATTCAATCCAACAATGCCTTTAATCTAGTCTGTTCTTCTGTTGCTCACAAAAATTCCAGGTGCACATATCTTGATAATAAGTATAGTGGTGTTCTCTTTTATAGACCTGCTAGTTCCCACTCTAATAATGTTGCAGAAGGAAATGCATTTCCACCTCCTTAAGTAATTAAGTGGGAATGTGAAACGCGCACAAACCATACATAGAAGTGTCATATTTATGGCACCAGACTAGACCACAACCAGACAACACATTCTGGGAAGCAATTGCCATACAAGAATGAAATAAAGGAAAGAAATATTTTAAACCAAAAGATGCTAAGAACACAGACAACATATCCAGACCACCTCAAAGTAGGAAATAAAAAACATAGCGCAATGGGTTATTTATATAATGACAAGAAAAAAATAATAATTAAAACATATTACTTTTTAAAGCAATAATAGAAGAGAGTACAAGATCTCACAATAATATGCAGACTAGATATTAAAATTTTTAGGATTTATTGCATGTAAAACGTGAAGCTCTTTCCATTTGTTGTTTTAGATGGACAGTATGGAATGAATAGTCTGCAGTGTCAATGGAAAGGATGCCTCTCGTTGGCTGTCCCAGCACTGGTGGTCACGGAGACAGTGGAGATAAAAACAGTAATACAACATATTTTTAAAGAACTTATTAAATCCAAAAGCAAACATTTATTATCTTGCAGCTTATCAATTCTTAAAATGAGATGTCCACAATTAGTTTTATTTTGTAGTCTTTCCTTCCTCTATTTTTACCTGGTGGTCTGGCAGTAAGGCCGGTCATACACAGTTCGAATCTCAGCCGGTTTGGCAGGAACTGGCCAAGATTCGAACCGTTAATGGGCAGCCTGAATGTACCAAGTGGATTCATCGATCAACTTGGGTGCAATCAGCCTGCCAGATTCTCTTTAGATTATTGCAAGCGGGTGCAATAACCGCAAGCGATAATCACTGTCTTCTCCCAGCGGGGGCAGCTTCCCCCGCCTGCCCCAACCCCCCTTCGGGAGAAGACAATGGCCTGGCAGGAGGCATTCTTGCATCAGCACTGTCTGTGTTGATGGGAGAATCAATCACATTCTTTTCCTGCAACCATGGCCAGCCTAAGTCTATAGTTTTTTAACAGTATAATCTCTCCTGCAAATGCAGCAGTTAAAGGGTTAGGACAACCCCTTTACCACTGACAGGGGTGCTTACCATTGTCAGCATTTATTCATTCATGTAAAAACAAAAAAGTAAAAAAATTGTTTGCTGTGACTGCTGTTAGTTAAAAGTGTTAGCTGGAATTTGGCTTCACTTTGCTGTTTTTTTGTTCTGATGCTTTTTTTTTACCAGAATTCTGTTACACCAAGTGGTACCAGAACTGAACGTGTACAGTCTTGAAGTTTGCAGTGTAGCCCTCTTTGAGGGGGGGGGGGGGGGGGGGGTTATGTATTAAGAAAAAAAACCTTCTGCCTTTACAACTCCTTTAAAGAGGTTGTAAACCTCAGATAAAAAAAAAAAAAACAGAAAGACAAAGGCATATTGAGCTAGTATGCATCACATACTAGCTCATTATGGAATACATACCTTTGAACGAAGCCCCAGCAGTGCCGGCTGCTCCCCAGGAACACAGCTGACATGTTCAATCGTCTTACTTCTGGGTTTGCATCATCCGGCCATCTGATTGTCCGAAAACGCGATGACGTCACTCCCGCGCGTGCGCACGGGAGGCGCCATTCACAGCACAGGGCTCTGAAGTAACGGTACGGGCGGCTGTTCCTTAAGAGCGCATGCGCCAATGACATCACTGGCTGCATGCAATGTAAATCTCTCTTAAACAATGCAAGTTTGGAGGTATTTACAGTACCTATAAGTAAGCTTTATCATAGGCTTACCAATAGGTACAAACACTACCTGGGGGTTTACAACCACTAACTGAACAAGCTGAAGTTAGAAGCGGATTGGCTACCATGCACAGCTGCAGCAGATTCTGCACTTTCCAGTTTTATTAAATCAACTCCATAATATACGTACAGGGCTGTGTATTCGCTGTGCTGTAATATTGCTAGTAGCTGTCATTTTAGTAGAAGTAGTAGAAATACATATATAATATGAATACTACAATATCTATTGAAGAAGCAGAAAGAGTAATAGAATATTTAGCTTCCAGGTTTTTTTTTGAAAACCTAATAGAACAAGCTGAAGTTAGAAGCTGATTGGCTGCCATGCACAGCTGCACCAGATTTTGCACTCTCCAGTTTTAGTAAATCATCCCCTATATATGTATTAAAAAAATACATTAAATACAAATACCTCTTTGACAATACCCCCAACACATATCATGCTTGTGACAATCTACGTATTTTCATATTTGAGGAGCTTGGATGAAGGACAGCAGATGATGAAGCCTGATACACACTAGCAGTTTTTTTTAGTCAACCCAGAGGCAAAATAAAAAAAAAACTAAAGAACTTGGGAGGAGCCTCTGTGCTAACTATCTGATGTTAGTACAGCGATCTCCCCAATGAGCTATTGTGTTCTGACAGGGGGATGCCGATCGGCAGACCTTCTTTGGTCATGCCCCTTGAATCAGAGCTGGACATTCTGCTAGATTCTGTAGGACCGGCTGCCTTACACATGGGCCGAATGTCGGCCGGTTTCTACTGTACTGGCTGATGCCACCCGACATTCGGCCCGTGCGTACGGGGCTTAAGTCTCTAAATTCTGAGCATCAAACTGCAAAGAACCTTAGACTTGGAAGCTGCTACTTTGGGTGTGTTCCCCAATAACTTACTGGGCCCACAGCTGGTTAATATCTTTTCTAGACAAATAAATGTATCCTGGGCCAGGTGGTGTATGGGAAGAAAGCGTCTTCCACAAGCAAGGTTACCTACCTGTGTCATGTCTACAAAAATTGAGTTTTGATACCATATTGCTGATATGTAAGCATTAACAGTATCATATCACATGCGGAAAAAAGTTTGATTACTACACATGTGCCTCTACCTGGAAAAATGGAAAAAGCTGAACGGATATCAATTTAAAGAAAACATTTGCTGAAAGAAATATGTTGGTTTTCATTGCTGACCTCCTTCTGAAAATGCTAATTGTATATGCCAAAAAGTAGGTGAAAATGTAAAGTGGTTGTAAAACCTTGCATTTACCCAGTGAAGTGACTATCCTCAGATGATACACAGAGATTAAACAAATCCTTCTACATAAATTATACATGTTTATCTGCAGTCTTCTCTTCTCTACAACCGATCACAGTGCATCATTTATAAAGCTTGTCTGAGCTGTCAGAAAAAATGGGTGAAGAGCTGAAATTACACTCTGCAGACCTCAGTGAGGAGACCTCTGACAGTCGATTGGAGGGAAGGGACACAGCCCTCTTCACACAGCACACAGGAACAGAGCTGAGGCTGTCAATCATCTGGAGATCCCTCCCTGCTCACACAAGCTTTATGAACAGATGCAGAGAAGAGACTACAGATAAACAACTTATGTAGGAGGATTTGTTTCATATTTGTTTATCACCTAAGGCCAGCCATCTCACAGGGTATATGTAAGGGTTTACAACAACTTTAAGCAACAGTGAAATTATTGTGCCAAACAGAGGTTGCAAGGATGTTTTAGTAATATGGGTCACTCTAGAACATTTTTTCCACCTTTTTTCAGCCAAGGCACCCTTTAGAGTCATAAACAATCCGAGAACTCAACAGTCTGAGAGCTTGTTTGCACCAGTAGGTGCATTTGAGCACACACACTTTTTTGCTTGTTCCCCTCCTAGCACAATCCCACCAAATCCCCCTTCCTAGCACAACTCCCCCCACCTAAATCACCATCCCAGCACAAACTCGCTCCTAGCACAACTGCCCCCAACCCCCTCCTTCTACCACAAACCCCCCACCCAAGTCACACTTCCACACAAACCCCCCCTCCTAACACAACCCCCCCACCTACTGTAAATCAACCTCCCAGCACAAACCCCCTCCTCCTAGCACAACCCCTCCTCCTTCCACAACCCCCCTACCCAAATGACCCTTCCAGCTCAACGCCCCCATCCTAACACAGCCCCCCCCCCAATCCTCCTCACAGCACAACCCCCCCAGCACAACCTCCCAGCACAAACCCCCACAAATTCCCCCTCCCAGCGCAACTCCCCACAAATCTTCCCTCTGGGCACAACCCCCTCCCCACCAAAATTACCCTCCCAGCACATCTCCCCCCAAAATCCCCCCTCCAAGCACAACCCCCCCCCCCTCCTAGCACTTAGCACAACTCCCTCACCCCCCACAAATCTCCCACATAGCACAATAACCCCCAAGATCCTCCGTTCTTGGCACAGCCCCCACATCTGCTCCCAAACCCCCCACATGGCACAATTACCTCCCAAATCCCCCCACTTCCTAGCAAAAATTATGTCCCTACAGTAGTGACAGCAGTCAAGAGGGGAGAGAGTCTGGAGGGGTGTGGGTTGTGCTTTCTATCCTCCCCTTCCCCAACTCGTCTCCTTCCTGAGATTTGAGCAACCCTCTATTAACTGTTAGCAAGAGAGGGAGAGCACACAGTCAACTCCTGAGTACAGAGGAGGCAGAGAACTGTGCCCGCATCTCCACTTGCTCTTTGCTCTCTTGCCGGCAATTCCTTACCAACTGATTAAGTCATCGGTTGGCAGGACATAGTCGGGCGGCCAGCACAGCTTTCTCTTGTGCCAGCAAAAGAGAGTACAGAGAGAAGCAGAGGGTGGTGGAGGAACAGGTATAAAGTGCCTTGCGAAAGTATTCGGCCCCCTTGAACTTTGCGACCTTTTGCCACATTTCAGGCTTCAAACATAAAGATATAAAACTGTAATTTTTTGTGAAGACTCAACAACAAGTGGGACACAATCATGAAGTGGAACGAAATTTATTGGATATTTCAAACTTTGTTAACAAATAAAAAACAAATAAAAAACTGAAAAATTGGAGTGTGCAAAATTATTCAGCCCCTTTACTTTCAGTGCAGCAAACTCTCTCCAGAAGTTCAGTGAGGATCTCTGAATGATCCAATGTTGACCTAAATGACTAATGATGACAAATAGAATCCACCTGTGTGTAATCAAGTCTCCGTATAAATGCACCTGCACTGTGATAGTCTCAGAGGTCCATTTAAAGCGCAGAGAGCATCATGAAGAACAAGGAACACACCAGGCAGGTCCGAGATACTGTTGTGGAGAAGTTTAAAACCGGATTTGGATACAAAAAGATTTTCCACGACTATTAGACGTACATCTCAAGGATCAGAACATTCAGGGGTATGTGAGATGATTACAGCCACACACACCTACACAGGTTGAACTGGATGGACTATTGTCTTTATTCAACCTCACCTACTATGTAACTATGTATGTAAAATATCCCAAGGAGCACTGTGCAAGCGATAATATTGAAATGGAAGGAGTATCAGACCACTGCAAATCTATGAAGACCTGGCCGCCCTCTAAACTTTCAGCTCATACAAGGAGAAGACTGATCAGAGATGCAGCCAATAGGCCCATGATCACTCTGGATGAAATGCAGAGATCTACAGCTGAGGTGGGAGACTCTGTCCATAGGACAACAATCAGTCGTATACTGCACAAATCTGGCCTTTATGGAAGAGTGGCTAGAAGAAAGCCATTTCTTAAAGATATCCATAAAAAGTGTTGTTTAAAGTTTGCCACAAGCCACCTGGGAGACACACCAAACATGTGGAAGAAGGTGCTCTGGTCAGATGAAACCAAAATCGAACTTTTTGGCAACAATGCAAAACGTTATGTTTGGCGTAAAAGCAACACAGCTCATCACCCTGAACACACAATCCCCACTGTCAAACATGGTGGTGGCAGCATCATGGTTTGGGCCTGCTTTTCTTCAGCAGGGACAGGGAATGGTTAAAATTGATGGGAAGATGGATGGAGCCAAATACAGGACCATTCTGGAAGAAAACCTGATGGAGTCTGCAAAAGACCTGAGACTGGGACGGAGATTTGTCTTCCAACAAGACAATGATCCAAAACATAAAGCAAAATCTACAATAGAATGGTTCACAAATAAACATATCCAGGTGTTAGAATGGCCAAGTCAAAGTCCAGACCTGAATCCAATCGAGAATCTGTGGAAAGAACTGAAAACTGCTGTTCACAAACGCTCTCCATCCAATCTCACTGAGCTTGAGCTGTTTTGCAAGGAGGAATGGGCAAAAATTTCAGTCTCTCGATGTGTAAACTGATAGAGACATACCCCAAGTGACTTACAGCTGTAATCGCAGCAAAAGGTGGCGCTGCAAAGTATTAACTTAAGGGGGGCTGAATAATTTTGCACGCCCAATTTTTCAGTTTTTTATTTGTTAAAAAATTTTGAAATATCCAATAAATTTCGTTCTACTTCATGATTGTGTCCCACTTGTCGTTGATTCTTCACAAAAAATTACAGTTTTATATTTTTATGTTTGAAGCCTGAAATATGGCAAAAGGTCAAAAAGTTCAAGGGGGCAGAATACTTTCCCAAGGCACTGTAGCTCTCCTGCTCCTCTGTATGCAGGAGTCAACCATGTGCTTTCCCTCCTGTAGCACAGAAGCTAACAGAGGATCGCTCAGATTTGGCTGCTGCTGCTGTACCCCTAAGGACTCCTTAAGGCACCTCAGGGTGCCGCGGCACCCTGGTTGAGAAATGCTGCTCTGGAGAATAATGCCCCATCTTACCACTTCGAGGCTTCAATGGCAGTCGTTTCTAACAGGTCTTTCTTAGGACCCTCTGTCATGAATATGTAGATCCACCTACCATGCCCAATGGGTATCCCTCTAGTATGTTGATGATCTCTTTGTTCAGGTCAGCATATGTAGGCTAAGAGAGAGTGCAGCATAGGGTAGGTGGGAGATTTTTTTTCGTTACTTGGCCAATGTCCGATAGTACATACTGGGGTTCTCTTAACAGATCTGTGTAGTGTACAAAACTCATTGAAACGAAGGAGGAGTGCTGAGTCTGTATCATACCAGCATGGGTTAGAAAAGACCTTTTCACAGATAATAATTACTATCCATGTTTGAGCAACAACAGAAATGCAAAAACAAAAAATGCAAATACAACTAAATAATACAAAATGATATGTTGTTCTTCCTGTTAACCCAATGCCAAAATTATGTTTTGGATAGATTAGGTTAAAGCTGTACACAAATTAAATAAAGAATTTTAATTGTAAAATGTTAACGCCTGTACTGTTTAAAAACAAGA
The DNA here is from genome assembly GCF_965119305.1 of Pelophylax lessonae. Classification (NCBI taxonomy): domain Eukaryota; kingdom Metazoa; phylum Chordata; class Amphibia; order Anura; family Ranidae; genus Pelophylax; species Pelophylax lessonae. Next base: position 267,698,180 of record NC_138770.1, read on the forward strand.
GATATATCCCATTTGCAATTACTAGTGCACAGGGTACTTATTTTAATGCTTGTTTTATTTTCTTATTACTGGAATTGGTGTGAAATAGGAACATGAAGGATAATGCGTTTTTCCAATTTGGCTTTAGTTTAGTGTTATCAACATCTCATATCAGAGGGGCCACCACTATAACACAGTGCAAATTATATTAGGACACTTGCCATGTATAGATGTATAAAAGGGGCACTTTACCACTTTTCACATATTCTGTATGGTTTGTTATGCATTTGTAAATGGAGCCTCATTGTTCTTGTGTAAATGCACCAATTTTAATTTCAGGCCCCATTCACACCTAGAGTAGTGTATGTTTTTTTGGCTCATTTTTCCACTGACACACTTATTGGGCAGCCTGTTGATTTTAATGGGCTGCAGTAAACGTGGGAAAGTAGCTCATGGGACATTCTGACGTGGTGCGAGTAGCACTTTTTTACTGCGTGTTTTGTTGCATTTGTCATCCATTTTTTCAAGTGGCAAAATCTGTGTTTGCTTCTGTGTTTGGTGTGCCATTAACAATTAATGACACTGAAAGTGCAACTAGGTGATTATAAGTGTATAAATGAGGCCATACACTATAAAAATCTGATTGCACAATCTTCTTTAGATTTACCAAAACAATATATTTTGTGGGCATACCATCTATCCAATCACTCTGTATCCAATCAGGCAGGTCCTTGCACTACATCATAGGTGTCCCGTGGGCTGCATGGCATGAGCCCGTCTGGAGAGACACTGAGGAAGCCAGGAAAATGCACTTGTGGAGAGATGCTGGGCATGCTGTGAAAACTTAGTTGATGGGTGAAGGATGTGTGCTAATGAGGCCACCGGATAAACCGCTTCCTTTGTCTTACTGGTTTCTTGGTTCGAAATCTACATACCAGCAAGTGATGAAGCTTTCAAAGAAATACAGCAAGGGCTAAGGTAAGGCCTTGTTCTCAAAATCAATGAAAGCTTGTATTTATCTGCAACCGAGTTACAATAATGGTATACTGGTACATAAGGTAGTTGGATTTTAGAAGAAAAAAGTGAACTTAGCCTTTAATATAACAGTGCTTCTAGATACAGGGAAACATTTGGCCTCTCCCATGTGACACTGAGCGGCCATGTGTTGAGGGGCGTCATCAACCTGAGTAAAAGCCTTAACATTATCAAATAATTAAGCATTCTCAGGGTGGACTTCTACAGTGGGGAAATGGCAAGGGAGCACAAACCATTAAGTAGACCTTGCGGCACTGGGCGGCTATCAGAAGGCATTGTCACTTTTCCCTGAATGGATAGATGACAGTGTCTTTAGGTATGCAGTGAAGTCAGCAGACAGTAAAGGAGAAACAACAGATTGCAAAGGTCATCGCTCTGCTCCTTGTATGCTGTTTTTTATTTAACTTTTATTTTTTCTATGAAAAAGCCGCAAGGTATACTCTATGCAATACATAGCGCTAGCTCCCAAACAAATGTGAACGCACAAATCAACACTGACACATATTACCCATGTGAGTGATACTATTGTTAAATTGCTAGTGAAAAAACATATAATACTGGTACAAAAAAAAAAGAAAAAAGCCACGTTCCTATTTGCTAGTTGTAACGCATGCCGTTATGGGGTGGTTTGGCTTGCATGGCTCCCTTTGCACAGTGCGGGAAACCATACGGGAGTGTTTCCTATTGATTTTGTAATTCAAAAACAATATTTTTAACTTTCTTTGTTTATTGCCCCTAAAGGACTTGTAATTAATGAGGCCCCGTTCACATTGCCGCGATCCGACTTCCTGGGGCGACCTCCGAGGTAGCGGTGCGAGCAGCGCGCCGCGACCTCAGAGCGGCCGGCACGGACTTCATAACATTGAAGTCTATGACGGTTGCTCCGGGTCGCCCCAAAGAAGCTCCGGACCCTTTTTCTAAGTCGAAGCGACTTGTGTCGCTCCTATTAGAACGGGTCCGCAGCTTCCCTATGGAAGGCGACCTACGGCGACCTGTGAGGCGACCAGGTCGCCTCACAGGTCGCCCCAGTGTGAACGGGGACTAAAAATTACTTAACTTTTTTACGCTATGAGGAGCCCGTTTGCTGTTTTTTTTTTTCCTCGCTTCGGGTTTGCACTGGCAAGTTTTCATCCTCTGGAGGAAATTGACCGGGAGGACAGCTCTGAAGCCTACATCTTGGTCATGGAGACCACCAAAGCTCTGTTGGATCCCCCTTAGCATAAGGTAAGAGGGATCAATATCGTCTGGTGAGTAGGAATTTTTTCTATATTTCTCACGGAGGGTGTCACCATCACTACTTCCAGAATATTTTCACATGACGCATCTGGTCCAAGTGATATGAAGGTTGTGCCACTTCTGGGTGAAAATCCATGAAGGACTTAGTACAAATTGATTGAACTATTCCTACTTCATTTTTTGAGTGTACTGGGTCCTTAGGGTGGCTTTTTTCTTTTTTTGTACCAGTATTATATGTTTTTTCACTAGCACTTTAACAATAGTATCACCCCATTGGTTAATATGTGTCAGTGTTGATTTGTGTGTTCACATTTATTTGGGAGCTAGCGCTGTCTATCGCATAGAGCAGGGATATGCAAACTGTTGCCCTCCAGATGTTGCAGAACTACAACTCCCATGAGGCAAAGCAAGACTCTGACAACCACAAGCGTGACACCCAGAGGCAGAGGCATGGATGGGGCTTGCAATTTTGCAACAGCTGGAGGGCCACAGTTTGCATATCCCTGGCATAGAGTATACCACTCTTGCGGCTTTTTCATTTTATTTTTTAAGGACTCATTATTGGTTCTGTAGCAGCAGCAGCTTCATTGATTTACATATTTATATACAAAATTTGGTTATAATTCTTTATTGGCGCGAGTGAATTTATAGGAATCACATTAATCATTTTACTCCTGCATCCCTGCGTTCCTTTAAATGGGCTTTAAAGGGAGAAGATTCCGATCCTGATGGTTCCCAATCAGAAGTCATGACTAAAGCTGGCTATAAATGATACAATTTTTTTATTCAATTTAATTTAGATTTAAGCCCCGTACACACGTACCGATTGTCGGCCGTAAATATTCGGCCGCCGACCGATCGGCCGATTGTAGGCTTGTTAGTATGATGCTTCCGACAGCCAACAGCGCATTTTCGGCCGAACAGAATCTGTCGTGCAGACTTTAAAATATTTGTTGGCCGTCACCAGAACGGCCGATTGTTCGCCAGTCAGTACAGATTTTGGCCGACAGACAGCAGATTAGCAAGACTGGGCATGCTCAGAAAAGAAAAAAGACAAGGAAAGTTAACCATCACATGACATCACTTCTGCAGTCGGCTGTTGTTGGCCGACAAAATTCGTGTGCAGTCTTTTGCAGTTTTCAACAGACACGACAGCCCTGGACAAAAGACGGCCGATCGTTCGGCCGACGATCAGTATGTGTGTACGGGGCTTTACCTTTAACTATGTAGTGCAAGGGCGTGTCTGATTGCATAAAAATGGAAAGTGTTTAGGTTTGACCTCAAAGTTGTACAAGAAAATTGTATTATATATATGGCCAGACTAATCCCTCGTACACACGCATCGATTATTGGCCGGGAATTTTCGGCCAGCGTCCGATCAGCCGATTGTCGGCTTGTTAGTATGATGCTTTCGACAACCGACTCCGACTTTTCGGCCGAATAAAATCTGGTGTGAAGGCTATAAAATTTTTGTTGGCCGTCAACACAACGACCAATTTTCCGTCAGTCAGTACAGATTTCGGCAGACAAAAATCTAATGAGCAAGACTGGGCATGCTCAGAGAAGAAAAAACACACGGAAAGTAAACCAGCACATGACATCACTTCTGAAGTAGATTTTTGTTGGCCGAGAAAATTAGTGTGCAGTCTAGAGCACATTCCAACCAACAAAACACAACTTGGACAAAAGTCGGACGATCGGTCGGACGATAATCGTTGCGTGTGTACGAGGCTTAAGGCTTCATGTACACTACACTGAGTTTAGGAGCTTTGGCGTTTTTTTTTGTTAAAGCTCCTGAACGTAACGTCCATAAAAGAGTATGCATTTATGTACACATAGGCTTTTAGCAGAGTTTAGGAGCTGCTGCGGTTAGGGTAGCTTCAACCTCCCTCAACCTATCGGTAGGAACATTTTGACCACCAGCCGCAAAATGCGGCAAAATTGCAGCGCAGCAGTTGTCAAAGACAGCTCAGTCAGTGTGCTAGGAGCATGCTTCAGGAACACAACCTCAGACCGCCCTGGGTGCATACTGTATGTGCAGTGGCTGGCTATTAAGACCCACTTTTCCTGGGCTACACGGTCGGAAGGAGGTTAAAAGAAAAAAAATACTTTACCTATGTAAAAAAGAGTGGCCATTGTAAGTAACCCCCTATGTGATGCAGTTTGTCTCAAACCCTGTAACTGTTACTTTTGCTGGACGGCAAAGCCTGTGAAGAAAAATACAAATAAAACATGTGAAATGAAAAGTAAATAATGCTAAACTCCTAAACTCCAGGCAAACAGCTAAATACACAGATGACATCTGTATATGGAAGCTGATTTATTCGCCAGTGGATATGTATTTCTATCCATGCAGTCCTGTGATTTGCACAGTACAACCAGGTGGATGACACTGTTTACAGTCAAGGAATTCAAGTTGTGTCCTCTCTACACCACCAGCCTGCTGAATGGACAGTTCTGACTGATTCCTTTGCTTATTGCGTATTACTTGTCAACACATTTCCATGAAAAACACCTGATTGGCTCCCAGTCCCGTCTTTTCCTTCTCCAGTCTAAATGCTACTGTATTGGTAAAAGGCTGAGACTAAGGTTTGGTTCATACCAGCAGCCTTATTATTGGCTTACCTGTAGGTACAAACTAATAAGTGGAGTTTACTACCACTCTAAATGGCCATGGTGCTTTATGTATACTGTGAATATCTGCAGCCAGGATCCCAGATGTGCCCCTCAGCCTGTACACCAGAAAGACGGGGAAAAAAGCTTGGCTGTCCACATCTATCTATCTATCTATCTATCTATCTATCTATCTATCTATCTATCTCTCTCTCTCTCTCTCTCTCTCTCTCTCTCTCTCTCTCTCTCTCTCTCTCTCTCTCTCTCTCTCTCTCTCTCTCTCTCTCTCTCTCTCTCTCTCTCTCTCTATCTATCTATCTATCTATCTATCTATCTATCTCTCTCTCTCTCTCTCTCTCTCTCTCTCTCTCTCTCTCTCTCTCTCTCTCTCTCTCTCTCTATCTATCTATCTATCTATCTATCTATCTATCTATCTATCTTAGTGGAAACAGAGCTTTAGTCTATGATTCCACTATTGTGATTTAGAGTGCGACTTTGATCCAACTTTACACTCTCTGGATCAAAGTCACATTGAAAGTTGCATCAAAGTAGTGCAGGTACCTTTTCAAAGTTGCTGATTTTCAAAGTCGCATAGATGGGAACATAGATGGGAACAGGTGCCATTGAAATCAATGGGCCATGACTTGTCATGCAGCTTTGTGTGTCTAAAGTCGCATGACAAATTGCACTAGTGGAAACGGAGCTTTAGTCGACATTTCCACTACTGCAATTTAGAGTGCGACATTGATCCAACTTTACACTCTCTGGATCAAAATCGCATCAAAAGTTGCATTGAAGTAGTGCGGGTACCTTTTCAAGGTCACTGATTTTCAAAGTCGCATAGATGGGAACGAGTGGCATTGATTAGTCGCACTAGTGGAAACAAAGACTTGGCGTGGTTGCCTGTACTATGATCATTGTAGACTGTGAACTGAGACCCAAGAGCACTTCCAGCTACACTGACATTTCCCCCCTCTTCCCCAGTTATTCTGCATATGTGCCTCTCCCCCTTTCCCCAGCACAGTTATACTGTATATGTGCCCCTCCCCTAGCACAGCTATACTATATATGTGTCCCTCCCCCTTTCCCCAGCACAGTTATTCTGCATATGTGCCCGTCCCCCTTTCCCCAGTACAGTTATACTGTATATGTGCCCCTCCCCTAGCACAGCTATACTATATATGTGTCCCTCCCCCTTTCCCCAGCACAGTTATTCTGTATATGTGCCCCTCCCCCAGCACAGCCATACTGTATATGTGCCCCTCCCCCAGCGCAGCTATACTGTATATGTTCCCCTCCCCCAGCACAGCCATACTGTATATGTGCCCCCCCTCAGCACAGCTATACTGTATATGTGCCCCCCTCCAGCACAGCTATACTGTATATGTGCCCCCCTCCAGCACAGCTATACTGTACATGTGCCCCCCCCCAGCAAAGCTATACTGTATATGTGCCCCCCCCAGCACAGCTATACTGTATATGTGCCCCCCCCCAGCACAGCTATACTGTATATGTGTCCCCCCCCAGCACAGCTATACTGTATATGTGCCCCCCAGCACAGCTATACTGTATATGTGCCCCCCCCAGCACAGCTATACTGTATATGTGCCCCCCCCAGCAAAGCTATACTGTATATGTGCCCCCCCAGCGCAGCTATACTGTATATGTGCCCCCCCCCAGCACAGCTATACTGTATATATGTCCCCCCCAGCACAGCTATACTGTATATGTGCCCCCCCAGCACAGCTATACTGTATATGTGCCCCCCCAGCACAGCTATACTGTATATGTGCCCCCCCCAGCACAGCTATACTGTATATGTGCCCCCCCAGCACAGCTATACTCAGTGGCGGTTTTAGGCATGGGCGAACGGGGCAGCCGCCCGGGGCGGCATTTTTTCATGACACGTGGGGGGCGGCATGACAGTGTTCCCCAACCCCCCGGCCATGGACCGGTACCGGGCCGCCCGAGTAACTTTGAATAATTTCACTGTGGCAGCCGAGCCGAGGCGCAGAGCATTGCTCCCCCCCGAGCCCGCCCATTGTGTGAAATAGCGAATGAAAATTTGCTATTGTCACACTGATCCTCCTCCTGGACAATCAGGGATCGGGTCCTCCCGCTTCCTGATTGGCCGAAAGGCAAACCCCACGCCATTGGCCGAGGAGGAGGCGCTGCGGGAGGACTGAGGAGACGCGGGGAATCCGGGGACTGAACTGAAGAGAAGTTAGTCTCGCGGGGGGAACGCTGGCGCTCTGCATTGAAAGGTGGCATGCTGGCATCTCTACATTGAAAGGGGGCATTGCTGTGGCACTCTGCATTTATTGGGGGCATTGCTGTGGCACTCTGCATTTATTGGGGGCAATGCTGTGGCAGTCTGCATTTATTGGGGGCATTGCTGTGGCACTCTGCATTTATTGGGGGCAATGCTGTGGCACTCTGCATTTATTGGGGGCATTGCTGTGGCACTCTGCATTTATTGGGGGCATTTCTGTGGCGCTCTGTATTTATTGGGGGCAATGCTGTGGCACTCTGCATTTATTGGGGGCAATGCTGTGGCACTCTGCATTTATTGGGGGCAATGCTGTGGCACTCTGCATTTATTGGGGGGGAATGCTGTGGCACTCTGCATTTATTGGGGGGAAATGCTGTGGCACTCTGCATTTATTGGGGGCAATGCTGTGGCACTCTGCATTTATTGGGGGCATTGCTGTGGCAGTCTGCATTTATTGAGGGCAATACTGTGGCACTCTGCATTTATTGGGGGCAATGCTGTGGCACTCTGCATTTATTGGGGGCAATGCTGTGGCACTCTGCATTTATTGGGGGCAATGCTGTGGCACTCTGCATTTATTGGGGGCATTGCTGTGGCACTCTGCATTTATTGGGGGCATTGCTGTGGCGCTCTGCATTTATTGGGGGCAATGCTGTAGCACTCTGCATTTATTGGGGGCAATGCTGTGGCACTCTGCATTTATTGGGGGCAATGCTGTGGCACTCTGCATTTATTGGGGGCAATGCTGTGGCACTCTGCATTTATTGGGGGCATTGCTGTGGCGCTCTGTATTTATTGGGGGCAATGCTGTGGCACTCTGCATTTATTGGGGGCAATGCTGTGGCGCTGTGCATTTATTGGGGGCAATGCTGTGGCGCTCTGCATTTATTGGGGGCATTGCTGTGGCGCTCTGCATTTATTGGGGGCAATGCTGTGGCGCTCTGCATTTATTGGGGGCATTGCTGTGGCGCTCTGCATTTATTGGGGGCAATGCTGTGGCACTCTGCATTTATTGGGGGCAATGCTGTGGCAGTCTGCATTTATTGGGGGCAATGCTGTGGCAGTCTGCATTTATTGGGGGCAATACTGTGGCACTCTGCATTTATTGGGGGCATTGCTGTGGCACTCTGCATTTATTGGGGGCAATGCTGTGGCGCTCTGCATTTATTGGGGGCATTGCTGTGGCGCTCTGCATTTATTGGGGGCAATGCTGTGGCACTCTGCATTTATTGGGGGCAATGCTGTGGCAGTCTGCATTTATTGGGGGCAATACTGTCGCACTCTGCATTTATTGGGGGTAATGCTGTGGCACTCTGCATTTATTGGGGGCAATGCTGTGGCGCTCTGCATTTATTGGGGGCAATACTGTGGCACTCTGCATTTATTGGGGGCATTGCTGTGGCACTCTGCATTTATTGGGGGCAATGCTGTGGCACTCTGCATTTATTGGGGGCATTGCTGTGACACTCTGCATTTATTGGGGGCAATGCTGTGGCGCTCTGCATTTATTGGGGGCAATACTGTGGCGCTCTGCATTTATTGGGGGCAATACTGTGGCACTCTGCATTTATTGGGGGCATTGCTGTGGCACTCTGCATTTATTGGGGGCAATGCTGTGGCGCTCTGCATTTATTGGGGGCAATACTGTGGCACTCTGCATTTATTGTTATGTTATTTTTTTTTTGGGGCGGGGGGTGGCGGGAGGGAGGCTTGCCCGGGGAGCAATTTAATGTAGAACCGCCACTGGCTATACTGTATATGTGCCCCCCCCAGCACAGCTATACTGAATATGTGCCCCCCAGCACAGCACAACTATACTGTACATGTGCCCCCCCCCCCCCCCCAGCACAACTATACTGTATAGCCTGGCTGAACGTAGAACCACCAACCATCTAGAATTCAAGAGTACTGAACCTCGCAAAGAAAACATAAATACAAATCTTCCAAATCTTCAGCGCTGATCTGTTCCTTTCTGTAAAACATTACCATGTTATTAAACCGATATCACAGGGTGCAAAGTAAAATCTGGGTATGAAATTGTATGAAAGCTTTGCCCTGATCTATACTTTGAGGACATACCCCTGCGGAGCACAGGAGGGCGGAGCCTCGGACTCTGTAGCCTCTCTTATTCACGAGGGCGGAGCTTTGATTCCTGTATCGCCTCTCGTACAGAGGGGCGGAGCCTTAGCTCTCCTGTAGCATCTCTCATTCACTGGGGCGGGGCCCGGATATTCTGCATCATCGCTCTTCCACTGGGGCGGGACCTTGGCTATTCTATATCATTGCTCTTCCACTGGGGCGGGGCCTCGGCTATCCTGTATCATCACTCTTCCACTGGGGCGGGGCCTCGGCTATCCTGTATCATCATTCTTCCCCTGGGGCGGGGCCTCGGCTATCCTGTATCATCACTCTTCCACTGGTACGGGGCCTCGGCTATCCTGTATCATCACTCTTCCACTGGGGCGGGGCCTCGGCTATCCTGTATCATCACTCTTCCACTGGGGCGGGGCCTCGGCTATCCTGTATCATCGCTCTTCCACTGGGGCGGGGCCTCGGCTATCCTGTATCATCACTCTTCCACTGGGGCGGGGCCTCGGCTATCTTGTATCATCACTCTTCCCCTGGGGCGGGGCCTCGGCTATCCTGTATCATCACTCTTCCCCTGGGGCGGGGCCTCGGCTAACCTGTATCATCGCTCTTCCACTGGGGCGGGGCCTCGGCTATCCTGTATCATCACTCTTCCCCTGGGGCGGGGCCTCGGCTAACCTGTATCATCGCTCTTCCACTGGGGCGGGGCCTCGGCTATCCTGTATCATCACTCTTCCACTGGGGCGGGGCCTCGGCTATCCCGTATCATCGCTCTTCCACTGGGGCGGGGCCTCGGCTATCCTGTATCATCGCTCTTCCACTGGGACGGGGCCTCGGCTATCCTGTATCATCACTCTTCCACTGGGGCGGGGCCTCGGCTATCCTGTATCATCGCTCTTCCACTGGGACGGGGCCTCGGCTATCCTGTATCATCACTCTTCCACTGGGGCGGGGCCTCGGCTATCCTGTATCATCACTCTTCCATTGGGGCGGGGCCTCGGCTATCTTGTATCAGCGCTTCGTCCACCTCATCTCTCCAATATCATCGCTCGTCCACAGGGGCGGGGCCTCGGCTGCAGCAGCTTGTGTTACTTGACCCAGCCACTCAGCCAATGGCGCGCCGGGGGCGTGTCGTCGCTTTGAGCAGGCAGAGCTCGGGAGGCCCGTTCCATTGCCTCTCATAGGTTTCATGCTGGCAGGGATTTACTGGAGTAGCTGCACACGTCGAGCGACCTGCTGTCCAAACCCCCCCATTTCAGCGATACATAAGGTAACAGAACCCCTCTTGTATCCCCGGAGTGCTGCGTGCTAGCCTTGTGTCTGCTGGTCTGGATGGTGAGGAGGAGAGAGGAGTAGCCAGGCATCAATAAAAGAAAAGTTCCAGCTGAGCAGTGCTCTTCTCCTGGCACAGCCTGGCACCCCGCTCCTAAGGATGGGATGGGTGTCCTCTTGCCAGTGTGTGGAGAGAAACTTTGAGTGAATGTGTGGGCTCTCCTTCTTCTGTGGATGTGAACTACTCTGTATCAGTGACAACCCCCTCCTCATTCTCCTAGGACACAGGGGAAATTCCTGGCAGGGTTGTCACCTAGCTGTGTCCTAGACGTTGTATGGGCTGGATGTGTCTGCTGGGTGCCATGGAAGGGGTGCTGGGAGCTGCCTGTGTGCTGTACAAGGAGGCTGCCTCCATCATAGCCTAGCATTCCAGGAAGGCTCTCCTCCTCTGCTACATCCCTGCATCTTTCTGCAGCCTGGATCACTGATTGTGTGTGTGTGTGTGTCTGCTCCCTGCCAAATCACACCGGCCTGGGGATTTCACTGCTATTACTGCACTGGGAAGTGCCATCACTGCCCAGCAGGGTGATCTGATCATAGCTGAACCCCCAGGGGACAACTTGTGTCAGGTCAGCATTGATCCTGATTGTTTGTAAACAGTGGGTGCTAAGTGTCTGCCAAGAGTTCCATAGTGTTTGGTCACATTTAACCAGATCTGTTGGAGACGTTTTGCCAGTTGTTTCCTGAGCTTACGTCTCCAACTTTACAGAAAAAGCCCAGTTGAAGGTTACTACTGTTTATATCAGGACTTGAACCTTCAATATTGAAGATGTTTTGCCACTCATCCGAGTTGCTTCCTGATCTCCGCTTGGATGAGTGCGAGATATCTTCAACTTTACGGAAAAAGCCCAGTTGAAGGTTACTACTGTTTATTCCAGGACTTGAACCTTCAATATTGAAGATGTTTTGCCACTCATCCAAGTTGCTTCCTGATCTCCACTTGGATGAGTGTGATACGTCTCCAACTTTACAGAAAAAGCCCAGTTGAAGGTTACTTCTGTTTATTCCAGGATTTGAACCTTCAATGTTGAAGATATTTTGCCACTCATCCAAGTTGCTTCCTAATCTCCGCTTGGATGAGTGCGAGATATCTTCAACTTTACGGAAAAAGCCCAGTTGAATGTTACTACTGTTTAGACCCCGTTCACATCGGGCCAACTTGACATGTGATTTGACATGTCAAATCGCATGCAAAATCTGAGCCTATTGCTGACAACGGCACCGTCGGAATCGGTGCGATGCTGACTTTTTCGGCGCTGCATTGATTCCCAGAAGTAGTTCCTGCATTACTTTTGGCGACTTCGGGGGCAACTTCAATAGATATCTGTGCATGAACCCACACAGATGTCTCTTAGATCGCCCCCCGAAGTCCGATTGAAATGCAGTTTGAAATCATCAGCTGATCTCGCTCTATTTCAAACCCGCATTCAGTGTGAACCTAGGTTTATACCATAACATGAACCTTCAATGTTGAAGATGGTTTGCTGCTTATATAAGAAGCTTCCTCAGGTTGGCTTGGATAAGTGCGAAACTTTATCAGTTTGCAGAAAAAGCCTAGTTGAATGTGACTACTGTACCAAGACGTGAACCATCAATGTTGAAGATGGTTTGCTGCTTATCTAAGAAGCTTCCTCAGGTTGACTTGGATGAGTTTGAAACTTTTAGAAGTTTGCAGAAAAAGCCCGGATGAATGTGACTACTATACCAAGATGTGAACCCTCAATGTTGAAGATAGTTTGCCACTTATCCAAGTAGCTTCCTCACATTCGGATGAGTGTTGTGGACAGCAGGACAGCGATAGGGAGGCAGCAGGAGCGGCATGTGGAGGAATCAATGCCTTCCATTAACCTCTTGCAGCTGCAGAATGTCTGCAAGAGGAAGTGAAGGGGAAGTGGGCATTCAGCGGCTATATGAAGGGATTGGTTCCTGGTAGCTTTCTAAGTTCTAATGAGTATCAGGAACCTTCCGCAACATTTATAGTCACCTTATACCCTAATCACCTGTATTTAATCACCATGGAATTTGTCAAGACAGATGATGGGATAGGTTCTTGGCACTTATTGGAACTGCCCAATTGGAACTTTGAAGGTTCTCACTTATCCCAAGACTTGGCATACCAACTATTGTATAAAGGAGAACCTTCAAAGATAATGTTGAAGAAGTTTAGCAGCTCATCCAAGTAGCTTTCTATTTAATGAGTATTAGAAACACTCTCCAACACTTATAGCTACCTGGTAACTTAGGCAACTTAATCTAATCACCATGGAATTTGTCAAGCTGGGTTAAGCTCTAGACAATCATTCGAACTGACCAGTTGAAACTTTGAAGGTTCTCATTTATCTCAATACTTAGCATACCAACTATTGTATAAAGGAGAACCTTCAAAGATAATGTTGAAGATGTGTAACAACTTACCCAATTAGCTTCCTATTTATTGAGTATCAGGATTTTTCTCCAACATTTATAGCTACCTAGTACTCTAGCCACCTTAATCTAATCGCCATGGAAATTGTCAAGTTTGGGCATGTTCTAGGGCTAGGCACTTTCTTGAACTGACCAGTTGAAACTTTGAAGGTTCTCCTTTATCCCAAGATTTGGCATACCAACCATTGGATAAAGGGGAACCTTCAAAGACAACATTGAAGACATTTCACATCTCATCCAAGTAGCTGTCTCAGCTCCCCTTGGATGAGCAAAACTTTTTCAACTTTACGGAAAAAGCCCAGTTGCATGTGAATACTATACCAAGACTTGGATGAATGAGAACCTTCAAAGATAATGTTGAAGCTATTTAGCAGCTTATCCATGTAGCTTCTTATGTTCTAATGAATATCAGGAACTTTCTCCAACATTTATAGCAACCTGGTAGCCTAGCCACCTTAATCTAATTACCATTGAATTTGTCAAGACAGATGCTGGGGTAGGTTCTAGGCACTCGTTTGAACTGACCAGTTGAAACTTTGAAGGTTCTCATGTATCCCAAGACTTGGGGTACCTATTATTGTTTAAAGGAGAACCTTCAAAGACAACATTGAAGACATTTCAGCGCTCATCCAAGTAGTTGTCTCAGCTCTGCTTGGATGAGCAAAACATCTTCAACTTAAGGAAAAAGCCCAATTGCATATGTCTACTATCTATACTTGGATAGGTGAGAACCTTCAAAGACAATGTTGAAGATCAAGTATCCTCCAAATGACTAAGTTCTAATGAGTATCAGCGCTGTGCAAATTGTTGGCGCTATATAAATCCTGTATAATAGCAATAATAACATAAAGAACCATCTCCAACACTTACACTACATGTATATGGGTAACCCATCCAACCTTATGCAATCACTGTGGAATATGTCTGGACAGATTCCTGGATAAGTTCCTGACACTCATTTGAACTCGGGGATCTACTTGGATAAGTGGTGAACTTCTTCAACATCACAGAACATGTCCAGATGAATGTGACTAAATACTACTAGTTATAGAGGGTGCTAAGCTGTCATATCACTTTGTCCATTGCAATTTTCCAGCTATTGTATCCGCTTGCAATGCTATACATTAGGTTATGCAGTAGCCAGGGTGATGTTTGTAGCCATTTCCCTGTCAATAGTTCCAATTAACCTCTGAGGGGATGTGTGGGAAAACAAACAGAAGAGTTTTCCTTGCGATGAGCAGAAATACATGCCCTGAGGCAGACCTAGGGAAAAGAGTGAAGGAAGCCTCTTGTGCAGCACGTACTGTCTGGCACACAGCTCTCGCAGATGTCACTCAGGTGAAGCCATAGCTCCTCCTAGAACAAAACCCCAAAGAATCTGAAGCCTCCAGCTATCTGGAAAGACACTGCAAATGTCTGGATCCAGGGGGCACGTTGGAGAAATTGAGGCATGCTGCTGCCATTTCACTCTGAATCATCCTAAGCAGTTTTTCTCAGGAAAGCTTTGCAGAACTTTATCATCATAAGTCTTTTAATGAGCGAAAGAAACATTGTGTAAAAAGTTACTATTTTACTGTCAGATCTGCATGTAGACAGCTGTAGAAGCATTATTGTCTGTGATTACTCACCAACCTCATTACTAATTGTTCCTTCTAAAACTGAAATGTGTTAGCCTAGGCAAACGATGGATGAAAAGACTGGTAAATGACTGTATAGAGATTTTTGACACCCAGTGGGTTTTGGACTGCTGATATTGCAAGCTGTGACCTGTAGTTACACAACAGCTGGAATACCTAAGAACTATCCTGGATTAGGGTACAATTAGGAGACACACAAGAAGTGTGTTTGTGAGTGATACTTTATGTTGATAAATAAAGTAATATGTGAGTAAACATAAATTACTTTATATAATAAACAAAAGCATCTAAAGGATGAACTTTCTCAGACTGTGTTGTTCATAGCAGATTTTCCCTTGCATTCTTCAAGTCTTGTATTAAGAATAAAAGGAGAATTTAGTTGGGCAACACTGATATAGTTTCAGCATTGGGCAGGTTGACACGTGGACCACTGTGATTACTTTTTAAGTGCGGTTAATTTACTAAAACTTGAGAGTGCAAAATCTGGTGCAGCTGTATGATAGCCAATCAGCTTCTAACTTCAGCTTGTTCATTTAGGTTTCGTTTCCACTATTGCGACTTGTTGTGCGACTTGACACATGTCAAGTCGCACAGCAAGTCAAAAGCCATTCATTTCAATTTGGCCCGTTTTCACTGCCGCGACTTGAGTTGCGGCGACTTCAAAAGTAGTTTGTGCACTACTTTTGGGCCGACTTCAGTGCGACTTCCTTCTATAATGAGGGACAAGTCGCACTGAAAGCCGCAAACAACTTTCACTATGAAGTCGCGCTAGAAGTAGCACAACTTCGTAGCCGCGATAGTGGAAATGGAGCCTTAAGCTTTAACAAAAAAACTGGAAGCTGATTGTTTTTTTTAGTAAATAATTTTAGTAAATAAGCCCCAGTGTATGTTATCCATAAACAAATTTGTACTCATACGTTATATGAAGTAATACTCAACTATACAATATGTTTGTAAAGCAGGCATCCTTATTGTGTGTACATTTGTAAGTTATCTTTGTGTAGATTCACACTTTTTGCATATTAATAACTGGTGTTAAAATCATTGTGGGATCTTCCTCTAGAGACAGGAGTTATGTGAGCAGAGGAAAACTTATTTAAAGAGGTGGAAATAGGAGATGATAGGTACACAACCGTGGCCTGCCACCTAGAGGCTGGAATGCAGAGTAAATGGCGTATTTGTATACCACCTTTTGATGTAGCTGACAAACAGTCCCACAGTTACTTGAAATTACAGAGTCACTAATAATCAAATGATATAGAGCAAGCCTATAGATGTTTGCTTTTCCTATCTGATGCGGCTTAAGGCACTTCCTATAGTAGGAAACTATCCTGTTTATATGTCATTTGTCACTATGATTTTGTTTTATCATACACCATACAAAATGTAATATCGCTTTAGGCAAACATTTTTAGTTGCATGCTTTTGAAGTGTGTTTTGTCTATAGTACTCACATTATGCACATTGTGTCAATTTTTTCTTTTTTCTGTTTGTAGCTGTAGAATGCCTTGTCTGTATAGTATCATGCAATTGTTGCACATTTTGTTTAATGTTTTAGAGCACCTGTTAAATTAGTTTGATAAGTTCGTTCATAGTTTATAAATTATTGTAGCTGGTAGGTGTCAGAACCTGCCATCTCACAGACAGTAATTTGTTACAGTATTTAGATATATGTTTATGTAGGTATGCTGGCGTCTATGCCAATAGTCATAATTCATTTTTAGCCAACCTGGTATGAGCAAACCAAAAAGATGATTTTCTTTTTTTAACCACTTAAGCCCCGGAAGATTTTACCCCCATTCCGACCAGGGGGTATTTTGCGATTCGGCACTGCGTGACTTTAACGGACAATTGCGCGGTCGTGCGATGCTGTACCTAAACAAATTTGGTGTCCTTTTTTTCCCACAAACAGAGCTTTCTTTTGGTGGTATTTGATCACCTGTGCGATTTTTTGATCACGCGCTATAAACAAAAAAAGAGCATCAATTTTGCAAAAATAGCAATATTTTTCACATTTTTTATATGAAATTCCCCCAAAAAAATGTAAAAATCTAAATTTTTTAACATTTTTGGCCAATTTGTTTTATGCTACATATGTTTGGTAAAAAAAAATCGCAAAAAGCGTATTTTGATTGGTTTGCGCAAAAGTTATCGCGTTTACTAACAAAGGGGAAGATTTTTGTCATTTTTGTTGTTTTTTTTTTTAACGCGTAATGGCGGCGATCTGCGATTTTTTTTTGTGGTACTGCGACATTGCGGCAGACAGATCGGACCCTTGACTGACATTTTTGACACTTTTGGGGTTACCAGTGACATTTCTACAGTAATCAGTGCTATATATATGCACTGTTACTGTAAAAATACACTGGTAGTGAAGGGGTTAACTTTATTTGGGAGGGAGGGGCTGTGTGTGTCCCTAGGGGCGTGCTTTCTACTGTGATTGGCTGTGGCTTGAGCTGTAAGGACACTGATCAACGGATCTACATAGTAGATCCATGTGATCAGTGTCTTTGCAGCGAGGAGAATGACAGGTGGCTTGTTTACACAAGCTGCCTGACATTCTCCCTCTCCCCCGCCGATCGCCGAGTGGCCGGCGGACATCGGGTCCGCTGGTCACACGCGCGGGGGGGTCCGTGACCACGCGGGAGCGCGCCTCCGGCGGCGCGCGCTCGCTCCCTAGACCCTCACAAGCAAGCAACGTAGCCCTACGTTAGTTTGCCTGTGAGGGGCTGACCGCCGACGTAGATAGTCGTGCGGCGGTCGGCAAGTGGTTAATTGGTTACCCTTAGCACATTGCTTGCCATCTTAGTACTATTCAGGATAAACTTATGTGCAATTGCTATAGAAATGTGGGAATTATCATGCTCTTATGTTTTGTATGTATACTGTGAGTACCAGTAAAGTGATGACACATTTAAACTGTTGTGGTTTAATGTATGCATTGTAATGTGCTAAAACACATGCATCCAATTTTTCTATAATAAAAATAGTGTATGTTCCCATTTCAGTGCCGCTTGTCCCTTTTTTTTCTGCAGTTAAGTGCAGTGGAAGGCCCATAGAAGTCAATGTGCGCACATCAAAATGCATACAACATGCATTTTGATGCGTCACAGTATTTATTAACAAGCTTTGGTCAACAGCTGTTAACCCCACCCCCTCTAAGCTCTAAATTAAAAAAAAAAAGAAAAGAAAAAAAAAAAAAGCACAAAGAAAATACACTTGCCAACGCCGCAAAAAGTCACATGCATAAATCTAAATGGGCCTTCAAAATGCAATTTCACTAAGCATTATTTACAGTATATTGGTTCTGATAAACTCATATAACCCACTCTGAGTGGTTACCAATTATCTTAAATCAGGCAAAGACTCTAAATTTACTTACTGTATAATTTAGGAGATCAAGCAACATGCATAATTATGTGGGCCTTTTAGTAATTTTACAGGCCTGCATGGATAAATTCCAGACATATCTCAGCATACAACATTTAATTGAAAGTCTGCCTTTGAGCTCAAGTCCTTTGACTTTACCTAGGCTGATGTGTTGTCTTTAGTCTGCTGCAGACAGAAGGAAGCAATTCCTTAGTCTCCTCTCCCCCAGTGATTAGATTGCAACACTGTAACTTTGTAGTCACAAGGTGAAATGCTGCACAAGGGGCAAATTTGTGTCACACATCTGTAAACGCAGCCACAATCTCCACAAGTATTGATGTTTACATACCCGTGTCATTTCTTTGGAAGCATCTTATCCCAGTCTGTATTATATCTGAAAAAAGATAAGTTAGTTCCTCTGGAGAGAAAAGCAGATGAAGGCAATTTTAGGGGGGGGGGGTGACTGTGATCTTTGGGTGAGGCAATTAAAGGATAAGTCCCTAACTATAAAATGCCTGCATCTATAGACCTCCACGATCTAACACTAACCTATCTAGCCCTGTAAGGAAGAAATCTGTATACTTACCTTTTTTGAAGCTGATCCGACCCGATTCCATGCTGAGCTGTCAGTGGTGGCTATACTGTGGAGGTGGTTGCAGAAGACACAGCAGACAATGGAAGCCCCTTGATAAATCTATGGGATGATGTCACTTCCCATTCATTTCACAGCCGTTGTTGGCCTTGTCCTCTGCAGAGCTTCCGCTGCTGGAGATTGGGTCGGATCGGCTTTAAAAAAGGTATATATACTGATTTCTTCTTTACAGGGCTAGATAGGTTAGTGTTAGATCATGAAGGTCTATAGATATAGGGATTTTAGTTTTAGGGTGGGCTTATCCTTTAATACCTGGACGTGTTACAAGTGCACATTACTTAACATGAAAATTTATGTGATGCTACATCAACATTCCTTCCAGTTTCATAACGTACAATAAAATGTGTAACTGTGGAAAAGTTTGGTTTTAAAGAACAGAGAATTGTGCCAATGCAGTAATGGATAAAAACCAATTACCAAATTGCATTGTCCAGACCAACCAAATTGAAGGAATATTGATGAAATGTATGTTTTCTATTGGATATTTTATAATTGCCGCTGGCATTTTGTAGTAATGAGTTGATGTGTAAATTATGTTATCAAGCTATGTCGTTTATTTTTACCATCTTTGATTAATTTTATATCTGAAAAATAGAGTTTCCCATGATGATCCTTTGAGTTCATTTTTGCTTTACATGCCTTGTTTCCAGAATAATTCTCAGTTTTTTAGTTCTGACAGCAGTTTTTTTTAATTATTTTTATTTTGCTTTGGGTTTGTGGTTTTCAGGACAATGAATGACTTCCTCTGTTATTATTGGATGTGTATGACTCTGTTGTTTAGACTGGTAGTGCTCAACACTGGTCATCAAGTTCAGTTCATGTCTATATTTTCCCCAATATGGGGTAGGGACACAGCTATATTAGAGTAAAACTGAAGGCCTTTTACATTATGGATAAGTACGAATAAGTGTGAGTATGGGAACTCCTGATTTGTTTTTTTGGCATCTAATTTTCATTGAGGAAATTTCCCTTCCCTTCCTTTTCCATAGCCACAACATAAAGTGAGAGGAAATCCCAAAACCAAACAGGTGTTCTAAACTCTCTTTACTCAATCGAAAGCGAAAAAAAACATTTGTTGCCTTTAATTATACTTAAAGCTAAATACTTTATTTTTAGTTCTGTAGAGTCGAGTGGAGACATTTAGATCTTCTTTCAGATCTTAATTTCCTTGTGATCAAGCTGGAAACATTTCCTCGTGTTTTCTGCTGATTGAAAAAAAAAATCCATCTGATCCCCTTATCCACACTTTCAAGGTGGATTCAAGAATCCTCCCCACTGTGCCAATATTTTCTTACAGTGGGACTGCTCTGCTTTTAGAATACACTGATCAGCGGCTATAGGCAGCTTATCCACAAAAGTATTCCACCAGTCTCATTGAGCGAGGATGGCCATAGATGGATTGAGATTGAGCCAGTCCCTGCTGAACCAGCTGAATTTCCTTCTATCTATGGGCAGCTTTACATGCAATAGGATAGATTTCTAAGGTTAAATAGACTCTGCACTTTGCAAGTGCTGTTGCACTCATTTTAGCCAGGGCTTAGTAAATGTGGTATAGCTTCACTTTGTAAGGAATACCCAATCAGGTGCAAGGAAAATAAAATAAAACAGCATTTTTACCTGCCTGTGATTGTATGATTGAAATCAGCAGTTCTTCACCACATTTACAAATCCTGCAGAAATGAATGCAACTGCACTTAAAGGATTGCATTTTTATAAAAAACTTTCTTTGTGCAGCAGCCCCCCTAACACTTACCTGAGGTCCCTCTTAGTGTAGCAATGTCCATGGGTGTCTCAGCCATGTGAGATTCTCCCTCCTGATTGGCTGAGACACATTAGCGGCACCATTGGCTGCTGCTGCTGCCACTCAAAGTCGGCTACCCAATTAGGGGAGAGAGGGGGCCGGGCTGGGTTGGGGCTGTGTCTGAATGAACACAGGGAGCTGTGAGTTGGCTCGGGTGCCCCCATAGCAAGGGCTTGCTGTGGGGGCACTCGTCAGGAAGGAGGGGCCAGGAGCGCTGAAGAGGGACCAGAGAAGAGGAGGATCCGGGCTGCTGTGTGCAAAACCAACTGCTCAGAGGAGGTGATTATAACATGTTTGTTATTTTTATAGGAAAAAAAACAAGACTTTACAATCACTTTAAAGTGGTTCTAAAGCCTCAAGGGTTTTCACCTTAATGCATTCTATGCATTAAGGTGAAAAACCTTCTGTGCTGCAGCTCCCCCCATACCTGAGCCCAATTGGATCCAGCGATGTGCATGAGCTCAAGCCACTGTCTCTCTCCTCATTGGACAGATTGATAGCAGCAGGAGCCATTGTCAATCCAATCCTGTGACGTGGAGGGCAGGGCTGAGTCCCACTGTCTGTGTGAATAGACGCAGAAGCAGGACTGGGGAGTGAGCCTGCATGGGTGCCCCTAGGGGAAGTGGCTTTCTTTGGGGTCACCCAATAAAGAGGGGGGGGGTCAGGAGCGCTGGCAGGGTACCCCAGAAGAAGAGGATCTGGGCTGCTCTTGGCAAAACAATTGCACAGAGCAGATAAAGTATAGGCATGTTTGTTATTTTTATAAAAAATAAAAAAATCAAAGGTTTACAACCACTTGAAGCCTGGTACACCCTAACCACATACCGGCCAGTATCGGCCGGTTCAACAGAAACCGGCCAACATTCAGCCGTGTGTACAGCAGCCTGTCTAATAGAAGCCCACTGAATGTCCGGTTGCTCAGCAGGGAGATCGCTGTACTAACATTGCATAGTTAGCCCAGCGTCTCCTCTCAAACTCCTCAGTTTTTTTCATGTAGCCCACTGGGTTGAATGGCAAAAAAGTGCCTTTGTGTACCAGGCTTTACAAAGTGCACAGTCTATTTACCTTTAGTAAATCAACCCCATGGTGTCATTGCGACAAAAAGAAGTGTGAATCTCCCCAGTTGGGACACAGACCTTACAATGAAAAAAATCATCTACAGGTATAATCAAATGCTAATCTTTCACGGTCTAAAAAAGGAGGTGTTCTTATTGCTGTTTTGTTACTGTTGGAGAGATTTCCACTACCTTTCTGTTCCAGTGACAAGGAGTCAAGAAATAAGTGAAATCATAATAGAGACACAAGCATCAGTAGAAACCCGAAGGTGGATTTAACCCTTACTCATTGTATTCCAAACTAAAATATAAACTGTAAAATGCATTGAAGTTGGACATTAAAGGAAACTGCATATGAAGGCTGGCATTGCTGAATACTCCTTCTGAAAATGTAGGTTGCTTGACTGTCACATTTGGCCTTTCTCAACTAGGGCTCCTCCAGAGGTTGATAGGGGTTCCTTGAGAATTAGCAATTTCTTCTGTAAAATCAGTAACCACTGACACCAAAGAACTTTTTAGCCATCTATAAAGGGGGGTATTCTTCCTGATGGCCCCCAATGTTAGAAGCATTTTTCCCTCTAACCACCAATGTAAAGGGACCCCTCCTACAATGATCACCAATGAAAGGTGGTCCTTATCCCACTGCCAACTAATGTAAGGGGACATCTCTCCGAATGATCACCAATTAAATTTGGTTCTTCTCCCACAGACCACAACAATGATCACCAGTAAAAGGGGTTCTTCTCTCAATGACTGTCAATGTAAGGGGACACCTCTCCAAATGATCACCAATGGAAAGTTGTCCTTCTCCCACTAGCCATCAATGAAAGTGGTACTCCTCTCCCAATGATTACCAATGAAAAATGGTCCTCTCAAAGACTTCCACTGTAGGGGGGCACTTCTACCAATGCTTACCAATGAAAAATTGTCCTTCTCTAAAAGACTTCCACTGTAGGGGGGCACTTCTACCAATGATTACCAATGAAAAGTGATCCTTCTCCCATTTATCACCATTGCAAAGGGGCATTTTTCCAAACAGCATCAATGTAAGGGAACACTACAATTTTTACTATCTGCATTTCTTTTCTGGTTATTATTAATATTATTTGTTTAGTTATATTATTTTTATTAAAAATATTAGCGTTGAATAGAGCAGCCCTTGGTGTGAAATACTTTAGGTATGCCACATTCCTTATTATTTTATTTTATTTTATTTTATATCCCAACTTGCTGTTCATGTGGTATTATGGTAAGTAGCAGCAGGGGAAAGTTATTTCATGGGTTCCTCCATGTTAAAAAGCTTGAGAAGGCTGTGTTAAATCAGTGGTTTTAGTATTTTCGCTGACCTGGAACAAGAACACAGATATGGATTTTGGAGCTCACACTGACTCATGATGTACATATTTCTTTTGGGTTTTTGGCATTTTCAGAAGGGCGATATAAAATCTGGAAGCTGCCATTCTTATAAGGCTAGCTCCCTTACTGTGTCCTATTTTTGTTGACAGCTGTCAAATGTTGGATTGCCCCCATTTTTTTTCTGGGGAGGGGGGTATTCTTTAACTTTCTGCCATGTCTTTGGACAGGAAGTGAAGGAAAATGTCAGTGATGGGAGTTTTAGTAAAGGCGTATATTCATTCAGGCTCAAAATATATAGTGTTTTTTGATCTCAGCGTTCACCAACTAATGTCAGAGAAATGCATGAATTGTTTTCTGGCTCTTATATTCTATTGTATAGCCAAGAATGTCTAAATCATTAATATTATTTAGAATCCATCTCTCTGCATTTGTTTTTCTGCATTTTCTCCCACAATGTCCTCATTTGACTTTGACTCTGTGATTAGAGCTCATCTGTGTATTATCAGAATGTTAAAGTTTCCATAAAGAGACACATTGCGATACACCCAAACACTACAAACAAAAAACAGTTCATTTTGTTGCCATTTGACATGTACCCTGTGGATTCCTGTTGCTTTGTTTGCAGGGGGATACTTTGGAAGAGCAACACATGTATCCTTAGATTCAAGGCATGGAGGCTAACAGATTAGCACCCTTACGTAGGAGTCCTGGGATCTTGTGCAAGATTCTGACCAAGGACACTGTAGCTAGCCGTACACCAGTAGAATTTACATAGTTACATAGTTAGTGAGGTTGAAAAAAGACATCAGTCCATCCAGTTCAACCTATGATGTGTGTGTGTTTGCTTTTAACCGTACATTGTATACCCCTGTATGTTGTGGTCTCCAAGGTGCCCATCTAATAGCTTTTTGAAACTATCAATGCTCCCAGCTGATACGACTGCTTGTGGAAGAGAATTCCACATCCTTACCGCTCTTACAGTGAAGAACCCCTTACGCATTTTAAGGTTAAACCGCCTTTCCTCTAGTTTTAGTGAGTGGCCACGTGTCTTATTGTATTCCCTTGCTCTGAATAGTTTGTTCCTTATGCTAGGGTCGCCAGTACAGTATTTGTACATTGATATCATATCCCCCATCAATCGTCTCTTCTCCAGAGAGAATAAGTTCAGTGCTTGTAGTCTTTCCTCATAGCTGATGTCCTCCATTCCCCTAATTATTTTTGTTGCCCTTTCTGGACTCTTTCCAGTTCCAGCACATCCTTCCTGAGGACCGGTGCCCAGAACTGGACAGCATACTCCAAATGTGGCCGGACCAGAGTCTTGTAGAGCGGGAGAATAATCTCTCTATTTCTGGAGTGAATCCCCTTTTTTATACATCCCAGTATTCTGTTGGCTTTGCTTGCAGCGGCTTGGCATTGCATGCCACTGCCAATCCTGTTGTCTACCAGTACCCCCAAGTCCTTTTCCATCCTAGACTCACCAGAGGTTCCCCCCCTAGTGAGTAGCTTGCTTTCTGGTTTCTGGCCCCCAAGTGCATTACTTTACATTTTTTAACATTAAACCTCATCTGCCATGTAGTTGCCCACCCCGTTATTTTGTTCAGGTCCGCTTGTAAGGTTTCCACATCCTGCATAGAAGATATTGGCATGCTTAGTTTAGTATCATCCGCAAATACTGAGATTGTACTAGATATCCCCTCCTCTAGATCATGAATAAATTAAACAGGATTGGTCCCAGGACAGAACCCTGGGGGACCCCACTTTCCACACCAATCCGAGTACTCCCCATTAATCACCACCCTCTGGACTCTCCCCTGGAGCCAGTTCTCTATCCAGGTACTCACCCTATGGTCCATACCTACCTTCCTTAGTTTGTACAGTAAGCGTTTGTGGGGAACGGTGTCAAAGGCCTTTGCAAAGTCCAGATACACCACATCCACAGGCTTCCCTTTATCTAGGTGGCAGCTCACTTCATCATAGAAGGTTAATAGATTGGTTTGGCAAGAACGATTTTTCATGAATCCATGCTGATTACTACTAATAATACAGTTTTCATTACTAAAGTCTTGTATGTGGTCCCTTAACAACCCCTCCAAAATCTTGCATACCACGTTGGCTTTTTTCCAATCAGCTGGCACCATACCCGTCTGTAAACTATCCTTAAAGATCAAGAATAATGGTCCGGCAATCACCTGGCTGAGCTCTTTCAGAACCCTCGGGTGCAAGCCATCCGGTCCCGGTGATTTATTTATGTTAAGTTTCTCTAGTTTAGTTTTAAGTCTATCTTCTGTTAGCCATGGCGGTATTTCCTGAGGTGTGTTGTTTAGTTCGGCCTTACAAGCTAGGTTTGTGTAGCCCCCAATTCTTTTGTGAAGACTGAAGAGAAGAAATTATTTAACACTTCCGCCTTTTCTCTGTCCTCAGTGGCCATATTTCCTTTGTCATCTTTTATGGGGCCAATGTGTTCTGGCCTCGCTTTCTTACTGTTTATATACTTAAAAAACTTCTTGGGGTTCCTTTTACTCTCCTCCGCTATATGTCTCTCGTGTTCTTTTTTAGCCGCCCTGATTTCATCTTTACATTTCTTATTACACACTTTGTAATGCTTATATGCTGCCAATGACCCCTCAGCCTTGTATTTTTTGAAGGCCTTTTCTTTAGCACTAATATGCATTTTTATGTTGGAGTTTAGCCACCCAGGGTTTAGCTTTGCTCTTTTAAATTTAGTTCCCTTTGGAATGCACTGGCCAATCCCCTTGTTAAGTATGCTCTTGAAGCACTCCCATTTTTCCTCCGTGTTCTTTCTTCCCAGGGTTCTATCCCAATTGATATTTTCTAGCAGCGAGCGCAGTTTTGGGAAATTGGCTCTTTTGAAATTCAGCGTCTTAATATTACCCTTGTGCTTCCTATTACTGTAATTAATACTGAAACTTATTGACCTATGGTCACTGTTTCCTAAGTTCTCCTGTATTTCTATATCCGTGAGCAGGTCTGTATTGTTAGTAATCAGTAGGTCAAGTACCGCATTGTTTCTTGTCGGTGCATTCACCATCTGACCCATGAAATTGTCCTGCAAAACATTTAGGAACTGCCGAGCTTTAGTTCAGCAAATTTTGTTTTCGGAATGTTTCTTGGACTTTCTAATGTTTAATGGGATGAAGCCGAATTATGTTTTCATTCCAGAAAAATCATACATACAGTATTGGAATGAAACCTGTTTAATACATCTGGGATTCACTTTCAAAGAGCAAGTCTGGACGAAATTTTAGGGGCTTTCGTATGAAAATAGTTGACTCAATGTTGACAAGAAAGAACATTGTGATAAATTATTTTTCATATTTTCTGTATGAACGTTTGAAGGAAAATCTAACTATTGGAGTTTGCATCTTCTTATTGTGTTGACAGGTATTCCCCTAATGCTCTGATTTCCCCCAATCACTCAAAAGCATGGTGGTAGGTTAATTGATCTCCATCTAAAGTAGCCCTAGTGTGTGTGTGTGTGTGTGTCCTGCCTTTTATAACCGGAGTGCCTTGAGGTTTCTTCAGGAGTGCCTTGGCAAAGTGCCTATAAGTTGCCCCCAAATTGTATACAAGCCAGCATATGGATAAAGCCTGCCTTTTAGTTACACAAAGCCACAGGTTTTAATTATGCACCATTAAAACCTTCTAGCTGCCAGTGTCCTAACAAACAAATGACCCTCTCCTGCCCCTCTCTTTCTGCACTAGGGTCAGATTAGCTAAAAGATGGAGAAAAACTGAGGTAGGAGGGAAACATTGGAATACTAGTCAGTACCAGTGTGCAAAAGTGTATTGGATTTGGAAGAATAAGTCACCTCTAGGTAGGGTGTCCTACGTGCGTGGATGTTAGGGTGTCCTACGTGCGTGGATGTTGATGTGTTATGTAAAACTGTTAGAATAGTTTATTACATTTTAGAAAGGGGTGCCTCGAGACTGTCCATAATTTTAAAGGGTGCCTTGACTAAAAAAAAGGTTGAGAAACGCTGTTAGTTCCTTTGGGGGCTAGGAATGTTCTGAATAGTTCAATGTTTACTAAAATAGTGTGAACTATATCAACTGTATACAAATAATTAAATTAAAATATACATTTTAATGTGGGTGTGTAAACTCTAACAACGAACCTCTCTTACTTGCTAACCTTTGGTCTGATAAATTAACATTCTTCTTTATCTGTTCATTAAAGATGATCTACAGTCTGCTCACATAATTTTTAATAAAAACATTTTTGACAGTCTGAAGCTTCCCTCCAACAACTTTGCATATTATTTTTTTATATACTATGCTAAATATGCTGCAGAAATCTCCCTCCACTAAGTCTGGCTGCAGCCATTTTACCTGTGGGCAGCTGAACCTGCTGACTGTTGACTTCCTGGATTTACACAGACACACATACACATATATACACTACCGTTCAAAAGTTTGGGGTCACCCAGACAATTTCATGTTTTCCATGAAAACTCACACTTTTATTCATCAAATGAGTTGCAAAATGAATAGAAAATATACTCAAGACATTGACGAGGTTAGAAATAATGATTTTTATTTGAAATAATTTTGTTCTTCAAACTTTGCTTTCATCAAAGAATTCTACATTTGCAGCGATTACAGCCTTGCAGACCTTTGGCATTCTAGCTGTCAATTTGTTGAGGTAATCTGAAGAAATTTCACCCCACGCTTCCTGAAGCACCTCCCACAAGTTGGATTGGCTTGATGGGCACTTCTTACGTACCATTCGGTCAAGCTGCTCCCACAACAGCTCAATAGGGTTGAGATCTGGTGACTGTGCTGGACACTCCATTACAGACAGTATAACAACTGACTGCTTCTTCCCTAAATAGTTCTTGCATAGTTTGGAGGTGTGCTTAGGGTCATTGTCCTGTTGTAGGAGGAAATTGGCTCCAATCAAGCGCTGTCCACAGGGTATGGCATGACATCGCAAAATGGAGTGATAGCCTTCCTTATTCAAAATCCCTTTTACCTTGTACAAATCTCCCACTTTACCAGCACCAAAACAGCCCCAAACCATCACATTACCTCCACCATGCTTGGCAGATGGCGTCAGGCACTATTCCAGCATCTTTTCACTTGTTTTGCGTCTCACAAATGTTCTTCTGTGTGATCCAAACACCTCAAACTTAGATTCGTCTGTCCATAATACTTTTTTCCAATCTTCCTCTGTCCAATGTCTGTGTTCTTTTGCCCATCTTATTCTTTTCCTTTTATTGGTCAGTCTCAGATATGGCTTTTTCTTTGCCACTCTGCCTAGAAGACCATCATCCCAGAGTTGCCTCTTCACTGTGGACGTTGAGACTGGAGTTTTTGGGTACCATTTAATGAAGCTGCCGGTTGAGGTCCCATGAGGCGTCTATTTCTCAAACTAGAGACTCTAATGTACTTGTCCTCTTGCTTAGTTGTGCAACGGGGCCTCCCACTTCTCTTTCTATTCTGGTTAGAGCCCATTTGTGCTGTTCTCTGAAGGGAGTAGTACACATTAGTGTAGAAAATCTTCAGTGTCTTGGCAATTTTTTACATGGAATAGCCTTCATTTTTCAGAACAATAATAGACTGTCAAGTTTCAGAGGAAAGTTCTCTTTTTCTGGTTATTTTGAGAGTATAATCAAACCCACAAATGCTGATGCTCCAGATACTCAACTAGCTCAAAGGAAGGTCAGTTTTATAGCTTTTATCAGCACTACAGTATACAGCTGTGCTAACATAATTGCATAAGGGTTTTGTAATAATCATTTAGCCTTTTAACATGATTAGCTAACACAATGTACCATTAAAACAGTGTGTTTCATGTGCTCTGAGCTTTTTACCACTTGGTGAACGCAGTATAGGCTGTATTACCTAGGATCACCATACTACCCTAGGCACACCTGAATTATCATACTGGAGTTGATTTACTAAAACTGGAGAGTGAAAAATCTGGTACAGCTCTGCATAGAAACCAATCAGCTTCCAGGTTTTTCTCAAAGCTTAAAGAGGTTGTAAACCCCCCCCAAAAAAAACGAAAAAAAAAAAACAACCCTGTAAGACAAAGGCATAATGAGCTAGTATGCATTGCATACTAGCTCATTATGTAATACTTACCTTAGAACGAAGCTCCCACAGCGGCGCCCGCACATCGGTGTCACCGCTGACATTTTTTCCCTGAGTTACTTCTGGGTTCGCAGGCTCCGTGCGCTGTCATTGGCCAGGGCCAGGATGACGTCACTCCCGCGCATGCACGCGGGAGCCATTGTTCACGGCACGGGGCTTAGAAGGAACAACACCCGTGGCCGTTCCTTTAGAGCACATGCACCAGTGATGTCACTGGCTGCATGTCATGTAAACATCTCCTAAACTGTACACGTTTAGGAGATATTTACACTACCTTTAGGTAAGCCTTATTACCTAAAGGTAGTGTAAATATCTCCTAAACGTGTACCGGCTTACCTATAGGTAAATGTTTGCAGAGGAAGTTCACTTCCTCTATAATTGATCAAGCTGAAGTTAGCAGTTGATTGGCTACCATGCACAAATGCACCAGTTTATGCACTCTCCAGTTTTAGTAAATCAATGTTAGAATGTGCAATTGTAAGAGATAAACCTTTAAGGCCAGGTTCACATTTATCCATGTCACCTTTTGCCTGTTTTTAGTACGTTTTTTAGCGTCAGTTGTAGCATGTTGATGCCTTTTAATTATGCATTGTAGTGAGCTTTTGATATTTTAATACACATTTTTCATCTGCGATGCACCAATGGGAATTGACTTCCTCAGTGACATCATTGTTGTGAACTTTGAAAGGATGTATGTGTGTTTCCATGTGCTGCCTTAGACCTCTATATGGCCTCATAATGCATGAAAATGCACAGAACAATGGACATGCCTCATTTTTCAAAATGCAATTTAACATTGCATAGATGTGAATGGCCTCTTTGAATAACATGCGTTAATATGACACATCTATATTGCGTTCCGGTGTTAAAACGTGAAGGTGTAAACAAGGCTTAATAAATCTTTTTGTCTACTTTATATCCCACCTAACTGTATATGTTGTAATCAATTTACTTGTATTTTCATTTATTGTGCGCGTCCCCTCCTGCCGCCTTCTGCAGCTCGCCCAGGACTCCCATCCCACCGGGAGAGCCAAGTAATCAGCCGGCATGTCCGTCGGCTGGCTGAAGATCCGAACAAGGCCACATTCCGCTCTGATTGGGTCTCTGATATAAAAACCCACAAGCGATGTCATGACATCACTTCAAGGGACTGGAGTCTTACAGGTGCCAGATTTTTTTAAAAAAATGACAGCATTCAAAACAGCCAACCTTGGCGTTTTGAATGCTTTTAAGTGCAGAGGAGAGGTTTAGGGTCTTTTAGACCCCCAGATCACTCCATAAAGAGTACCTGTCAATGCCTATTACTGTCACAAGGGATGTTTACATTCCTTGTGACAACAATAAAAGTGTTCAATAAAAAATGTTTTTAAAAGAACAGTGTAAAAATAAAAACTTTAAAAGTGCAGAATATCAGCACTTAATCTCGGTTATCCGCCTGAAGGGTGGGCAGAAAATCGGTATCAGTATCGGCCCTGAAAAAACGATATTGGTCGATCCCTAGTTAACACTCTGTTTGTTTTTCTTATATCTACCATATCTACTGTTAAATGAACTGACACCATTTTGCTAGCAAGTGGTTGTACCGGAGTGATGCCGGCAGCTAGAGGTATCACCCCAGTACCGTTGATCAAAGCCGACGGTCGGCTTTCTTGTAGTGCCAACTGATGCAACTTAGCAGCCGCTCAATTATCTTCTACTCTATTAGCTTTTAGACGATCCCTGAAAACCCTTTTCTTCAGAGAAGCCTATCCTACCCACACCTAACAACTATACTTCCATTTTCTTATTCAGCTCATCCCCCACAGTTATTGCCTTTTGTTTCACTTGACCCTCCCTTCTAGATTGTAAGCTCTAATGAGCAGGGCCGTCCAATTCCTCCTGTATTGAATTGTATTGTAACTGTACTGTCTTCCCTCTGCGCAAACTGTTGGCGCTATATAAATCCTGTGTTATAATAATAATAATAATAGCAGTTATATTATTTAATATAATATGTTGCTTAGTTCAAATCAGCTGCTATAAGGAGTTTATCAGGCTGAAGTCCCTTACCAAACTTTACAGAAATACCCTACAGGTACACATTCCATACTAGGAGAAACTTTTAAGCTGAGCTTGTACTTTTTAATTCCCTTGAATGTACAGATGGTACATTACACTAAGTACATAATGTTACATTTATATTGCAGTCAAAAACGAAAATTAAAGCTTGAGGTGCCTACAGGGTAACAGCTTGTCTGGTTATCACATTAGTTTTTTAAGTTCACCAGTCCCTCTTCGGTCATTTGTACCAGGAGGCCATAAAAAGTTGAGCAGGGATTTTACTCAACCTCCAACCACCCCAACTAAAGTCTACAATACAGCTGGAGGGGCCAGTTCACATGCAATGGAAAATTTAACACTGCATGTAAAATTGACAGGTGGCACTGCCTGTCAGATGTCCCATTCAAGTCAATGGGGCTGCACTACAACTGGGAGCCAGTGACTTGGCTTGCGGTTGCAGTGCATTAGTCCAATGGTAAATTGCGCTGCTTCTGACATAAAGAAACACAATAGGCTAGGTGGGACTTTAAATGAGACCCCAGCATGTAGTGTCCGGCATCTCCATCCCTGTATCAAGAAATAAGTCCCACCTAGCCTATTGTGTTTAAGTAACCAGGGAAGGAGACGCCTTGCCTACAGCTTGGTGCCTCATATAAAGTCCCACCGTGCGATTTTCGTGCGTTTTGGTGGATGCAGTCTGATTTGACCTTAGTTTTTCCGTATACAGGGATTGAGACCAATAGCATGACCTGCTTGTCTCACACAAAGTCCCAATTAGGAAATTAGGGATTGAAAGGCATTGTGCTTTACAGGCCATGCCCCATATATAAAATCCCAATCTGTCTTTATACTGCATCCACCAAGGGGATGGAGGTGTAATGCTTCTCAGCTGGTCCTTTCCAGTTTGTACCATCGCTACAACTTAGTTATTTGAGTTTTGAGACAACAGACCAGTCGTGGATGGGGGTGGGTTGGTGGAGGTTTGGGCTGTCTCCCTCCCACCTGTTCCCCCATCCATCCATTAGCAGCCATGTGCTCCCAGTGTGGAGACACTAAATCAGGAAGTGTTAGAACTGCAGATAAAACAGGGTGCCGTGTAGTGGCTCTGCAGCTTACACATGCGTTTGCAAATGTGTGTCAACTAAACCCCTGTTCTTTGTATCATGTGACAGGTCTACTTGGTGATAGACTGGAGGGTGAGTACATCAGACTGGGGGCTGGCTGACTTCCATGCACCTCTTATAATCCTTCAACCTTATTTTTTTCTGACATAAAGAAAACTTAATGTGAATACTTTATATAATGCCAGCACTAATTTATTTATGAAAGCCACACACAAATCCCCTGTGATTGGTGTTGAAGCAGACAGAAGCCATGGAATCTGCATTGTATACGATTCTGAAATTTTGCTTTTACTGATTCTCTATAGCAGTGTTTCTCAACTTTTTTACAGTTGAGGAACCCTTGGCTAAAAGTTTGAGATCTCGAGGAACCCCTGAAACAAATTTCAGATCTACAGCTCATGGAGCATTGGATCTGATCAGTGAACTGTAGATATAACAACAATTAACAAACAAATACAGAACAGCACAGGGAAGCTGCTGTTGTAATATGCCTTTTCCCCTTCATCCTCGCTAGCCCTCCTCTCTTCCATCCCAAGTTATATCACATACAAGAGCCTGAGACAGACTAAAGAGAAGGACCTGTAGGGAACAGTGGAGCAATTAACAGTATGCTTCCCTGCACAGCTCTGAAAAGCCATAACACAGGGTTTCTCAATTTATTAAATGAGGACCAGAATGAAATTGTGTGTAGCTTTTCCCTCCAGAGTTCTTACTCCAGAAACACTTTTTCTGCTGCTTCTGGATCAGCACAAAATGTTTCTTCTCCAGCAGTATCTTCATGATCCCTTAATTTATAGATAAAATGACACCTGAAAATCTGGAGAACGTTCATCAAGCTCTTCATAGAGCAATATATGCTTCTGGATCAGCATTGACTATAATGGAAAATGCAAATTGGCAGGAAGATTTTTACGTCATTATGAGGGAAAGAGGGCTGGTTACCTGTTCTCATTTATAGTTGAAATGTTCCTAACGTATACAGTCCATGTTATTCTAGTTGTAATAAAAAAATAAAATGGTAAAAAGCAAGTTTATTTTGATTACTGAATAAGCTGTACTTTTAGTCTCCATTCACACTGGTACGACTTGTCAGGCGACTTGGTCAGCCTGAGAAGTCACGCACCGTTGCGTCCCATAGTGTAGTACAGGAACGGTTCTAATAGGAGCGATACAAGTCGCTCCGACTTAGAAAAAGGGTCCTGTTCTACTTCGGGGCGACCTGGAGCGACTTGCATAGACATTCATTTTATGAAGTCCGTGCAAGTCGTGCTGAAGTCGCGGTGCACGCGACTTCACAGGTCGCCCCGAAAGTCGTGCCTCTTCAGTGTGGACCGGCACTTATTGCAAGCATTATGTTTTTGTATACACTTTATTTAATCTTTCTAGTGTAACAAAATGACTTTCAATTCGTAAAACTTTTCTACACTGAATTTTTTTTCCAAAATTTCAATTTTTTCTGGGAAAAAAAAGTTTTTTCCCTATTGCTTCAAAATTTACAGAAATGTTAAATATTTTGGCCCTTTTCACAGGGGCAGTCTGTATGAAAGGGTCTAAATGGAAACCAGAGTAAAAATCTGTCATTTTTAAAAGAGGACCTGATCTAAAGCTGTATATAAGCCAGGCAGATGTAAACAGATGTGTGTTTAAAACTGCTCACCCCTGAGTTTGTCTAGGTCCAGAAACAAAAAAATTGTCTGCATCAAAGGAAGTCTTATGTAAACGGGTCCCCGTTAGCATCCAGGTGCCCATAGATCTAATGTGGGTCCAGAATGCTCCAATTTTTAAATAAGGCTGAACACAGAATAGACAAGAATATCCCAAAATGACTTCTGCCCCATTCTGCTCTGATTCAGCAGGGGATCTCTTGATGGATTAATATATATAAAACATTTATATATTATTATTACATCACTATTTATATAACAGCAATATAAATAGAAGTGTTCTAAATGCTATTTATAGGAACCTAATACAGTTCTTAAAAGACAGTCCAGACTTTAACAGTTATTGTGGGCTGTTCTCCAGAGAGCTTACAATATCAATATAAAGAATATTATGCTAGAGAGTTATTATTTATATAGAAGAATAGGGGCAGACACATCTCACTGCCATCCAATGGAGCACTTTTATGCTTTATGGCTAAACGTAGAAACACACGAGGGTTTGAAATAAATGTTTACTCATACATGTCATTACTACTTGGTCCATTCATTAAATGATTCTCTAAATTAAGATAGATTGCTATTTAAATGAGAACTGGCCTAAAAATATAAAATGCCTAGTCTAAGTACAAGGCACAGTGGTTTTAGAAAATACAGTCATTTGATATAATGAAATTTTACGTTTCATCAATCTAAAAAATAAATTATGAATTCTGATTGGTTCCTCTTATTGATAAGCATGAATATGTTGTGAAATACATAGAAAACGATCTTGCTTTTTTTTTCCAAAGTGTCACAATGCAGCCACATGTGATACTTTACTACATGATGTAAATTTCATGCCTTAAAAAAACCCTGTCAACCAGGGGAGGACTGGGCCAGGGGGCAAGGGGGCAACTGCCTCCCGGGCCGCTCTGATGCCCCGTAAAAGGCTGCACCGCTTCTGCCACAGACATGCCTAAAGGATTCCTGGTGAAGAGAAGTAAACCCCCACCGCTGACCTACTGAGTGCTGAGACAAGGACAGAGAGCAGCCCCCCCCCCCCCTAACATGGATGGTGTAAACTGTGTCTGAGCAGAGGCTGGTTCCATGCCCCACTGGAGACTCTGCCAGCCCCAACCAAGCTGTCCCAGCTCCCCCCGACCGCCCCCTGGCCAGATTCAGCCAGTGAATAGAGAGTATTCCTTCGAGCAGACTTCAGCCTGAAATGGGGGTCAAGGGGAACACAGGAAGAGTGGGAGTGGGAGGGAGGCGGAGTCACTGCACCATGGACCTCTGGTTTGTACTTGCCCCCTAGGCTGAAAGTTGCCAGTCTGCCCCTGCTGTCAACAGATAAATACAGGAGCTGCCTTTGATGGTCAAAATGCTTGTAGCCTGGCTGCCATGCTGATCCAGTGGCTTTCATACTTTTAATATAGAATCAGGGGTTGTGGCTTTTGTCTACATTGCTGCTTGGTGCTCAATGACTAAAGCCCCGTACACACTAGTAGTTTTTTTTTTCATTCGTTCAACCCAGCAGGGCTGAACAAAATAATAAC
This sequence comes from Pelophylax lessonae, assembly GCF_965119305.1. NCBI lineage: Eukaryota > Metazoa > Chordata > Amphibia > Anura > Ranidae > Pelophylax > Pelophylax lessonae. The sequence continues at coordinate 267,733,509 of NC_138770.1, forward strand.
CTCGCAGCTCAGGAGGAGCCACTTTACGAACTGTCTGACGTTAGTAAATCAATCTCCCCTGCTGTTGTATTGTCTGGGACTGCCCACCCCCCGCCAAAACACTTCAGTCAGCACCCTCAGCCATTGGCTGAGACTTCAGTCAGCGCTATCAGCAATTGGCTAAGAGCTCTGATCGGGAGCCGGTAGGCCGACCTTTTTCGGTCATGTCTCTTTGACAGAAGCCGGCCAAACAGACCTCCAGTACACAGGGGCCGAATGTCAGACGGTTTCTATTGAACTGTGTGCACTAGGCCTAAATCTGAGCATAGACGGGTAGTTTTTTTTTTTTCAGCCAGCGGGCTGAAAAGAAAACTTTACAGATTCCTCCATCCACACAAACCAGGTGGGTAGAGGATTCCCCCCTGCTGGGACATTGTATTTTGACAGAGGGACCTTGATACCTTGATCTGCTGTATGAACATTTTCTGAATTTGTTTGACTGCATATTGAGAAGTATATAATTCTGGTCCCTTGTTATCAGTCATGCTGAAGGCTTTGACATTTCTACATTCATTTGAATAATCATGCCATCTCAGCTTCATTATTTCTGAAAAATATTATTCAACTGCATATAAGGTCACTGGTCTGTGTGTTCTCCAAAAACACCAGATGACGTGTAGTGTGGGAGCTCAGTCAGCAAGATCAACAATAAGATAATGAACACGTGTGGGCTGCTTCACTCCGTTTTAAGTGAAGGCCACAGTCATTGTTTTAATGTCTGGTACTGTATTTCTTTTTTTTGCTGGTGCTGTTATTTTCTGCTTGGATGACTGTGGGTTTTGGTCTTGTGATTTATAAATTTCCAAAGAAAAAAATGCTAGTTTTATCTGCCTTCGCTCTGAATTATGCCCATGTTGAATTCCATATGAATTTATAACAACCGGTTACTGGTTTTAACATTTAATGCTGCCTGCATCATCTGTACTTCATTTTTAAATGCTACCATATTTTTTTCGTTACTGTAAAAGTTATGGCTTTCTCAAAAGGTGTTTACACAGTTAACCACTTCTGGACTGGAAGATTTCCCCCCTTAATGACCAGACCATTTTTTGCGATTCGGCACTGCGTTACTTTACCGGAAATAAAATTGATGACCTTTTTTCCCACAAATAGAGCTTTCTTTCGGTGGTATTTGATCACCTGTGCAAATTTTTTTTGCGCTATAAACAAAAAAAGAGCGACAATTCTGAAAAGAAAAACAATATTTTTCACTTTCTGCTATATAACATTCCCAATTAAAAAAAAATTAAAAATCAAATTTTTTCATAATTTTAGGCCAATTTGTATTCTGCCACATATTTTTGTTAAAATAAATCCCAATAAGTGTATATTGATTGGTCTGCGCAAAAGTTATCACGTCTACAAACTAGGGGAAAGATTTATGTCATTTTTTTTTTATTTTTTTTTTATTAGTAGTGGCGGCGATCAGCGATTTTTAGCAGGAATGCGACATTGCGGAGGACAGATCAGATACCTAACTGACATTTTTGACACTTTTGGGGGGACCGGTGACATTACTACAGTAATCAGTGCTACAAATATGCACTGTCACTGTACTAATGACACTGGCTGGGAAGGGGTTAACACTAGGGGCGATTAAAGGGTTAAGTATGAGGCTAGGGGAGTGTTTTCTAACTGTGTGGGGGAGGGACTATATATATATATATATATATATATATATATAACTATATAGGAGGATCACAGGCACCCTGTGATAATTTCAGAGAGAACAACGGTCAGCTGTGTTTACTCTTCTCTCTCAGCGGGAAGCGATAGCGGGTGCCCAGCGGCAATCGGTGTCCCTATGGGGTGCTTTATAACTGTGTGAGGGATGGACTTATGGAATGAACACAGGGAACAGTGTTCCTAAATAGGGGGAACACAGGATCCCTGTGTTTATTGCTGGCAGAACAGCCGTTCTGTCTCCACGGAGAGCGATCGCGGGTGCCTGGTGGCAATCACGGCCGCCAACCCCGCAGATCAGCTTCCGCTCTGGCGAATGGGCACGCTCCCACGAAGCAACGTATGGGTACATCATTTCGCTGGAACCTGCCAACCTGCCACCATATATCTGCAGTGGCTGGTCAGCAAGTGGTAAATATATTTTCCATTTTCTTAAATATCAAAGGTTAGAAAAAGAATAGTTTGAACATGCAACAACACCGCTGAAAACCATAAAAAATTGCAAGCCCATCAGATGAATTTGCAGTTCGAGTGTAGAAAGCGATCTAAAAGCTTTAAAAAATGTACACATAGGCTCAGGCCCAAATATTATTATGGAAGGGAGGGGACGACATCATCAACCCTGTGTAAGCTCCAACACAGAGCTTACACAGAAATAGAAATGCAAAGCAACAGAGCGGCAATGTAGCATGGGAAATGTAGGTATAAGTGGGTTGTTTTTTTCTTCATTTTATAGGTGGATTGTGGTTGGGCTTTCAAGCGACTTTTTCACTTTGACCCTAATGGACACATAAAAGTCTCAACTAAAGAAGATTTAAAAAAAAATATTTTTCTTTTTTTAAAAGTACCATTTATAGTGTCTTTAGGGGTGAGAACATGGCGAAGGGAAACGTGTGAGTTTTCCATGTCAGACAGCACCATAGGGGGAATAGATCTAATAGCAGAACACTGCAGTAAGTTTGAGAATGAAGCTTTGTAATGCGTGTCCGGAGCACAGTCTGACTGCTAGGGTTTTTTTTTTTTCTCTTTATTCTGAATGTAACTTTAGTGTCTGTAGTTATACAAGCCTGGCTATTGGAACATGTGAGTATTCAGACCAAAATTGCACTCACTGTAAGCTCCATGCTGTCTTTTATGTAGAGAGAAGAATGACATTACATGGAGTCATGTGACATTGGATTTGAGTCCCACCCAGAAGCAAATGTGGGACTTTGGTAATCTTGTGCATTTTGGCTGAGATACATTTTGTGATTTTTTTTTTTTCTTTAACTATAATAAATTTGAATTTCCTGGGTAGCATAAGAAGTTGGTTTGTAATTCAAACTACAATCTTAAGTTTATCCAACTCCAGATGTTTTATTTGTAAGGTATGGAAAGAGTGGTTAGTAGTTCGCTTTTTTGTCAGGTTTTATTGCTGGCTGTATCCACTGAAGACATTCTGTTTTTATTTCTCCTGGTGACCACTGTCACTGGGATTGAAAGCAAGAGAAAAGTGAAGAATTATCTACCAAACTGGACACAGATGGAAAAAAATGATAGGGACTTTACCCATTCCATATTCTCTTGTGTCCTGTAGTGACGTAGGGGATGGTGAAGAAAGCCACTAAATGCATCAGAAAACCAGGACAACCACAGAAATGTTAGTTTCTGAAGGGCCATCAGGTGGCAATTTCTCTTCATTAGAATGGTGTTTGGTGGTGCGGGGAACAGGAACATTCATGTCAAGCTTAAAATAAAAATTGATAACTTTTCAAACAAACCAGGATTTTAATTGCAGAAGAGACATACTATGTATCTTCCACAATAGAGGATTCTTACCTGCCTATTTGCAATCTTCTTGACGAAGTACCCTGAGCTTCACATTTGTAGCTCAGCGTACAATTTCAGCAAATGTCGGGATGAATTCCTGCATATGCACAAAAGTTGTGTCATTCTGGCATGGCCAATCAAGATGCCTGAAGATCCCGGACTCAAGAGAAGACAGGTCGAAGATGTGACACCAGTAAGGGAGCTGTCACATCAGTGGAGGGGAGATGAGCAGAGTTCAGATTTATAAAAGTTAAGATCTAAATGAGAAGTATGGACGTTGAAAAAAGACACTTATACTCACCTAGGTGGATGTAGCATTGATCCAAAGCTGCATCTCTCCATCACCTGCTCTGCAGTCAGAACTGAGCGATCAAACAACACTGATCACTCAGTTATTCCCCTCCGCTCTAAGCAGAGAGCCATGACTGTCAGTCACTGTCTCTCTGCTCTGCTCCTCCAGAGCTCACTATAGCACTGGGCTGTGGAGAGGGTGGTAGGGGCTGGCTTAGGCTCTAAACGGATTGCTGGGAAGCTGAGACAGGTCCCCGTCCTGGCATTTGGGTGGATCCCCGCCATATGGTGGAATGACGTCAGCCAACAGCAAACGGGTCACAGGAGTGCAGAACCAACTGCACTCCTGTGACCTACAGGAGAAGTATAGCCAAAAAAACTTTGGCTATACTTCTTCTTTAAGTATTCACTCAATTGTTAGCAGGAAGACCTTTTATTCAGAGATCGCTTTCACTCAGTGACAGAGTTGCTTATTTAAAGGGATTGTAAAGACAGAAGGTTTTTTTTATCTTAATGCATTCTTTTCATTAAGATAAAAAAAACCTTCTATGTGCAGCAGCCCCCTTCAGTCCCCCTAACACTTACCTGAGCCCATCTTTATCTAGCGATGTTGCTGGAGTGTTTAAGCTGCCTGGTACTCCCCTCCTCATTTGCTGAGACAGCAGCACAGTGTGATTGGCTCCCGCTGCTGTCAATCAGAATCACTTAGCTAATCAGGAGGGGGGGGGATGGACACAGGGATCTGCTTTCTGTGGGGGCACTCAACAGGAGGGAGGGACCAGGAGAGCCAAAGAGGGACCCGAAAAGAGGAGGATACCGGCTGCTCTGTGCAAAACCAACTGCACAGAGGAGGTAAGTATAACATTGTTATTTAAAAAAAAAAAAAAAAAAAAAAAAACAAGACTACAATCACTATAAGTGAGTGAGCTTTTTAAATGTGTTATGGAAGTCACAGTAACACATTTAAGTGTGCCAAAAAGCTGATAATATATTTTTGTGAATGTCCCTGGGGATAATATATCAGTAATATTTTTGCAGCTGTATCCTAAGAATGAATGAATAACACTACTTACACATAGAAGTTACTGGTCATGGTAATTTTATTTAGAAATGAAAAGACAAATGTTTACAGATCGCATGTACTAACATTACTGGCCCAACATCTGTATACAACAATGGCTGAGCTCCAACCCATCCCAATTCCACCCTGGTTTTGACTTAAAGTAAAGCTGCGGACATATTTTTGGTAGAAACGCTTTAAAAATAAGCTTACACTGACTTATTTATTTTCAGGCACTGTGGATAAATTCAGTGTCAGAATTCACAATAGAAGCAGTGCATATTTCTCCATCCCCTCCTCCTGTGCACTAGTTCTTTGTTTCCACTAGAAAATAGAAGAATGGCAGGGGGTAACTGAGCTACAGAGAAAAAGTGAACATAAGCTTTGCCAATTTGAGGATAAATTAGTCTATAATGCCTACAGCTACAGAGGTCAGAGTGGATTTTTTTTTAAATATAGCCTGTTTACTACTTGTTAAGAACGTGTAAATATTAGAATGCCCAGAGAGTGGTCAGAGTTATACTTAAAATAAGAATAAACTCAAACTAAATGAAATGTAGTTTGCTAAAGTTCCTTGCATCAAAAACAACTGCCAAGTTTTTTTCAAATATAATGTTTATCACCTTTTGTTCATCTTTTGTTGGATCCCAGTGCTGAAGATCTCCTGTGGCCACTTCCTGTTTAGATGCATGGGCCCCAACGATGGGTGCATTGCATTTCTCGGGGAGGGGTTCCAAATATAGCAACAGGGGGTCATGCCTCTGTGTTGTCTCTATTGGAAGTTAATGTGATAGTTTGACAAGGCAGGAACTGGGAGATTGTCACTCTATAAAAAGAATGTGCCTGAAAAAAAATCACAGGGTGTTCATTTAATGAAAACTTCAGATTCAAACAGATCAAAAATACTATATGAAATTACATTAACATGTTAAAGCTGTGAGATTTTAGCTTTAACATATGGTTTAAAGTGGGCGGTTCTTCCCAATGACTCCTACATAACTGTTGTGTTGTGTACAGCTGGCTGGAGGAACCAATCATTGCGGTGGGGTGACACAGGAGATTGATGGTCCTGAAGAAACTCCAACTGGAGATTCCTTTTCAGCAGTATAGGTGCAGGAGAAATAAGCATCTTTACAGGGGCAGCATTTATAGGCAGTTTCATTTAAGGGACAAGGTCAACTTACCTTCACAACACCTACTACAACATGCATTTTTAACCAGAACCTTGCTTACAAGAAACCATTTTTTGTTTTGTTAGTAAAAATTCAGTAAAGATAAATAAACCTGAAATATGGACTCTTATCTAGAAAATAAAATGTAATTGACAGATACTTTAGAACTGAACAAGTTTAGTAGCTTATGTGAATCTAATAAATCTGGCTTTATTTATTTTTTTTGGTGGGAAATATTTTTCCAGCACAACTGACTTATTTTCATGTATTCCATTTGAAGCCTAACTACAGCCAAAACACCCTTTTTAGTTTTGGATAGAGAGGGGAACACAAAACTTCTGTCTGACTTTTTTATTGCTGTCTGTATCCTTGTTGAGGAGAACTGTTTGTCAGATTTTAAAACCCATCTGTCTCATAGAGGCAATTTCTCTTCTCTTTTTGTTTTATTTGACACCTGTCATCTGGAAGGGATGTGAGTGCAAATCTTTCTCTTGGGGACATAGACAACAATGAAATTCTGAGGAAGTGAATAAAAGCACACAAACGGTTCTGGAGTTCCAAAACATTTATTTCATTATAGAGATCCAAAGTACACAAGTCAGTGTGTTTCTTCTAAAAAAGGACTAGCTGATGAAATCCTTTCATAAACAGACTTTTTACTTCAGCAAATGTTATTAATCATCTCAGCCCAGTCCATTTTCATCCACCCAGTGCAAAATTTGTAGGCCTTTATGAAAATGGTGTTTTGCTAGCCCTCAAAGCACATTGAAGTTGGTACTTTGGATCTCTGTGTATAAATAGAGGTTTCTAAATTATAGAACCATTGACGGGGTGTTTTTATTCACCAACGTCCTCTGGTCTCTATCTGAGGTGCCCCGATAAACCAGCTTGTGCGTGAAAGCTGCTTAACCTGAGCTATTGCATTCCTGAAATGAAAAACCTCCATTCTGTATGCTGAGCTACAAGTAATCCTGAATTCAGTATCCTTTTCACATTTCAGCAATAAAATCCTTTAGAGAAGTTCTAACCCTATCTTCTTCTATCAAAAAAAGTTTTGGCTGAAGTTAACTCATAAAAGACACTGCAGCTGATTTCTCTTCAAGAATTCCCAACCCAAAATGAGTTATGAAATTGAAGTAGGTTGCACCTAACAAGTTGGGCCTTTGAAGACACTGCAGCGAATTTTAACAGCTCCCAATCCAAAATGGCTATTGACAATAAGATTGAGCTTTGCTAAATTACACAATAAATGTTAAAAAGGGTAACTTTGGACAGAGGCATAAAAAACAGCTTGTGTATTTCTGAGACATTTAGCAAGGTTATAATACAATACTTTGCCATTTTTTAAGGTGTTGATTTACGAAAACTGGAGAGTGCAAACTCTGGTGCACCACTGCAAAGAAATCAATTAGTTTCTAAGTTTGTTCTGTCAAAGTTTAATTGAACAACCTGGAGTTATAAGCTGATTGGATACCATGCACAGCTGCACCAGATTTTGCCCTCTCCAGTCTTAATAAATCAACCCTGCTGTGTTAATTCTGATGAACCCATTTCAACATGCAACTAAAACTAGTCCTATATTTGTGGAATTTTGTTAGAAAGTTGTAATTTTCTGAAAATCTGCTTGACTATTTTAGAGTTAAAGGGGACAATTCAACAATTTGATTTGACAAGAATGAACAAAAAAAATTGAAGGGCAAGGATGGAAATGTATTGTATTATCTAATGAGAATGAACACATTTAGCTTCCGGCCAAGAAAAATCATAACTAGTCTTATGCAAATGCACTTGTCAAAGTTAATCCGAAATAAGAATGATTGTTCTTTGAAAATCAAGACATTGACATGGTACTCAAATGGAAAGTTGCTTGAAATGAATTGAGTCCTTGAAGGCACCATCCAATGGTTAGACAACCAAGATTTTACAGGTGTAAGGCCAGCATTAAATTACCCTCTCCTTTGATCCCCTGATTGATTTGCTGCAGAAAACAATGAGAAGAAGCTTTGTGTAAGCACCAATTCATTCATATTCATTGCTTACATAGGGGTGATGACTCTCCCCAGCATGGGTAATCCACTTTCTTTTGATCTTTATTTATTTAGCATAGTGACTTTTTGAGTATGGCAGAAGCTGATGTAAGCAGATTATGTACTGTATCCACAAATTAATTTGCTGTTTCACCCGTCGTTGATTTGTGGAGGAATTCAGAGTTAAGAAAAATGTGGTTTGAGAGGGGGCTGGCAGCAAGCCCTTAGCGTTTATAGAACTGTTTACCATTGTGTGCTGATAACACATTGTAAACTTAATAACTTCCCACAAGGGTTATGGCGGCATCTGAGTCTGTTAAATGTCTTTATATGGTAGGCAGGAAATGGCTTAGCGTGTTCAAACTATGTGACCAGCTGATGAGGACCGGTGTAGTTTAGCCAACGATCTGTGAGCTCTTTCACAGCAGTAAGTTCAAGCCATCCTTGTAAAACTTTGTTACCTTGTAGTTAGCAAAACTGTCATTATTTGTTTAAAGTTACCTTTAAAGACCCAGTTTGCACTTTTATGTTCATATCAGCTGCTTACAAGAAATACTCATCAGGTTTTCTCATGAACATTGCGGGCTATAAAGACATTATTTAAAAACTATGTAGAGTATTATTTTAACGCATCAGTGTGCATGTAAATGTATATCTTATAAAGATATTTTGTTTTGTGAAGAAAAAAGGTGTATGTTAATGTATGAATACATTATTTGTAATTATTGTGTATTTTAACTAATATAAATATCCATTTTCAGTTATCTTTTTATTTGACTTTTGTAAAAGTGGGTCTACAGGAAAACAGCTAAATGTAAAGTGTAACCACTTCAGCTCTTGTACTATTGTATACCTTTTCTGATGACCTCAGTTTTGTTTTTGGGAAGACCTAGGCTTTCTTTTGGCGATATTGTTTTGCAAAAAATGTTTTATTTACATTTTATGGAATGTATACATTATATTTTACGGAATTTATTTAAAAAAAAAAAAAACAAGTGTAAAAAATCCAATATTTTTTAAGTAGTTTTACTGTAAATAAAAATATACATTTTATTCTTGAATTTGTCCTGTTTAAAATCACACTAAAATTATGTTTCTGGTATGAAGTATGGCAGTATTATTTGCAAATGAAAAATGTTTATTTTTATTTTTTTCAAATGTTGCACAATTTCTTGTTATGCTACACTGGAAAAAGGAACAAAATGCATAAAAAAACACAGACAAACAAAAGCTAGGGTAGAAAGGGGAGTAAGGAGTTAAATAGGTTAGACTAGGGTTACTAACAGTACGTTAATAAATAGGAAAAATTTATATTTAAAAAAATTAGCTACAAATTGAAGGTCATACTTTAGCTCTACATATTAGTAAAATAGTAAATACAGTGAAACAATGAATTATTATGTCTGTTTTTTTTTTTTTTTTTTTTTTTCAAGTACATTTAATAGCTGTTAAAGAATATATCACTGCATAAAATAGAGACGTTTTTTTTATCTGTTTGGGTTTAGCTTTCTTACCTGCCAAGAGAATGTAATTCCAGTTATTGGGTTTTGTAAGCTAGACACCACTTCCAGACAGCATGTCCAGATCTGTCGCCTCACTTTTGCTTACTACGGTTAAGCAGTACAGCCTGGTCAGTGAAGGAGCAGAAGCACATTGAGTGGGTCATCACTCTGCTCACTCTGCACTCTCCATTCACTCAGACAGCATTGTGCACTGCAGCAGAACTCAATTGACTTCAATTGCTAGCCCTCCTACTCATAACCTGATTCTTGCAGTGTAATGGCTTACTGGGAGTTTATAAAAAGATAGAATTGGGTAATTTTAGCTATCTCTAAAAATGTAGTTAATGATTTTTTTTAAAAATAAAAAATAACTGGATTACATTTCTTAATGTATATTTCCCTACAGTTTTGCTTTAAATTGCAGTGTTTACAAAGCTTTTAAAATTCAGCTTTACTATGATCTTATCTCCCTATAAAGTACATAAAGTTTCACACTTAATTGCCTAAGCATGCATGTTTATATGCTGTGCAGATACCCCCAACGTCAGGGTAATCTCAGGTGAACAAAGGCAAATGCCTGAGAAGTTTCAGCACTCCTGATTTTGCTGGAGATGTACAGTTCTATCTGAAGGTGACCATTAGAATTGGGATCACCTTCCAGATAGACCAAAATCCTCAGCATTTACTGACTGACACACACACAGTACACACGTGCAAATTTAGGTAGAATCTTTGGAACCTAAAATGGCAGTTGGCAGGTATTATAAAATTTATAAAAGGTCTGGCACTAGTAACAAAATTAGGTATAACTAAAGCCTCAGAAAATATAGTTTCTATTTTCCAAACAAAATTATCTTTTTTTTTGCATAATAATTTAGCATTTTTGATGTGATGATTGTAAAATCGTTGTGCTTTCTGGCTTCTATCCTACTGTTATTTCATGCACAAGGCATGGATGCACAGCCTGAAACTCTTATGTGCTAGCTTGAACATCACAGGCTCAGAGTAAGTGAGCAGTAGTTGGTGGTCAGTAACCTGGGTTACACAATGTAGTGAATAGGCAGAGTATAGAGGAGATTATGCACAGGAATTATGTACTATGGTGCTATTGTTTCTTTTTCCATGACTAAAGCCCCGTACACACGTACCGATCGTCGGCGAACGATTGGCCGTCTTTTGTCCCCGGGCTGTCGCTGTCTGTTGAAAAGTGCAAAGACAGCACAAGAATTTTGTCCGCCGACTACAGCCGACTGCAGAAGTGATGTCATGTAATGGTTAACTTTCCCTGTGTTTTTTCTTTTCTGAGCATGCCCAGTCTTGCAAATCTGCGGTCTGTCGGCCGAATTCTGTACTGACTGGCGAACAATCGGCCGCTCTGTTGTCGGCATACAAAAATTTTAATGCTTGCATGACAGATTCTTGTCGGCAGAATGTGCGCTGACGGCTGTCGGAGGCATCATACTAACAAGCGTACAATCGGCAGATCGTTCGTCGGCCGACGCTTGTCTGCCGACGATCGGTATGTGTGTACGGGCCTTTAGTGTTTTCACTCTATGATAAGAAGTACCTGGGTGGCCTGATAATGGCAGGATCTCCAGGTGCAAAAAGAAGAAGTTGAAGGCTAAATGTTAAATTACTTACACAACCCCCTCCCAAGGATCATGCCCATGACAGTCTGGGGTTACAGGAAGTGAGATGGTTGATGCAGAGTCAATCTGGAGTACTAGAATTGAATCAGAGAGTGGTTAGTCTGCGAGAGTCTGCACAGGAGATTAAATGCTCCTGCTGCTGGGCTCCTGACTTTTTTTTAGCTATTTTAGAAAAGTTGTGTTGGGTAATAAATCATGGGACCTTACTGGGGGATAAAATAGAAAGGGTGGTTGGCAGTTTTTGACTACTTATCCATATGTTGCTAATGTGTATACAGACCGAAGTTGGTGCCTCCATTGACAATTTGCTTTGTCCATATTTTGAAATTGGCTATGGATATTATATGTAAAGATGTTTCCTACTCAATAGTCTTGGAAATCACATTTTCCACAGTCTAAACCTGAATCATTTGCATGATTTTTGGTAGTTGGGCCTAGATATACAGTATTTTTCAGCATTAATAGTGCCTCTCCAGATGTGCAGTCTGCCCATTCCATAAGCACTAATGCCATACCATCAGAGATGCAGGCTTTTGAACTGTGCACTGATAACAAGCCAGAAGGCCCTTATCTTTAGTCTAGAGGATACAGGGCCCATGGTTGCCAACATAATGTTTTGATTTATATGACCGCAGAACAGTTTTTTAATTTGCAACAGACCATTTTAAATAAGATTTGGCCCAAAGAAGATGGCGTTGTTTCTTGCTCATGTTCAGAAATGGCATCTTCTTTACATGACAGAGCTTTACCTTGCATTTTTGAATGGCATGGTAAACTGTGTTCATAAAGTGATTTTTGTAAATAGTCCTGTGTCCATGCAGTGATGCCCATCACAGAATCATGCCTCTTCCTAATGTAGTGTCATCTAAGAGCCAGAAGATCACAGGCATTCAGTATTGCATTTTGTCCTTGTCCGTTGCACACAAAGATTTCTCCAGATTGTTGGAATCTTTTGATGATAATCTGTTCTGTAGATGATGATGATATACTTAAAGCCTTGGCAATTTTACATTGAAAATGTTTGACAATTTTTAGACACAGTTTTTCACAGATTGGTGAACCTCTGCCTATCTTTACTTCTGAGACACTCTGACTCTCTAAGGTGCTCTTTTTATACCCAATAATTTTACTTATTTGTTGCCAATTACTTAATTAGTTCCAACTTTTTTGGCATTGGGGTTGTAGATATGCAATATAAATGTATTCATTTGTTATTGCCCGCATAACACAAATGTGCAGCAGCAAAAAGGTGGGCTTAAATGCCAATGTGCCACACATATGCATCGCTGGACACACTCCCAACACAAAGACTGTGCTGCAAAGACAGCTCTTGATCTAGAATAATCATCGGTAGCTGGCTGGACCAACTCACGATTATGTGACCACTGTGACAGCCACATGATTGCCAGTCAGAATTTTTTAAAGGGTTGCAGGGGTAGGAGGGAATAGGGTTAATGACTGGCTTGGAGGTTTCAGTAAATAAAAATAAATGCTCATCCCTTTTGCAGTTTTTGTACAGACAAAGGTGCAGCCAACCTGACGGGTATGTTTTAGTGTAAAAAAATCAGATGTAAAATGTGCCGGTTCGTCCAGCATCGCCAGAAGTGTTTTAAGGATAATTCGGGTAAAAGCTATCAAATCAAGCAATTTTACAGATGTTCAACAGAATTTGTTATATCTTGTTTGACTTGTCCCTGTGGCCTCCTATATGTAGGCTGCACTATTGGGACAGTAAGGGCCTTATTTGGGGAACAAAGGAGACTTATTGAAGAGAGATCATTAGAGCATAGCATTCCTAGGCACTTCCTTCATGTCCATAATTAATCCACTGAAGGGTTAAAAGTCTGGGTCTTGGAAACTGTCCCTCCTTATGACTCCCTTGCTGAAAGATTCCAGAGGTTATGCCATAGGGAACCCTATAGGTTTTTTACCTTGAATCCTCTGGCGCCTGGGGGTTTGAACGAGGAGATAGAATCAACACGATTCTATAACACCTAGAATGATTATTTTGCAGCTAACCGTAGTCTTCCACCCCTCCTCTCCTTTTTTTTACCGCCCCCTCTCCTATTCTTTACCACCCTTCCTCCTCCTATCCTTTAACGCTCCACCCCTCCCCTTTTTCTTTTTCCCCCCTCCTCCTTCCTTCATTGTTTTTATTTATAAATTTAGTCTGTGTATATATGAATTTATAATTTGTATTTTGTAGTGTAATTATTCATGTAGTGATCAGAATGGGTTATTCTATTTGATGTAACCTTTTATATAGTTATTAATTGATTTTTTTTACTATTTATTATAAAATACTATCAAAGATGTGTTACTATGCAGCCATTTACTCGGACCAGATGACATTTTTATTATTTTTAAGGATTTTCTGTAATCATGCCCGTTTTCATTTATTCAATTTTATATACTTTTTAGCTCATTGCCCGCTGTGCTATAGGTACACTTGTGCCATGCTATGACAGTTATACACGCAGCTATAAAAGTCAGCCAGTATTACCCTGTTGAGCTGGTGACTAGCCACGCTCAGTCGCCATGCTGATTGGCTGTTTTTTTCTTTATTCCGTCCAGACAGTGTAAATGTTCCCCTCCAGAGAGGGATGGGTTTGCCTGAAGAAGGAGGCAGCACCTCAGTAACACGTTGCAGCCCGTCCTGTTTTGGTTTCTTGCTAGCTCTGTGAGAGCGGGTGTGAGAGCTGGAGACGCTGCCAGTTATATACCTCCATATGGCGGGTCCGAGCTTATCCCCACAGCGGTCTTCTCATCGCTCGTGATGGCTGGCTGCTTGATTGGTGATCCACATCCACCCTGTGTCCAGCTTGCAAGATACTTTTATGTAAGTGTATCTGAATAAATTGTTACTTTTTTTTACTATCACACTGACCCAGGTGCCCTCTTTCTGCTGTTTTGAAGGGTGCAGCCAAAGCCACTTGAAGAATGGTCAGTTGGGGTCTGAATCCCCATTTGGGATACTTCCCTTCACTTTCTTTCAGGACATCTCTCCAGGGGGACAACGATTACAGCAATGGATGCTGAGGTTGGTACACTATGAACAGGCTGTTTCTTTGTGTGTCTTCAGCCACCAGGTGCTGTATGCAGGCAGCCCATTCATGTCTTTGAGGACGCTGCTGTTGCATGGATACAACCACTAATGTGACAGGTGTGTTGGGGCCAATGAATAGCCCTAATACAGAGAGTGTCTGTGTAGCCACTTTGTACTCGTAGACTTGAATAGGCTGCGTGCATGCAGTACCTGTCAGCTAGGGGCACATTAAAAAATGGCCTGCTCATGGTGTACGGGCCTCAGCTCCTATGTGAACAAGGCCCAAAGATGTGTTGGTTCTCTTTATTTACACAACGTATACATTTGCATATCCCCCAACATTCAAGTAATGAACATGTTAATATAGTACTGGGCCAGCTGGTCAAATGAAATCACCAAACAGAATACAGGAAGTTCACTCATCTCTATTTTCTAATTGCCTTAATTATTGCCACATTTGGCTGGAATGTGTTAGATTGGCAGTGTACAGTCTGTGTAGCATAGTGTTCCAGTATGTGTGATATAGACTTTACACGGAACAATGTAACATTGTAAATGTACATACACCACATTTTATTGCAATGGCTAAAATTCTGCCACGTTGATTGTGTGTATAGTTAATACAGTTTCTGTAAATCTTTCCCAGTATGATGATATGCTGCCTCCTGGCTTTTCATTAGCTACGTGGAAGTTATGAATCTGTCGTTTAGTTGAGAAAGAAAAAAATTGCAAAACTTTGGCGTCCTGCCATGACTAGCTCCAGATGGTCAGATGCTATTTGGTATAGTGAAAAGGCTTCAAATAATACAAAATGCTTGTCATTTTATTGCACTTTTCTTTTTTTTTTTTTTTTTTCAGAATTTTCAAAAAAACATTTCTTTAGTAACCTGATGTAATTTTTTTAGTTTCCATGGGTCAGGTCAGAAAATTGAACCCTAAAGTGTCACTAAACCCACATCATAAAAAAACTATCAATAAATGCTGTATTACATGCTGTTCATACTCACTATGAGATTCGTTTTCTGTATTCTGCAAAAAGCCTAAATGATCCTACTGCTCTCTATCTGCACCTTCTGTTCATATCCCCAATTCAGTTAGGGGTTTTGCAGCTGTGGTGGAAACTCTGCACATGCTCAGTTTTCAGTGAATTTCTATGCTGAGCATTTCCTTCCTATCACATCTGAGCAGCCCATGTGACCATAGTCACACATGTGGGTGTATACACAGTGGTAAATGACAGCCCACTCCCTCTCTCCTACTCTATGCTGACTAACCAGCTAAACACAATGGGGTGGGATATTATATGTAGAATAATGGTGGCTTCACCTCCCTTTTATTGTAAGACACAGGCTGGAGGGGCGTGACACAGCCTGTGACTGGCAGAAATCTGCCCACACTATGTTATTGCTAAAAAATAATAAAGATTTGACTTCAAATATATATTTGTATGACCGTTTAAAACAGTCTATTGATATTATTTTTTTGTTTTTACTCTGTATTCCATAGACTGTTTTTGTTATTTTGAACATGTGACCAGCAGCAGAGGACTAAAAGCTGCTCCTGCTCATGTTTCCCTGCAGACAGGCTGGGAAAGAGTTCGGCCATGTGACAGCTGTATATTGATTAAGAAAAAGGTGCTTAGATTTTTTTTTAATTAAAGTAATTACAGTGGCATCATTCACATACAGAAATAGAAGGGACAATGTAAATCAAACAGTGTGTGTTTAGTATCGCTTTAAGGTGAGTAATTGCAGTGGGTAGCTAAAACATTTTTTTGGAAATCAGTCCCATTTGTGTGATGTAAGTTTCTATATGTAAACCTCTCCATCTCAATTATTAACAATGTCATATTTTTATCTTATGGCATGCACTATCAATAGAATTGCCTTTACCTTATGAAAATGACTGGTCATGCAGCTCACTACAGAGAACAGTTAAAATTGATCTATAGACATTTTTTTTTCTTTTAGTGTTGAATCGATCGGAAGTGGATTAAATCAATTTTTTGGGCAGGGTCGCCTTTGAAGTTCTTTTTATTCACTTCCTGCCCTAGAAACAAAACTGGAAGTCAGAGGGAATTCCCTCTGAGACTGTTGCTCTCTGAGACTCTCCTCTCCTGTTTTAGTGACAATAATAAAATTTGGAATTTCAATCCCTTTCTGTTCCAATGGGAATGGTCAACTAGACAGAACGAGTGTAAGTCCATGGGGCATATACAGCAAATGAAACTTGACAGGTGTGCTATTTTTTTACACACTTATTCAAAAACATTTGGGCTATAGATGTACTTTAACCACTTTACCACCGGAGGATTTTCCTGCTTTACGTCCAGGCCACTTTTTGCAACTTGGCACTGCGCAAATTTAACTGACAGTTGCGCGGTCATGCAACGCCGTACCCAAACGAAATTTACATCCTTTTTTCCCCACAAACAGAGCTTTCTTTTGGTGGTATTTGATCACCTCTGCACTTTTCATTTTTTGCAATATTAATAAAAAAAGAGCGAAAATTTTGCGAAAAAATTGACATTTTCTACTTTGACAGTTAAAAAACCCTACGCGTTTCGGGTATCAAACCCTTCTTCGGGGATCCACCAGAGTTCCAAACACTCAATGTGCCTGTAAAGATTAAAAACCTTGATAGAGTATGAAAAATATATATTATATTATATTTGCTTTAAAACTGCTTTATATATATATTTTCCATACTCTATCAAGGTTTTTAATCTTTACAGGCACATTGAGTGTTTGGAACTCTGGGGGACCCCTGAAGAAGGGTTTGATACCCGAAACGCATAGGGTCATTTTCCGATTCACTCCACCATGTGTACCCGAGTGTCTTCAATGTTGACTGGTATATGAACTGTCATTGCATGCAACTTTTAACTAGCCCTTGTTTATGTACAATTGTGTTATATATAGTTCTGTATGTCTCTTTCTTGTATAATAAAGTCTACCATTTTATTGTGAACAACAGTGTCTAGTGGCATTCATAGTCCCACATCTTTGGGGATTTTCTATATACATGTTACTGTAATAATGACACTGGCAGGGAAGGGGTTAACTTTATTGGTGATCAAGGGGTTAAATATATGCCTCATGCTTACTGACGTGTGTGGGGGGAGGGGATTGTGTGACACAGACATAGATTGCAGGTTCAGCTATGCTGAATCCTGTAATCTGTCCCTGTCTGTCACATAGGAGATACGCCCGCTTTGTTTACACAAGTGGGCGGATTTCCTCACTCGATCCCCGACGATGATCACCGCCTCTCCTCCCCTGGCCCGACTCCCGCTGTGTCTGAATACAGCGGGTGCGAGCCTCAGGGGGGCGGGATCCAGCGACGTAGGTCTACGTCGCTGGACGATAACGAGCCACTTTGCCGCAGTACCAGCTCAGTGAGCGGTCGGCAAGTGGTTAAACATTGATTGGCACATTCTTCATATATACATTCCTCTACAAAGTGGGGTTTTTGTTTTCTTTTTATTTGACAGTTCTGGGCTGCTGCAAGGCCTCTAATTTTGCGAAGATCTAACCCCTGTCTAATATGTTCCAGAGAACTTGGGTGGATATCCTGACATATCATACACGTGGGGAGAATTAAGGAATGTAATTCATACCTTATGCCACTGAAGTCAATATGAAGCCAATTTCACATGGTCTATACAAGGCATAATTGGCAGCTAAAGTTATTTCACAATTTAGGCATACCGGTAACTTTTAACTTGCAATGTAATACTACTTCTTTATACCCTTAGTACTGACATAGGTTCCAGATTGCTCTGATCATAAAAGAGTTCTGCTCATGACAAGTAAGGTAAACTTTAGAGATTAGGTCTAAAATTCCCCACAGATAATATAGACATAATTTTATACAGCCTTATTTAACATTTTCTGATAACTAAGCCAGCTATGGGGTACCTACAACCACTGTAACTCATCGTAATACTCCCTTGGGTTCAACAATGGACAGACAGGTTATATATTTTTAGAGAATTCTCCATTGTCCTCCTTGGTCAGATGTACACTATATCACCAAAAGTATTGGGACACCTGCCTTTCCACGCACATAAACTTTAAAGGCATCCCAGTCTTAGTCTGTAAGGTTCAATATTGAGTTGTCCCACCCTTTACAGCTATAACAGCTTCAACTCCTCTGGGAAGGTTGTCCACAAGGTTTAGGAGTGTGTCTATGGGAATGTTTGACCATTCTTTCAAAAGTGCATTTGTGAGGTCAGTGATGTTGGAGAGAAGGCCTGGATTGCAGTCTGCTCTCTAATTCATCCCAAAGGTGTTCTATTGGGTTGAGGTCAGGACTCTGCGCAGGCCAGTCAAGTTCCTCTACCCCAAACTTGCTAATTAATGTCTTAATGGACCTTGCTTTGTACACTGGTTCAAATTATTTGG
Source organism: Pelophylax lessonae (assembly GCF_965119305.1). NCBI lineage: Eukaryota > Metazoa > Chordata > Amphibia > Anura > Ranidae > Pelophylax > Pelophylax lessonae. The sequence continues at coordinate 267,752,193 of NC_138770.1, forward strand.
TGGAGGGGGGATTATGGTGTGGGGCTGTTTTTTTTTTAAGGCTTGGACCCTTAGTTCCAGTGAAGAGAACTCTTAACCACTTAAGCCCCGGAGGATTTGGCTGCTAAAAGACCAGGGGGTATTTTGCGATTCGGCACTGCGTGACTTTAACTGACAATTGCGCGGTCGTGTGACGCTGTACCTAAACGAATTTGATGTCCTTTTTTTCCCACAAATAGAGCTTTCTTTTGGTGGTATTTGATCACCTGTGCGATTTTTTGATCATGCGCTATAAACAAAAAAAGAGCGTCAATTTTGCAAAAATAATATTTTTCTCATTTTTTATATGAAATTCCCCAAAAATAAAAGTAAAAATCAAAATTTTTTAACATTTTCGGCCAATTTGTTTTATGCTACTGTAAGGGATTAGCTCGGTGGTAGGCGTAGATGACCCCTTGGGGGGTGCGTTTTCCCAGAGAGATAGCCGACAAGTGCTTGCAAACAACAGTTTGGTTTATTAATGGTGTTTTCTTCACCAGACTGCAGGCAGCAAAAACATCCAAAATAAAATAAAACAGAAATTAAATCCTTGCCTCTGTGGGTGGCTACCTTCTCACTCTGGAACCTACCTAAGAGTCTGTCTCCAACCTACTGTTGGGCAGACTTTCTTGTCCTACAGCGGACACTCAATAGTCCATTTATAATCTCTTCACACAAGCATAGTCTTTCCATAGTCATCCCAGCCATGGAAGTGTATCTTCTGCAACTTCTATAATACTTCATTAAGCATGCCAGCCCGACCACAGAAGCAATTGCGATACATGCACCCAGCCCTCTGGATATCTGATGTCTTCTACCTTTGAGACGTCTTCACACTTGGTTACCACCCTTAGCACACATCACTTCAGGGGGTCTTCTCCCATGCCCACACAGCTTGTCAGGAGGCACTCATCTGACTGTCCTTCTCCCAGCCCACATGGCTTCAAGAGACAGCTTCCGGAGGCAGCAATCCTGAGACTTCCTTTGGACAAATTATAGAGGCCTTCATTTCCTCATTCTGAACAGCTGAAGTCTGTTCACCGTCTTTAGATCTTCCTGCTGGCTTCTGCAGCCGACACCCTATAGTAATTGGTGAATTGTATCTTCGATCTGTGACAACACTCACAGATTTAGCTGACTTCTTGTCACATTTATTTGACGTCCTGTTACACTACATATGTTTGGTAAAAAAAAAATCGCAAAAAGAGTATTTTGATTGGTTTGCGCAAAAGTTATCGCGTTTACTAACAAAGGGAAAGATTTTTGTCATTTTTGTTGTTTTTTTTTAAACGCGTAATGGCGGCGATCTGCGATTTTTTTTGCGGTACTGCGACATTGCGGTGAACAGATCGGACCCTTGACTGACATTTTGACACTTTTGGGGGTACCAGTGACATTTCTACAGTAATCAGTGCTATACATATGCACTGTTACTGTAAAATTACACTGGCAGTGAAGGGGTTAACTTTTTTTGAGAGGGAGGGGCTATGTGTGTCCCTAGGGGCGTGATTCTAACTGTGATTGGCTATGGCTTGAGATGTATGAACAGTGATCAACGGTTCTACATAGTAGAACCGTATGATCATCATTCATACACCGGGGAGAATGACAGGCGGCTTGTTTATATCAGCCGCCTGCCTTTCTCCCTCTCCCCCGACGATCGCCGAGTGACTGGCGGACATCGGGTCCACCGGTCACACGCGCGGGGGGGTCCGTGACCACGCGGAGCGCGCCTCCGGCGGCGCGCGGGCCTGCTCCCTAGACCCTCACAGGCTAGCGACGTAGACCTACGTCACTCTGCCTGTGAGGGGCTGACCGCCGCAGTAAATAGTCGTGCGGCGTTCGGCAAGTGGTTAAGGTGTCAGCATACCAAGACATTTTCGGTAATTTCATGCTCCCGGCTTTTTGGGAACCGTTTGGGGATGGCCCCTTCCTGTTCTAACATGATTGCCCACCAGTACACAAAGCAAGGTCCATAAAGAAATGGAAAAGGGAATTTGGGGTGGAAGAACTTGACTGGCCTGCACAGAGTCCTGGCCTCAACCCGATAGAATACCTTTGGGATGAATTAGACTGCGAGCCAGGCCTTCTCTCCAACATCAGTGCCTGACCTCACAAATGCACTTCTGAAAAATGGTCAAACATTCCCAGAGACACACTCCTAAACCTTGTAGACAGCCTTCCCAGAAAAGTTGAAGCTGTTATAGCAGCAAAGGCTGGGCCAACTCAATATTAAACCCTACGGACTGGGATGCCATTAAAGTTCGTGTGCATGAAACGCAGGTGTCACAATACTTTTGGTATTATAGTGTAAAGCCCCGTACACACACGCAGATCGTCGTCATACAAACGTCGGCGGACGAAAGATCTGCCGATTGTATGCGTGTTAGTATGGTGCCTCCGACACATGTCTGCACACAATCCGCGGACAAGAGTCTTTCTTGCAAACATGAAAATTTTTGTCTGCAGACACCAGAACGGACGATTGTTCGCCTGTCAGTACAGAAATCAGCCGACAGACCGCAGATTTGCAAGACTGGGCATGCTCAGAAAATAAAAAACACAGGGAAAGTTAACCATTACATGACATCACTTCTGCAGTCAGCTGAAGTCTGCGGACAAAATTCTTGTGCTGTCCTTGTGCTGTCTTTGCACTTTTCAACAGACACCGACATCCCGGGGAGAAAAGACGAACATTTGTATGACGACGATCTGCGTGTGTGTATGGGGCTTAAGTTGGATTCTACAGTTTACTTCCAGTCTGAAGGCTGTTTAGTTGTGGCAAAGTTTCAATGATTCTATAGTGGTCTGATTTTTACAGTTATAATCTAAAGGCCAGTATAATGCAGAAAACCTAAAAGTTTTTGCCAACTGATAATAGTTGAGGCTTATTTTCTTTAACAATTGAAACTTCTGGTGTATCTCAATCAATTAGATTAGTAGTAAACTGTGTGCTTTTTTATTTCAGACCTAAGAGACCAGGGTAAGCTTTTATGCAGAATTAAAATCAATAAGTGTACTATGTCGCTTTTGGTTGTTCCCCTTTGCCCTGTTAAAAGGCTCAGTGCAATGTTGGTTAATGACTTTGGTTTGAACTTTATATAAAATGGTCCCCCATTAATGTTGTCAGTGATAAATGGTATAGATTTTTGCTGTGCCGTGTAATTAAGAATTATTGAGCACAGCGAGAAATTCTAGCATCCCATCTGCTTTATGAATGAGAAGCAATATTTTCTGATTTATACCAGAATATAGCTGACACGTGTCCTATTCGGGTACATGATGTGAGAACAGCTGCTTACTAATTTTAATGAAAATAAAAATTAGAATTTATGAGTAGTAATGATAGCTGACCATTAGTTTGCATTTTAGTACACCACAATCCTAGATAATGAAAAGAATCAAAATGGTAACTCATTACCACCTAGAATCCTAAAAGAATAATTTATTTGTATTTACTTTACACACAATCACATTTCAAATGAACTGCAAGACAGTAGAAGAGGCACAACAATTTAATTCCCGGAATGGACTGTAAAAAAAATGTTTGCTTACCTATACACTAGCGGCTCTTGTCACCTGCAAAGTAGTCCCCTTGTAAAGCAATGCATTTTTCTAGATGACTGTGGTGGAAACATTCCTGGAATTTGTTTTCCAGAACGCTGTGCAGCATCTTTGTCCTGGCACCCTGGATGTCCGGAATGGGATAAAATCTGTGTCCTTTCGTAAGGCATTTTTTTATTTTTGGAAACAGCCAGAAGTTGCAGGGTGCAAAGTCAGGGAAATAAGGTGGTTGGCCAAGTTTCGGGATAGATTTCTTGGGCACTTAATGCATCTTGTGCAGGAGCATCGTCTTAGTGGAGAATCCACTTGTCAGGCAAGACTTCCGGTCTTTTCCTCTGAACAGATTCCCGCAACCTTTTTAGAATTTCCAAATAACAATGTTGGTTGACCATGTCCTTCTGATAAAAAAAGAAGCCCAGGTAAATTATTTGTTTTCCACTGCATGCTCTTTCCGGATCATACTGGAAACACCCTGTTTCATCAATAGTAATAACCCTATCTACCCTATCCTCCGTCAAGATTTGAGGCACCATTATTGCGGAAATCTTTCTGATTCCCAAATCCCCCCGAAATTCTCCACCTATGCCATTAAAAAACACTTGATTTCTTCATTGAATGTTCTCTATGTTCTCTATTAGCCTGTCAGACCAGAGCTAAAGATTCACTCGCACTTTTGCCAATTTTCACACTGCTCCAGATTGCTGTCACTCATTTTCCACCCACAGCGTAACACATACACATTGATGTTTTCCTCAACTACTCCATAAATACTAAGTCAACTAGTCCACGACCCATATCAACCATATAAACTTTGTATGTAACTATTGTTAAAAGTACTGTACTTTATTTGGTCACTGTGATACAGTCAAATCTTTCTTATGGTAAATAGTATTTTGGTGATATACATAAAAAAATTTTTTGCAGCATGACACTTCACTGTAATACCTGTTAAAGGAGAAGTACAGCCAAAGCTCGCGACCATATTGTGGGGATCTGCCCACATGCCTGGACCAGCAGCCAGCTCAGCCTCTCAGTGAGCTGCTAAGAGCCTGAGCCGGCTACTCCCACCCCCCTCCACAGTCCAGCTCCAGCTTACAGAGCTGTGAGAACTGAGCGATTGGTTCTCAGTGTTAGAGCTGGCAGGGGACAGATCAGCAGATCACAGGTGTAATGCAGGGTTCTTGCAGACTGTTAGTGTAAGCTGCCTGCTCGTACTTCATATGAACAGGCAGTTGCACACCAAAAGGAAGCATCAGTGAACTACTTAGAGCGCCCTGGTAGAACTACAAGCCGACAGCCTCAAAGGCTGTTGGTACTTAAATTTCTTGCATTTGCCCACCCGGCCGTGTCTTTTTAAAATTGTGACAGCAAGTGGGGAAAAGATCCCCCACTTCACCTTCCTAAAATAACTACATTTTAAAAGGAGATGTATGGCCTTAGTTTTTTTTTTCTTCTTTGAGAATTTTTCTTAGCAAGGTGGATGCAGCATCGGTCCAGTGCTACATCTGTCCCCCGGCACCTCTAACACTGAAATTAGAGCGATCAAACACCGCCGATCCTTTGGGTTCTGACAGCTCCCCGAGCAGAGAGCTACTTACTGTCAGTCACAGCCAATGCTCATTGGAGCATTGGGCTGTGGATGGGTGAGGAGGAGCAGTGGGCTCGGGCTCTCAGCAGCTCACTGCTGAGGATCCCAACTTCCATTATCAAGATGACGCGGTGCCTGGACTGACTCCTGTGATGTCAACTGAGAGGGGACTTCAGCCCACTCTCTGCTGAAAATGGGTCACAGGCGTGCAAAACGAATTGCACTCCTGTGATCCATAGGGGATGTACAGCAAAACGAGTTTTGGCTACATCTCTTTAACTTGCCATCTTGCATTAATATTGCCTGTTTTTCCAAAAAAGATCAATGTCCTAGAAGTATTCCAGTCAGACCTCATGAGGTGCATAAATGGCCTACACCTATAGCAAGATAATTTTTCAACTTTAGTCAGAGCTGCACAGTTTGTTTTTATCTACGGGCGCTTCTTACCTCTATCCTGTATAGGACGTTTTTTGGTAAAGGTGAACTAACCCTTTAAAATTGCAGTATACAGCTCTGCATGATGTGAAATTCTCTTACATTCATTAGTTAAACACTTTTTTGCTTTTATTTTCAGTTACTGTTTTTCCACCTACTGATTGAGTGAGGCACTGGTGATGTATCCCTGGCCTGACAATGCATCCTGGGACGACTATATTACCATTGCTACCCCCTGAGATGATGTGCACAGTCAATACCGATTCATCTACCCATAGTTAAAATGGCTGTCATGAAAAGAATGAAGAGGAAAAGAAAAATAAACTAGGAAAAGAATAAAACGCCTGCTGTTTAACCACGTCAGCCCCCAGAAGGTTTTACCCCCTTATTGACCAGGCCATTTTTTGCGATACGGCACTGCATTTTAACTAATAACTGCACGCTGTACCCAAATAAAATTGATGTCCTTTTTTTCCCCACAAATAGAGCTTTTTTTGGTGATATTTGATCACCCCTGCGGTTTTTATTTTTTGCGCTAGAAACAAAAAAAATACCAACAATTTTGAAATAAAAAAACATTTTTTACTTTCTGTTATAAAATATATCCAATAAAAACATTTTAAAAATCATTTTTTTTCATCAATTTAGGCCAATATGTTTCCTTCTACATATTTTTGCAAATCCCAATAAGTGTATATTGATAGGATTGCGCAATGACATACAGGTATGTCGTTTTGAGCAATAGAGCTGACCTGCTGCAGTATATGTACTGTGGCTGGTCAGCAAGTGGTTAAATATATCCATTACTAAACATTTCTAAAGGTGGTTTTGTTGTAAATTTTATAACAAGGGTGAGGTTCCTCTTTAAGTTGCCTGTAAAGCTGGCCATACAGTAGTAGAATTTTGTTAAAAAATGTTAATTTTAAGAATGCTTGTATGATTTTCCAATGGTTAGTGGGCTCAAACTGACGTTCTTTTTTGACCACAGTGACAATCGACAAAATGTAAAGAGAATGAAAATCCTCTCGTTTAACATTAAATATGGTATTCATTTGGGAAATTCCATTCGCTCCAAAATCGCATGCTAAAAAAGTACTGTTCAGCAACATTTGTGATGTCATTTAATGTACTGATGAGAATTTCCATACGAATGTTCGTACAGACAATTGAAAATCAAGTAGTGTATGGTTAGCCAAAGGGTGGCATTCTGAGCACCACTGTTAGAGTACTTCTCCCTACTGACCCCTAATACATTTATTTTAGAAGGGGTTTACTGAGAACTGAAAATTTCAATTTCAAGAGTTCCTTTGGGGTAAAAAGGTTGAAAATGGCCACATAGGACAGTCATATAGACAGCAGACATATGCAGGTGCTAACGAAACAGACAATAAGTCAGATTTGGCTATATTTGCAAAAAAAAAACAAAAACTTTTTTTCACATTGAAAATTCTAATTTCCCTTAATTAATCAAAATGCTTTCATTTATCAAAACTATGTAGAGCAACATTTTCTTTTTGATATTCCTAGTAATCTTATCCTGGGATTGTTCGATTTCCTGGCTGCTTAGAATGTTATTTGTTGCAAAGGAGATGCCTTTGTTGCTATGTTTAGTTGTAGCCAAGGCCAGATGTTCTAAATACACTTTTAGAAAAGCCAGACACAACTGCAGATTTTAACTCCTGTGGTGGTGGAGATCTTAGCCTGCACTGCTGGGCAACTGCAACACAGGCTCCTCTGATGTCAAACTGAGTTAGATACACTAAAATAATTCTCGGAACAGAGGAAAGGGGACCAAATATGTGTGTGTTTGTGGTGGGGGGGCAGAGTTCAGATGAAGTTTAAGTATTTACAGTAATTAGGAAAAAATATGCAGGCTTGGTGGCCCAAACAGTTTAAATCCCCTATTATTTTTCAAATGTCCCTTTTTTTAATTAATTAGAATTATTTTAAAAGGTTAGAGCTAACAACCTCTGATAAACAACATTACAGGTATAGTTGGGAAGGAAACACCAAAGCTTGGAGAGGAATTTACTTTCACTGTTGGAGGCTCAGGGGAACTATTTGCATTATAAAGTGAGAATCATTGGTCATGCCAAGCGTTAGGCATCCATCCATATTTGTAGCACTAATTGTTTATAAAACGTAGTATTAAACCTTCCTATTCAAATTCATTTTTTTTTTTTTTGTATATGAATACTCCCATACAATAGTTTCTTGAGGAAACAAGCACCCTTGAGGACACCACCGCTCCTGTGAAAAGACCAGTTTCAGCCAGCTATAGGAAGATGGAATAGGCCTTCTGCGAGAGAAGAGAAGAGTTAGAATTACTTCCGAAAACCCTACTGAAAATTTACCATAAAACGTAGTATTAAACCTTCCTATTCAAATTAATTTTTTTTTTTATATGAATGCTTTCAAACAATAGTTTCTTGAGGGAACAAGCACCCTTGAGGACACCACCACTCCTGTGAAAAGACCAGTTTTAGCCAGCTATAGGAAGATGGAATAGGCCTTCTGCGAGAGAAGGGAAGAGTTAGAATTACTTCCGAGAACCCTACTGAAAATGTGCTAAAAAACGTAGTATTAAACCTTCCTATTCAAATTATTATTTTTTTTTTTATATGAATGCTCTCAAACAATAGTTTCTTGAGGGAACAAGCACCCTTGAGGACACCACCGCTCCTGTGAAAAGACCAGTTTCAGCCAGCTATAGGAAGATGGAATAGGCCTTCTGCAAGAGAAGAGTTAGAATTACTTCCGAGAACCCTACTGAAAATTTACCATAAAACGTAGTATTAAACCTTCCTATTCAAATTAATATTTTTTGTATATGAATGCTCCCATACAATAGTTTCTTGAGGGAACAAGCACCCTTGAGGACACCACTGCTCCTGGGAAAAGACCAGTTTTAGCCAGCTATAGGAAGATGGAATAGGCCTTCTGCGACAGAAGGGAAGAGTTAGAATTACTTCTGAGAACCCTACTGAAAATGTACTATAAAACGTAGTATTAAACCTTCCTATTCAAATTCCTTTTTTTTTTTTTTATATGAATGCTCCCATACAATAGTTTCTTGAGGGAACAAGCACCCTTGAGGACACCACCGCTCCTGTGAAAAGACCAGTTTCAGCCAGCTATAGGAAGATGGAATAGGCCTTCGGCGAGAGAAGAGAAGAGTTAGAATTACTTCCGAGAACCCTACTGAAAATTTACCAAAAAACGTAGTACTAAACCTTCCTATTCAAATTAAATTTTTTTTATATGAATGCTCTCAAACAATAGTTTCTTGAGGGAACAAGCACCCTTGAGGACACCTCCACTCCTGTGAAAAGACTAGTTTCAGTCAGCTACAGGAAGATGGAATAGGCATTCTGCGAGAGAAGAGAAGAGGTAGAATTACTTCCGAGAACCCCACTGAAAGTTTACTGTACAACTAGTCTGAAGACATGGTGGGCACCAAATTTGTTACATGTGTAAATAGGTATTTGTCCGAAAATTGTATCCAAACCCACCCCCATTTCTTTTCAAGTGGAACAAGAACTGAATATACTGACAGATGAACTGGAGTGGGACAAAATATTAGCGTTATACAAACTTTCGGTCTCTTCTTATGCTCAAGAACGCAATTATTGGATTCTCTCTAGATGGTATCACTGCCCTATAACTCTGCATAAAAGTTACCCTTCTGTCCTTGATGTCTATTGGCATTGTTTGCAGGCTACTGGTATATTGCTCCATGTCTGGTGTACTTGTCTGTGCATTGTCCCTTTTCCGGACGAAGTGCTACAATTATGTGATGCCTTGGTCGGTGATAGATACCCAACAAATTAAGAAAAGTCGGATTAGACACTTCCTGACAGCAGCTCAATCTGTCATTACCAGATGCTGGTGTCAGTCGGTGCCTCTATCTTTGGCTGCCTGGGCTTGTGAAATGAACAGTATTGAATATCTGGAAAGCATGACTGCCAGCGATGAGGAAAAACTGAATCTCATAACCTATTGTGGATAGTTTGAACTTATTTTCATTATTCCTCCTATTTTTCTTCCTTTATTTCTGCTACAGTTTAAAGATATAGTTACTTCTGGAATCCTGTTATGAGGACATGCCCCTTTTTACTTCTCTTTACTTGCCATTTTCCCCCTTCCCCCTCTCCCCCCCTTTTTTTTTCTTCTCTCCTCTTCTTCTTTCTCCTTTATATTTTGCTACTCTTCTCTCCTTGGGTTGTCCCATTTTGGGGTTCTCCATTAAGGGATATCATCTCTGGCATAGAGGTGGTTTTACTGCTGGACACCCACATATGCAGTCTGTACCTCTGTTATATTATATATGGAAACCTCTTTTTTGTGTGCCAAGCTTATTTTTTTATACCCAGTATGTATTTTCATTGTTTCTGAAATGAGGGTTGCTGTCTTTCCGCTTTCTTTTTTATGTTCTGACTGAAACTTTATGGTTATTACTGGCCTCAATGTAAATAACATGTATGCCCAATTATGCCTACTGTATGTTTGCCTTCTTTGGATATTTTTCTACCCTTTGGTCCATCATGGACATTGTTCTTTTGTACCTTAATCTTTTGAAAATGCAATAAACAAACATAATAGGTTTTTTTTTATTTGAGGAGATGTAGACCAAGAATATAGTGTTAAAATAACTGACACTATGCAGCTTTTAGGTGTGGGCCCTTCCACCGATCTCTTGTGCTTCTATTTTAATTAGTATAGTATAGTGCATATTGCTTTACAACAGGACACTATGTTGAAGGACATATAGGTGCCAGAAGCTCTGCTTTTCAGACACTAGTTTATGCCTAAGTGTAGGCAAAAATAACAATGAAATTAAATGACACTTGGCCCAATGGGCTGTAGTCAGGTTGGTTTTGTGCTGGAAATGTTAAAACACAGACAGCTTTGTCATCGCCTTTATCATTCCCACAATGATGATGATTATTTGGATGATTTTAGGCAGTCTAGAAACAAATACAGCGAAATACGGTTTTCTCTAAAATCAGCGCTGTTATTTTATTATTGTTTTTTCACCATAGTTGATGCAGTGGGTAACAAGCTAAATTTTTGAGTCTGCATTTGTAAACATTATCATCAGTATTGTTATATTCATATAGGTATAAATAGCTCCACTTGGTTTTGTCACAGTTCTATAGCTGCATATGTTTCCAAATATAAATTGTGACATACTTATAATCATAAAATTCGTTTTTTTTTTTACTCTGAAAACATTAACCTGTTTCGCAACAATAACAAAGCCATGCATGTCTCACTTTCTTTACAGAAATATAAGTAATAAAAGGGTTGACATATTTTTCCAGCACTGACCACATATCTACAAGCCTAGGTACTTGGTCATATGATACAACTAAACCAGAAAAATCAAAAAGATATATCTATCACTATGTCTAAAGCTATATCTATCGCCTGCAACACAAAAGCCACTTTGCCTTTGTGCAATCCACATCTGCCTCGCTGTAACCATTGGTAACTGCCTACACTCTTCCCTACAACCCACACCAAGGTGCTGGGTGTAATATTAGACTCTGGCCTTTCCTACAGCACCCACATCCAATCACTGGCTACATCTTGTCGCCTTAACCTCTGTAACATTTCCAGAATTCGTAATTTATTGGTTGATCTTGACTAACTATTGGTTATTTCTTGCCTTGACTACTGCAACTCCTTCCTAACTGGCCTACCTTTACACAGGCTATTTCATCTTCAGTCTATTATGAATGCTGTTGCTAGACTTGTATACCTTACTAACCGATCCATGACTGCTGCTCCTCTCTGAAAATTGCTTCACTGTCTTCCCCTACCCCATCGTATAAAATTCAAAATACTAACCACAACATACAAGGCCATCCACAACATTGCCCCCAGTTACATCACCAACCTCATCTGCAGATATTGCCCAAACCGTCCTATCAGCCCCTGCCAAGACCTCCTACTCTCTAGCTGCCTTGTTACCTCCTCTCATGACTGCCTCTCTATCTATCGCCTCCATGACTGCCTCTCCCATCCTCTGGAACTCCTTGCCCCAATATGTCCAGTCAGCTCCTACCCTGCCTACCAAAGTCAACTCCCTCAGATCATCCCCTGCAGCTATTACCTTTTGTACCATCTCCCCCTCCCTTTAGATTGAAAGCTCCATGAGCAGGGCCCTCCTATTCCTTCTGTATTGAACTGTATTGTAATTGTAATCTACTTTGTGCTGTGTAAACTAGTGGCGTAGTATAAATCCTGTATAATAATATACATAAACATTATAATAATATTAAAAATCATAATAAATATATACAGAAACATCATAAATAATGTTTCAACAGAACAAGCTCTACTGCAAATGTAGCAGTTAGAGCAAGGGTGTCAAACTCAATATCATCATGGGTGGCATTAGCATTTTGGTTGCTCTCAAAGGGCCGGTTGTATCTGGAAGAATATATGTCCAGAGCACCCCACCATCAGAGGTCAAGAGTCCCCCGCCCTCTCTTTTAGCACAGTGCACCTCCCTTACCTTGGTCTGCATCCAGAAAGATGCTGGGGGGTGGATCTGGGAAGCAATAAGGGCAGGGTCTTGGGGAGAAGCAGAGGGGGGCTATAGTCAGCTGCCAAAGTGTGCTTAATGCTTGCTGAGACCAAGGGAGGGGTGCTGCAGCAGCACAGAGAGGTGCAGGATCAGTAGGAGGAGTTCTGTCCTCCTCTCTTTTGCCAACTGCTGAGGCAAGGTAGGGGCGGAGTTGAGGGGCGTGCCGTAGCTGCAGGAGATGTGCGAGGGCCACATAAAATGGCCTGGTGGGCCGGATTCGGTCCCTGGGCCTTGTATTTGACACATGTGAGTTAGGGGGGTTGAGGCAAACCATTTATCACTGACAGGGGTGCTTACGATGAGCAGCTTTTATATATTTATGTAAAAATTGTATCCCAAAAGGAAAAAAAGAACTGATTGTAACTGTTTATAAAGTGTTAGCTGGATTATAGCCTTTATTTGTTAGTGTATGGAAGGAAAGAAAATTGCATACTCTATGGCCTGCCAAAACATCCTCTGTCAATCACTATAAAGTACTGAACTTAGATGCTACATCCATGTATAGAGTCTTGTAAATTACAGCTGGTATATACAGATATACAATATGCCACTCCAACCGCACATGTTTGATGTAAGGGTAGCTGAAAGGTTATTTATTGCCCTTTATTTAGAAGCCAAGTTGTAAATTAGGCTTACTAGCCATTTAAACCTGATTTCTTTGTTGGTACCAGACTACGGTGTTAACACTTCTGTTATTAGATGATTCAGTTGAAGAGTTAATAGAGGCCACTTGCAGGGTGATAAAACATAACCCTTAGGTCTTTGTCTGCTCTGTCACCCTACTGTGCCTTCATGTGGAACCAGTCAAGTGCAGAAGAAAGGTGTCACATGAAAGCGCTAACATCAGTGTGTGTTAATTACATGACTCTTAGCCGTAAATCAACAAAAGAGGAAGGGAAATATTTGTGGAACTTAGCTGCAAACAGTTCCGTAGTGTGCTTAGTTTTCTAAGATTAATTGTGGAACAAATTCTTTAATTTTTGCATTGGGTTTCATCGGGAACATAAAGCTTTCCTTGGGCTCCAGAATTGCCAATAACTTGCTGCTATAATATGTGTAGAGCCAGATGCTTCTGTGTCATCTTTATGTGCCTAAGTTATAGATTACTGCTAAGGTTTATTGTGATACTGGAATTTAGGGCTGCCAGGGGTAAAGCCTCTGAGAAGTTTATGATAACTGAACAAAGGGTTATTCATTCGTCTTTCCAATAAAAAGGATTTTCTCCAATTATATTAAATAACTGTTTGTTGTAGAAGGCATCCCAGTGCCATTTTGTAGCAATAAATGTTTTTATGTGAAATCTTTAACACATTCTGTTGGCATGGATGTTGTATTCTGTCACAAGGAAAACCCTAAATATCTACAGAATAGTGTGATGAATAATCAATATTATAGTACAGTGTTAGTACATTATTCCAAATAATGTATAATGTAAGGTCTCACTCACTTGGGGTAGACTGTTCATTTTGCAAAAGAATTTATCCCAGCGCTTAGTAAATGTGGGGAAATTCTGGTTACTTCCATCATCCAATTATGTGCAAGCAAAATGCTTTTTTTTTTATTCCCCTTGCACCTGATTGGGTATTCTCTGCAAAGTGAAACTTCACCACAACAACTAATCTCTGGGACAAATTCACTTGCAAAGTGAACAGCCCATGTGCCTTTATTAACTACTTGCCGACCGCCGCAAGTACATATACTGCGGCGGTCAGCCCCCCCCCCCCCCGGGCAAACTGACGTATAGGTACGGAGGCGCACTCCTGCCCCTGCTCGTTCACTGTCATCCCAGCGCGAGTTACCGGTGGCTCCGATGTCCGCCGGTCACTCGCGATCTGGAGAGGGAGAAAGGCAGGCGGCTGATGTAAAAAAAGCTGCCTGTCATTCTCCCTGGTGTAACAGCAGAGGTCATACAATCCTGCTATGTAGGATCGTATGTCTCTGTGGTTACATCAAAAGCCACGCCCCTTTACAGTTAGAAGCACGCACCTAGGGACACACTTAACCCCTGGATGTCTAATAAAGTTAACCCCTTCCCTGCCAGTGTCATTTTTACAGTAACAGTGCATATGTATAGCACTGATTACTGTAGTAATGTCACTGGTACCCCCAAAAATGTCAGTCAAGGGTCCAATCTGTCCACCGCAATGTCGCAGTCCCGCAAAAAAAAAAAAAATCGCAGATCGCCGCCATTACTAGTTGAAAAAAAAAACAATAAAAATGACATAAATCTTTCCCTTAGTTAGTAAACGCAATATCTTTTGCGCAAACCAATCAAAATACGCTTATTGCAATTTTTTTCACCAAAAATATGTAGCAAAAAACAAATTGGCCTAAAATGTTAAAAAATTTCGATTTTTTTTTTTTTTTACATTTTTTTTGGGGAGGCAATTTCATACAAAAAAATTAGAAAAATATTGTTATTTTTTGAAAAGTGTCGCTCTTTTTTTGTTTATAGCGCAAAAAGTAAAAATCGCACATGTAATTAAATACCACCAAAAGAAAGCTCTGTTTGTGGGAAAAATAGGACGTCAATTTCATTTGGGTAAAATGTGGCACGAGCGCGCAATTGTCCATTAAAATCACGCAGTGCCGAATCGCAAAATAGGCCCTGGTCTTTGAGCAGCCAAATCCTCTGGGGCTTAAGTGGTTAAATCAACTCAAAAATCTCTGGTGGCCATGCAACGCATATAGAGAAAAAAAAAACACCCAATGGTATAGGCTAGTGCTAGCACAGTATTACATGTTATGCATAACATTGGGCCTCACATATAGGTTTTGATTTACTTAAGGCAAATAAGCTGTTTTCTTTGCAAGAGAAGTTGCACTTTGCGAGAGAATTTTTCCCAGAGTTTAGTCAATGTAGGTAAGCCATCATCTAGTCACGTGCAAGCAAAAATACTGTTTTTTATTGTCCTTGCACATGACTGGGTATTCTTTGCAAAGTGAAACTTCTCCACGTTCACCAATCTGGAAGAAAAGTTCCCTTGCAAAGTGCAACTTCCATTGCAAAGTGTACAGCTTATTTGCCTTTAGTTAATCAACCTCACAGTCTCTGGTGGTCTTGCAATGCATAAAGAGAATGTACTTTTTTTTTTTTTTTATCAGAGCACCACTGCTGGGCATCAGGATATCTCACTGGTTGTATTACCATAAATTGGGGTTCCAAGAACATCTGCTAAACTATATAAATATATATATATATATATATATATATATATATATATATATATATATATATATATATATATATATATATATATATGTATGTATATATATATATATATATATATATATATATATATATATATATATATATATATATGTGCAGACCTGTGTTCTCAACTCCTCCCACTTTAGGATTATTGAGTCATGTGGCCCTGGGCATCAGGCCCACCTAGCTTGCATGTCGGGCCAACTGGCTACACTCCTGGCAAATGAGCAAAAAATAAACTGCATCTGTAGATTCTTGATTTCAGGAACCTGAGCACAGATGTATTGCTGTTAATCATATAACGCACACCTAAAGATACATAATGCAGTGATGCATTCAGAGCTATAAAAATACAATACGTTTGAGTGTAATTTACATACTGTACATGCTCGTGCATACGCAAATACATATAGACATACTGTATACATTGTAAATGGAAACACTAGCAGCTAGGAAAGGATAAAGAAGAACTCTGTGTGTGTATACATACATTTACACGCCTGCATGGGTATATACGCAATGTCTTTACAGATCATAAGTTGGCCTATTCCAGCAAGCTCCTACATATAAACATCAGTAAATTATTACAAGCTTGTGCAAGAGGCCTTTTACTGATCAGAGTGTCTGGAAATGCTTTGCGTATCCGTATCTCATAACAAACCCTTTGCAAACCGAGTTCAAAAATATTTGGTTCTGTTAATTTTTTTTACTAAAGGCGTGTATACAGGATAGCTGCAGTTCTGGAGCTTTTAGGGAAAGCTTTGAGAATGTGTGGTACACCAGTGATTACAATAAGTTACACTGTATAGAAAAGATCTGCTGTCATGTGTATGTACCATTCTGCATGGTATTTATTGATAGAGCAGAGTCAAGTCAGCATTTCAGTTCACAGCCTATAGAAATGTGCATGTCAGGTGAACAAACCCCCCCCCCCCTTTTTTTTTTTTTTTTTGCGGCATTCACCTCTGAATGAGTAAAAATCATGGATAGTTAGCTTATCAGAATTCAGACTTCCTATATGTAAAGATGTGCACCAGCATTGTTTATGGAAACATGAGTTATTAATGGTAATTCTTGGTTTGGCCAAGTAAACAGCAAACATACGTTTTGTTTAGCAATTTTGTAATTGAAAAAAAAAAGACACAATAAAGCATTTGTTAATTGAAAGGAGCAAACATGTTTCACAACATTCGATGAGAGCAGTAGAACTAAGCTGGGCCATGTAAAAATCCATAAGGAAATGTTTGTATCCAAATTGGTGTCAATTGATAGAATTGAGAGAATTCAGCATGTCAGTGGACAAGAAGTCCTTTTTTAGGTGTGTAATACATATAAAAAGGGAAATCTAATAAATGAAATGAAAACAATTCAGACAGCATAGGCCCTATTGGCTGACATCAAATGTGCACAGTTAGTATCTCCAGTAATATATCTGTTAGCAATAATGCAAAGGAACTATGCTTATTATTCTAGATCAACACCTTCCATAATAGCATACCCTGGATATTTTACTTATACCCATGGATTCCAAACAAGTATGAGTAAAAGCTGAAGGTCATTCATTATCCAATATGGAATTATTATATGATGTGTTATTATACTATTTGGTCATTGTCATCATTTAAAATGAAAGAAAAGTCGAACTATAACTATTCTTAACCTGTTGGCACCGAGCGCACGCAAGTATGCGGCCTCTTGGCAAACTGGGCAGCCGCATATTTGCATGCAATAGCACCGACAGAACTGTCCCGGCAGAGTGACTGATAGCTGCTTGCGATAGGGAGTTTTCCGATCATGTGACTGCCGTGACAGCCAATCACCACAGTCAAATGGCCAAAGGGGTTAAAAATGTTCCCTCCTACCCATCCTGCCTACCCTGTAGAAATATCTGTGTACTCATTTTTAGACCGCTCCAGTCCCATCATGTGGTCCTACAGCTCCAGCTTCCTTGTGTAAGGGAGCGCCGGACAGTGGCTGTGAATTTCAAGAGCCATGATGTCACTCATAAGCTCTCATGGCCCTCCTCTCCCCTGCAGCAGCTGCTTACTGACACGGGGGAGCTGGAGCTCAAGATCACATGACAGGGGAAGATTAAAAATAGGTAAGTACTCAATTTTTTTTTTATATAAGTTTGGAATGATAGATAGGAGGAGGTGGAACATTTTTAGGAATAGCTATAGTTAGGCTTTTCTTCCACTTAAGGAAAACAATATTACTTCTACATACAATTTTTGAATAGAATGCAGGGGGATTAGAATCTCCATTGATTTGTATTGCTGTCTATATCTCTGTTGGGAATGGGTTTCAGGTGGAGAGGAGGGGATGTACAGTGGAAACAGATAGCATTAAAAAACGTTTCTAATAATGTGCGGAATTGTTTTGAACTCTCTTAGGTTCTTTTAGGTGTATTCCTGTGCCAGTGCTGGATATTCCCCTTATTTTCTTGAGTTATAAGGAATCCCCAATGGGGTCACAGACATCAATAACAGCCACAGTTTCAACTCTATATAAAACAGATAAAGTTTTGTCTGGAGTTTGGTTTGTCTTTGGGTGGAGGGGATCTGCAGCACCTTTTTTTTGTTTGCTTTGTTTAATTTGAATATGTTACTTAAAGTGGGCCTTGCATGAAAAAACCACATGGTAACTATATAATGTACATAGCCCCCGTTCTAGGGATCCACGTTTTATTTAGTGTGCCACCCAGGCTTCATCACTATAGTGGTGTGGGAGATGCTGCATCCACTGAAAGAGTACCAGCAAGGGATGGAGCTTGCCCCAGCTCCTGTAGTCACTGGAAGGAAAAGAGGATAGATCCCTGGTGCCACACATCCATGGAGTCCTATGGTGGTACGAGAGAGAGAGAGAGAGACAACCTCAGTCTGGGTTTCTGCCAGGCCATGCCCCCTAATGGAATAAGCCTTATCTTCTTAGCATCACTGTACATATAAATGCTCTCTGTTCTCATGCCCTGCACAGAGCAGAACACTGAAAATATTCCTTCATTGTCCTCTTCATACAATGGACGTGAAGGGAGCATGCCTCTTTTCAGGATTTCTACATATTGTTCAGCAGGCAGCCACAACTATTTCTAGGTAGTGCTGGGGGATAGAAATCATCACTTTGCAAGCTGCTAAGAATGATAACCTGGTTATGAGTAAGAAACATTGCCTCGTTTACACTTGCGGTTGTGGTCAAATAAAACACATGGCTGATCCATGTTTTTACTAACCCCCCAACAACTCCCCCAACTTAAGCTGCTCACATATGCTGCAGCCACGGTCCTCTGCATCATGGTGTGGCAAAATGTATCTGCAGTGTTGGGCGTGGCAGCTGAATGGGTCCGCGTCGCAACTACATGCATTGCAGTGGTGCAGGTTTTTAGGGGTTAAAACAGGCAGCGAGGAGGCAACAAAAAGGCTCCTCATCGCCTACCGAACCCCCTCTGATTGCTCTTCAGAGGGCACCACTAGTGTAAACAAGCCCTAACAATCTAAGTGAAAGTCCATTTGTAAAGGAAATAAAAAAGCTGCCATTGCTGCCATCCCCTTTAAATGTTAGAGGTTGTAAACCTCAGAAAAAAAACCCTGAAAGACAAAGGCATATTGAGCTAGTATATCTAATACTTACCTTAGAATGAAGCCCTCATAGGACCGCCCGGTAACACAGCCGACATGTTCAGCCGTCTTACTTCCGGGTTCGCGTCATCCGGCCATCTGATTGGCCAGAGCCACGATGACGTCACTCCTGCGCATGCGCACGGGAGCCACCGCTTACGGCACAGGGCTCTGTGCAGCTGTTCCATCAGAGTGCATGCGCCGATGACGTCATCGGCTGCATGCAATGTAAATATCTCCTAAATGATGCAAGTTTAGGAGATATTTAGAGTAACTTATCATAGGCTTACCAATAGGTACAAACACTACTTGGGGGTTTACAACCACTTTAAGTTCCTGGCTGTCATGGTGACTGAATAGCTTTGATATTTTTAATCACTCATGCAGAACAAGTAAGCATATTAAGAGTTCCAACTTCACTTGCTAAATGATAATCTATACTGAATGATCAGCATGACTACCAGACAGCTAGCATTTTCAGAAGGAAGTTGGCACTGGCAGTGTCTGTATTTCTGTAATAGCTAATGTCTCCTTTAAATCCACAGTTCACAAATAAAGACCATGTATAATTCCAGTTCAAGCATCCAGATGCTATAAAAATAAATGCAATTCCTATGTGAGGAACACAACATATTCAGACGGAAGCCACAAAGGCCTCAGGAATGCCTAGGCATTTCTCTGGACTTTGTGGCTTTAAATATTTTAGCAGCTCCGTAGCTGCTGTTCTCTTGCTGAAAAAACTGATTAGGGAGGTCCCTTTATTGAGGGCACAAGTAAGGCTGTCCTTACTAGTCCTTACTAGTTAGGGCCCAGGATAGGCAGCCATTGATTAATGGGGGCCCAAGTAAGGCAACCCCAGGGCACAAGTAAGGCTGTACTTAACTAGTTAGGGCCCAGGATAGGCAGCCCCTGATTACTGGGGGCCCAAGTAAGGCAGCCCCTTTATTGAGGGCACAAGTAAGGCTGTCCTTAACTAGTTAGGGCCCAGGATAGGCAGCCATTGATTTATGGGGGCCCAAGTAAGGCAGCCCCTTTATTGAGGGCACAAGTAAGGCTGTACTTAACTAGGTAGGGCCCAGGATAGGCAGCCCCTGATTATTGGGGGCCCAAGTTGGGCAGCCCCTTTACTGAGGGCACAAGTAAGGCAGCCCCTTTATTGAGGGCACAAGTAAGGCTGTCCTTAACTAGTTAGGGCCCAGGATAGGCAGCCCCTGATTATTAGGGGCCCAAGTAAAGCAGCCTCTGATTATTTGGGGCCCAGGTAAGGCAGCCTCTTCTCACTGACCTGACAAGTGGTCAGTGCAGCATTAGATAGGCAGCTAAACTGTTCAGCTTTTAAAGTGATCACTGCTGGCCCTTATTAGGCTGTAAACTGAATGCCTGTCTGCCTTGTATCTAAAGATGGAAAACTACTTAAATCAAAATATATTCATGATGGTTTTGGATCTATGATGTCATCTTTAAAGAGACCTGGGAAGCAGGGGAGGGTTGGGGGCTGCAATTACTGAGCTGCCTATCTGAAAATGTCATGCTGACCCTCACAGTCTCAGAGTAAATATATATTTTTTTCTGATTTCCTGAACTGCGTCCTTGTTCTGGGTCACTGACTCATAAATTATTAAAGGGATTCTATCCCTTTGGAGAGGCCCTTTTTAGAGACACTGTCACCTTGCCCATGCAGGGCAAGGTGACAGTGTCCTGACTCCCTGGAAAGTCCCCCTCCAACCCTGATATACTCACCATATCTGTGGTAGCTTACAGTTCCTTGCTCCTCTACAGCTGGAAAGAATACCTGGTACTTTCAGGCATGGAAGAACATATGACCTGCACTCCTGTGATGGTTCCTGGGCCCAGCAGCCAATTGTAAGCCCCAAGCACTGCACAGGATAGAGTAATGTCACCACTGCCCGGATGTCAACAAAGTCAGTCTTGGTGCCAGCTGCAGAGGAGCATCGAGCTGCAAGGTACTCCAGGTAAAGTAAATAGAAAAGTTTGGGGGTGCGCTATATAGATGCGCAGTCCCCTCAAATCCATTTGCATATGAAATTTGTAAACAAGAGTTTTCTTTTCACATGATTGAATTGCCCAGTTATTTTGAGACTGTTTACATTAACCACTTGCACTCCAGGAAGGTTTTACCCCCTTAATGGCCAGGCCATTTTTTACAATACGGCACTGCGCTGCTTTAACTGAAAATTGTGCGTTTGTGTGACGCTGTACCCAAATAAAATTGAAGTCCTTTTTTCCCACAAATAGAGCTTTCTTTTGGTGATATTTGATCACCTCTGCGGTTTTTATATTTTGAACTATAATCAAAAAAAGAGCCACAATTTTGAAAACAAAAACAATATTTTTTTACTTTCTGCTATAGAAACATTCCCAATAAAATTTTTTTTAAAAATCCATTTTTTTTTTCATCAATTTAGGCCAATATGTATTCTGCTACATATTTTTGGTAAAAGAATCCTAATAAGCATATATTGATTGGTTTGCGCAAAAGTTATAGCATCTACAAACTATGGAATACATTTATGGACTTTTTGATTTTTTTTTATTGTTTTCCTAGTAATGGTGGTGATCAGCGATTTTTAGCGGGACTGTGACATTGCGGCAGACAAATCTGACACTAAGTGACACTTTTTGGGGACCAGTGACACCAATACAGTGATCAGTGCTAAAAATATGCACTGTTACTGTATAAATGACACTGGCAGGGAAGGGGTTAACACTAGGGGTGATCAAGGGGTTAAGTGTGCTCCTAGGTAGTGATTTCTAACATTAGGGGGACTGGATTTACTAGAAGAAAAGAGAGATCCCTCTCTTCCTTTGTGACAGAACAGGGGTCTGCCTTGTTCACGATGGACCCGCTGATTGGCTCCTGCTGTGTCCAATCACAGCGGGAGCTGCGCTCCAGCAGTGTGCGCGCACCCCGAAAACTCCTGCACAAAATCTCATATATGTACGTGATTTTGCGCAGCCGTGCCGCAATATATGTGAAGTGAGCAGTCCAGAAGTGGTTAAAGGTATACATACATTAAAAGTACCAAACATCAAAGGGTTATTTAACGTAGATTTATAGCCTCCAATATAAAAAAATAAATAAATAAAATGCTGCACCACTTAACTTTACGTCCATCTTAGTCTTCCAGTAAAGAATTGTTGATCGTGCCAGTGAAGTCCAGCTTCCTGTGATGGTGTGGCAAGGATGCTGCACTGCTCCTGAATTTAGAGCAGAGTTGCCACTCTAATATACACGGTGCCTGCTTGCACTACAGTGGGATGAAAAAATGTTGCATTGTCACTGCTGATTCAAAAGCCAGTAGCATGTCATTCAGCACTTGGTCAAACCTAGTCCTGCCCGTTGCTTTCTGGAATAACAGCACTGCTGATTCACAAGCCAGTAGCATGTCATTCAGCACTTGACCACGCCTAGTCCTGCCCGCTGGAATAACAGCACTGCTGCTGCTGAAACCCTCCCTCCATGAGCTGCAGTGTCTGGGAGGGAGAGCATGTCAGACAGAAATGAAGGACCATTTGGCTGACGCAAGATAAGATAAGATAAGATAAGATAAAGGTTGTTTTTTTTTTCTAAAGGATTTCTATGGTCTCAACATTTTTACTTTCATTTTATGACATCAGCATTGTAATAACAATACAAAGAATAGTTATATTTGACATTCTAATATAAAATGACTTGTAGAATCTCCTTTCATGTTGCGAGTGCTCCCTGTCCACAGGTCATCTCTTTCCACAATTTCCTGGATTCCCTGCATGCTTTACAGCTATTCTTTTGCTGTTTACTTCCAATTTCAAAGGATTACATTTCCCGTAGTCAGGGATTTTTTTCAGCTGGAACTTGGTGGAACTCAGTTCCACCACCTCTGGCTCAGATCCTCTGTTCCCTGCTCACCACTATCACTTGTAAATACAGAAATCCAGCTTTTGTGTATACAAGTGACAGCTTTTCTCCCAAATGGCTCCCATAGATCTGATCTCCTGAGTGGCTCCAACTAAATGCCGGATGGGGACAAGGGAGATGCAGGTACCTGTGGTGCAGTGTGGATGCTGACACCCCCACTGGATGATCTCCCTGCAAGTGGGAGAGGTGGAGCCACCTACAGTGTGCGGGGAGGTACTAAAGCTGGCTGGGTGCTTCAGCTTAATGCAACAGCAAAAGTAAGGTGGAAGATGGTGGAGCTTTTAGGCGGGGGGGGGAGATATAGGGGCAGTGGAGGGGGGATTGCATGCAGAGGTTATAGCTGAAGAGGGGTGAAAGGGAGATGAGGTGGGGAATGCAGAGGTAAGCAGCTGTGGAAGAAGGCTTAACTCTGCACTTTGTGCGTTGCGCACCCCTGAACGCTGCAATTCGTATGCTGCGAACAACTAAACTCTGTATATAATGCATCCTGGAACTCGGCACTCTGTATGTAATGCACTCCTGGTCTTGAATACCCCTTTAAGACACTTCCACTGTTAGTGAAATTTGACCACAGCCACTATTTGATGCAGCGGAGGGACTGTGGTTGAGTTCCTGCACCTGTTTTCTTAGAAAAAAAAAACCTGCCCATAGTACCTTGCTGCCTGCATTCCTGTGCCAATTCTTCAATTTAGCACCTCTGTAGTCCAGAAGGCAGGCTCTGTGAAATGTGTGACACAGCACTGTAGTGAGGACTTGAATAGGCTGTTATACAGGAGCCTTTAATTGTATTTTAAAAGAGAAGTATGTTTTTTTTTTTATGAATCATACTTAGGTGGATGCAGCATTGGTCCCATGCTACATCTGTCCCCCACCAGCTCTAAAACTGAGAACCAAGCATTCAAACACTGCCAATCACTTGGTTCTCAGGGATCCTTGAGCAGAGAGCGGTGGAGGGAGCGCAGGGCTGTGGAGGGGGCAGGAGCGTCCAGCTCAGGCTCTCAGCGGCTCACTGAGAGGTTGAGCCAGGTGCTGGTCCAGGACACCTGGCCCAGCTCTGTGACGTCAGCTGACAGCAGGCTTTAGCCAACTGTCTGCTGAAAACGGGTCACAGATGTGCAGAATGATCTGTACTCCTGTGATCCACAGAAGTGCAGCCAAACGAGCTTTGACTGTACTTCTCCTTTAAGAGATATTGCTCTGCCCACCTATGTGTATGATATGCATGCATCTGCTGTAACTAGTGTTAGCATGTTGTATTATCTACGACATGTTTGTAGTAAATATTACAATCTGTGTGGATAAAGTCTAGTCTATATAATAGGCAGTGGCTTTACAAATCCTGTCACGCATGTTTCTAAAGTTATTCTGCACATTCCTTGATTTCATTTCACCTAAACTAACTCCGCTATGCCTGGGGCAGGAGAAGAGTCCTACTTCTCCCTGGAATCCACCTCTTTCCTCCTCCTTCTGTCACATCACCACTGTCTGTGGAAGAGACGCAATCAACTTTGCCATCATTTTCACACTTAATCTTCAATATATCTTAATAAAATGTATTCTTAGTGGAGGATTGTTGCCTGTGCTAGACTCATAGGTCACCTATTTTTAAAAGGCTTAAAAAAACGAATTTACGCTACAGCATCTAAAACAAAGTGATGTGCTCATGCATTTTATTTAGATACATAGCATATTTTTAAATGTCCCCAAGGCTTTTATCATTTGAATTCCTTGCATGGTTCGCTATCTACAACTGTTTGATTCTGGTATTATGTGAGCATGGCTAAACTTGAAAGAAAGTTCCCCCCTGCATGTACTACTTCTCCCCTGAGGCTGGCGTGAGCTGCACTGTACATATCTGGCAGCCTCAGTCAGTAGGGAACAAATTACTACAAATTTAAAGTAAATTTATCTTCAGTGATCCTTTATTTGATTTTGATAAAGAATCTCAAATTTGTAATATTTTATAATTACAAAAATGTTATACAAAAATACAAAAATGTTATAATTTGTATATGTGGCACTGTAGCTACTAGGATGTATTTGTGGTATTTTCTTTGACAATATGTGAGTTCTGTGTGTCATCCAGTTCTGCTGTTTTTTTCAGACAAGTATGACATGCCAGAGATGAACATATTTGGCTGGTATAAACAGGGGAGTCATATAATCAGATTTCAGGATATGCAGATTGTCAAATAAACAATACATTCTGTTTGAAAATGCCTGTTTTGAGATCCAGAAAAAAACAGCTGGCTTTGTAAAATATGGGGCCAAAGAATGGAGCATGGGACTGTAAATCCCTACAAAATAATAGCCTTAACAATCTGCATGTGTTATATGTCTTCTTGATTCCCCTTCATCTTTAAAGTGACTTTAAACCTTTTTTTTTTTTTAACCACTTGCCGACCGCCGCACGACTATCTACGGCGGCGGTCAGCCCCTCACAGGCAAAGTGACGTAGGTCTACGTCGCTCGCCTGTGAGGGTTTAGGGAGCGAGCGCGCGCCGCCGGAGGCGCGCTCCCGCTCCCGCGTGGTCACGGACCCCCCCGCGCGCGTGACCGGCGGACCCGATCGCCGCCGGCCACTCTGCGATCGGCGGGGGAGAGGGAGATAGTCAGGCAGCTTGTGTAAACAAGCTGCCTGTCATTCTCCTCTCTGTATGAGAGCTGATCACATGGATCTACTATGTAGATCCATTGATCACTCTGCATACAGTTGAAGCCACAGCCAATCACAGTTAGAATCACGCCCCTAGGGACACACACAGCCCCTCCCTCTCAAATAAAGTTAACCCCTTCACTACCAGTGCATTTTTACAGTAACAGTGCATATGTATAGCACTGATTACTGTAGAAATGTCACTGGTAACCCCAAAAGTGTCAAAAATGTCAGTCAAGGGTCCGATCTGTCCGCCGCAATGTCGCAGTACCGCAAAAAAAATCGCAGATCGCCGCCATTACGCGTTAAAAAAAAAAACAACAAAAATGACAAAAATCTTTCCCTTTGTTAGTAAACGCAATAACTTTTGCGCAAACCAATCAAAATACGCTTTTTGCGATTTTTTTTACCAAACATAGGTAGCATAAAACAAATTGGCCGAAAATATTAAAAAATTTTGATTTTTACATTTTTTTTTGGGGGAATTTCATATAAAAAAAAGGGAAAAATATTGCTATTTTTGCAAAATTGACGCTCTTTTTTTGTTTATAGCGCGTGATCAAAAAATCGCACAGGTGATCAAATACCACCAAAAGAAAGCTCTGTTTGTGGGAAAAAAAGGACGCCAAATTCGTTTCGGTACAGCGTCGCACGACCGCGCAATTGTCCGTTAAAGTCACGCAGTGCCGAATCGCAAAATGCCCTCTGGTCGTTTAGCAGCCAAATCCTCCGGGGCTTAAGTGGTTAAAGCGCAAACATGTTATACTTACCTGCTTTGTGCTATGGTTTTGGACAGAGCAGCCCTTCACTAAACCCTTGGGTGGTTCAGTGGATATGCAGTTGGCTAAAGGATAGATACCAGAGTGTTTATTTTGGGCTCATAGCTCGATTCATGCAATTACTTTGGGGGCCATCATGGATTTGCCCACCCATGTTGAATCTGCTTCCTGTTTGTCCCCTTGAGTTCTTGCTGAGTCACACTTCCACTGCTCCTAGGTGAGACTCCCTTGGCAATCACCATTGGGAAATATTGTCATAGCTATTCTTAGCTGATTTATGCCATACATGCATCTACTCCTGAAGAGTGAACAGAGTCATGAAACACGTCCAGTTTATGGATGCAATTTTTGTTTTAATTATGTATTGCCAGTTGGATTGTATATGGTCAACATTATATTTTATTATGTATGACATGCATTAAAATTGATTTATTACAAATCAGCTTATTACAATTTTATCTTCTTGTCGTGTGCAATATTTATTCATTTTTAAACAACAATGTTGGAAACAAATTATTCGGTGGTCATATGTGCTGTGCCTCCTTTAACGTCCCAGGACAAATAAATTGGTTGTATGGAGATATTAACCTGTTTCCGACTGCCCGCCGCAGTTATACGGAGGCAGGCAGCCGCTCCCAGGCAAATCGCCGTAGCTGTATGTCGCTCTCGTGCACAAAGCTAGGGAGTGATCGCGCGCCGTCAGCGGTGCGCTCCAACCCCCTCTCGTCAGCAGGGAAGCCGATGCAGCGGGCAGGCGGCTCTAATTGCCGCCTGAGACCCTTGATCGCTCCCCGCTGAGAGAGAAGGACGGGCAGCTGTTGTAAACGCAACTGACTGTTCTTCTCTCTGGAAGGATCATAGAGCCCATGTGATCCTTCTATATAGGATCACATGTCTCTATGGTCATTTCAGAAGCCAAGCCCCCCCCCCAGTTAGAATCACTCCCCTAGGCTCACATTTAACCCCTCGATCACCCACAATGTTAACCCCTTCCCTGCCAGTGTCATTATTACAGTAACAGTGCATATTTTTAGCACTGATTTCTGTAGTAATGTCACTGGTACCCCCAAAAGTGTCAGAAATGTCAGTTAGGGGTCCGATCTGTCCGCCGCAATGTCGAAGCCCCGCAAAAAATTGCAAATCGCCGCCATTACTAGTAAAAAAAAGAAAAAACAATTAAAATTATATAAATCTTTCCCATAGTTAGTAGACGCATTAACTTTTGAGCAAACCAATCAAAATACGCTTATTGCAATTTTTTTACTAACAATATGTAGCAGAAAACAAATTGGCCTAAAATGTTAATAATTTTGATTTTTAAATTTTGTTTTGAGAAAGTCATAAAGCAGAATGTGAAAAAATTTTTTTTTTTTTAAAAATTGTCGCTATATTTTTGTTTATAGCGCAAAAAATAAAAATCACACAGGTAATCAAATACCACCAAAAAAAAGCACTATTTGTGGGGAAAAAATGACATCAATTGTATTTGGGTACAGCGTCGCATGACCGCGCAATTGTCCGTTAAATTAACGCAGTGCCGAATCGCAAAATAGGGCCTGGTCAGGAAGGGGGCAAATCCTTCCGGTCTTAAAATGGTTAATAAAGGGATGGAGGCACATCCCTGAGTGCACCAGCCCACATTCTATTTTGTTAGATACCAGAGTGTGGTTGTAAATGGTATTAATTCTGGACTTAGACCAATCACTAGTGGTGTACCATAAGGCTCTGTATTAAGTCCTGTTCTCCAGTTTTAATCTATATGTAAGTGATATAACTAAAATGTTTTTTTTTGGCAAGGTATGTCTTTTTGCTGATGTCACAATTGACAAATGTCGCTAATTTCTGAAGTCTCAAAATGCCCAACAAGCTAAATCCCATTCATTTTAAGGGCCCCATATGAGCGTTTTGTCGCCTAAAGCAAAACGACTGAAGTGCAAAAAAGTATATGAGCTTCTTTTTTGGCAGATTACAAGCGTTTTTGTTAGATGTCAATGCCTGCCTCCAAACACCTGCAAAAAATGCCTGAAAAAATGCCTGAAAACGATACGCTCAGGTGTGAATGGAGCCTAAAGGTGTCTGTAACATGGAACATGATTTGGCATTGATGGAAGATTGGTCAAAAAAGTGGCAACTGCAGTTCAATGTTTCTAAATGTAAAATAATGCACCTAGGGAAAAAGAACCCCTTGAGAGATAACAACATTGTGGGTACAGTGTTAGCCAGCTCTTCAGAACAAAAAAAATGTGTGACCAGGCAGGGGGAAACCAAACAGAATTCTAGGATGTATCACTAGAGGGATCATCAGCTGGAGGAAGGAGGTTCTGATTCCCCTTTATAGATCTTAAGTGAGACCTCATTTAGAATACTCTGTCCAGTTCTGAAGAGCTCACTTACAGGAAAATATTGATAAGATAGAACGAGTCTAGAGACGGGTAACAAAATTTGTGAAAGGTCTGAGAGATAAAACATATCAGGAGAGACTTCAGGAACTTAATATGTACAGCCTGGAGGAAAGAAGGGGAGACATGATTGAAACCTTTAAATACATGAAATGGGTGAATAAGGTTCAGGAGGGCAGTTTTTTCAATATAAAACCAAAATTAGGAAGAGGGGGACATGACCTCAAACTCACTGGAGGAAAGTTCAAAACGAATCTTAGAAAGTATTACTTTACTGAAATGATGGTCGTTGATGCTTGGAATAAACTTCCAGCAGAGGTAGGGAGCCAATCAACAGTAAATGGCTTTAAACAAGCTTGGGACAAACATAGATCTATACTCAGACAAAAAAGTTCCCAAAAAAAAACAAAACATGCCTAAAAAAACAAAAACAAACAGACTCAGTGGACCACTCAGTCTTTTTTCTGCCTTCACTTTTCTGTTTCTATTCCTCTCTTCTCAGGTTCTCCATTGGAGCTTCTGGCTCCTCCTACCCGCTGAGTGCCCTCTGTAGCAAGCTGATTGCCATGGGGGCACTGGTGCATGTTTGCTCCCAAGCTCTGCTCTGTGTGTCCATTGACACACACAGCGTGGCTTAGCCCCTCCCCCGCGCCCTCCTCACTGGCTTTGATTGACATCAGGGGGAGCCAATGGCTCCCCCTGATGTCAATAGAATGCATTCAGGTAAAACGAACAGATAAACTTTCAGCCTTTGGAACTACTTTAAAGCTGAACTATTTAAATATACACCTTAATAACTACAAGAGATATAAATACCCTTTGTGTGCACTAAATGTCTTTACAAAAACAGATGTTATTTTGTAAAAGTAGAAATGAAATCATCAATGTGCTGATACTGGACAAGTCATCCTGCACAATGAGAGAGTGCAGCAATGACTGGTCATTTTACATGAATCTCCTGCACAGAGTCAAAGTTTAACACTGAATTACAGCACAGATCTGCAAGAAATATAGAAAGCACACAAAGATTCAAGGAAGAATACGCATGCCTCTTGTATTTAGACATAACTTGCTTACCCCAAAGTTCAGCTTTAATTTTTCTTGACCAAAAAAACTTTAAGGCAACACGTTTGCTTTGGTGTTCCACAACATCTTATAGCCACTAGAAATGAAGAATAGAAGCTACAAGTCCTTCTAGTGAGAGCCAACATAGGGATTGTGATGGTGGCGGGTATCAGACCCCTGGCCTTCTCATCCAACACGTGACCAAAGACCAGGCAATCTCACACCCTGCCGTCACTTGCGTAACAATGCCACTCTCAGCTGCACCCGGCACACAGATTGTCCAGCTTGCGGGACCACAATCTAGATGCCAGCAGGCTGAGAGCAATTGTCAACGGGCTAATTAAACCATTAACCCTTTCTCTGCCACCACCTCTACGTTATATGAGCCCAGAGGATGCTCGTAATTTCAGAAATACCAATTATGACTTTAGAATAATCATCTGTAACACGCGTTGTCACCGCAGACAGGAGTGCCCAGAGGATTTATTCTACACAGTAGCGCTCTTCAAGAGACAGGTTCTTTTTTGTAGTTTGCGTTAAGAGCTTAGAGACAAAATTAACACTTTTCAAAATAAGGTTTAATTATAAAAAAAAGGTTAAAATTGGTGCAAATAAAGATATTTACAGAAAAATGGGTTACAAAGAAATAGAGACACAATTCAGCAATTTAGAAGAATAGATAAAGAATTAGAAATGAAATACTTCGCATCCAATGTCCCAAGTGTTTCAGAGTTTCAGAAGCTGAGCATGTGTGATCGGTCCTCAAACTTGAGAGATGTTACTTCGTTGATGTTAAACTGAGAACTGAGAAACTCATCAGCTTCTCTCTTTTTCTCTGACCCGCAGGGGGTGTCACCAGAGGTCCTTGACCAAAAAACACAGTGGCCATGGATGGCCCTACAGTTTAGACAATATCAAGGAACCTCTCGTTAAGACAGATTTATAACATAATTCATATCTTCCAATGTCTACCAGTTGCCTTCTTGAAACTGATATATTCTTGTGCAGTATTGAATTCTATTTTCATAGACACCAAACACATGTTATCTCCTAATAACCTCTGACCCGTAAGGCATCTGACAGCTAGCTTGTCTTCCATAGGAGCGAACGTGATCATGTATGATCTTAATTCATCGGTAGGTTATTTCTCATCCAAATATATACTTTCTAGAGACATATCTTGGCTGTGTTTACAATTATGAATTTGTGTGTGAATGTATTACAGTTCTAATGACCATCTGGGCTGTGTTTTATTTACGACCAAGCCTGGTCAGTCTTACTGTTTATGGCTTTACAACCTGGCCTGTCCTGTCCTTCCATCTGCCAGGCATCCGGTCTGCTGAGATAACAGCTTTTTTGAAGCTCGCATAATAATGTTAATTAGGGTAAGGTGGGGGCTGGTGAATGGAGTGACCTTTCGGTTTCTCTGCAATGGCTGCTCTCTCAAGCAAAATGGTTGCTTGCGACAGTTTTTAGGATACCCAGTGCACGATACCATTACAGGGATGTCAACCCCATTTGACAGCACTGAGCTAATCAGAGGAGGGGAAGGGACTCACTTAGTCTTCCATGCCATAAGGTATCTGGGTATTTATTTTGCTTTAGGAGGCTAAACAGAGCAGAAAGAGAGCGAAATAATTTTGAATTGATGACCTGTGTGAATTTTGGTATGCTGTTGAAAAAATAAGTTTTTGTTTTATAATAAACATTTAATACAAGGTGCACTCATGACATAGGATTTACAAAGCATTATGAATTTTCCAAATGGAGAAACAGCAGAATCTGTTTTCCTTCAGACCCTCGCTGTCTGATTGAAAGTTTAGTTGAGCCTTCTGAACAGGTTTGCAGAGAACAATGAAGGAGGTATGAGTCACTGCTGTGACCCATTCAATACTCTATTACTTTTCAGCTTGAGCTACTGATCTCTGTATAGAGGCTTTTTCATCAAATCAGATAAGGATAGTATGGAAAACATGGGGAGCCTAAAGCTCTACTTGTTGGCTGAAATAAGAAAAATAGTATTTAATTAATCATAATTAAAACAGATTAACAATGCAAAACCAGTTTTGGAAAATAATCAAACTGCCCTTCAGTAAACCACTGTGTAACACAGCAGACACTTACTAGAATAAATTGCATCTGCATGTTTCACTTACATCACAAATCCAAAAACAAATGAATTAATTTGTTCCTTGTTTTAGGGTCATGGTCCAAGCCAAAGTAAAAATATGTTTTTTAACTTTTAGTCTTGACGTGATAAAGGGAAAATATATACAGATCTTGTGATTCGTTTTTAGGACTACTACTTACTTTTCTTTTTATTAAAGCAAGTAAAACCTGCTGTTCGACATATCAATTATGGCTTTTTTATACCAGTACATACTCTTAAAGGAGCCTTTTTAGCTTGGGGGTGGTGTCTTAAGTTGCACAGGTGGTGGGGGTTGGTGGAATCGGTTACCTTTTTAACTTCACTGAAAGGTCAACATTTCATTTCTATCCAACGTAGCAGAACTGAGATGCTGTGACCAAAAGTGACTTCAGGTGAGCTCTGTTGTGAAAAATGCAGCATGTCTGTAGTGTTACACAACGCGTTACAACGCCCCTACAGGCAGCATTGTGGGGTGCACGGGGGAAGTTAGGAAATCGTTTCTGTGAAAATCATTGCAGCTCAACTGAACTTGTGTGATCAAGCCCCTCTAGCGTTGCTTGTTATATGCAGACCATTTTGTCTTTTTACTCATTGTTTTATGAGGGTGGTCCCTTCACCTGGTATGACTGTTGGTCTGTATATATAAATTCATTTATTTATATATCAAATTCAATGAGCTCCTTGTGCGGTTTTGTTCTTTACTTACACCCACAGGATTTTCATGATGAAGCATAAATGGCAGAGACCTTGAGCCAAGTACTGTACCATTACAATGAGTGAACATCTGCAGCAAGTTCAAAGCTTTCTAGGGACATGTTTGTTTTCATAGACTTTTCTCCACCAGGATACATTCTCTATTTACGTATTGCTCAGCACTCCCGTGTAGCGCTATGTGAGATGCGACAATTCTACAGCAGAGTATATATATGTTGGAAGGCATTGTTTTAGTCATATGATAACAATGGTGACATCATGGCACTCATGCTTCTAAAGTCTAAATATAATGCTGAGAATTGTACATCTGCAGTTTGTGTTAGATGTATTATATATTTAACAGAACCTTTGTCTGCATGCGGTACAAAACATTCTGCTCCTGGGGTTACATAATCATAGACACCACTCCACCCCACAACCTCACGTCTTCACTTCCTTTAAGGTTTATTTGACCTCACCAAAATTAGGCCACGTATGATGAGAAAAGAGCTCCTCCAGTCAAACTATGTCTTAAAGTAGGCCTTCTAGCAGCATTAAAATGTTTGCTCCATCAATTGGAGGAATTTTTTAACTTGTATTTATTAAAATGTATATGTTTTATACCGTTGTGATTATGAGTACCTGATGGGGGGAGTTCAACACCTTTAAAGTCCCTGTTTTCCTTAACCATTTTCCTATTGACTCTTTTTGGGCTGTGGTGTTGACCGGATTGGCTCTGGCATATATATATATATATATATATATATATATATATATATATAATTTTCTTTTTTTTTTTTTAGGGTTTATTTGACCTGACCAAAATTAGGCCATGTATGAGGAGAAAAGAGCTCCTCCAGTCAAACTATGTCTTAAAGAGGACCTTCTAGCAGCATTAAAATTCTTGCAGGAAGACATTCCTTACTTGTCAAAGTATCCAGCAACAGTGTAGTTTCTCAAAAAAGCACATTTTATCATTGAAGAGTAGTCTAAAAAGCAAATGCTGACCCTGAGTTAAGTTTGGTTCACACCTAGGCAGGTTGCAGTGCTGATGCATATTCGAGGTGCATTTTGCATTTTTCAATACACGTTTTTGATCTATTGAAGCCTATGAAACCAAAAACACAACCTGCTGGTCCCTGGCCCTTTCCATAAAATGTACAGATGTGAATGTGACCAATAGGAAACCATGTTATATGGACTTCAGTGTGTTTCTGCAAAACTGAAAATGCACTAAAAAATACATAGTTGTCAACCAGGCCTAATGCATGACCAAAGATGGCTCCATGCTTCTAGAGAGAAAAGCAGATAAAGGCATTATTACGTAGAGTATTCTAAGTTGGCCATACATTTAGTGAAATAACCGTTAGGCAGAGCATACACTGACTGAAATTTGGCCGGTCCAGCTGGGACCAACCAAATTTCCATCAGTGTGTGGATTCCCGATGATTGACAGAAGTCAGCTGTTTAATGGCCTACTGTTGAAGAGACATGTTGGAAAATTTTCCTCTGAACAGCAGTTAACGGTGTTAGAATACAAGGTGGATGTACCAAAACTGGAAAGTGCAAAATTTGGTACAGCTCTTTTTTTGTGTCGAAAGGTTAATTCACCAAGTTGAAGTTAGAAGCTGACTGGCTACCATGCACAGCTGCACCACATTTTGCACTCTCCAGTTTTAGTAAATCAACCCCACAGCGTCCTGGTCGGGGGATCCCTCTGTTCACCATGTTTGTGTGGATGAAGGTATGTGTCAGCGGGCTGAGCAAAAAAAAAAATGTATATGGCCAGCTTTACACTTGCACATTACGTGAGTAGAAAATTCTATTGCATGAAGACCTCAGCTGCCCATGTTAGATGGTCATCTCACAACCATTTCTTTTATCTGTGCACTGCAAATCCAGATCCTATAGATTTAGTCCTTTGGCCAAATGTCTAGAACTGGTTATATAAGTCTAAATTTGAGTCCTTTTCTGGCAGGAATGAACGGCTTTAGGTACACCTTGAGTCCCTTTTTATGCAATGGATGTCTCTATTTTTGTAGTGTCCATTATAAGATATACAGCATTTTTACAACTATAGGGACGTTGACAACATTGTATACGTAACATGCATTTTACAGTAAAGGTCAGCACTGTAGGACATCCTTTACACTGCCTTATATGTAGTCCTTGCAGTTCCCATATCAATATGCAGTTTATTTTTCTTACCTTCCCAATCCTAAAGTATACTTTGATTAGAATTTTAATGTAATCAGGGAAGTACACAAACTTCTTAGTTTGATGCTATTTCTGTTTTGTCTCCTGATTGCACTAAAGATGCTTGTGTCTGTTTCATAAGTGCATACATCTCTGAGTATGAGCCCCCTGCCAATGTTCATAATATGGCAAATACCACTTACATGCAGTCAAAGCTTAAAACTGTCTTCCAGCCACTGACCATACACCTCGGTTATTTTGGTTTCTAGCCCAGACCAACATAACAGTGTGTGCTGTTGCAAATGCATCCTGCATGGCACATTTCCATTCTAAACAGAATGAGTCCAAGATATTTCCTTAAAAAATATGATCTACTATTCATGTGCTTTTAAGTATATCTGCCCAGAAAAATGTCTCTGGTGCTATTCAGAATTAGGACAACAGTCTCATTTAATTGTCATATACTTATATGTGATTGTGCTGGATATTTACAATTTGCATAAAATCATTAATTTGTTTACTGCCTTAATAAATGAGCCAATGTGTCTTATTTATAGTTCCATTTCATTTTTTAACCATCTAAGGATTTTGTTCTAAAAACATATACAAATGTTTTTAGGATGCATCTCTTACATTCTGCTCCTCTCCCAGATAGATGTCCTCCTGGACAGAAATGAGGCAGGAGCTCTATTTGACTTTCAAATTCTTTATTTGTAAATGTAGCATTAAAAGATAGAACATTCAAACATATTTGTACAAACAAGAAGGTGTACAGACAAAGGTTAAGACCGCATTCACACTGAAGCGGCACGACTCCTGCACGACTTCGGGGGCGACCTGTGAAGTCCCGTGCACCCCGACTTCGGCGCGACTTGCACGGACTTCACATAATTGAAGTCAATGCAAGTCACTCCGAGGTCGCCCCGAAGTAGTACAGGACCCTTTTTCTAAGTCGGAGTGACTTGTGTCGCTCCTATTAGAACGGGTCCTGTAGCAGTGCATGGACCACGATGGACCGCGACTTGTGAGGCTGACAAGTCGCCTGACAAGTCACGGTAGTGTGAATGGAGCCTAATAGACATTATTGTCATTGTGGTAGGTATCTTCAAGATGACGTGACACAAGCTGGACAATTACTGGTGCAAGGAGATTGTTTCAAGGTATCACTACTCCAGAATGGGAGGTTTTTAGATATATCAATGATGATATTTTAGTGGGGTATGGTGGGAAGGAAGGGAAGAGAGAGGAACAGGGAAGAGAGGAAAAAAAGGAATATTGGGGGATAAGTAGCTCTATATGACTTTCTGCAGAGTCTGACATACAGTGTGAGAAACTCACAGTGTGCGGTGAAATTAGAATACGCAGTTTTAATACAGGACAGGGGCCTTTACATCTGTGCAAAACTGAAGGTAAGGCTTCTGTTCTTCTTTTATGTTTCACTGATTTTTTAATGTCATTTAACCACTTCAGCTCCAGCAGGTTTATCCCCCTTCATGACCAGGCCATTTTTTTGTGATACAGCACTGCACTACTTTAACTGACAATTGCACGATCATGTGACACTGTACCCAAATAACATTAATATCTGTTTTCCCCTTAAATAGAGCTTTTTTTTGGTGGTATTTGATCACCTCTGTGGTTTTTATTTTTGCGCTATAGACAACAAAAGAGCGACAATTCTGAAGAAAAATAAATAAATATATTTTTTACTTTCTGCTATAAAACATACCCAATAAAAAAATGTAAAAAAAATCAAATTCTTCAATTTAGGCCAATATGTATTCTGCTACACGTCCCAATAAGTGTATATTGATTGGTTTGCGCAAAAGTCATTGCCTCTACAAACAATAGGATAGATTTATATAATTTTTATTTTTTTACTACTTATGGCGGCGGTCAGCGATTTTTAGCGGGACTGTGACATTGCGGCGGACAAATCTGACACTAAGTGACACTTTTCGGGGACCAGAAAAATGCACTCTCACTGTAGTACTACTAATAATAATAATACTAATGACACTGACAGGGAAGGGGTGATCAAAGAGTTAAATGTTCTTCTAGGGAGTGCTTGCTACTTGTGTGGGGGATGCTTTGTCTGGGGAAGACAGAGATCCGTGTTCCTGCTTAGCAAAAACACAGGATCTCCATCTTCCCATTTGACAGAAGGGTAATCTGCCTTGTTTATATAGGCAGATTACCGTTCTACCTCTCTCGGAAACCATCTCTGGGTGCCAGCAAACATCAGGTCCGCCAGACCAAACCCAGTGGTAGCAGGGTCTCCAGCGGCACGGATGCGCGCCCCAAACCCGGAAATAAAAAAGACTTACAGGTACGTGATTTTGCGTGGAAGTGCCGCCCTGCCACAGTATATGTACGTGGGGCAATCCTAAAGCGGTTAATGACATTTAGAAAACAAAAAACAAAAATTGAACAAAAAGTCCAATTCCACAAATGCATGACATAGAATACATGGAAGATAGTCATAAAGAAAGTACGATTTACCTACTGATAGTGCAAGTATAAAGGCCAAACATAAAACAGTCACAGTGACAGACAGACATTGACCTTTTCAAAGAGTTAGACCTATGTGAGAATTCCTTAGAAGCTGATTTGCGGATGAGCCCAAGAAAGTTTGCGCTTTTCTTTGTGATGGCTTTTAAATTGCTAACTATGTTAGTCCCATCGGTGGAAGTTGGCTGTAAAGAACATTAGGTTGGAGCTCTCCCATTGTTGGTCATTGACAGCAACAAAGCATTAGGTTGAGGTAGCAACCCAGGAATTAGCCAACATTGGGACTGGCAGCTCAGGAATAAAACCACTAAAGGTCAGAATGGGGTTATAAACATTAGTCCAGACTAGCAGCAGTTTCAGATTGTAGGTCACAAGCCAAAGGTCAAAGCCAGAAAGCATGTTTTAGTTACTGTCATGCCTGATGAATCAGTCTCGGTGGAGGCCCCTATGGAACTTGTTACCAATCAGCATGGAGAAATGGTAAATTGTGCTATGGGTAACGTGTGTTTTCAATGAGTACATATTATGAAGATATTATTGCAGTTTACCTGAATCATAGTTTTGTTGTGGTTTTTCACAACCTTACATGCATGCTTTTCTTCCATATTTTTGTTATTGTATCAAATATAGAGAATTGTAAAATAACCATTAGATGAAGCTCTGTAACAAATTGTAATAGCTGTTTCTCTTTGTTCTACAACTGTTGAAGTTAGAAATCAACCACATAGGGTAGTTTATTGTTTTCAGTGGGTTGGCAGACACATAGGTGTTGATTTGCTAAAGGCAAATAGGATGTACACTTTGTAAGGGAACTTTTCCTTAGCTTAGTGAATGAAGTGAAGCTCTGATGATTTCCATCATCCAATCATGCCCGGTGCCTTTTTTTTTCTTGAGCATGATTGGGTACTCTGTGCTTGTGAATTTACACCACAATCATTAACCAATTGATGCCCTCCCATAACCATGCCCGCTGCGGCGCGCTCTGTGATCGTTGTGTCCGAAGGACACAGCTGATCACAGATCGAAGTAAAGGGCCAATCACAGTGGCCCTTTAACACATGATCAGTGGTGTCCAATCACAGCTGATCACAATGTAAACACACTTGCCGGTTATTGGTATTCCTTTCCTCACGCGAGAGCTGGTAACCGGCAAGTGTGAAAGGGGATATCTACACGGTTAATCAGGGCACTGATCATTATTGTCCTGATTATCAGTGCAGACCCCTACTGTGCCCATCTGTGCTACTAATCAGTGCCCATCAGTGCTGCCTAGCAGTGCCTCCTATTAGTGCCCAATAGTGCCACCTATCAGTGGCCATCAGTGCTGCCTATTAGTGCCCACCAGTGCCTCCTCATCAGTTCCCGCCAGTGCTCCATCATCAGTGCTTTTTTTTAGCTCTATATTCAAATATCCTTGTTTTTTATTTTTTATTTTTTTATTCTGTAAACAGAATCGAACATTTCCTTCTTTCCCTTTTCAGTACTTTACCCTAATTCAGCCCATACCTTCTTTTTAGTAGTGGGCAATGGTTAGTATTTATGTAAGGAATTTATTGTTGTCTTTGTTTCCCTTGGGCGGATTTGCCTCCATTCATATGTGGTCACTAAAAAAATAGGTAAAAAGAATCTCTCCAGTGGTGACATACAGTAGAGTTAATAAGTGTTCTATTCTGTCTTTGTCCTTTTTTAGGAGATTTTGTCTGAGATTCTCCTTGCTTTCTGTGTATTCACTGGAACAGGAAGACAGAGTGACACAAAGCAATAAATTCTGCCAGGGGACGTAAACATTTCCTATTGTTCCTAATGATGTTGGACTTTTACTTTCAAAAAGATATATCCATGTATGCAAAGCCCAACTCCAGGAATTGTTTTCATTCAGCCTGCCAGTTTATTTTGATTCCTTCATCCACGCTATACAGCACAGGTGAACAGATTTCCCACAGTGGCTATTTTATGTTGACAGCTGGCAGGGCTGTCAAAACAGCCGAATAGCTGCAGCATTTGATTGGATGCAGCCTCTGTTCTGTTCAAATTTTTCAGCAGGGTCCTTGAACGATAGTGGATTGAACCATCATTTTTTTGCTGAGTAGAGCAAGGCCAGCAGGGCCACCCATCGAGCAAATTGCAGCTGGTTCCTCAAAAAATGGTTAAAAGTCCCAAAGTGTATGGGCAGCTTTAGGCCCCTTTCACACGGGCTTTCCAATCAGGTCCTCTTGTCAGATTTTCAGGCGGACCTGATCGGACGCTCCATGCACCTCTATGGAGCAGCAGATGTCAGCGGTGACATCTCCGCTGACACCCGCTGCTCTCCGATCCAATCCTGTCCATGAAATCCAGACAGGTGGAAACCCTATTTTGCATCCGTCTGGAGGATCGGATGGGATAGGATCGGATGAAAACAGACAGGCGGTCCGTTTTCATCCGATCTCACATAGAGGAGAGCGGGGATCTGATAGGTCTGTCTCTGCACACAGAGCGGAGATGGACCTGTCAGCCGCCTTCTCAGCGGGGATCGGCGGATTGATCCCCGCTGAGCAAAAAAGAGTCCGCTGGGTGCAAAGCCCGTGTAAAAGGACCCTTAGAAAAAATAATCTACATTTGCAGTGGGCCCCACTCCGCATACTACAGGCAGGGCCGGATTAAGAGCATCATGGGCTTGGTGCTGAGGATTTTGAAGGGCCTTAAGGGCCGTGCCTTGGCATGCACCCAGAGGAGGAAGGGTGCAGCCATGCATGCCTAATTCCACATGGGATGCTGTCTCTGAAGCCCATAAACACATCCATGCATCGGCAACTGTCCCTCCTTGTCCGGCCTTCGTGCTGTGTGGGGAGGTTCTGAGGGAGCTGCTTGGGGAAGCGAGCATAGAAGCCAGACTTCTGTGTTTACAAGTGACAGAAGAGCGGTAACAGTGAATATGGCCAACCTGGGGCCTATATAAAGGTAGGGGCCTGGAGCTGCAGCTCCAATAGCCCCTACGTTAATCTGGCCCTGACTACAGGGGTTAAAAGTTCTGATCTATAGAGTGTACAAGAACAGGCATTGCTACCCTAAACCCCGCTGCAGCACTGCCCTCTTCTTCCTGAAGGTGTGGTCTTTGGGTGGTCCCTCAGCATTATCGCCTGTATTGCAGGGCTATTAACATCGTATTGTAATTGGTGGGGATGAATGTGCAACCACAGCCAGGAGCACCCTAGAGAATAGGCTGCAGTGGACTGGTTGCACTGCTGGGAGACCTTGATTAAGTTTGTAAGAAGGTAGGTATTAATTTCTTTTTCCAGCACTCTTACACATAGTAAGCATTTAACCTTTGCGGTGCTGGGGTCCCCACTGCAAAGATAGATTTTTTTTTTTTTTTAATTCCTGAAGTTTGACTTTAAAAATTACCTTAAACTGAAAATGACTAAAGAGGCATTGCTGCTCTGAAACAATACATACCTCTTTGTGTAACTATTCCATGTCCTCATTAACTGAAACAGTTTCTTCTACTCTCTATACTATAGGTCTACAGAAATAAATGTTGATGTAGTAATTGCAGCGACCTACATAGCATTCCTCTTAGTCAAGTGTCTGTGGTTCAGGAGTTGCATCATTTTGAGGATTAATTTATTTTATGTAACAGTCTGAGGCAGAGATAATTGCAGCATCATTCCAGAGATCTAAAAAAAATGTAAATTAATTGGCTTAATACAATGCTCATCACTGATATGTTTTGTTCTTTTTATATCTAACATTTGTTTAATTTTATGAAGGTAGATTTGTAAATATTAAGCATTGCTGCCAACATTTAAATTAACTCGAAAACTCAAAACATTAACCCCTTGAGGACTAAACCTTTTTCTGACACTTGTTGCTTACAAGTTAAAATCAGTATTTTTTGCTAGA
Organism: Pelophylax lessonae; assembly: GCF_965119305.1. Lineage (NCBI taxonomy): Eukaryota > Metazoa > Chordata > Amphibia > Anura > Ranidae > Pelophylax > Pelophylax lessonae. The sequence goes on from NC_138770.1 coordinate 267,793,467, forward strand.
AAATTACTTAGAACCCACAAACATTATATATATATATATATATATATATATACATACAGTGCCTTGCGAAAGTATTCGGCCCCCTTGAACTTTGCGACCTTTTGCCACATTTCAGGCTTCAAACATAAAGATATACAGTAAAACTGTAATTTTTTGTGAAGAATTAATTGGATATTTCAAACTTTGTTAACAAATAAAAAACTGAAAAATTGGGTGTGCAAAATAATTCAGCCCCTTTACTTTCAGTGCAGCAAACTCTCTCCAGAAGTTCAGTGAGGATCTCTGAATGATCCCATGTTGACCTAAATGACTAATGATGATAAAGAGAATCCACCTGTGTGTAATCAAGTCTCCGTATAAATGCACCTGCACTGTGATAGTCTCAGAGGTCCGTTTAAAGTGCAGAGAGCATCATGAAGAACAAGGAACACACCAGGCAGGTCCGAGATACTGTTTTGGAGAAGTTTAAAGCCGGATTTGGATACAAAAAGATTTCCCAAGCTTTAAACATCCCAAGGAGCACTGTGCAAGCGATAATATTGAAATGGAAGGAGTATCAGACCACTGCAAATCCACGAAGACCTGGCCGTCCCTCTAAACTTTCAGCTCATACAAGGAGAAGACTGATCAGAGATGCAGCCAAGAGGCCAATGATCACTCTGGATGAACTGCAGAGATCTACAGCTGAGGTGGGAGACTCTGTCCATAGGACAACAATCAGTCGTATACTGCACAAATCTGGCCTTTATTGAAGAGTGGCTAGAAGAAAGCCATTTCTTAAAGATATCCATAAAAAGTGTCGTTTAAAGTTTGCCACAAGCCACCTGGGAGACACACCAAACATGTGGACGAAGGTGCTCTGGTCAGATGAAACCAAAATCAAACTTTTTGGCAACAATGCAAAACGTTATGTTTGGCGTAAAAGCAACACAGCTCATCACCCTGAACACACCATCCCCACTGTCAAACATGGTGGTGGCAGCATCATGGTTTGGGCCTGCTTTTCTTCAGCAGGCACAGGGAAGATGGTTAAAATTGATGGGAAGATGGATGGAGCCAAATACAGGACCATTCTGGAAGAAAACCTGATGGAGTCTGCAAAAGACCTGAGACTGGGAGGGAGATTTGTCTTCCACAGTGGCGGCTGGTGAAGTTTTAAGATGGTGGGGTGCAAGACCCCGCCCTTCCATTTTGACCCCTCCCATTTCTCAGAAGCCCCACCCCTTATAGACTCCACCCATTTTGTCCCCTGTATTTTGCTTGCGTGAACAAATTCTCCCAATATATCACATATAAAGGGGTCCATCAGTACTAGTATATCCCATAATAGGGAGCAGGGGCCGTATTATGGGATATACTGTGAGAGACACCCTATTATGGGATACACTGACTGAGAGTGGCACAAACCCCACAGTACAGGCCCCCTAGCACAAACCCCACAGTACAGACCCCCTAGCACAAACCCCACATTACAGGCCCCCTAGCACAACCCCCACAGTACAGGCCCCCTAGCACAACCCCCACAGTACAGGCCCCCTAGCACAAACCCCACAGTACAGGCCCCCTAGCACAAACCCCACAGTACAGACCCCCTTGCACAAACCCCACAGTACAGGCCCCCTAGCACAAACCCCACAGTACAGACCCCCCTAGCACTAATCCCACAGTACAGACCCCCTAGCACTAATCCCACAGTACAGACCCCCTAGCACCAACCCCACAATACAGGCCCCCTAGCACAAACCCCACAGTACAGGCCCCCTAGCACTAATCCCACAGTACAGACCCCCTAGCACAAACCCCACAGTACAGGCCCCCTAGCACAAATCCCACAGTACAGGCCCCCTAGCACAAACCCCACAGTACAGACCCCCTAGCACTAATCCCACAGTACAGACCCCCTAGCACTAATCCCACAGTACAGGCCCCCTAGCACAAACCCTGCAGTACAGGCCCCCTAGCACTAATCCCACAGTACAGGCCCCCTAGCACAAACCCCACAGTACAGGCCCCCTAGCACAAACCCCACAGTACAAGCCCCTTAGCACAAACCCCACAGTACAGGCCCCCTAGCACAAACCCCACAGTACAGACCCCCTAGCACAAACCCCACAGTACAGATCCACTAGCACAAACCCCACAGTACAGGCCCCCTAGCACAAACCCCACAGTACAGACCCCCTAGCACAAACCCCACAGTACAGACCCCCTAGCACAAACCCCACAGTACAGACCCCCTAGCACAAACCCCACAGTACAGGCCCCCTAGCACAAACCCCACAGTACAGGCCCCCTAGCACAAACCCCACAGTACAGACCCCCTAGCACAAACCCCACAGTACAGGCCCCCTAGCACTAATCCAACCCCCCCTGGCAAAGACCACTCACCTTGACGCCGTCACTCCAGTGGGCCTCTGAGGGTCTCAGCGCAGCACAGCGAACCAGACTTGCCAGAATCCAGAAGAACTAAAGAGATGAGACAGCCTCTTGTTTGTTTTCTTCAGAAGAAGGTGGACCTTGTGATAAATAAGGAGAAAGCAGCAATAAGTGGCCCCTCCAAAACACCTCCCAGAGGCTCCTGGGGGGGCACCAGAGAGCTACAGGGTGCAGTGAGACCTCCTAACAGACTGTGCAGATGTGGGGGACAAAACCAGACTGCCTAATCCTGCAGGGTCTCACAATGGCAACCCCCTCCAGTGACCTGACCAGCTTGTCTGCCGTGCCCCCCCCCCAATCAATGCAGTGACCTGACCAGCTTGTCTGCCATGCCCCCCAAATCAATGCAGTGACCTGACCAGCTTGTCTGCCGTGCCCCCCCCATCAATGCAATCCAGCGTGCGTGCGTGCCCTGACCCCTTCAAAGCAGTGTGTGGGCCAGGCCGGCCCCCTTGCCCCCCCCGAGGCATCACTAGTTACCAGACACTTACCTCATTGACAATCACACACACTGCTGCCATTACCGCTGACGCTGAGTTGGCCGGTTCACTCACTACACAAGGTGCAGTGAGATTAGGAGGCAGATGTGGGGGACAAAAGCAGACTGCCTAATCCCTGCAGGGTCTCACAATGACCTGCCCAGCTTGTCTGCCGCTACCGCCCCTCCCCCATCAATGCAATCCAGCATGCGTGCGTGCCCTGGCCCCTTCAAAGCAGTGTGTGGGCCGGGCCGCCCCCCCCCCTGAGGCATCACTAGTTACCAGATACTTACCTCACTGACAATCACACACTGCTGCCGTTACCGCTGACGCTGAGTTGGCCCGGGTCACTCACAAGACGAACAGGTCCCTCTCCTCTTCTGTCTTCTTCCACTGCTGGCTCTCTCTGATCTGACAGCGCCGGCGGGCGGGAAGGAGATGACGTGCGCCGGGACGCACGCACCGCCCCCACGCGTCACGTCATCTGTGATGTCCTCTTGTGTGATTGGTCCAGACTGGAGTCTGGACCAATCACAGCCAGGACATCACGAAAGTGGGGAGTGTCCGGGCGCATTGCTCTGCGCCCCGATGACCCCCAGAAGGCCGCAAATCGACGCCTCTGCCCGCCCCATGCGGGGTGAAAAAACCCCACCCCTCCATAGAAACCAATAGGTCCGGTGCCCCTAGTGGGCTGAAAATTGATTTTTTTTTAATCTTTTTTTTTCTGGCCACAGATTGGGGGGGGGGCAGCGCCCTTGCGCCCCCTATAGACCGGCCGCCACTGGTCTTCCAACAAGACAATGATCCAAAACATAAAGCAAAATCTACATTGGAATGGTTCACAAATAAACATATCCAGGTGTTAGAATGGCTAAGTTAAAGTCCAGACCTGAATCCAATCGAGAATTTGTGGAAAGAACTGAAAACTGCTGTTCACAAACTCTCTCCATCCAACTTCACTGAGCTCGAGCTGTTTTGCAAGGAGAAATGGGCAAAAATTTCAGTCTCTCGATGTTCAAAACTGATAGAGACATACCCCAAGCGACTTACAGCTGTAATCGCAGCAAAAGGTGACGGTACAAAGTATTAACTTAAGGGGGCTGAATAATTTTGCACGCCCCATTTTTCAGGTTTTTTTTTGTTAAAAAAGTTTTAAATATCCAATAATTTCGTTCCACTTCATGATTGTGTCCCACTTGTTGTTGATTCTTCACAAAAAATTACAGTTTTATATCTTCATGTTTGAAGCCTGAAATGTGGCAAAAGGTCGCAAAGTTCAAGGGGGCCAAATACTTTCGCAAGGCACTGTGTATATATATATATATATATATATATATATATATATATATATATATATATATATATATATATATATACTTTTTTTTTTTTCTTTTAGCAGAGACCCTAGAGAATAAAATAATGGTCATTGCAACATTTTATGGCACCCTGTATTTGCGCAGTGGTCTTTCAAACACAATTTTTGGGGAAAAAATAAAAATTACACTTTCATAAGTAAATAAAAAAATAAACAGTAAAGTTAGCACACTTTTTGTTATATAATGTGAAAGATGATGTTACCCAGAGTAAATAAATAGTGGAATGGCGACAAGCTACGGTACTTTAATATCACCCTTTAAACATTTTTAAAGGTTACTGAGGTGGTCCAGTGCTAGAATTATTGCTCTCGCTCTAATGATTGTGGCAATACCGCACATGTGTGGTTTGAACACTGTTTACATTTGCAGGCGCAATTTACGTATGCGTTTACTTCTGCACGCTAGCACAGAGGGATGGGACGCTTTGAATCTTTTTTTTCTTTTAAATATATATATATATTTTTTTATCACTTTTATTGCTCTCACAAGGATCGTAAACATCCCTTGTGACAGCAATAGTCGCATGTCAGATATTTTTTTTGAGAGTTCTGGGGTCTATAAGACCCCAAATTCCTACTTTGCACTTAAAAGCTTTCAAAACGCCAACTTAGGCTATTTTGAATACTGACATTTTTTTAAAATCTGGCACCTTTTAAGGCTCCAGTAAACCAGGAGTGATGTCATGACATTGTTTCTGGGTTACTAGATCCGAGACCCGATCAAAGCCGTTTCCAGCTTTGTTCGGGTCTCCAGCTAGCCGGCGGACATGACGGCTGGTCGCTTGGGCCTTCCGTTGCTTGTAATAACAGCTGAGCGGCTGCTTAGCCGCATGGGTTGTTTTTACAAGAATGTTGACCGTCGGCTCTAAAAAAATGGTACCACCCCGGTATAACCCCTTGAAGCAGAAGGCTGCATATTTGCCACCTAAAGGGGTTAAATAAAATTATACCTTTGGAAGAAAAAGGTAAAGCTTTACATGTCCACCAAGAGAACTGGCTTTGAGAGCAGGGCATGGTGTTCTATTTCTTTAATTCATTTATGGTGTGGTTAAATGCCAACTCCAGGAATTAGGAAAATAGTTACCCCAGGGAATACATGTACAAGCGTTGTTACGTACCCTATCCCCTGCTCCAGTCAGTTCCTGTGCTGCCCCATTATCCCCAAAGTTCCAAATTGTAGGTGGCCCTCAACGTCATCATGCACAATGCAGGGCCATTACCCCCTATTGCACATGGTGGGGGCCAGCGGGCGATTGCGGCTGAAAGTGCCTTAGAGAAGAGGTTGAGGGGGACTGGTTGCGCTGCTGGGCAAAGTCTGCTAGAGCGTGGATTAAGGTACATATTTACTCCTTATTTTGGCACCCCTACACATGTAAGCATTTAAAGTGTTTGTTACCCCAACATTTCATATTCCTGATATGTGCCTGCTGTACCATGTACTTGTATGAGAAAGTATCCTATTCTCTTTGTATTGCTTCCTTCATGGGAAATCCCTGGTTTTTCTGCCAGTCCCTCTGCTTTCCTATTACATACTGACCACACTAAGCACGAGAGCACACTGTGGTCTGTTCTCTAGCTGTGCTGGGAACTCAGTGTTCTCTACTCTAATGATTCGACTTGTCCTGACATGCCTCCCCAGCACAGCCTTTCACTGGGAAGCTCCGTGTCATGTTGTTTCTCCTCCCCCCAGCTCTTATGCAGCTGAGAATAGAGAGAATGTTATCACTTAGTAGCATGTAATGTCAGGCTGCGGCTGTCAAAGCCGGCAGAATATTAGCATGCATAAGGAAGGGGATATATTCCAGAGATAAAGCTATAATCCTGCCACTTTATAAAACCATGGTCCGCCCACATCTGGAGTACTCTGTCCAGTTCTGGGAGCCAGGATTCTCAGGTACAATCCTGAGAAAGGATGTGCTGGAACTGCAGAGAGTCCAGAGAAGGGCAACTAAACTAATTTGGGGATTGGAGGACCTTAATTATGAGGAGTGATTACAAGCTCTTAATTTATTCTCCTTGGAGAGGAGACGCCTGAGAGGGGACATGATAGCAATCTACAAATACCTCAATGGCGATCCTAGCATAGGTAGAAAACGATTTAGTCTCAAAGAGTGTAAAAGGACACGTGGCCACACAATGAGATTAGAGGAGAGGCGGTTTAACCTTAAGCTACGTAAGGGTTTCTTCACTGTAAGGGCGGTGAGAATGTGGAACTCTCTTCCACAATTGGTGGTAGCTGCGGGGAGTATGGCTACTTTTAAAAGACTTTTGGACGTACATCTCAAAGATCATAACAATCAGGGGCATGGGAAATGATCAGGCCACTGACACACACACACCTGTACAGGTTGAACTGGATGTACTAATGTCTTTATTCAATCTCAACTACTATGTAACTTATAAAAAAAATGGAAAAAAGGTATTTATCATGTATTTTTTTACCTATACACAAATGTTTTGCTTTACATTTCTATTTTACACCGATTGGGTTGTTTTACAAGGCAATCGTTTACAACCAAGTAATGCACAAGGTCGGTGCTGCCCTTCTCTTGTTGTCTTTCCGTGTTTTGGAATACCCTCGGTCCTGAGGGGGCAGCAAGACCACCTCATCTATGCTAAAAAGACCATTCAGACCACTCACCTTCCCGCATACCACCTGAGCGCAGGAGAGATACTGTTTTTGGGATTGTTTACAATCACATTAATGCTTGCAGTGCTGGGAGGAAGGAGGTAACTTCAAAAGGTAGATTTTGTTTTCAGGTTCTTGGACTTGGGTTTAATGCATAAAAGGTAGTTTATGGTCAGTTTCTTCAGTCCTGAGGGCCGGGGCCATTGCAAGGTCAGAGATATCCATTGATAAAACCTTTACACGTGGGTCTGTACTCGGACCTCGTACTCTAGTGTAGTACAGGTGGTCCCCGGGTTACAAACGAGATAGGGACTGTAGGTTTGTTCTTAAATCGAATTTGTTTGTAAGTCGGAAAAAGCACATTTTCTAAGTTTATCTCTAGCCAAAACAATAATTTTTAAGTTTTTTGGATAGCATAGGGAAGGGTTATTACCCCTGTACCATTTGTTTTGCTGTCTGTGCCCCTGTTCAGAAGATTTCACCTCACTTTCTGTCCATATGACAACTGGATTTTGAGAATTTGGGGTTTTTGTGGAAACAAGGATTGATGGTAAAGCCTCAGAGGAGACACCTTTGTCCCATGAGAACTCTTACAGGAGTGAATTTCCCTTCCTAAGGGTAGATTTCTCCTCACTTCCTGTTGTCTCCCTCCATTTGTAAGTAGCAGTTGTTGGTAAGTCGGATGTTTGTAACCCGGGGACTGCCTGTACATTCCATGTAGGCAGCAGTGCAGATGTCACCTAGTTGTGACGGAGTCCACAAAGCTGAATGTGGTAGGCCTTCCAGATTTCACTGGAGTGCTTAGAAAATGAAAAGAAGCCTCTGCTGGCTGGAAACAATTAGGTTTGCCATTATCCAATTATTGCATCACTTTAATTTTATGAGCAGATTCACAAGGTGTACATGGCTGAGAAATCTTCCGGGCAGGTATGGAATGTTTTTGTACTGATTTTCTGTGAATACATAAACTGAGTATTCTGTCAAAAATGAATACAGGCCGGAGATTTCATTGAAGCTTCAACTAGGCAAACAGCTGCCTTGTGCTGCTGAGGTAGCATTTTTGCTGTGACATGTTAAAGCATAACCCGCACATTGCTAGGGCAAATATTCTTTATGTAAAATATGCTGTGGAATTCTTGGCATTTATGATAAAGTACATTACATGTGTGGTTGTATAATACCTTGTAGTAGAATTTTGTACATGTGTGAACTTATGGATTCCATCTAGTAAAAATGTAGTTCAGCATGAACACACTGTAAGATTAGTCTCTGTTTTGCTGGTTGCAGGCTATACCGTCTGATCAGATGAAGGGAGGACTGAGGTCTTTTGGCCTGGGAGGCGAACCTAATTAAATTGGCCCGTTAACCACTTCTGGACCGGAAGCTTTTACCCCCTTAATGACCAGGCCATTTTTTGGGATTCGGCACTGCGTTATTTTAACGGACAATTGCCAGTCGTGTGACGCTGTACCCAAATAAAATTGATGTCCCTTTCCCCACACAAATAGCGCTTTCTTTTGGTGGTAATTGATCACCTGTGCGTTTTTGTTTTTTTTTGCGCTATAAACTAAAAAAGAGAGACAATTCTGAAAAAAAAAAAAAAACATTATTTTCACTTTCTGCTATATAACATTCCCCCAAAAAAATTAAAAAATCAAATCTTTTCATCATTTTAGGCCAGTTTGTATTCTGCTACATATTTTTGGTAAAAAAAAAATTGCAATAAGAGTATTTTGATTGGTTTGCGCAAAAGTTATCATGTCTACAAACTAGGGGAAAGATAAATGTCATTTTTTTTTTACTAGTAATGGTGGCAAACAGCGATTTTTAGTGGGAGTGCAACATTGCGGCGGACAGATTGGACCCTTAACTGACATTTTTTACACTTTTGGGGGAACCAGTGACATAACTACAGTAATCAGTGCTAAAAATATGCACTGTTACTGTAATAATGACACTGGCAGGGAAGGGGTTAACACTAGGGGTGATCAAAGGGTTAAATGTGAGCCTAGGGGGTGTTTTCTAACTGTGAGGGGGATGGGCTTTTGAAATCAATACAGAGATCTGTGTTCCTAAATAGGAGGAAGTCAATGATTGCATGGCGCTCTCTGATGTTGGTGGGTGGAATACCATGAGGTAAAGAGGTAAAAATATATAGACAATGTGGGCTATGTGGGACTTTAAATGAGACACCGGCAGGTATGCCCAGCGTCTCCATCCCTGTATCAGAAAAAACAAATTGAAAAGGATTAAAAATATAAAGAAAGTAAAAAATGGGTAGAAAAATATAAAAAAGGATGAGGTGGAAGGGGGGAGGGGGCCCACGAACAGCAGCTGCCAGCTGGAGCAAGGAGAGGCTCTGAGGAGAATAAACAGAAAGAAAGCAGCGCCAGCTTAGTGAAGCATAAGGTTTATTGATACAAAAAACACATAGTAACTTACTCTTAGGTAAGTAAAGGCCGGTAGGGTAGGTGAATGGGATCATCCATCTTCTTGTCCTGGATACCGTTGCAGAAAGGAGGGGTGCGGGTGTCGGTGGTGCGTGGAGGCTGTTGTCTGGCAGCCTGTCTGATGGTGCTGTGGTGGTGGAGGACTCTCAGTGGGGCTCCACTTCCTACTTCCGGTCAGACCGACATCACTTCCTGTGAGGCGGAGGGAAAGATGGGCGTTGCTAGCTTTCGGAGCATCCGTGCTCCTTCATTAGGCGGTCGCTCCTTCATTAGGAAGTGATGTCAGGCTGACTGGAAGCAGGAAGTGGAGCCCCACTGAGAGTCCTCCACCACCACAGCACCATCAGACAGGCTGCCAGACAACAGCCTCCACGCACCACCGGCACCCTGCACCCCTCCTTTCTGCAGCGGTATCCAGGACAAGAAGATGGATGATCCCATTCACCTACCCTACCGGCTTTTACTTACCTAAGAGTAAGCACCAAAGTGTTTTTTGTATCAATAAACCTTTTGCTTCACTAAGCTAGCGCTGCTTTCTTTCTTCCTAAATAGGAGGAACAGAGGAGCTCTGCATTGATTTCTGTGAGAACAACGGTCTGCTGTGTATACAACAAACAAAAAGGCATTGATGCAAGACAGATAGCCAGTAATACTCAAGCAGTCCATGATAGATAAAGGAAATGGGAAGGGCAGGAAAGTTCCAATGGGTTCCAATGAGGAATCTGTACACTGTGACGGCTGCTGGCTTATAAGCGGCTCTGTCATCAAAACACAAGGGGAGAGAACCACAAGTGCCAATCTAAATGTAGTATGAAGACACTTTAACCTCCCTGGCGGTATGATTATGTCAGGAATTACATACCAAAAGCGGTACAATTTTTTTCATGGAAATTTGGCGTTATGTATTATAGGCCTACAATTCTTAGTAATTACTGACTTAAACCTGACCAAAACAAGACTCTAGCAGACATCCCAGATGTGATAAATTTGAAACACAAACACGTGAATTATAATCGAATCAATAATATTATTTTATTATTTAATATATAATATATATATAATAAAATTATATTATTGATTAGATTATAATTCATGCATTATATATTATATATAGATATATGTGTGTGTGTGTATGTATATATATATATATACACACATATATATATATATAAAATATATAACGCATGAATTATAATTGAATCAATAATATAATTTTATATATATATATATGTGTATATATATATATATATATATATATATATATATATATATATATAATATAAAATGTGTTTTGTGCAACGTTTTTTTTTTTTTTTGAATTTCCCTCCCTAGTTCCGCTCCCATGCAGCATTGCTGCTGCAGGGAACGGAACTAGGAAGTCATCACACCGACGGAGGACGGAGGAGCGGCGGGACTCTCGGCTGGCGGTCACAGCAATGAGAGATCATTGCTGGATCGCCAGGAGAAGGTAAGAGAACACCGCTGCGCTCTCTGCAATCCACCCCGAGCGTGACTCGGGGTTACCGCTCCTGATATGAAAAATCAACCCCGAGTCACGCTCGGGATTACCGCCAAGGTGGTTAATACAGGATAAAAACAATGTTACTCACAAGAGTAGCGTGTATAAAGCATGAGATAGTGAAAACGGATGGTCCTAGGCATCAGGCATCTAGGGGGTCCCTCTGGTACCAGACACAGCTTGTGCTGAGAAATGGAGGACTCCTGTGAGCTGGCAGGAGGCTTCATGGTCCATAGGCTGCCAAAGCTTCGATCGTCCGTATGTCCGAGGGCTGTGACGTCACTTCCTGAAAACTGAGCTGTTGACTAACAGCGACGTGTTGGGGAGCATGCGCTCCTTCTTCAGGCCAGCCGGGGCCATATTGGAAAAGGGCTTTTATGCCCACGGTCTCTGAAAACACTTACCAAAGCTAAAAAGGACCAAAAAGGAGGCTATATAGAACGCATAACACACTGCTAGGATCTAGAGGCATGGAGTGTAAGTGTATATACTGCTACTACTGTTTAAAAATGTTTAAAAATGTCATCTACACACAAGTGGAACTGGGGACATATGGATATGTATGTGGAAATATGTGTGGATGGGGGGTAAAGTAGAAAATAAAGAGGAAAAAATCAAAAGGAAAAATAAAAAAAATAGAAATAAAAATCCAAATGAAAAAATAATAATAAAAATAAATATAAAAATAAGAATTATTAAAGTGTCTTCATACTACACTTAGATTGGTGCTTGTGGTTCCCTCCCCTTGTGTGTTTACAACAGCAGACCGTTGTTCTTTCTTCACGGGGAGCTATCGCAGGTGCCCGGTGGCAATCGCGGCCGCTGGCCCCGTGGATCAGCTTTCTTGCTGGTGAGTGAGTGCGCTCTCCTCTGGATCGCTCCCACGAACCGCTGTACAGGTACGGCGATTCGCTGGGACCTGCTGCCCTACCGCCGTATATAGGCGGCGACTGGTCGGCAAGTGGTTAAGAGTATGTGTTGATGGGTTTTTGTTCTGTTCAAGTGGGTTTTGCATTTGTATACAAGTCCATGGGAATGCAAAACCCATTTGAAGCAGGTCAAAGGCAGGCCAGAAGATCAACTACAAGTCAAATGCTCCTGTCTACCAATTTTTAATGATCTCACACAGCACATTTTAGTAATAATGTTTTTTGTGGGCTGAAAGTATACACCACAAAGTGTGCAGTGGTGGCCCTAGTAATAGATGGATGGGGTGTAGTGCTGGTGAATGTGGTTTATTGTAACACCTTTTCACATATTCTGAACGAGAAAATACTTTATGAGCTGAAAAAGATGACTACTGCTCTGACATTGTTAGGGATTTACCTAAATAAAATACTCAATGAAATAAAATGACATCATTCATTCATTCAGCCCTTTAATAAATAAGCACAAACCATTTCACAGTTTTGTAGTCTCCCAGCTGTACTGTCCTTTGTACCCAAGGCCCTGTTCACACCTGAGCATTTTTCAGCTCATAAAACGCTCATCTCTGAAGTCTCAAAACACCCAACAGGCAAAATGTTATTCATTTCAATGGCCCCTGTACACATGAGCATTTTGTCGCCTGAAGCAAAACACCTTAAGCTCAAAAAAGTACATGAGCTTCTTTTTTTGGCAGATTATAAGCATTTTTGTTAGGTGTCAATGCCTGACTCCAAACACCTGCAAAAAATGCCTGAAAAACACCTAACAAAATGCCAGAAAAAACTATACACTCAGGTGTAAATGGAGCCTTAGAGAAACTGAAGAACTTACCTCTGCCAGGGGCTGTGATCAAATTTCTAAACAGGAAGCAAATTGTTTATTTACTCCAAAGAAATGCTGGTAGGTTAATTGGCTCCTGTCTAAATTGGCCCTTGTATGTATATGTATAAATGCGAGTTAGAGACCTTAGATTGTAAGCTCCTTGAGGGTAGGGACTGATGTGAATGTGCAATGTAAATGTAAAGCACTGTGTAAATTGATGGCTCTATATATAAGTACCTGAAATAAATAAGTAAATAAATATGGCGCAACAAGTGTCAATGACAGTGGGTCTGAGTCTAAGGTCTCAATGAGGGAGTACCTCAATGGCTGTTAGTCCAACATATTTTTACTGATAATGCATAGTTGGAAACATTTGAAAATAATTAGGAAGAACAAATTGAATGGTCAGAGAAGAAACAATAGAATACCTCTAACAAGTTGCCCGCCAGACACATTTAGGTGGGGCCAAAAGTGGGTGTGTACAATAAAGGAAGTGTCTCGTCATGCGACTTTTCCTCTTATAAAAGTCGCCTTTGACAACGTCCCTTGATGACGAAATGCGTCAGCCATCCACATCACGACGCAAACACGCACACGTCATGGCCATCTTGTCTATTCATGTTTGGACTCATCTGCTGACATATGAGTTACTACGTTTGTTTTTTTGAATAAAAGTTACGTATTCCACTATTGGAGTCCCCGTTTCTCTTGGAGGTCCATATTGTCTGATTGCCAGCGCATCATAAGGAGAATAGCGAAGTTGCCATATCTTTATCATTATGAGTATGCCATTGGGTTATCCATGAGGGGCTGGATAATCGCTATATGCAGTGAGGATCCCTGGGGATATTCTACTACATGCTGATTTGACCACTCTATAATTTGAAGGTCAGATTGTTCTGGTAAGCAGTTCATCTTCTCTGAGCACAGTGGTGGAGTGATCCCTATATCGGATATTTCTTCCTGGTGTGGGATTTCTCTCTCATCTCCTTCTATTACATCCACAGAGAGGACTTTCTTTGGAGTTGTACTCATTGTGTATTATAATGACTGGTTAACATCATTATTTTTATATGTGGTGTGGGGTGCGCTAAACAACAAATAAATAATGAATATATAACATATATCTATGTGTGAACCAAATCAACAAAAGTGAATATATATAACATATATCAATCTGTGAAGCCAATTAATAATGCAAATCAATTGGTGCATAAACATAAAAGTTCATAAGTGTCCATAAATATTTTGCAGGTGAGTAGAATTGTATTCTATCCGAATAATACGTGTATCCACCACCGAGTGAAATTCATCCTTACCAAACGGAAATAAATAAGGTGCAACTATATTTTCTTGTGCTGAAAAAATATCCAATCTCCTTGTGAACAAACACCACGTGTAAATCACCAAGAATTAGCCTCTTACCAGATGGTAATAGGTATGCACTTGTTCAGTGAAACCACCGCCTTGCTTCCTCTTTAAAATCCTGAAGTGGGGTGTAGAACCGCTCTACCTTTCTTTCTCCACTAGATGGCAACGAGTACCAGCAAGAAACACAGCCTCATCCTTCTTTACAAGCTCACAAAACCACCGTGTATTAAAGGAAAAAAAAGGGCTAATAGTGTATTACCCTTGAGATTTATTCAAAAAACAGTTGATAATGCACTTACAATTAGATGTCTTGTATTCAGCATAAACATAGGCATACGAATTCCTGCAAAGGCTTGCGGCCGGCTGCAGCACGGACCGCAAGTTGTGTGTGACGTGTGCGCCTCCTAATCTGACCGGTTTCTTCCCATAGGACTTCTACTGAGACAGGAGTACTGGCGCATCGTCACTTCCGCTTTATTTATACAGGTGGAAGCAGATTGTCTAACTTCCGGTGTCTGCAGAGCAGGTAGTATAAAACATTGATCCATAGCACATCCTGGTGACACAGGAAGTAAACACTTCACTTCCTGTCTGCACAGGAAGCAAACACTTTACTTCCTGTCTGCAGAGCAAGTGTCTGCAGAGCAGGTATGCTTTGGAACTTCTGGCTGATAGCAATTTAAGGCAAATTACTTAAATATGGGTAACTTTCCTTGTGTTAAAAGGAATGTATAAAAACATACTTTATTATTTGTTAAAAACAAATGTATAAAAACATCGATCTATGGCACATCCTGGTGACACCGGAAGTAAACACTTTCCTTCCTGTCCTACAACACACTGCTTTAGGAGCGTAGTGGGAAAGGGGTGACACCGGAAATATGTGTATAATAAAATGTATTGAACTATATTAAACCATATGCTCCAATACAAATTTAAAATAAATGTTAAAAGATAACTAAAATATAAAACCTGCCAAAATATATGTGGGGATCAACAGTTATTAATGTGTGCGTTTATGTCCCACTCTATGTTGAGTCCCCGGGGTCTGGAGCAGCCGAGCTCATATATCCAGAAGGTTTCCTCCTGGATATAGACCTCCTCAGATTGCTCCCCCTCCAGTGTGGTGTATATTTCTCAATAACGATGATTTTTAACCTCTTGGGATTTTTTCTGTGACATTGGGCGAAGTGTTGGGATACACTATGCCCAGGAAAAGCTTTGTGTATGTTGGTCAGATGTTCTCCAATACGTATGGCGGCAGTACGTATGGTTCTTCCAACATACTGGTAATTGCACTCACACTGTAAAAGGTATACAACCCCTTTCGTATGGCAGGAAATAAAATTTCTAATGGGGTACTCTTTACCTGTCACAGTTGAATGAAATTTATTAGTCCTGATAGTTTGAGCTTCTTTACACACTCTGCAACTCCTGCAGGGAAAGAAGCCCTTCATATCAGGAAAAAATTTTGGGATGGTAGGAGGATCAATGGGATTGGGGGCTACCAGATCTCGTAAGTTCTGTGCCTTCCTGTAAATGATAGGTGGAACTTCTGGTAGCATGGGTCCTAAAATTTTATCTTTCTGTAGAACTCCCCAGTGTTTCCGGAATACATGATTTAGCCACTTGTAGTTTTGTGAGAATCTCGTAATGAAAGCAAATTCAAACTTGGAACTGGTTTTTCCTGGGTTCTGAACTTTCTTAGGTTGTATCAAACTTCTTTGCTCAACTAACTCCAGGGTCTGAATTTCTTTCTCTAGCACTTCTGGTTTGTAGCCTTTTTCCAGAAATTTTTTTTTTTCAGGACCATAGCTTGTTTCCGGAATACTTGGCTGTCGGTACAATTCCTTCTGACTCTTCTGAATTGTGATTTGGGTACAGATCTGAGCCAGGCTGGATGGTGACAGCTGTCCAGGGCTATAAAGCCGTTCCTATCAGTCGGCTTATAATAGGTATGGGTGGAAAAACTGGAACCTACCCTGGATATGACTAGGTCCAAGAAGTTCACTGAGGTCTTGCTAAATTCATAAGAAAACCTGATCCCCCAATTATTACAATTCAGATCTCTCATGAACCTTCTCAGTGAATCTTCTTCTCCCTGCCATATTAACAGCGTGTCATCTATGTACCTTCTCCACATAACCAGTTGCCTGGGTCTGTTGGAATAAATGTTTCTATCTTCCCACAGTGCCATAAATAAATTGGCTAAGCTGGGGGCAAACTTGGCCCCCATAGCTACGCCCATTTTCTGTAGGTAGAACTTTTCGCCATAATAGAAATAGTTGTGCTCCATGCCGAAAATGAGTAGATCCAGGATGAACTTCTTCTGGTCCATCGGTATTTCATAATCAGTGTCCAAGAAAGTGCATACCGCTTCATATCCTATCTGGTGGGGTATCACGGTATATAAAGACGTCACGTCTGCCGTGACCAGCAGTACGTCTCCCTCCACCTCTAATTGTGTCACTTCCTGGATACATTGAGCCGTATCTTTAAGATATGAAGGGGTTTCTTGGACCAGGGGTTGCAGAAAGTGGTCCACATACCTTCCAATCCTGGAGGTAACGGAATCGATTCCGCTCACTATGGGCCTCCCAGGTGGTCTAGTGAGGCTTTTATGTACTTTGGGAAGATAATATATGGTCGGAATCCTGGGAGCCAAAGGTACCAAGAATTCCTTCTCTTTTTTGTTTATAATACCTTCCTCGTAACCTTTAGTCACTATTTTCTCCAACTGTTTCTTATATTTGAAGGTGGGGTCTTTTTTCAAAACTTCATAGGTGCCATTATCAGATAACAACCTCTCCATTTCTTCAGTGTATTGTTCCTTATTGAGAAGAACGATACCCCCACCTTTATCCGCCGGTCTTATCACGAGGTTTTTATTCTCGCAAAGGGATTTCACACCTTTTTTCAGATCTCTCTGCGGTTGTGATTTAAATTCCTTCTCTTCCAATTCCTTTAAAACTAGGTCCTTAAAAATGGTCACATGGTGACTCTGTACTCCTTGGGGGTTAAATAAGGAAGCATTCCTAAGACCTGTTGGAATGGAAGTGGTGGATGTATAAGAAACATGGTTTCTTTCATAAGCATTGGACAAAAAGTGCCGCTTGACATTCAATTTTCTCACATACTTGTGGATGTCAATAAAGGTTTCGAATTTATTCAATTGTTTTTTTGGAGCGTACTTGAGCCCTTTATTGAGGGTATGCTTTTCGGAGTTCGTCAATGTGATCCCACTGAGATTAAAAATTCCATTGGTTTCTACATTGAGCTTCCGATTGGATCCCCCTCTACAGCCCCTTTTCACTTTTTTCGGTTCCCTTTTTTGGGACCCTGGCCTAAAAAATTTTTCTTTTTGGCACTGATTGGAGTCTTCTGTGGAGGTGTTTCTCTCCGATCGTTTCTCTCCTCGTATCTCTCATGTCTAAGAGGCTCATACCTGTTATGAGAACCAGTAGGATAAGGTCTAGGTGTATGTGGAGTGTCCAAGTAGTTTCCCATGTAATCTACTTGCACTCTTCTTGGAGATCTCGATCTGGAACGTCTCCAAGTCCTTTCAAATGAAGGATGACGATTTCTTTGATCCCTTGATCTTGAACGTCTCCGCGTCCTATCAGATGAGGGATGACGATATTCGTATTCCCTCCTATAATCTTGTACTTTAGGACGTCCTTTTTCATTATCACCTTTCCCTTTATTTTTACTTTTTTTCTGGTTATTAGATACATTTTCTTTCAAAGGCTTGAGCTTTATATTCTCTTTCGGCTTTTCTTGAGAATTCTCACTTCTTTTAACTGGCCTACTAGGTTCTCTAGAAGTAGAGGCTATAGCTTCTGCTTCACTGGCTCCTTCCTCCATAGGGGCCAGTTCACCATTAAGGATCTCTCCTCCTTCTAGAGCATTTTGCCATTTAAATACTCTAGAGGTTTTATAGTCCTCAAGATCTCTAAAGAACTTTTTCCTCTTCTTGATCTTTTGTTCTTCTTCCTCCATCGCCATAATTTCTCTCAACTCGTGATTGTAAATTTTATACGCCTCCTCCTGCATGGAGGGCAATAATTTTTCTTTTATTTCCAAAATCTCCTTATTTAATTTCAGTACTTTTTTTCTCTTCTTGTCTATTAAAAAATTTAGGAGGCTCATGCCGGCCCCGTTGAAAAATTGTGACCACTCTAATAGGTCCGGGTCTCCTTGGTCTGGATAGACATTCCATCTCAGACTCCTTGGGACCATTTTTTCTTCCACGTATTTTTCTAAAAAGGCAATATCCCATGAGGCATGTAATTCCGCCACCATCACATTTTTTAACCTCATAAATACACCTCTTAGATCGGAAACTTCCGATGGTTTTTTATCAAAAACCTCTTCTATTGCAAGTTTGCGCTTGCTATGATACTCAAAGATATCCATCTTATACTATCTGCTGCAACTCAATAAGATATTAAAGACGGGGCCGGCATGAGCCTCCTAAATTTTTTAATAGACAAGAAGAGAAAAAAAGTACTGAAATTAAATAAGGAGATTTTGGAAATAAAAGAAAAATTATTGCCCTCCATGCAGGAGGAGGCGTATAAAATTTACAATCACGAGTTGAGAGAAATTATGGCGATGGAGGAAGAAGAACAAAAGATCAAGAAGAGGAAAAAGTTCTTTAGAGATCTTGAGGACTATAAAACCTCTAGAGTATTTAAATGGCAAAATGCTCTAGAAGGAGGAGAGATCCTTAATGGTGAACTGGCCCCTATGGAGGAAGGAGCCAGTGAAGCAGAAGCTATAGCCTCTACTTCTAGAGAACCTAGTAGGCCAGTTAAAAGAAGTGAGAATTCTCAAGAAAAGCCGAAAGAGAATATAAAGCTCAAGCCTTTGAAAGAAAATGTATCTAATAACCAGAAAAAAAGTAAAAATAAAGGGAAAGGTGATAATGAAAAAGGACGTCCTAAAGTACAAGATTATAGGAGGGAATACGAATATCGTCATCCCTCATCTGATAGGACGCGGAGACGTTCAAGATCAAGGGATCAAAGAAATCGTCATCCTTCATTTGAAAGGACTTGGAGACGTTCCAGATCGAGATCTCCAAGAAGAGTGCAAGTAGATTACATGGGAAACTACTTGGACACTCCACATACACCTAGACCTTATCCTACTGGTTCTCATAACAGGTATGAGCCTCTTAGACATGAGAGATACGAGGAGAGAAACGATCGGAGAGAAACACCTCCACAGAAGACTCCAATCAGTGCCAAAAAGAAAAATTTTTTAGGCCAGGGTCCCAAAAAAGGGAACCGAAAAAAGTGAAAAGGGGCTGTAGAGGGGGATCCAATCGGAAGCTCAATGTAGAAACCAATGGAATTTTTAATCTCAGTGGGATCACATTGACGAACTCCGAAAAGCATACCCTCAATAAAGGGCTCAAGTACGCTCCAAAAAAACAATTGAATAAATTCGAAACCTTTATTGACATCCACAAGTATGTGAGAAAATTGAATGTCAAGCTGCACTTTTTGTCCAATGCTTATGAAAGAAACCATGTTTCTTATACATCCACCACTTCCATTCCAACAGGTCTTAGGAATGCTTCCTTATTTAACCCCCAAGGAGTACAGAGTCACCATGTGACCATTTTTAAGGACCTAGTTTTAAAGGAATTGGAAGAGAAGGAATTTAAATCACAACCGCAGAGAGATCTGAAAAAAGGTGTGAAATCCCTTTGCGAGAATAAAAACCTCGTGATAAGACCGGCGGATAAAGGTGGGGGTATCGTTCTTCTCAATAAGGAACAATACACTGAAGAAATGGAGAGGTTGTTATCTGATAATGGCACCTATGAAGTTTTGAAAAAAGACCCCACCTTCAAATATAAGAAACAGTTGGAGAAAATAGTGACTAAAGGTTACGAGGAAGGTATTATAAACAAAAAAGAGAAGGAATTCTTGGTACCTTTGGCTCCCAGGATTCCGACCATATATTATCTTCCCAAAGTACATAAAAGCCTCACTAGACCACCTGGGAGGCCCATAGTGAGCGGAATCGATTCCGTTACCTCCAGGATTGGAAGGTATGTGGACCACTTTCTGCAACCCCTGGTCCAAGAAACCCCTTCATATCTTAAAGATACGGCTCAATGTATCCAGGAAGTGACACAATTAGAGGTGGAGGGAGACGTACTGCTGGTCACGGCAGACGTGACGTCTTTATATACCGTGATACCCCACCAGATAGGATATGAAGCGGTATGCACTTTCTTGGACACTGATTATGAAATACCGATGGACCAGAAGAAGTTCATCCTGGATCTACTCATTTTCGGCATGGAGCACAACTATTTCTATTATGGCGAAAAGTTCTACCTACAGAAAATGGGCGTAGCTATGGGGGCCAAGTTTGCCCCCAGCTTAGCCAATTTATTTATGGCACTGTGGGAAGATAGAAACATTTATTCCAACAGACCCAGGCAACTGGTTATGTGGAGAAGGTACATAGATGACACGCTGTTAATATGGCAGGGAGAAGAAGATTCACTGAGAAGGTTCATGAGAGATCTGAATTGTAATAATTGGGGGATCAGGTTTTCTTATGAATTTAGCAAGACCTCAGTGAACTTCTTGGACCTAGTCATATCCAGGGTAGGTTCCAGTTTTTCCACCCATACCTATTATAAGCCGACTGATAGGAACGGCTTTATAGCCCTGGACAGCTGTCACCATCCAGCCTGGCTCAGATCTGTACCCAAATCACAATTCAGAAGAGTCAGAAGGAATTGTACCGACAGCCAAGTATTCCGGAAACAAGCTATGGTCCTGAAAAAAAAAATTTCTGGAAAAAGGCTACAAACCAGAAGTGCTAGAGAAAGAAATTCAGACCCTGGAGTTAGTTGAGCAAAGAAGTTTGATACAACCTAAGAAAGTTCAGAACCCAGGAAAAACCAGTTCCAAGTTTGAATTTGCTTTCATTACGAGATTCTCACAAAACTACAAGTGGCTAAATCATGTATTCCGGAAACACTGGGGAGTTCTACAGAAAGATAAAATTTTAGGACCCATGCTACCAGAAGTTCCACCTATCATTTACAGGAAGGCACAGAACTTACGAGATCTGGTAGCCCCCAATCCCATTGATCCTCCTACCATCCCAAAATTTTTTCCTGATATGAAGGGCTTCTTTCCCTGCAGGAGTTGCAGAGTGTGTAAAGAAGCTCAAACTATCAGGACTAATAAATTTCATTCAACTGTGACAGGTAAAGAGTACCCCATTAGAAATTTTATTTCCTGCCATACGAAAGGGGTTGTATACCTTTTACAGTGTGAGTGCAATTACCAGTATGTTGGAAGAACCATACGTACTGCCGCCATACGTATTGGAGAACATCTGACCAACATACACAAAGCTTTTCCTGGGCATAGTGTATCCCAACACTTCGCCCAATGTCACAGAAAAAATCCCAAGAGGTTAAAAATCATCGTTATTGAGAAATATACACCACACTGGAGGGGGAGCAATCTGAGGAGGTCTATATCCAGGAGGGAAACCTTCTGGATATATGAGCTCGGCTGCTCCAGACCCCGGGGACTCAACATAGAGTGGGACATAAACGCACACATTAATAACTGTTGATCCCCACATATATTTTGGCAGGTTTTATATTTTAGTTATCTTTTAACATTTATTTTAAATTTGTATTGGAGCATATGGTTTAATATAGTTCAATACATTTTATTATACACATATTTCCGGTGTCACCCCTTTCCCACTACGCTCCTAAAGCAGTGTGTTGTAGGACAGGAAGGAAAGTGTTTACTTCCGGTGTCACCAGGATGTGCCATAGATCGATGTTTTTATACATTTGTTTTTAACAAATAATAAAGTATGTTTTTATACATTCCTTTTAACACAAGGAAAGTTACCCATATTTAAGTAATTTGCCTTAAATTGCTATCAGCCAGAAGTTCCAAAGCATACCTGCTCTGCAGACACTTGCTCTGCAGACAGGAAGTAAAGTGTTTGCTTCCTGTGCAGACAGGAAGTGAAGTGTTTACTTCCTGTGTCACCAGGATGTGCTATGGATCAATGTTTTATACTACCTGCTCTGCAGACACCGGAAGTTAGACAATCTGCTTCCACCTGTATAAATAAAGCGGAAGTGACGATGCGCCAGTACTCCTGTCTCAGTAGAAGTCCTATGGGAAGAAACCGGTCAGATTAGGAGGCGCACACGTCACACACAACTTGCGGTCCGTGCTGCAGCCGGCCGCAAGCCTTTGCAGGAATTCGTATGCCTATGTTTATGCTGAATACAAGACATCTAATTGTAAGTGCATTATCAACTGTTTTTTGAATAAATCTCAAGGGTAATACACTATTAGCCCTTTTTTTTCCTTTAATACACGGTGGTTTTGTGAGCTTGTAAAGAAGGATGAGGCTGTGTTTCTTGCTGGTACTCGTTGCCATCTAGTGGAGAAAGAAAGGTAGAGCGGTTCTACACCCCACTTCAGGATTTTAAAGAGGAAGCAAGGCGGTGGTTTCACTGAACAAGTGCATACCTATTACCATCTGGTAAGAGGCTAATTCTTGGTGATTTACACGTGGTGTTTGTTCACAAGGAGATTGGATATTTTTTCAGCACAAGAAAATATAGTTGCACCTTATTTATTTCCGTTTGGTAAGGATGAATTTCACTCGGTGGTGGATACACGTATTATTCGGATAGAATACAATTCTACTCACCTGCAAAATATTTATGGACACTTATGAACTTTTATGTTTATGCACCAATTGATTTGCATTATTAATTGGCTTCACAGATTGATATATGTTATATATATTCACTTTTGTTGATTTGGTTCACACATAGATATATGTTATATATTCATTATTTATTTGTTGTTTAGCGCACCCCACACCACATATACATTTATCTATATTCAAAAGCACTGAATACCGGGAGCAGCTTCAACACACTATCAGCGCACCCATCCCCCCTTACAACATCATTATTTTTCCTACACATCTGCAAAGAGTTTTTTCCTGTAATGCACTCATTATTCATTTAATGACTGTTTATCATTATCATCAATTTTTGGCACTGCACCCTCTTGTTTTTGGACGTTTCCCCTTTGCTAAGGCAGGCCATATATTATGCAATTTTCTTTCCTTTAACCATGGTTTGAAGGAAAGAAAATTGCTTGATTTTCCCACAGTCAGTATTACCTCCCTCCCGCTGCGTTATTGTATTCTGACAGCAGGGGTTTTTCCCGCCTTCAGAATATAGTGATTACTTCTGGCAGCAATCAAACAAAAAATTCAGACTTCAGGACAACCAGCCTGCTCACAGATGGATCCAAATTTGGCCAGTTGACCAAATTTCAATCTGACTATGGCTGGCCTATATTTTAGACAAAATATTGCCTGGTGGTGGACTGAAGAGAAAATGAGAGTAAAAACGAGTTCCATCATTGATATCAGTCAAATAATCCCTATCTCTTATGTTAGGAAGAACAAAATAAACCCCAAATCTGTGTCATTTAGAGTAAGAAAGTCCAATTATTGGTGTCAGTAAAATAAAATCATTCCTGTTGTGGGTGTCAGTGGAATATAATAAACCCCATTGTGGGTGTCAGTGGAATATAATAAACCCCATTGTGGGTGTCAGTGGAATATAATAAACCCCATTGTGGGTGTCAGTGGAATATAATAAATCCCATTGTGGGTGTCAGTGGAATATAATAAACCCCATTGTGGGTGTCAGTGGAATATAATATACCCCATTGTGGGTGTCAGTGGAATATAATATACCCCATTGTGGGTGTCAGTGGAATATAATAAACCCCATTGTGGGTGTCAGTGGAATATAATAAACCCCATTGTCAGTGCGAATGGGATAAAATAAACACCTTCATTGGTGTCAGTAAGACAAAAATAAACGCCGTATGGCTGGTGCCAGTGGGAGCAAGAATAAATTCTGTGTTTGCATTGGTATTTAGTGGGTATTTACCTCATCTGAGGCTGCTCTGCTTTTCTTCCCTCTGACCAGAACTGTACTATACCTGTCGGGCAGGAGATCACTTGCAGCGCAGGATGGTGGAAAGCAAAGTGTTGCAGCACTTGTCACCCACTGCCACATTGTATAATGTCCCGTATCCTGTGAGACACAGACGGTGCATGACAGTGTACAAATCTGGCATCTCCAACAACAGAATAAAACAGTAGATGTATTCAGGATTTTACTAAATGGTTTACACCACAGTAAAACTAATTTTAAACAAGAATAAGCCCAAATACAGTATATTATTATTGCGTTTACAAGTTTGTGCTGGCACAACTAATATTAGTAAAACTCAAAAAATATGAAGCAATATCCACAAGAATATATACAGTCCAGACCAATGCTTCCTAGATTTTAAGCAGGCTAACGGTCCACATGTTAGTGATGACATTCTGTTCCTGGCCAGTAAGCCAAAAAGACAAAGTTTACGCAGTAAGAGTTAATGCACAGGCACAAGTGACATGCTGACCTCATACATATCGCTGTATGTCAGGGCCACTAAATTCTTCCAAACTCTTCAATGCCCCACCACTAAAAAGAAAAGATTTATACATTTACAATAAAAATATGGGAATTAAAAATATTGCGTTTGGTGTTTAGTAGAAGAAAGACCTCTCGGGTATAGGTTGACAGAAGGAGGAAAAATTGCCTTCACATTGATGTCAGTGGGAATAATAATATATGGGGTTTTGAAGTGTGCTAGGTGCTCTGGAGAGGTTACTGTAAGGGGGGGGGGGGGGGTTCTGGAAGGGTTTGAGGCCAACTGTAAGGGATAGGGTCTCTGGAAAGGGCTGGTAACTTTGCAAGGGGACTCCATGGGCTGAAAAGCACTGTAGGACAGTTTTGAAGGTTGGGGACCCAGTAGGGGGCTGGAGGCTCTGCAGCAGGATGTAGGGCATGTATGAGGTTACAGTGAGTATATTTGCCAGCACACTATAGATATTTAGTCCAAAATGTTTTTATGAAAGCATGATAACATTCACAAGCAAGAGAGTGCAATGTTTCGGAAGTCATGCAAGACCCCTTCTTTAGGCATGTTGCTGACGAAGGAGTCCTGCGTGTCTCTGAGACTTTGCACTTTCATTTTGCACTTGTGATGTATTCAAGCTTTATTAAAAAACTGTTTAAACTGAAGATCCATGGTGTGCTGGCAAATATACTCATTGTGGCTTTTATGATCCAGCCTCCAGCGGGTGGTTTCTACAGCACCCAGTATCATAGAGCTTTTCCAAGGATCATGTGTGATGGGAATATTGAGTATTACTGTAGGAGGTTGAGCAGCACAGTGGAAGGCTGGGGATCACTGTGGGAAGTTAGTAGCACTGTTGGGGCTCTCTGGGGTCCTGGGGGCATTGTGTGTGTGTGGGGTGCATTGAAGGAGGTTGGGGGATCTGCAGCTGACTGAAGGCACTTAGAGGGCTGGGTGC
The DNA here is from genome assembly GCF_965119305.1 of Pelophylax lessonae. NCBI lineage: Eukaryota > Metazoa > Chordata > Amphibia > Anura > Ranidae > Pelophylax > Pelophylax lessonae. The sequence goes on from NC_138770.1 coordinate 267,818,950, forward strand.
AGCAGATATTCTTCCCCCATTCCCCTTTTAATTGAGACCTGTTCAGCGCAGGGCTCTTGCTGCCACTTTGGCAACAAGGAGGGGACACTGCAGCTGTTTTTGAAGCCTAGTGGCTGGGAACTGTAAATTTGTAAATAGATTGGAGAGGGAAGGGTAGGCACAATATTGGCCCAGAGATGGGAATAAAACTGCAAAATTGCTTATTTAGTCATAATATAACTCTTTTATCTGAAGTTTCCTTTGCATTGTTCTGCAAGTGTTTCATGTTGCAACAATTTTGTAATGAGATTATAAAGTGCTACTAGCAAAGAGGAAAATATAGAGCTCAACTTTTCAAAATATTTTTTCATATGATATTTATATACAATATCTGCCTATATAAGATAGCATTAATGTTGTGTTGGGTCTGCTAAGTGCAGTATGGTTCACATATACAGAATTTTGGATAACAGGTTCCATGTCCAAATGTAAAATAACATTATAAATATTAAAGGCTAAAAAATATTAGGGCTCTTGTTGCAAGAAAACTAAAATGATTATTAGAATTTTGATATAATAGGAAAATACAACAAGCACATATCTAAGTCATGTGTTCTCTACAGCCATGTAAGATTGTCATTCTTTGTCAGTTATTTGTATCTTTTTAATTTGTCTTTGACTGCTGTAACTCTCTTCTGGCCTGAATTATTGTGTGTCCATTTCATGGATGGTCTCTCCCAGACCAGTATTGTTTTACAACAGCTGTAATTGATAGTCGTGGGATTTATTAAGGAGGCGTAGACAACAATAAAAGTCACAAATGCACGGAGAGCCTAATTACTGGAAAACAAAAATGTATATACGAAACACTGTCAGAAGGATTTAATAAAAATGTCAAAGCTGTGAATTATCAGGGTTGCCAATATCACAATTCAATAAACAGTGAAGATAAACATCATTATGCTGGGTTTCTAATGGAAAAAATGGTGACATGCACTGAATATACAAACCAATTGTGAATGGGGTTTACAAATAACATTTTACAATGTTTGCTCTTAAAAACATAATAATCTCTTTAGCTACCAATTGTGGAAAACATTATGCTACAAAGTGTGTTGCATAAGACAAAACACAGCTTGCATTGAATTGTCAATCTGCGGTATTGTGGTATGTATTATGAAACACAAATTCACCTTGTCTGCCCAATATTTAAATTCGTTTTTTTGTTAAATGAGTTATGAAATAACTCTATTATAAATGTGCTCTACAGATGGAAAACAGATACGTATTTTTTCATATGAGAAAAGAAAAAGGTTTATGCAGCTGATTTGTACAACTCCAATTCCAAAAAAGTTGGGACGCTGTGTAAAATCTACATGAAAATAGAATGCAATGATTTTCAAATCTCATAACCCATATTTTATTCACAATAGGAAATAGAAAATACATCAAATGTTTAAACTGAGAAAATGTGCAATTATAAGAAAATAATAAGGTCATTTTGAAATTGATGGCAGCAACACGTCTCAAAAAAGTTGAGACAGGGCAACAAAAGTCTGGCAAAGTAAGTGCTTATAACGAGAGCTGGAAGAACATTTTTACAACTAATTAGGTTAATTGGCAACACATTAGTAACATGTTTTGGTATGTTCCTTGCTGTGACAAGGGATCCGACTTGTAAGACCCCTGGTCGCCTGACATTTCAAATTCAATGCTTCCCTATTAGAGCCATCTTAACTGATACTACTCAAGTCACTTCGACTTTAGAAAAGGTTCATGCATTACTTTGGTCCAACTTAGGTGTGATTTCAGCCCTTTTACAGGCTCCTAAGTAAAATCCAAGAAAAATTTGCTTTTTTTTTTTTTTTTTTTTTTAGCAAAAACAAAAAAACAAAAAACAGAGTAGTATTTGAATACCACCAAAAGAAAAGCTCTATTTGTATATAAAAAAAAGTTACAATTTTCAGATGAGTGCAGTGTTGCATGACCGCACAATTGTGGTTCAAAGTGCGCCAGCACTGAAACCTGAAAAATAGCCTGGGTAGGAAGGGGGTGAAAATGCCCTGTATTAAAGTGATTATACGCACCTGTTCTGATCTAGGTTGCTTGGTCACTTGTCAAAAACGTTCCTGGCCAGCTAACGCATGTGCTTTGTTATCCAGTTATTTTCTATAGAAATAATATAGAAATAGAAGTTTACTAAATAACTATAGAAATAGAAGTTTGAGCAAGGAACCCATGAGAACAGAAATAAGGGAGCATCCACTGATATGTTTTCAAAGGTGTAGACTCACAGCCGGTCGTGCTTATCATTGCTTGACTGCCTAGACCTGCAGCCACTGAAGGTCCATAAAGACATGGATGAGCGAGTTTGGGGTGGAGGAAGTTATTTGGCTTGCACAGAGTCCTGACCTCAAACCAATAGAACACCTTTGGGATGAATTAGAGCGGAGACTGCAAGCCAGGCATTCTCGTCCAACATCAGTGCCTGACCTCACAAATGCACTTCTGGAAAAATGGTCAAACATTTCCATAGACACACTCCTAAACCTTGTGGACAGCCTTCCCAGAATAATTGAAGCTTCAAAGGGGCCAACTCAATATTGAACCCTACGGACTAAGACTGGGATGGCTTTAAAGTTTATGTGCGTGTAAAGGCAGGTGTACCAATACTTTTGACAGTATAATGTATTTAAAATTTTGTCACAACAGTTCAGAGCACCTGCTGCAATTTTTCCAGTGCCCCAGTTCCTATGTTTTCATCCATTGTTGAGTCGCTTAGTCTTGTTTGCACATCAGAGGTATGGCTTTTTGGCCATAATTCTTTCATGAAGACCACTTCTAACCAGACTTCTCTGGACAGTAGATGGGTGTACCTGGGTTCCATTGGTTTCTGCCAGTTCTGTGTTAATGGCACTGCTGGGCATCTTCCAGTGTTGAAGGGAAGGAATCATGATGTGTCTTTCATCTGCTGCATTAGGTTTCTTGGCCGACCACTGCGTTTATGGTCCTCAACATTACCTGATTCTTTGTGCTTCTTCAGAAGAGCTTGAACAGCACATCTTGAAAGACTACCTCTAAAGAATTTTGCCTAGGGAAGACCTTGCTGGTGCAGTATAACTGCCTTCTTCCTTGTTGCTGTGCTCAATTTTGCCATGGTGTATGACCGTTGGCTTGCTATCTTGTGACAGTTTCCCGTGGAAATCAACCGTAGTTCTTAGATGTAAATTAAAATCAATCTATTGGTAACTTTTGAAGCCATACCTTTACCTAAAATGATTGGTGGCGGTGATGATGATAATTTTAATAGTCTGGCAAAAGTGATATGGAAACATATTAGGCAATCTATTGGAGGTCTGTAATCATAAAATTGTTGAAAACCACCTGCACTAAATGATGAAACCAAGGTGAGGATGACAGCCCTGCCTGCCCCTTTTAAAACATGTCCGTACTGGTATATCTGGTATATTCCATATCTGCCCTAGACTCTTTTTTAAGATTTGCTACCCTGCACGGTATCATTTAAAGTGAAGTCCCACCCATTCTAATAAGTTTAGATGTACGTAATCCCCTTTAAAAATGCTTTTACCAATGTGAACTATTTTTTTTTTTTGCAAGGAAATACCTTTTTTCTTCTTTATTCATCCGCACTTCCAGGACCGGCCCCCTATAGGCGATTACGTCAGTCGGCGATTCGCAAGGGCTCCTGAGATAGTGGCGTCATGTGTCCCAGCATACCTTGCAAATCGCTTAGTGACGAAATCTCGCAATATTACACCGACACCAGCTGTACTCAGGGATGTGTTGCTTTGAGTCCGTGCTCCGCCCCGCCTCTTCTCAGTGAGCTCTACGGGATGTATTGCTTTAAGTTCGCGCTCCGCTTCCTCTCAGTGAGCTCTACGGGATGTAATGCTTTCAGTCCGTGCTCACTGAGAGGAGGCGGGGCGGAGGCAGAGCGGAGCGTGGACTCAAAGCAATACATCCCGTAGAGCTCACTGAGAGGAGGCGGGGCGGGGCGGAGGCAGAGCGGAGCGTGGACTCAAAGCAATACATCCCGTAGAGCTCACTGAGAGGAGGCGGGGCGGGGCGGAGGCAGAGCTGAGCGTGGACTCGAAGCAATACATCCCGTAGAGCTCACTGAGAGGAGGTGGGGCGGAGCACAGACTCAAAGCAATACATCCCTGAGTACAGTTGGTGCCGGTGTAATATTGCGAGATTTCGTCACTAGGCGATTCGCAAGGTATGCTAGGATACATGGCGCCGCTATCCCAGGAGCCCTTGCAAATCGCCAAAGGACCTAATCGCCAATAGGCATCTGGACCCGGAAGTGCGGATGAATAAAGAAGAAGAAAAAGTATTTCCTTGCAAAAAAAAAAAATAGTTTACATTGGTAAAAGCATTTTTAAAGGGGATTACGTACATCTAAACTTATTAAAATGGGTGGAACTCCGCTTTAAGACAGCTTATCTTCAGTTTTATTTTTGTTGTTGTTTTTTTTTATTTATTTTTAATAATGTTTGTTTTTACTGCTACACAGGTAGTTCACTTTTTTGTGTTCAGGAATTTGGTGAAAGATGCAGCACAGTCATAACTTTTTCTATTTCTACTGAACCTTGTTTATTTAGCATTTTTCCTTTTTATGTTGCGTGATCAGGTTTTTTCTTTTTAGCTGTCTGAACTTGTATTGTACAAAAAAACATTTTTAAGAAAGGTCTGCAAAATATAGCAATTTATCTAATCTAATAAAAATGTTTTTTGTTGGTTCCACCGAGAGGTATCGCTTACTGAAACCAATGTGGTGTGTTCTTTGAGTTCAGAGCGATAATCAGCATTTTGTGGTGCAGTGAAAAGGCTGCATAGTATATATTCACTGTGGAAATACTCCTTGCAATTTGCATGTCTTATCAATCTATACCAAAGAGGCAATCAAAACCGTCTCAGTGCATCTGAAAGGGGATGGATAGATATGTCCCATACCGAAATAAAGATACTATCAAAATGAATGCAAAGCCCACTGTATAAGGAGGCAGACAATAGAGAGCTTGATATGCAGGTGCATAAGAGGTGATGGCATTTGTAACAATGACTTGTGGGTAAGCTGAGGAGGAAGTAGATAACGTGATTTATTCAGAACTACAAAGGGCAGAGGAATGCATATCAAGTACCCAGTTAAACCACTTTTCTTTATTGCCTGCCTGCGAAAACAGGATGATCTGTGGCATATGGGTATAGCTGTCAGAGTTGCATCTTTCAAATCAGTATCTTGACTAATTAAAAAGCTCAGGTTTATGGATTAAGTGTATCTTTTTATTTACTTTTGGATTGAGTAGAGAATAGTCAAAACCACTGTCAAGTTCTTTTTTTTTTTACCATCTGTGTCCAATTGAGGATTATTTTTCTTTCCCTTCCTGTCCTTGAGACGTAACAGGAAGTGAAAGAGAATGTCTCCAAGGTGAGGGGAAATCCCCCTGTAGACAGTCATGGCTCACTCACACATTTGGGCAGAGGGACTGCAAAAAATAGGCAGCTGAACATTGGTTTTACAACTTTCTGGGTGTTGTACAAAACATGGCAAAAATAAGACCCCCTGTCTTGCATGGGCGTACCACTGCCAAACCTGACTCCTTAGAGTAACCGGGCAGTTGCGGTGGACTGGTGCAGGTTTTTAAGGCAAAAACAGGTGACGGGAAGGCGACCAATCACCTCCCAGCTGCCTTTCAGTTACCCTCTGTAAAGTGATCTCCCGCTAATCACTTTTCAGAGAGGTAGCAAGGCCTGCCACAAATTGAAACAAGCCCCTACTGTTTAAACAGATGTCCCTAATGGAAGATTTACCCATAACTCCTGATCTGGTGACAACTATGAAGTTTTAGATTTCCCATTACTTTATGTTTCTTTGACAGATAAAAGGAAAAATCTCCCCAACAGGGACACCGATAGAAACAAGAATTTGACAGGGGTTTCAACCCTTCCCTTCGGTATTCAAAACAATAGAAAAAAAAATATTGCCTTTAGATACTCTTTAAGAAATATTAACTGTAACATGAGCTATAGACAATGGTCTATATAATAGGTCTAAATGCAGCATTTCTAAGAACAGAAGTTTTCCTGAAAGGTGGCCGTACACCGCTAGTTTCTTGCAATGCTACCAGTTTGAGCGCTGCTCACAAACACTGAGCTTAGGGGTCAACTCCTTTGTGATAATTAGCAGCTGCCGGCAGCAGAAATGCTGGTTATCACAGAGAAAATTTACAGTATGTGTAAATATTTTTGATTGTTGAGCAATCGTTCTCTTCTCATGGAAAACACTTGTGAAGTATTGTAGCATCCCCCGAGTTGAGAAAAAGAGTTGTACCCTTTCCAGCGAAGAGAGTGATTGAAAACAGTACTGCAACTTCTCCTGCCTTTATTTGTGATGGCAGATGATCATATATGACCACCCTTTGCGTTGGCTAAATACATCAGATACCTTTTCTGGAATAGAGTAAGATTTATAAACTCCTGTGTACATACAGCAGCCGTATCAATCAGCATAATCTATGTAATCTTTAGAGAATCTTGGAGGCCCCATCTGGCCTACAGGCCACAAGAGTTACCATGCTGTAGGAAATGCAGAATGAAAGATGTCTTTAGTAGTAGAATTGTAGGGGAGACAAGATAGATATGACTCACTTAGATCTTAAGCCTGCTACTGCTGAGTTGCCTGGTGACCTTTGATAAGAGAATGGATGACAAAATCAACTTCAGTACACTTTCTTATGATGGCATCATTACAATGAAACTCATGAAAACGACCTATGATTCAGTGTCTTGTTTCCTAGTTACAGAGATTCTGGCATGGGGAAAAAATTTGAAACCATGGTTTAGGGTTTTTTTTTTTACAGAAAAATCTTCAGCTCTTTCTGCCAAAGCTTACCCACGCTTCCTGCCTTCTGCCCATTTTGCACCGTGTGCATGCATTAAAAATTTGCTTGCAATAAAACATGTAATTTAGAACTGAAGGTACAATTTTTTTTTTTTTAATTTTGGATAGACATTGGGAAGATTTGCCTTTACTTCCGGTCACTTAGCCAAAACAGGAAGTGAGAGAAAATCCCTCTAAATTGAGTGAAACCTTGGTTGTCACCAGGGTCACTAGAACCACTATACCTATTAGGAGATATGCCCATAATCCCTGTTCTGGGGACAACCTGAAGTTTGGCATGTTCTTTTACTTTTACTTTCAGTGATGAGGGTAAACAGGACTAAAAGAGAGGGTGAATCTCCCTAAGGGGACAAACAGCTAAAAAAAACAGATGGGTGTAGATTTTACGCAGTTTCCCAACTTCCTTATGTAAGCTTGCACGTATGAATCCAAAATTGATATTGACCAAGCAGGTATTATTTAATGCAAACACTATTGTTGGTTGCTGGCAGTTATTTTTATAGTGCTAACAATTTATGCAGCACTTTGCATATCCCTTCCTACCCTCAAGAAGCTTACAGTCTAAAGTCCCTACTTCACATATACTAGGGTCAGTTTAGACAGCAGCCTCTTAACCTACCAGCACGCCTTTGGAGTGTGGGAGGAAACCCTCGCAGGCACAGGAAGAATACGCAGACTCAATGCAGGTAGTGCCCTAGAGCTGTATGGCAGAAGTGCTAACCACTAAGATAGTGTGCTACACTCATTATTACATGACATTACTGATGAGTGTTATAGTACTATTATGTATTACTAAGTTGTTTCATGTGGTTGATTAGTATATGAAATTAGTTAGTGAAAACATTGTTGTATTTATATACTCCAACAGTATATAATTAGATACTTCCTCAGTATGGCTCCTGAATATAGAAAGTCATAAACTGTTTTATGTGGACAATAGTTATGCTTTAATGTACTAATTTTCCGCAAATGTGTATCGTTCACAAAGTTGGTGGAAGACATGGAGCAATGGAAAAAGGATATGCAAGGCTGCTGGAGCTAATTATACTTTCATTTTTCAAATCTGGGAACATTATGATAGTTACATTAGCAGGAAGGCATGCAGCACATGAAAGATACATCATCTACCTACACAAAGCTTTTTCACCAGACGCCCCACCTTTCTAAATGTCAGTTCAAATAAAAGACAATTCTGAGTGAGATATTCCGGTTGATATAAAAGTCTGTCTGCAGCAAAATGAGCTGTAGTTGGTCAGTGTATTTTAGATACTGAATTCAAGGTCATGGAAGTGGTTGACCTTGTGGGTTCTGGAAACAGTCCATTGGGTGGAGAACATAGGAGGAAATAAGAGAGAGGAGACAAAGTCGCCAGAGGGATTTCTTCTGTGTGGCAGTCTGATTCTCATAAAGAGCTGCCAGAACTTCAACAAGAGTTGCCTTACACAAATTTATTTATAGGAATACTTAGTTATCAGCTTTTTAACGTACATGTTGCACTTTTGCTTGTACTGTATAAATCATCTATAAGGCTGAGTGCAACTTATTCTAACCTTACACATACCAATTATCAGGCAGCTTTTAATTGCATGCAACTGCAAAAAAAGACAAAATGGACTAAGGCAACAGTTTCAATTTCAGCAATTTCAGCAAAGTTTTAGTAAAAAATCTAGTTGTTGTGTTTAGTCATATTGTCCAGGTTAATTGTTTAACCCTATTAACTATTATGAAATAAAGAAATGGCTGAGAAACCTGTGGTTTCTTCCAGCAAGTTTCTCAAGAGAATGTCTATGCTTGTTTTTTCCAACACATTTATGGTATGTAGGCATTTCTAGCACTTTTTATACCAAGCCCTTTAAGTGTTCCTGTCAGTACAGAGTCAAAGTAGCCAAAACACATAACTGTAATAAGAAGTGGCACTATCCTTTCCTTTCTGGTGGCCCAAATCTTGAAACCCAGGCATGGCATGGTGCTGCCCCCTGGCTTTTGCAAGTATTTGAGTGGCCGAATGGGTCAAATACCTGTCCCCCCAGGCACACAGTGACTGCTCCTGCCAGTCCTGTAGTAACATATGAGCCAGGGGAGAAAACCACAGTGTGTGGAGGGGACACATTGGTATTTGTGCGCTCTGAAGTGTTGAATACCTACAGCGTCTTAGAAGCAGCATCATGGTGGCATTTCAAAAAACATGCAGCTGGAAAGGTAAGGATAATAGCCCTTCTTTTTTAGAGGTATGCCTTTTTGCTGTTTTAACCATGTAGTGGCAGGGTTACCTTAAAGGTAAAAGGGTATATATTTTGACTGATTGCAGTGGTAAACCTTAAAGTTGAATTGCAGGAATTCAGCCACTTTCTAAAATGTTCCAGATTACTATGGGTTAACTCCAGCAAGGTGCATGCCATTATTTCTAGAATTTAACATTTACATTTTTTACTGAGCGTCGAGAGCATAGATATTGTTATACTTCCAGGGCTTTGACTCTGGAACTTCTGGTCTCAGCTCCTGCGGCAGTTGTATGGGGCTGCTTTGCCCACCCTTCCCGTTCTGCTCAATCACACAGCGCTTTGTATTATATGAACTTATTCCCATTCAGCATCTCTCCTGCCAGATCACTGGGAGTATAATGAGAGCTGTACTCCCAGCACCTTGTTGGGCTTAACTCATAGTAAACCAGCACATTTTAGAAAGTGACTGAATTCCTGGAGTTCGATTTTAAAGTGATTTATGGTGACATTTTACATGCTTGATGTTCCATATTTTGTTATTGTATTAAAAGTAGAGATTTGTTAATTATCACTTCATTACCTAACTATGTAGCAACTGTTGAGATAAGATATTAGACACATGATATATATTACCTTGATGAGATGGTACCCACCAGGTTCTCTAATTTGCTTTTACAGTATTCTCCATTTTGCTTCAGAGGTTATGGCCAATGGTTGAATAATGCACTAAAATCCACAAATTTTAGATCAGAATTTACAACATGGTCTATTCAGTAACCCAGATCAATGCACCCCAATCCTTGGAGAGTGCTCTTTTTCTCAAACTTGATCTTGACCTATTCAAATTTACTAAACGATAAATCTCAAATAGCTACCCTAGTAAAAATGTATCAATTTCATCCATTTTATGGAGATTAGTATATGCCTTTAAGATCTTTATACCTATAACCATTATTTAACCAATGCACTACTGCTCATTTGCACAATTAAACATGCTTAGGGATGTGCCATGATATTTAGAAAACAGTCTTTTACTATGGTAACTTTACCATATATATGCAGTAGATGACAGCCATCTACGGTTTGTAACTTTTTCATCTGTAAAGCCATACATTTCATCAAACAGTTGGACATAAAGGATATCAGACACATAACAAGTGCCCTGCTTTCAGAGAGTCAGCTGTCCCATAGGCTTGCAATGAGCAGTAAAGCACAACCATTGTAAAGCACTGCAAAGCAGGATGCAGAACTTGCGTGGTGTGATGAACAGTTATGGCTACAATGTATACATATGCAATAATAAACTGTACATAGAAACTTGATTTTTAAAACAGTAACACAGATTGGTAAGATTGTTTACATCAAGCTGTTCAGTATATCAAAATCATTGAAAAGTCTATACCTTCCCTGTAAGGACATGAGCTTTAATTATTCAACAAAGACCAGGATGGGCTGTTTTTTAGCATAGCACAAAATGTTGCTTACTTGGCAACCCAACATAAATGTGCCAAATTTGTTTGCAAGTTACCATTGTTTGAAGGAGACAAATTCCTATTAAATGTATTACATATAAGGACAACTGAGAAAAGGCTATATCTGGGGATTCTTAAGAATCAAATACCCCCCCCCCCCCTTATAACCTACTTTCAACCCTTCTTTATACCTACCCCATATCTAACCTTACCTCCCCCATTACAAGGTCAAAATTCCTTGGACACAAGTACCCACATATCCATTTTGTTCAATGATTTGAATATTACACCCTTCTTCAAAATGCATACCTGTACTGTGACTTACCAGACTAATCATTTGTTTTGCTTCAGCGGGATCCATATGTGCATATAAATAGACTTTCCTATTATAATAATTTCACCTACAGTCAATTATCTCTCTAGTCTACAAGTGACAAATTATTTCAGTTTGTTTAGTTGTTTGAATGTTACTCCTATGATGTACCTTCATGTTGTTGTACATGCATTGTTCTTAACCTCCCTGGCGGTATGATTATGTCAGGAATTATGTACCAAAAGCGTTAAAAAAATTTTCATGGAAATTTGGCGTTATGTATTATAGGCCTACAATTCTTAGTAATTACTGACTTAAACCTGACCAAAACAAGAGTCTAGTAGAAAACCCAGATGTGATAAATTTGAAACACAAACGCATGAATTATAATTGAATAATATAATTTTATTATATAATATATATAATAAAATTATATATATATATATATATATATATACATATACACACACACACACACACACACACACACACACACACACACACACACACACACACACACACACATATATATAATATATAACGCATTAATTATAATCGAATCAATAATATAATTTTATATATATATATATATATATATATACATGTGTATATATATGTGTGTGTGTGTGCATATATATATATACATATATATATATATATATATATATATATATATATATATATATAATATAAAATGTGTTTGTGTTTTGTGCAACGTTTTGAATTTCCCTCCCTAGTTCCGCTCCCATGCAGCATTGCTGCTGCAGGGAACGGAACTAGGAAGTCATCACACCGACGGACAAGCGGCGGGGATCTCGGCTGGCGGTCACAGCAATGAGAGATCATCGCTGGATCACCAGGAGAAGGTAAGAGACACCGCTGCGCTCTCTGCACATCTACCCCGAGCGTGACTCGGGGATACCGATCCTGGACTAAAAAATCCACCCCGAGTCACGCTTGGGATTACCGCCAGGGAGGTTAAACCTTGTATTCCTTTACTATTTTAATAATAATAAACCTTTTGGAACAAGAGAATCAAATACCTGCAATGTCATGATGTCCTGGCTAGGAGGTAGGCAAAATAATCACCAGGCAGGCAAACCTTCATATCAAGGTTAAGCAAAGCAAGTACAGTACAGTATAGGCAGCTATAATCATCCCTGGATACAATTTTCCAGGACATTTTCCTTTTAGTTAAATTCCATTTGGAACATTTGACACAATTCATCATTGAAAGCCCAATTCCAGAAAACGTAAAAAATGTCCCTTGCAGTGGGGTCACGTTCACACTGCAAGGGTTTACCTGCTCATTTAGTCTAGGGGATAGTAAAATAAATTTTACTTATATGATCCTTTGCTCCTGCAGCAGATCACACTCCACCATATTCCAGTGGTGGACTGTCACTCAACCTCTTCATGTCCAAGACCTGATGATGTCAGAGAACCTTAGACTGCTGGAGCATAGTGGGGAAAAGGCTGTGGGAATCAGTCTAGCAGTGCAGGGGGGCCCAAAGGAGCAAGGGATTAGGTAAGTAAAACTGCTTTTCCAAATACCCTAGATAGGAACAAGCAGTTAAAATGGATCTTCACTGTATCTGAGCACCACAAACCAAAAACGTTATTCAATTCATTTTTAATATTCAAAGCAAACTCCCCTATCCATCCATGTATTCATGCTTTATTTTGGTTAGAAATCTCTTTGAAAAACACCCCCTAGCATTTTTGGCTGTGGCCTTCTTGAGTAAGGGTAAATGATTCATGAAGCATTTACTTCCTGCCCTGCATGCAGGAGAGTGTGAATATCGAAGAGAAGCATACACCGTTCAGGTGAATCTGTATCCGCAATCCATCGTGGCTTCCTGCCCTCAGTTCGCCACCGCAGACAATGCAATTAGAAAAGGAAAAGGCCGCACACCACCAGGAAACTTGAATGAAGCAAAATAATTCTTTATTCGTACATGTCCAAGTACAAGGTACAGCAGAAGGGGAATGGTAAACGTGTTTCACACGGGCTCAGCATGCTTGTTCACTAATATTTTGCTTCATTTAAGTTTCCTGGTAGTGTGCAACAGTTTCCTTTTCTAATTGCAGGAGAGTGTGCTTAGCTGTGAAAACCCCTCCTCCCCTCCTGAAGAGTCCTGGGATGTATGACATCATTTGCCTAGGCAATAAACCAGAAAGTAATTGAAGAAATTCAAAAAAAAAGTTTAAAACAAGTGAATAGGATATACTTTCCTATCTATTTACGAATGCTAGCAGCATGAGGATTAAAAATAATCAATGTTGATTGGGAGATAGAAGTTCCACTTTAACTCTTGCAGAGGGGATGTAGTCTCACTGCATGTGAGAATTTTTAGGGTTCCTAGAGTTTGGTTTTAATTAACCAGAATCTGTTTTTACGGATCTAAATGATTTTTTGAATGTAATGTGGAGAACAATAGTAGCTTTCATTACTGTTTCCCATTGAGATACTTTATAGGTGGCAAAATACTGAAAACGAGTAGTCATGGGGAATTTTTTTATATTTTGACTGTAGTTCATAGGCAGGTCTTCTTATATTTTTACAGTTTTTTCAGTTTTGGCTAAATGTCTTTTCAGGTTTGTCTATTTATAATCATGGTTACTTCACTCTAAATGTTTATGTATCTTCATATGAATAGGTTGCTCATCCCCAAATTATGCATTGAAGGTCATTTCAGTTCAGATCTATTGAAAACTCAAGCCCCATTCACCCTTTTTGTAGCTCAAAGCTCAAAAACGCTAAACAGGCAAAAAAACATTGTTTTCAATAGCCCTTGTTCACATCTGAGCATTCTATCTCTTGTAAAAAAATAATGGAAAGCCAAGCCAAGCTGGATTAGTGAGATTTTGCATCTACTCTACCTATTTTATCCTTTCATCTGGTAAGCAGATTGGATTGTCCCTATTTCTTCAAAAGGACTATTACCTGAGCGCCGCAAACCCATAACATAATTCTTGTAGAAAAATACCTGTTGATCAAAAAAGTACATAAACAATTTTTTTTAGGCAGAATTGAGCATTTTTACCCCCATAGACTTCAATGAAAATGTATTTTCAAGCATTTTGTTGCACATTTTCTGTAAAGCAGCAGCACTCACCGCCTTTTAGTTGAAAAATGCTTGACAAAAGCTGCAAAAATCTGTAATTCTGCTCCATAAAACGCTCAAAAACGCCTGAAAAAAATGCTTTAAAAAAAGGTTTCCAGAAAAGTGAAAGGTTCTTTATGACTTCTTATTAGAGAATGCGAAGACTGCTTTGTAGATGGTGTTCTGGGTTTCCCATTCTAGGTGAGTATGGCACTGTTGGCAGGACTACCCCCAGGACGGGGGGCTCTTAAGTATTTTCCTGCTAAGGATTTTAAAACAAGGACAGAGAGATTCTGGTCCTCTATGTGAAGGGAGTGGTCTTGTTATTACCACTTTTAATAGTAAAAGACTACTACTTGATTTGTGAAAGTACCTCATATTCATGTCATTACACATGAGCATTACAGTAAAGTGAATTTATATGGCTTAACAAAAGGCAGTTGTGTGGGCTCAATAATCTCTTTTGCATATTGGGGATGGCCCCTGTAAAGGGAATGAAAAGGGGAAGGGTTTAACAAAGGCTAATGACAGATCCGGGGTGCTAATTTTGACGAAATCTGTGAAAAGGCAGAATAACAAGAAGAGGGATACCTGGGGTTTAGATCCAACAGTTGTTCCTCATTCCTCCAATGAAGCCATCAGAAAGTAAGAGATAAATTGTCATTTGGGATCTAACCTGTAGAGGCACTAATGGAGCCTATAGCATAGTGAGGTAGTGAGTGTGGCTCTGAAATGTATACATAATGCTTCTTGTCCTAAATCTCAGAGCCACAAAGAATCTCCAAAATCTCACATCATTCAAGCTTTGACATTCCTAATTCACATTCAGAAGAAGTTTACAATGTATTTCATTGTTTCAGGGCAGGTAGGAATGCAAATGATGGCAGGTCCACGGTATAGCAATTCCCATCACTGCAGGTTGCCCCAGTATTTAACATCATATGAATACAGGAACGCGACCAGTCACACAACATTGAGCCCAAGTAACACATGTTGAAAATCAACACAAATGAATTTCTATGTTTCAGCCATTTGCATGTTCTTGTTTTTCTTTTTCTAAATCATGCAAATGCTAAGCACATAGCAGTTGTATCAGATAGCAATGAATTATGTGCTTACAATGGTCAATTGATTTGCTGCATGCTTCGAAATATTTTCATGCCAATGTTACTTCCGCTGTGAACAGATGTAGAACTGTGTAAAATCCACATGTGAGGAAAGCTTTTCCAAACACAAAGACACAATGTCTATGTTTAACCATTTCATCCCTGAAATTCATATTGCACTCCCAGGCTTCTACAGCATTCTCTCTACTTTTATAACGATTTGTTCTTTAATTATTTTCAGTTGTATCATTTCAGTTTTTAATTTTATTAAAAAAAAAAATCCCTTTGCTTCTAGATTTTCACGACCATGTATACATATATTACTGTTCGTGTTGAAAAAGTCATAAAAGGAAAGCTATAATCAACCTCAATAATAAATGTCCGAAAGGTACATATTCTGTTGCTCACAGCAACCTGTCAGAATCATTATTTTATTATTTCAGTGCAGTATGAGAAAAGCAAAGGGAGACAGACTGTAACTGGTTCCTATCTGAATGGGAAAGAAAATTAATTGAATTCTGTTATAGCGCGTAGATGTCATATTCAAAATAAAATTGAGGATTGAACAGATAACTTTAGTAAGCCAGGTAAAGCTGCCCGTATGCAGTTAGATTTTCGTTTGAACAATGGTTGGAAATTTTAAAGAAAACTCTTTCTTGCCATCATTGAATCAACAAATTTAATTTGAAAGGCCTTAAAATTTAATCTAGACCTACTAATGGAATTGAATCCTAGACATAGGTTTCATTAACATATGCATGGTTTTTCCCAAATGAAAACCATATTTACAGAATTTTGTTTGTTCGAAAGAAAATATCCGTTCGGCTCTTTCAAACTTCCTTGTCACTGAGGCTGAAAATGAACACTGATTTGACCCCACTAAACATTAGAAAATCGAAAAAATGTTATGAAGATGTTTGTGGCCAGCTTAAAGCAGAATGAAACCCACAGATTTAACTGTTAGGGTCCTTTCACACAGCCCTATGGAGCAGCGGATGTCAGCAGTGACATCTCCGCAGACACCCACTGCTGTCCAATCCCATCCTATTTGTGAAATCCAGACAAATGGAAACCCTATTTTCCATCCATCTGGAGGATCGGATAGGATCAGATGAAAATGGACAGCGGATCCGTTATCATCCGATCTCTCATAGAGGAGAGCAGGGATCTGACAGGTCTGTCTCGGCACGGTGAGCGGAGATGGATCTGTCATCCGCCTGCTCAGTGGGGATCTGTGGATCGATCCCTGCTGGGCAAAACGGAGTCCGCCGCCCGGAAAGCCAGTGTGAAAGGACCCTTTCTCAAAACAGTTATTCTCAAGTCATGCTGTCAAGCTATCAAGTGGCAGCATCATGACATCTCCAGATCAAACAGAGGCTAAGATGGCAGCTTTTTTGGCTTCACCTGATGGGGGGTTAGTCTTGCTTTAAGATACATGTTATCAATATTGTCTTATTATTTTTGTAGGTTGATACCACATAGCTATAAAATATGTGTTATGCAGTGTCTGGTTTTGTGTTACTCTTCTTACATAAAGTTAGCAAATAATCATACTGTGGAGCTGGATTGTTTTATTGGGGATACTAGTTCCAGTGATTTAGCATTCCATGTATTCAGTACCAGAGTGAGGCCACCCACATCCTGACAGTCAGGATGTGGTTAGTTTTGTCTCAGCTGCTGCCTGGAAGCGGTCATCTATGTCAGACTCTGACTGTATTTATTATTCATTTGGATTACCAAAATGGAAAGTATTTTACTTTCTATGTATTTTTTTTAATTTTCTGTTGTATAACTCCTATGTAATCTTCATTTTAATTCAACTGATTATCTTAGTTTGTCATACTTCTGCATGGAAATAAATCATTTCATATAGCATTCCAATTACTTTCTCTTCCAAAAACTTTGCTCACAGATCTTTTTTTTTTTTTTTTTTTAGTTTTGGACAGAGTGGGGATGAATTAGAACCCATGTCAGGTTTTTATTGCTGTCTGTGTTGGGGATTCCCCCCTCTTTGTTTGTTGTGTTTACTATTAACATTAAAAGTGAAGCTACAAGAAAATCACATATTTTGGGTTGTATCCAGAAAATTAATTGGTGATAAATCTTCCATTTGTGACTAACAGGGTTAGAATGCCCACTTATGGTGGCTTTGTGATGTGCCAGCCCCCTACTAAAAAGGGCGGGTTCCCAGAAGCCATTTGTAAGTGGGTTTTGGATTAGTTTAGGGAGAGCTGACAGTCTGTGAAGGGAAAGTAAAGCTAACCATACATGAATCCGACGGGGTGTTTATACAGAAGTCGATCAGTAGACCATACATAGATCGAAATTCAGCCAATTCAGTATGGCCGGCTTAAGTTAATAAAAAAAATTGGGATGTTGCTTGGGCTGCATGCAAACGGGCGTAGTAAAATAATCCCATTTACCCTGAACTTTTCTGCCAGGAGCTTGCAACAAATCCAGCATAAAAATGATTGGTTTTATGCATATTAACACGTTGATGCATGTATTAACACCTGTTAATGTGTGTAAGGCGTATGAGTATAACTTTATTCTAGTGGCTACAATGTATTTAACCACTACACTGAAATTATGAGTGTATGCGCAAAAATATGCACGTGTATGCGTAATGTAGGCCAGCACACTTGTCTGTGAATGTAGGGTTCAGGCATTTTTTTATGCCTCTAAACGCTGCTCTAAAATATGAATCTAAATGCCACAATGTGCATGGACACTTTGGCTTATACAGAGCTCCATTCAGAGGCATAAAAACCAAAAAAAGAAAGAAAAATACTTTGAAAACCGTAATTTTCCTGCCATTTGCATGAGGCGTAACTGTTGAAGGTTTTTTTTGCTTGGGCTGCATGCAAACGGGCGTAGTAAAATAATCCCATATACACTGAACTTTTCTGCCAGGAGCTTGCAACAAATCCAGCATAAAAATGATTGGGGAGAAATATTTCATTTTTTAATTTCAGGGTGTGCAATGTGCACCTGTTGCTGACACACACAAAGATGGCCTTTGTTTGCAGCACGTCACTGAATACTTTTGCAGAACATGTTTACCGCCCTTTTGTCATAGCTGTCATTAAATTTAGGCCATGCCCTTTACATAAAAAAGTCAGGCTTGCCTAAAGTGAGAAGTGGAGGTTCTGCACGTACAGGTAGTGGATGATGGGGGGCGAGCAGGTTCTGCAGGGCAAAGTGGTAGTTGGGCCACACCATCTAAAGGCCAGGCACATCTGCTTTTTCTATTTTAGAATGACCGTGCTTTCAGCTACAACACAAGCAGGAAATAGTGGAATAGCCACTTGCCTGGAGATGCTGCTAGCGCACCCAGTTCCTCCTTCTCTTCTGCTAATCCCATCATAGCCCTGCAAACTGGCAGGGACTTGGTGGAATTATTTGATCACATGTTCACCGACTTGCTGCAGGAGCATGATCTTGGTCATGCACAAGCATTACCTGCTTTCAGTTATTGAGAATGAGGAAAATAGCAACATCTCTATAGAGGGAGAGGAGGGTTCAGCTAGACTGAACTGTTAGGGGACATCAGGCAGGAAACAGAAAGAGTCTGTTTCAGCAGCTCAAGCTTACTGTGAAGTGGACTTCAGAAATGATGAGGGCATGGATGATAAGGATAAGATAGCAAACTGTCCATAGGTTCCACCATTAGGAGAGGAGGAAAGTTCTGAGGGAGAGGCAGAACGTCCATATTTTGTTTAGGGTCCCCTTGGAGAGAACTGGAGAGAGCAGCCAACCTTATCCAGTTGGTGGCACTGCCCCACAGACAAATGCCACTGCTATGATCAGAAATGGTCCATAGAGCACTGCAGTGTGGCCTTTTTTAATGTATTTGCTGCATTGTCTGCCTGCAATATATCAGCCACAGTAGAAATACCTGCCATATGGATACCACATGCATGAGGAAACACATGATTCTACACCACATAACACAGTGGGGCAGCACTTCAATAAGATTAGCCTTTAGCAGACTCCCCTTTCTCCTTATACCTTGCTATCTGCATCTCCCAAACCACAACATACTCCTGCTGTATCCGCTGCAACATCTGTGACTTCTTAAGAAAGGGAGAGAAGTCTCAATAGGAGTTTCAGAGGCCCTCGTTAGGAGGGGAAGAGGGCTGTGGGGCCACGATGAGGAGGGTGACTGCCAAATGAAAGCACTTGCGTGAATGACTACTCAAACTCACTTGCTCTCCTCATACACAAGAATATGTGAGGTTTCTGTGGGCCTGCAGAAGCTGTTTGTGGTTTTCATTTAGTACAAACTAATAATATTATTAGTTATATTTGTGAAAGTATGTATACTGTGATGAGAAGTTATATTAACATACTGTGTAGTTAAGTGCATTTTGCTTGTTTTCAACCAATACAGGCTAGTTTAACCTTCCTAGCGGTATTCCCGAGTGTGACTCGGGGTAAGATTTTAGTGCCAAAAGCGGTAACCCCGAGTCACACTCGGGGTAGCGCTAAGAAGATCGCTGGATGCTGGAGGAGGTTTTACTTACCTTTTCTCCGGGATCCAGCGAAGACTGCGAGCGGTGTGCGGCGGCGGAGCTCTCTCCCGATCGTCTGCGAGCCCCGGCTTCCGTCTCCGGCGACGTGACGTCCGCCGGGGGGTGGAACCGGCGGCAAATTCGAATGTAAAATGCACCAAACACACTGATATCGTTCAAAATAAAATAAAATCACATTACATTGCCCCCCAGTGCCCTTTCCTGCAGTTTTACTGTACTTTTTATGTAAATATATGTATATATATATATATACACATATATATACAGTATATATATATATATACGTATATATATATACACATATACATATATATATATATACACACACATATTATATATATATATATATATATATACATATATATGTATATGTATATATATATATATATATATATATATATATATATATACGTATATAAATATATATACACGTAATTCTTGTGAATGAGCAGCCCAAACCAACTGTATACATTATATATATATATATATATAATATGTATAATAAATGTATACAGTTGGTTTGGGCTGCTCATTCACAAGAATTACATGCTTTCAGCACCTAAAATAATGGTACCGCTTTCAGCACCTAAAATCCAAAAGAATCATACCGCCAGGGAGGTTAAAGTGATGCTGTCGTTACAGGCTAGTTTAAAGTGATGCTGTCACCTTGCCCATCTAGGGCAAAATGCTAAAGTGTCTTTGCAAAGTGACCCCACTCATATCCACTTTGTCTGTGCTCCTTCACTGCTATTTCTTCTATAACAGTTGGCATTAAATTCAGCAGTATAAGTGACCAGGGGGGTGGTGATATGACTCCCTCAGTCATGTGACAGTGCTCGAATCTTGTGAATGTTTGCTATGCCAAAGCACTGGTTTGGAAGACCTGGTCACTTGCACACAATACCCTAAAGTGCTTGCAGGTCATCAACTCAAACAAGCAATGAAGCCAGCCAAAGAACTAGCATTCCTATTAGGTGAGGTCAGAAATGGCATCCACCTTGATGCTCATAAGATATGCCTTTAAAGCGGAACTAAAGTCTCAGATAACAAAACGGATTGCAGGCAGACACTTAGTTGCAGATGAAACATGCAATGTCTCTTTTGCAATTAAATAGATCTACCTATCGGCCTGCTTGAAGTCTTCATTAGGGTGTCCCAGCTCCGTTTTTATTCCAGCACAGATCCTGTGTGCCGGGATGACTGACGTGACATCAACTGGCTTTGGCCAATGAAGCAGCCCAACACTCTAAAAAAGCTAATGATGAACCTCAAAACAGTATTGTAAATTTTTGTTCAAATTTGAAGGAGACGTTTGGGGTACTTTAAAAACAAACATACATACCTCCATGCTGAAGGATTAATCTGATGTTGCAGCTGTCTCCCACTGGCTCTTAAAACTGAGAAATAAGCAACAACATGACATTTAATTGCTTAGTTCTTGGTTTTTCTGGAGCAGAGAGTGGTGACTGTCAGTCCTGCCCCTCCGGTGCTGAGAGGCTGACTGGCAGACCATATTGTTGGGATCCTTCCAAAGCCTGAGGCTTTAGCCCGCTGTCGGCTGATTCTGGGCTGCAGGAGAGCAAAAGTATGTGCACTCCTGTGACCCAAAAGAGAAGTATGGCCAAAAAAGCTTTTGACCATACTTCTCTTTTAAGGCCACTAATGATGTACTGAACAGAAGGGCTGCTGTGTATTGGAAAATACAGCCCATGCATTTTTACCTAATTTGAATATTCTCAGGATAGATAAGATTATATTTGCTATATATCTAAATGATCCAAAGAAGATTATTTGCCATGCTATCAGCTGGTCCTTCTTGTGTTCTTTGTATCATGTGGAAAATATACAAGAAAATAGGTAGAAAATGGACTTGAAACTGTCCATCCAAAGTGATTATTGTTGGGAGTTTGATGTGTGCATAACTGGCTCGGTTTGCTACACGTTTCTCATTTGCTACAGCATCCAATTGCAGAGAATATGCTTTGAAAGCAAAAGCATTTTCCATCTGTTCTTCTGTATTTCTTTTCCATTACTCTCGCTGCTCAGTCATTTTTCTCTTCATATTGTTTGTGACACATCGTGATGGACAAAAGGATACTGAACACTATCATTCTTCATAACACAATAGAATGTCATATTAGCTGAAATGCCACTGGGCTTCATATAATTGGGTTAAAAGTGAATTTGAGGCTTTACAAGCAGAATTGACCTCTTGTAATCATGTGTTATATTCTAGATGAAAAACATACAAAAGCAGACGACTGAGAGATCAGTTTTCCGTACCTCCCAACTTTCTGAGATAACAAAAAGGGACACATAATAGCACAATGTATGTAGGAAAAAGGACACACCCTTGCCACACCCCCTGTTATCTAGAGCACAAAGAATTGATACAAAAAAAAAAAAAGATACATTTATAAGATCTTTTCCCCACAATAAAATATGCATTAATGGTGGTTGGAAGTTTAGTGTAGTATACAGTAACTCTTTTGGTAGTTAAGTATTACTTTTTGTTCCAGTGGTTTATACATTCTATACCCTCCAAAAAAAGGAACAACTCAGGAGGAAAGGGGGACAGAGGGATTTAGTCACAAATAAGGGACAGTCCTTTTAAAGCAGGAAGAGTTGAGAGCTATGGTTTCCTGACATCATAAAAAGCTGACTTCTATTCTATAATGGGCTTTAAGGCATGTACAAGAAAAGGCATTCAACCATACTTTTTTTTTTTTTTACTCTGGCCTAGAAATAATCATATCTTCCAATAAGTATAGATCTAAATGAAGGCTTGTGTTGACAGACTTTGGCGTGTGTCAATGACATTAGTTTAAGATGCTTCGGAGATTATTCAGAATTTATTGACTGGTGTTTTCGGCCTGTCGTTGGGTTTCTTTCCGAGTTGCATTTTACCTGCCTTAAGTGGGTTTTGCATTCCCATTGACTTATATGGGAATGTATACCTGTCTGGTATGAACAAAAGCCCGTCGACACAGGCCCTAAAAGCTTACCTAATCTTACACAGCCTCTTTTTTTATTCTCCATTCATTCTGCCTGAGGTTTCCTTTTAAAGTAAGTGACAGGTTTTTACTATATGCACTGTCAAATTATTAAAAAATACAATCAGCAGAACAAAAGCCAAAAGAGTAAATTATATTATATTTTGGGCAGTCACTTACATCAAATCTGTTGGAAAGAAAATATAAAATTGTGTCACTTATGTGTTTGCACATTGGGACTTATTTTTCGACAGTCCAGAAAATTGGAAAGCTCTAAAAATGTCTTCCTTTTCTGCCAGCTTTGCCTGTCCCCTCCCTTACCTCTGCTGTTACCAATAACAACACCAATGAAGAAAAAAAGCATCCAATAGGCGCTAGGACTTTCATGTGAGTGCACACAAAGAGGGCAAAAACATTTGAAGAGCTCACTGGCTCAGGTTAGGTTGCTTACAACAGGCAGGGCTACCCTCCAGTAGGTACCACAGCAGGTTATCTGAAAAAACATGCACAAATGTAAGACCAAAGGATAAAAGAGTCCAAATTCATTAAGTAGTTTTTACTAAAAAAACATCCAAGGGGTTTCGGTCTCCTTCTTCATCAGGGCTTTAGTTAAAATAAGATCATTGAATGGTCTCAAAATAGAACTTTCCTGTGTGAATCTGTGCAAGTAAGCAAATTGCTAGGCCAGGAGATTTACTGACCATCAGTATCTGCGTGAGCATAGCCAGTAACTCTCCTGAACCAGCAATTTTCTTCCCTGCACAGATTCACACAGGAAAGTTCTGATTTGAGTCCATTCAAGGGTCTTATTTTAACTGAAGCCCTGATGAAGGGGAGCGTTTCTATGACCCCCAAAATGCATTGGCTATTTTATATATGTACAAACTAATAAATTCATATGGACTCTTATCCTTTGACATGGCACTTCTTCCATTTGTGCATGTTTATTTCTGTTAGTAATAACAAGTAGGGATGATCGAACGGTTCGGGTCGACCATCAGTTCGACCCGAACATTGGCTGTTCAAGGTTCGGCCGAATTTAGAACTTTTTGCCCAAAAAGTTCGGAATTCGGCAACCAGAACCGACCAAAATGCAATGGGACAGGAAATTGGCTTTAAAAGCCCATGATTGGACCAGAACCATTAGCAAAAGCCAATTGAGGGGGCAGGGGAATGCTAGGAATGTGATTGGAGTGACTAGGGGGTCCATAGACCAATCATTAGTGAATACGCCCCCCAGTATATAAGATAGCCCCCGCCAAATTCCTAGCATTGTTATACAGGGGCATGGAAGAGAGTGGAATCAGTTCGTGGACTTCTGCTACAAAGTGTCATTTAGCATTTATTAGTGTGAGGAAAGGGATATCTAGTGTAGTTAGGGTGCTCTTTTACACTTTAGTTAGCTTTAATAATTTAGTTTCTCTAGGGAAAGTGTTAAGTGCCAGGGTGACCGTAGTGTAGTGTAGGGTGAACTGACAGTGACTGCTATGGCAGGGTTACCAAACCCTTCCATATCAGGGTGACCGCTATAGAGAAAAGCTAGTTTCTCTGAAGTCACTTTCGCTGCAGTAATATGGCTTTGCCCCCGTCAGCTTGCTTTTTGGCTGCAGGCGTCTATAGGGATTTTTTTGAGCACATGTTTGGAGTCAGGCATGACATCTGAACATGTGTATAGGGGGTATATACACACACCCATGTATGTATATATACACCTGCACATATATAGGTGTGAAAGGAGCAGAAATATATGCTTGCGCTAATGAAATAATTGTCTAAGTATAAAATACATAAAGTATGTGTGTATATATACCACTATACACAAGTTCAGATGTTTTGCCTGCCTCCAAATAACCCAAAAAAATGCCAAAAAAACGCTAGCACCAAAAAAAAAAAAACAAAACACCCAGGTGTGTTGTTGCAGGCATTTTTTTGGAGGCAGGCAAAACATCTGAACTTGTGTATAGTGGTATATATACACACTATATATATACTATATATATACCTGTATGTGTGTATATATACCACTATACACAAGTTCAGATGTTTTGCCTGCCTACAAAAAATGCCTGCAACAACACACCTGGGCGTTTTTTTTGGCATTTTTTTGTGTTCTTTGGAGGCAGGCAAAACATCTGAACTTGTGTATAGTGGTATATATACACACATACTTATATGTATTTTACACTTAGACATATATAGGTGTTATAGGAGCGGAGCCATATTCGTGTAAATTATTTCATTAGCGCAAGCATTTATTTCTGCTACTATCACACCTACTGTATATATGTCTAGGTGTATATATACATATAAGTATGTGTGTATATATACCCGTATACACAAGTTCAGATGTTTTGCCTGCCTGAAAAGACCCCAAAAAACGCTTGCTACTAAAGCAAGGTGTGAAAAGAGAGAAGTGAAAATACAAACAATCTTTTTTTTTTTATGGTTCTGGACATGCTACAGAGCTGAAACTTCACAGGTACACTTTTTAGACCCCCCAGATACTAAATCCAAAGAATTATTTTTTTTTTTTTTTTCAATAATTGGTTCTCTATCAAAAATGACAATTTTTAAGACCTTTTTTTTGTGTGATTAATAGTCCCTGGGGTATGATTGTGTGATTAATAGTCCCTGGGGTATGACCCAGGACCCTAGGCACTTTTTAGGGGCATTTATTGGGTTTTAGGGCTTCAAAATGGTGTTTTTTGATTACCGAAGTTCGGGTCCCATTGTTGTCAATGGGGTTCTGAAATCCGGGCAGAACTTTTGGGAGGTTCGGGTGTTCTGGTCGAACCGAACTTTTCAAAAGTTCGATCATCCCTAATAACAAGACCACCAGATAAAGCGATTAACCAGTAGAGAAATGGGAAAGGGAAGGGCAGAATTGGTGACTACATGAATCGGTTAATTTTTTATTATATTGATCCATGGTTATCAGGTGCATTGGACAGAGAAGTAGACCAAGCTTCCAGGCACTGCCCACACTACAGTTTCACTGGCACTTCAATGTTTTCCATTGTTATAGATTCATTTCAACATGAACCTGTACTTTGCACATACCGAGAAAAGTATCAGACAACCTTTACAGGAGGGACTTTAAGTGACCAGCCCTGTGCTCCCCACTGCTCCATGTCATTGTCATGCTGCTCAAGATGTAAAATCTACACAGGAATATGAAGGCCCCCACCAATATGACTGATGATTTGCCACTCACGTTGCAAATTCTGCATTCTATAAAGGCAGGGCAAGTTATATGTTCTTTCATACATATCTGGAAGTACTTGGTATTTTGCATACATCCTAGCACTGAAAAAATGTTGCGTTCTGGCTGCTTAAATACTGCTATATAGTGAATCTGTGACTTTGCCCAATAGAGGGTAATGGGGGTATTTGTTACAAACAACCGTATTTTATCTTAGTATATTCCAATCAGTTAAAGCGTATATATAGCAAAAGCATTTTGGACAGTGTATAGGTGGGATTGAACCCCTGTCAGGTTATATTTTGCTGTCTCTAACTGAATAGAGTAAATAAAAAAATAAAAATAATTTGCTTCTTTGACAGTTGTCCAATTAAAACATTTCCTCTGTATTCTTGTTCTGATGACAGCTGTACAATTTTGTTTTTTTATTACATTCTGTACCAGAGACAATGGTTATTAGGAAAAACCGAGAGGGTAAAAGGGTACAGACATCAGTATACATTTTATAGAGATTCTGATCATTCCCACTCTTTTTCCAAAACTAAAAAAATAATTAATTTTGACTATACACTATCTACTTTATAGATAGATTTAAACATGTGCCTAAATCTCTCTTTCCTCTGAAGCTCCATCTGCATTTGGATCACGCTCCAGAGGCTACTGACAGCCGGTGAGTAAGCGATGCGGTACCTCCTTACCGCCTGTTTTAACCCCATTTTTGCTGTCAAATGTGCAATGCACGCAGTTGCAAGGCATTGACAACGCTTCCCCATTTACTTGAATGTGTAGTGTTTGATGGGCTTGCCGCCCGCCAACCACTGCGTGTTGGGTAAGCTTTGCCGCTGGAGCGAATTGAAGCATCACCCCCACGGCTTGTAAACACCCCCGCCTGCTACCTATTGCAGCTTCGAGGGGGGGGGGGGGGTGCTGTAGGGCTAAGTAAAGCCTAAGAAATTTGTATTTTTTTTTTTTAATAAACACTACAATAAAATAGGTATTACATTTCAGCTTTATTTTTCCTTCTTCCTTACAAGCTTGTTGATTTCAGCAGATGTTTTGAATAACTGGTAAACATTTATAAGCTGTACTTCACTGCATTTTAAATTAAAGCCGTATTTAGTATAATCCTTGCATAACATCTACATTTTATTTTTGTCAAATTCAAGGAGACATAAATTAATGAGGAATAAATAAATCCTAGTTCACCCTAATTAGATTTATAGATGATAGATATGGTTTCTGTGCAGTTTTCCTAAATGATAAGTAATAAATGTAATTCAATAGTAAATGCTTATTTATAGAAAATCTTAAAATGGTGGATAAAACACTAGGTTGATCAGAGGAATGTAGGCATAGAAGAGTTTAATGGATATGTGCACTTTAAGACAAGGTGCAGTTATCCTTTTTGCCCCTTTGCCCTGATATAAACAAACCCACCTGCCCCATCCACAGATGCAGCCGGTGTTTGTTTACATAAAGTCCCACTCTTCTTGTTGTGCTTATGTGTCCCAAAGCCAGAGACAAATAAAGATAGAAGTACATGGACTGTAATGCATAGGCACAGTCAGGGGAGTGAGACTTGTGGTGCTGGATGTAAACAAACAGGTGGAATGGGTGGGTTAGTTTATATCAGAATAAAGGTGAGAAATGAATAAGTGCACTTTGTCAGATGGAGGTCAATAATGGCAACCCCCACATTTTGTCAATCGAGATTTTGGACTTGATAGATTGTTATAGGCCAAATCTGCTGATAAATGGGAACTTTTAAGGCACCGGCAAGAAAAACAGGTTTAAATATGAAACATGTAGAAGACGTATGTGACCATTATATAGGCACTGCTCTTAGATAAAATCTGCTGATAAATTGGACATTTTAAGGAACCTGCAAAAGAGACATGAATGAATGAATATGAAACATGTAAAAGATGTATATGGCCCACATATAACCACTGCTCTTTTACTCAGTGTGATCTGGAGACTCTTCTTGGGCAGCAGTTGCGAAGGTTTGACTAAGTGCCGGTTCACACTAGGTCGCTCCGACTTAAGGGGCGACCTGTAAAGTCGCGTGCAGCGCGACTTCGGCGCGACTTGCACGGACTTCATAAAATGAATGTCAATGCAAGTCGCCTCCAGGTCGCCCCTAAGTAGTACAGGGCCCTTTTTCTAAGTTGGAGCGACTTGTGTCGCTCCTATTAGAACCGGTCCTGTACTACTCAATGACCGCGACGGTGCACGACTTGCCAGGCTGACCAAGTCGCCTAAAAAGTCGTATTAGTGTGAACCGGCACTAACAGTTCATGTTGACTAACAGTTCTTGTGCATGACTAAATCTGATATAAATCAGTCTGTACTCTAACCCATTAAGTGTATGGCATGTACAGTACTGTGCAAAAGGCAGGCATGAAGAAATGCAATAAAGTAAAAATGCTTTCAAAAGTAGATATTTTAATTGTTTATTTTTTTTTATCAATTTACAAAATGCC
Organism: Pelophylax lessonae; assembly: GCF_965119305.1. Classification (NCBI taxonomy): domain Eukaryota; kingdom Metazoa; phylum Chordata; class Amphibia; order Anura; family Ranidae; genus Pelophylax; species Pelophylax lessonae. The sequence continues at coordinate 267,847,287 of NC_138770.1, forward strand.
AAGTGACCGAACAGAAGATAAATCTGAATCAAATCAATATTGGTGTGAATACCATTTGGCTTCAAACAAGCATCAATTCTTACACTTGCACACTTTGTACACTTGTGCAAAGTCAGGAATTTTGTAGGATTAGAGGTGTATGATCAGTTAGTTATACCAAGCACATGGTAACGATAATCAATTTGATATGTAGGTTTAAAAACCGTAACAAACAGCTGTGTATGAGGCTTAAAACTGGATGAGGAACAGCCAAACTGCTTCTAAGGTTAGGTTGTGGAAGACCGTTTCATGTCACAGGTCATACACCATGGCAAGACTGAGGAGAGTAGCAAGACACACGGTAGTTATACTGCATCACCGAGATCTCTCCCAGGTAAGTATTTTAAAGTAGACTGGGGTTTCAAGATGTGCTGTTAAAGCTCTTTTGAAGAATCACAAAGAAACAGGCCATAGACACAGTGGTTGGCCAAGGAAACTTAATGCAACAGATGAAAGACACATCATGCTTACTTCTGTTTGACATTGGAAGATGCACAGCAGTGCCATCAGCACAGAACTGGGTGAAACCAGTTGGACCCAGGTACACCCATTTTCTGTTTGCAGAAGTCTGGCTAGAAGTGGTCTTCAGGGAAGAGTTGTAGCCAAAAAGCCATACCTCCCACATGGAAACAAGGCTAAGTGATGGCAGCAGGTGCTCTGGACTGATGGGTCAAAATTTGAAAGCAGGAGGCTGTTTGTTCGCCAAAGGGCGTTACAATAATGAGTGTCTGCCAGCAACAGTGAAGCATGTTTGATGTTCCCTACAAGTTTGGGGGCTGCTTTTCTACAATAGGATTATGGGTGTTCTCAATGCTGAGAAATACAGTCAGATCTTTATCCATCATGCTTTACCATCAGGGAGGAAAATGATTGGCCCCAAGTGTAGTCTGCAGCAGGACAATAACCCCAAACATACAGCCAATGTCATTTAGAACTATCTTCAGCGTAAAGAACAAGGAGTCCTGGAAGTGATGGTTTGGCTCTCACAGAGCCCTGATTTCAACATCGCGTCTGTGTTTGATTACATGAAGACAGGATTTGAGACAGCCTACATGCACAGAAGATCTTTGGTTAGTTCTTCAAGATGTTTGGAAAAACCTACCTGCTGGGTTCTTTCAAAAACAGCGTGCAAGTGTACCTAGAAGTTTTGATGTTGCTTAAAAGGCAAAGAGTGGTCACACCAAATATTGATTTGATTTGGAATTTATTTCTGTTCATTTACTTTCCATTTTGTAATTGATAAAAAAAAAAAATAACACTTCTATTTCTGAATGCATTCTTACTTTACAGCATTTTTCCACACCTGCCTAAAACTTTTACAAGGTAGTGTATGTCTTCATGTTTATGGCGGCCTCAGAACAGATTGCTGGACATGGGATTGAGTGACTGTGGATATTTTTTGTGAGCATTTAGCTGCAGTAAAAGTGTATCTGTAAAACATTCATACTGATGCATGCTCTGTTCAAAATAGTGTCAACTATAGTGAATTCATGTATACAATCTAAGTTAAAGGAAGTATATATTCTGCTTTACTAAATATTTGTATAAGCAATTTATACATTATGTATCTGAACTTTACTACTTTTCTAAATTTAGACTCATCAAAAGAATCAAAAGCAGCATTTGCCTCTCTTATGACTCCCACCCACATTGCAACAACAAGACCTGCCTCCAGCCACTAACTACATCCTAATACATATGTTTCAATAACCAAGTCTAATTTACAAACAGTTTATAAGCAGTGTGTGTGCAATGTTTAGGAGAAGCAGCTGTGGACATTAAGGATTAGTTCATCTGGAAATCAGAGCATCTATCCTGTTTAAGCGTTCACTGCTGTCCACAATGAATTGAACATATTTGATTTTCACTATGACAAAGCAGCAATCCATCCATCATTTTCCCTTGCAATGCCTAGAATGTAACGTGTCATTTCACTCTGCTGCAGAGACAAAGCGACAGTTTCCAGACTTTTCAAGCAGCTGTGTACATTCTTCTTAGTTTGGGTCATGTCTCAGAATAGTTTCCGTTAGAGCAGGCATTGCTACCTTGCTAGCCATGGCTCAGCCTTGTCTTTCATCCTAACATGCCTGGTATAAAGTTTTCATTTCATAAACATTTATTCTTATTGCTTTTAACAACTGTTCCTCATCTGTGGTCATTGTGTAACAGGCTGGGCAGATAGAATGGACTCGATGTACTTTACTGCCATTAGCCATACCTAACTCATATCCTGACACATAATTTGAGTTACAGGCCATTGAATGATTTACTGTAGGAATAGAACTCACTATGCATTCAGTGTTCATGGCCACAAAGCAATTTGAAAGTACACTGTTCAACAAGAGTATGTATTGTATCGTGATATCAACCAGCATCCTGCAACCTGTATCAATCAGTTCAAAATCTACTGTTACCAATGTTTTTTTTTTTTAAAGAGACGCTGTCATGAACAAAAAAGGGATACATACAACTGCATTGTAAAATACTGTACATTTAAAGCAGAAGTTTAAGAATCGCAGCACTTTTAAAAATATGCTGGTTTATTAGGGGTTAAGTCCAACCAGGCGTATAAAACCTTGTGGACTTCTCTTTTGTTTACTATTAACATTTTTACTAAGTGCTAAGTGTACAGTTGTCACTATATACTCCTAGTGCTCTTCTACACACAAACTGCTCTATTTATGTGGGGTTAAGTCCAGCCAGGTGTATGAAACCTTGTGGACTTATCTCTTTTTTAAAATTAACATTTTTACTAAGTGCTGAGTGTAGAGCTGTCACTATACTCCCAGCGCACTTCCACACACCAACTGCTTTATTTATAAGGGGTTACGTCCAACCAGGTGTATGAAACCATGTGGACTTATCTCTTTTGTTTACTGTTACATTTTTACTAAGTGCTGAGTGTACAGCTGTCACTATTCTCCCAGCGCTCTTCCATACACCAACTGCTCTATTTATAAGGGGTTACCGTTAGTCCAACCAGGTGTATAAAACCTTGTGGACTTATCTCTTTTGTTTACTATTAACATTTTTACTAAGTGCTGAGTGTACAGCTGTCACTATATACTCCCAGCGCTCTTCCACACACCAACTGCTCTATTTATAACGGGTTTCCACCCAGGTGTATGAAATCATGTGGACTTATCTCTTTTGTTTACTAATAACATTTTTACTAATTGCTGAGTGTACAGCTGTCACTATATACTCTCAGTGCTCTTCTACACACCAACTGCTCTATTTAAAAGGGGTTAAGTCCAACCAGGTGTATGAAACCTTGTGGACTTATCTCTTCTGTTCACTATTAACATTTTTACTAAGTGCTGAGTGTACAGCTGTCACTATACTCCCAGCGCTCTTCCATACACCAACTGCTCTATTTATAAGGGGTTAAGTCCACCCAGGTGTATAAAACCTTGTGGACTTAGCTCTTTTGTTTACTATTAAAATTTTTACTAAGTGCTGAGTGTACAGCTGTCACTATCTACTCCCAGCGCTCTTCCACACACCAACTGCTCTGTCTGCACCACCTTGTTCCCCCCTCCTCCCCCACTGACTATTCACCGACTACATTGTATTTTGTGAGTGAGTTCACATAATACAAAGACGTGATTGGGCAAGTATCAGAGAGGCACTGACATCTGGCACCTGTGGGTAACAAATCTACTGGAACTTCCAGCTCTGGAAGAGAAAAGATTTGAATTATCCTACACGCTGATGTATATATGATGTATTTTACAATGCCAATTTTTGGTCCATTATTTGTTTTGCTTGTGTCTCTTTAGGCCAGACAAGGGAAAGCTTGGTTTCAGCTGAATGATTTGTGTTACTGCACACTGTTTTATTATATTTTGCATTGTGTCTTGATTGGCTTGTACTAAATAAAGTAGAACACAAGGCAAACGTTATTCCTATTTTTGGATTAAGTGGGAGAAGGCCTAATTCAGATTTGTCCCTGTTCATGAGAGTCACCCTTGCTCTTTTTTTTACTGTGTGTCTTAAACCCAGATAAATGGGAAACATTGCTATTGCCAGGTATCTAGGCAGTGTTTGGAGTGCCCTGGTTTTCTGACCACTGCCATTTTTATCATAGTAAGAAAAATAATCTGTAACTGTCATGCACTGTAATGTATTAGTGTATATATAATATTCTTCTCTATTGGTATTTTTAGGAAGGCAGCTGAGAGAAAGTTCTCCATGAATGTACGTCACAATGATGATGACCGACCAAATCCCAGTGGAACTGCCACCCTTACTGAATGGCGACGTAGCCATGATGCCACATATCGTAAATGGAGATGGGTCACAGCAGGTTGGTAATGTTGATTTCAGTTTACATAATTTTAACATTGCTAGAAGAGGAAAGTCAACACATGTGAGCGAAAACAGTATAGCTTCAACCTTTTTGTTTTAAACACTCACCAACAATTACAAAAGGATAGGTGCATGGCCCCAGATGCACTCTGTGTTGGTGATGCAATTGTTCCTGTTAAATTGGCTGTAGGCCATATAGTCGCCACATCTCCATTCACTTATGTATGCTGTATGAATGCAACTCTACGCTACCCGAAAAAGATAAATGGTTCTTCATGCTGCACAGGACGTCACACCTGTGTGAATAAGCCTTAACTTTTTTGAATAAAAATACACTATATTACCAATAGTATTGGGACACCTGCCTTTACATGCACATGAACTTTAATAGCATCCCAGTCTTTGTCCTTGGGGTTCAATATTGAGTTGACCCACTCTTTGCAGCTATAACAACTTTAACTCTTATGGGAAGGCTGTCAACAAGGTTTAGGAGTGTGTTTATGAGAATGTTTGACCATTCTTCCAGAAGTGCATTTGTGAGGTCAGGGACTGACGTGGACAAGAAGGCCTGGCTCGCAGTCTGCACACTAATTCATCCCAAAGGTGTTCTACCGGGTTGAGGTCAGGCCAATCAAGTTTCTACACCCCAAACTGGCTCATCCATGTCTTTATGGACATTGCTTTGTGCACTGGTTCAAATCATTTGGTGGAGTTGGGATTATGGTGTGGGTTGTTTTTCAGGGGTTGGGCTTGGCACCTTAGCTCAAAGTGAAGGGAACTCTTAAGGCATCAGCATACCAAGACGTTTTGAACAATTTCATGCTCCAGGCTTTGTGGAAACAGTTTGGGATTGGCCCTTCCTGTTTCAACATGACTGCTCACCAGTGCACAAAGCAAGACATAAAGACATGGATGGACGAGTTTGGGGTGGGGGAACTTGACTGGCCTGCACAGAGTCCTGACCTCAACACAATAGAACACTTTTGGGATGAATTAGAGCACAGACTGCAAGCTAGGCCATCTCTCCAACATCAGTGCCGGACCTCACAAATGCGCTTATGGAAGAATCATAAACATTCCCAAAGACACACTCCTAAACCTTGTGGACAGCCTTCCCAGAAGCTGTTATATCTGCATAAGGTGGTCAATATTGAACCCTATGGACTAAGACTGGGATGCCACTAAAGTTCATGTGCGTGTAAAGGCAGGCGCCCAATACTTTTGGTAGTATAGTACACATTTACAGCACAAAAATTTACATTTACACAAAACAGCAAGTTTATTGGGGATCAATGCCAGCCAAAACTTTTGCAAAGAGTGCAGAAAGCTCAGAATCTGCTGTGTGAGATTTTTTCTCACTTCATATCTCAGTTACATAGTTAACCTATGATGAGTGTGTGTGTGTGTGTGTGTATAACTGTTGTCAATAGTACATCGTATACCTCTGTATTTTGTTTTCATTAGGGTGCCCATCTCATCGTTTTTTGAAACTATCGATGCTCTCTGCTGAAACCACTGGTTGCGGAAGAGAATACTACATCCTTACCGCTCTGACTGTAAAGAACCCTTTATGCAGTTTAAGGTTAAACCGCTTCTCTTCGAATTTTAGTGAAAGGCCATGTGTCTTTTTAAATGCCCTGGCGCTGAAAACTTTGTTCCCTATGCTAGGGTTGCCAGTACAGTATTTGTACATTGATATCATATCCCCTCTCAAGCCAAGCGCCTCTTCTCTAGAGAGAACAAGTTCAATGCCTGTAGTCTTTCCTTATAGCTGAAGTCCTTCAGCCCCTTTATTGGCTGTGTTGCCTTTTGGACTCTCTCCAGTTTTAGCACATCCTTCTGGAGGACTGGTGCCCAGAACTGGATGGCATACTTGAGATGCGGCCGGACCGGAGTCTTGTAGATTGGGAGAATTATCATTTTATCTCTGGAGTGAATACCCTTTTTAATACATGCCAGTATTCTGTTGGCTTTGCTTGCAGCAGCTTGGCATTGCATGCCATTGCTGAGCTTGCCATCTACTAGGACCCACAGGTCCTTTTCCATCCTAGATTCCCCCAGAGGCTCTCACCGTAGTGACTTGCGTTCCCTACATTTTCCAACATTAAACATCATTTACCATGTAGTTGCTCACCCTATTATTATGTTGAGGTCTTCTTGTAAGGTTTCCACATCCTGCGTAGAAGTTATTGCCCTGCTTAGCTTAGTATCGTCCGCAAATACTGAGATTGTTTATCCCATCCTCTAGATCAGGGGTGTCAAACTCAACTTCATCGAGGGCGGCATCAGCATAATGATTGCCCTCAAAGAGCCGGTTGTATCTGTAATACTAGATGTCCAGTGTATCCCACCCACCTTACATCAGATGTCAAGAATCCCCCCTACCCTCTGTTACATCAAAGTGCACCCCTTACCTTGTGTTGCTGCTGGACAGAAGATGGGGGAGGATCTGGGAAGCAGAAAGTGCAGGGTCTGGAGGAGGCCCAAAGGGGGGCTGGAGCTCTACTGTAGCTTTAGGTGGAGTGCGAGGGCCACATGAAATGGCCTGGAGGGCTGGATTTGGCCCGCGGGCCTTGTGTTTGACACATGTGCTCTAGATCGTTTATGAATAAATTAAACAGGATTGGTCCCAGGCAGATCCTTGGGGGACCCCACTTTCCACACCAGACCATTCCGAGTACTCGCCATCTATCACCCACCTTTGGACTTGCCCCTGAAGCTTCGCACCTTAGTTTGTACAGTAAACATTTGTGGGGAACTGTATCAAATGTCTTTACAAAATTCAGATACACCACATCTACAGGCCTTCCTTTATCTAGATGGCAGCTCAGTTCTTTATAGAACGATTCTTCATGAATTCATGCTGATTACTACTAATGATACCATTTTCATTACTAAAATCTTGTACAGTATGTGCCTTTCATGTTCTATCTTAGCTGCATTGATTGCACTCTTAAATTTTTTATTGCATTCTTTCTAATGTTGGAATGCTGGCAATGACCCCTCAGCCTTGTATTTTTTATAGGCTTTTTCTTAAATTTTTATATGCATTTTTACATTGGAGTACAGCCACCCAGGGTTTTTTTTAGCTCTTTTAAACGTGTTCCCTGTTGGAATGCACTAGAAAATACCTTTATTTAGTATTTTCTTAAAGCACTCCCATTTTTCCTCCATTTTCTTTGTTCCTAGGATTCTATCCTATTAAATATCATCTAGCAAAAAGCACAGTTTAGGGAAGTTGGTTCTTTTGAAATTCAGTGTCCATGTATTACCCTTGTGTTTCCTATTTCTGTGATTTATATTAAAATGAATTGACCTGTGGTCACTGTTTCCTGAGTTTCCCCGTATTTCTACATCCTCAATCAGGTTTGTATTGTTAACCTATGATGAGTGTCTAGGATGGAAAAGGACTTGGGGGTACTGGTAGACAACAGGCTTGGCAGTGGCATGCAATGCCAAGCCGCTGCAAGCAAAGCCAACAGAATACTGGGATGTATAAAAAAGGGGATTCACTCCAGAAATAAAGAGATTATTCTCCCTCTCTACAAGACTCTGGTCCGGCCACATCTGGAGTATGCTGCCCAGTTCTGGGCACCGGTCCTCAGGAAGGATGTGCTGGAACTGGAGAAAGTCCAGAGAAGGGCAACAAAAATGATAAGGGGAATGGAGGACATCAGCTATGAGGAAAGACTACAAGCACTGAACCTATTCTCTCTGGAGAAGAGACGATTGAGGGGGGATATGATATCAATGTACAAATACTGTACTGGCGACCCTAGCATAAGGAACAAACTATTCAGAGAAAGGAGATACAATAAGACACATGGCCACTCACTAAAACTAGAGGAAAGGCGGTTTAACCTTAAAGTGCGTAAGGGGTTCTTCACTGTAAGAGCGGTAAGGATGTGGAATTCTCTTCCACAAGCAGTCGTATCAGCAGGGAGCATTGATAGTTTCAAAAAACTAGTAGATGGGCACCTTAGAGACCACAACATACAGGGGTATACGATGTATGGTTAAAAGCAAACACACACACAAATCATAGGTTGAACTGGATGCACTGATGTCTTTTTTCAACCTCACTAACTATGTAACTATGTATTATTCGTTTTCAGTAGGCCTAGTAATGCATTGTTTCTTGTTGGTGCGTTCACCATCTGACCCATGAAATTGTCTTGCATAACATTTAGGAAATGGCGAGCCTTGGCTGAATGCGCGGTTCCTTCTGCCCAGTCTATATCTTTATAAATAAAATCCCCCATTATAATGACATTTACCATCTTTACCATCATTCCAAGCTGTTATAGAGGAGGTCTGCCTACCTCTGGTTAAGGGGCCTATAGCATACGCTTAGTATTACTTTCCCCTTAGTTTTCTCCCTTTGAAGCTCTACCCATAAGGATTCCACCTCCTCCCTAGCTCCATTAGTGATATTGTCCTTCATATTCACTTGCACATCATTCTTGATATACAGATATACCCCTCCCCCTTTTTTACCCTCCCTATCTCTGCGATAAAGGGAATACCCCTGAATCGTTGTCAGCCAATCATGAGAGGTGTTAAACCAAGTCTCTGAAATTCCCACAAAATCAAAATCCTCCTCGTACATAAGCAGGTCCAGTTCTCCCATCTTGTTAGCCAGACTTCTAGCATTGCTATACAAACCTTGTAATTTTGTCAGGTCGCATACTATATCCTTGTTAGATATTATGAGGCTGCAATTTGGATTTGTCAACTTAACCCCCGTACACACGCACCGATTGTCGGCCGAACGATCGGCCGTCTTTTGTCCAGTGCTGTCGTGTTGGTTGAAAAGTGCTCAAGACTGCACACGAATTTTGTCGGCCAACAACAACCAACTTCAGAAGTGATGTCATGTGATGGTTAACTTTCCGTGTGTTTTTTCTTCTCTGAGCATGCCCAGTCTTGCTCATCTGGCTTTTGTCGGCCAAAATCTGTACTGACTGACAAACAATTGGCCGTTCTGTTGTTGGCCAACAAAAATTGTATAGCCTGCACACCAGATTTTGTTTGGCCGAAAAGTCGCAGTCGGTTGTCGGAAGCATCATACTAACAAGCCGACAATCGGCCGATCGGACGTTGGCCGAATATTTACGGCCGACAATCGGTACGTGTGTACGGGCCTTCACTTACATTGGGTTTGTAAGACACACTACACACACTGGTGACACACTATTTTGGGAAAGGCCAGCAGGGCCCTGCTGAAACTTCAACCACAATAAACCCTTTGTTGAATATTTTTCCTGCTGTTCTGCATTTGTTTTTATTGTTTCTTATAAACTTTTTTTTTTTAATAAACACATTGAACAAGAATATTTTTCCTGCTGTTAGGTCCTGTGGAGTGCACCTGATTTTTGCTCCTGGTGACACCATGTCTTACTTTGACACACAGGGGGAGGAAGCAAGAAATCTCTCCCAAATGGTCTCAGATAGCAAGAAAAAACTTACAGATGTTGTAAACTATCCACCACTATTTGCCAAAAATGTGTTCTTACTGTTGTTTGTGTCACCATTGAGAAGATTACCCATCATGGACTATTCTAGTGAGTGACAATATCATCAACAGATTCCAGGGTCCCAGAGTTGGGCTTTAACCACTTACGGTCTGCCCTATAGCAGTTTTACTGCTACAGGGCAGCACCTGTGCGCCGGATCATGTATATATACATAGAGGGCCCGCATGATTACACACCCGATGTCCGCTGGCACCTGCTGATTGTTAGGCAGAGAGACAGAGCTGCGATTTGCTTATGTAAAAAAGACAGATCGCCATTCTGACTGGAGTAGAGATGCACCGAAATTTCAGTGCAAAACATATCGGGCGAAAATAGTATTTTGCCACAGCATTATGCCGCGATTTTACCATGATTTTACTTTCCTTTTGGTGGGTTTTTCATAGGTCATGTAACTCAAAAAAGGCATAAAAAACATAACATGGGTAGCTGTCTATCATGTACATTGATGTGATGTAGGCTGTATACGTATAGCCCATGTTTTTGTGCTTATATGCTATTGTTTATGAACATTTTTTTCTATACTTCTTCTACCCTAACAATTCTTCTACCCTAACAATTCATTGGTGCATCTTGCTGAATATTCCTTTTTTATTTATTCTGGATTCTGCTAAATTTTCCATTTAGAAAAACGTGGGATTTTTTGTCTTCTGTTAAATTGCCCTTTAGTTTATTTTTTTTCCTAGCCACAATATTAAATCATAATTTTAAGGTTGTTTGATCCCATACTGTTAATAATGTGAAGGTATTTATTTAAATGGTTTAAGTTGTAAAGTACATCTTGCAATGGTCATAATTTTAAAATGTGATCTTTCTTTTCCTCTTGGAGTTAATCTCTCCTCCTCTTGTACATGAGTTAAATACAGTATGAAATGTAAAAGCCTTTAATAGAATTGTATAATATATAACAGATGTCAAAGTGGACTCTATCATTTAGAAAAAGCTATTGGAAGATGCTGCAGATCAGAGACTGGAGGGAGTACAGCGTTTAGCATGCGTTTGTTTACTTTGGCTCTCCATCTTCAATGGAGACATTTCACTTAAATTTAAAACAAAAATGTATTTTTCTTTCAGTAATCCTTAGCAGTTTTATGATTTAAATGTGTAGTTTTGGTCTGCTTGTGGATTTTTTTTTTTTTAGTCTAGAAGGAATTAGTAGAAAGAAATGCAAGCTGATGTCTTAAGCAGGACCAGATTACTGCATAGCCAACATAGGCTACAGCCTAGGGTGGCAAGACTGCCAGGGGCAGGTAATCACCATCTACAAATCATGTTGTGGTCTGTCAATAGCACATTGCAGTGTATAAATAAAATATTCCAGTTTGGCACCCTAACCTCCAGCACAACCAGGCCGAGCCCTCATAGTTTCTGCCTCATGCGTTTTTTAATTGTTGGCGTACTACTTGTTACCACAATGTATTTACACTTTTCCCACCCTAGTTCCATACACCTAAAATCAAACTGCTAACAGAGTAGGGTAACAACTTTTCAAGGCTATATTTCTGCTTAGCCTAAATAGGCAGTGGCGTAGACTGGGAGGGTTGCTAGGGTGGGACATAACCAGCATTATTTTGCAAACTGCCTCCCTACCTGCCTGAATATTCTGCCAGAGGTTTGTTGTTTTTGTCCTTTTTTCCCAGCTTGAACATGTCCATCATTGTACTTACAGCACTACAGTGTAATAGCACTTACAGTTCCTTCACTCTAGTTCTGCTTTTTGAATAGGGTCACGGTTTGTCCTACTCTGTGTATTGTCCTGGTTTAGCAGAAATCCTCCTCCTCTGATACTGTATCCCACCGTTGTTATCTTCTACTGGTGCGACAGGGGTTAATAGAGCTAAGGGAGCTGTGACAGGCACTCATCAAGAGTACCCGACTATGCCACCTTTCCACCAAACTCTTCCATTTATAGAAGCCGATACAGCTTCTATGAATGAAATGTGATCTATGAATTAAGGAAGGGCGGATGGCTGAAAAGTATTTTGTTGTACACTTACCAAGCTCATTTAACAAAACCCTGGTTTATTTAACAAACTAAAAGGAAACAAGTTACAGAAGTTCATTGTTAGATTTACATATACTTTGATTGGCTACATTATAGATAGATTCACTTTAACTAGTTCTGGATGGGAAGGATTTGCCCCCTCAATGACCAGGCCATTTTTTGCGATTTGGCACTGTGTTACTTTGACGGAAAATTGCACGGTCATGCGATGCTGTACCCACGTGAAATTGAAGTCCTTTTTTTCCCACTAATAGAGCTTTCATTTAGTGGCATTTGATCACCTGTGCGATTTTTTTTTATTTTTTGCGCTATTAAAAAAAAAAAAAAAGCGACAATTCTGAGAAAAAAAACAGTATTTTTCACATTCTGCTATATAACCTTCCCAAAAAAAAAAAAAAGTAAAAATCTAATTTTTTCATCCTTTAAGGCCAATTTGTATTCTGTTGCATATCTTTGGTAAAAAAAAAGTGTATTTTGATTGGTTTGCGCAAAAGTTCTCATCTACAAACTAGGGGAAAGATTTATGTCATTTTTATTTTTATTTATTTACTAGTAATGGCGGCGATCTGCGATTTTTAGCGGGACTTTGACATTGCGGCAGACAGATCGGACCCCTAACTGACCTGTTTGACACTTTTGGGGGGACCAGTGACATTACTACAGTAATCAGTGCTAAAAATATGCACTGTTACTGTACTAATGACACTGGCAGGGAAGGGGTTAACCTAGTGGGTGATCAAAGGTTCAAATGTAAGCCAAGGGGAGTGTTTACTAACTGTGGGGGGAAAGGGGCTTATGAAATGACCATAGAAACCTGTGATCCTATATAGAATATCCTATATAGGATATATCTATCCTATATAGAAGGATCACAGGTGCTCTGTGATCATTTAAGAGAGAAGAACAGTCGCCTGTGTTTACAACAGCTGACCGTTCTTCTCTCTCAGGGGGGAGGGATCACAGGTGGCCAGGGGCCCCATGCATCGGCATCCCCGTTTCCTAGTGGTCAGTTTGCACAGCTGAGCCAGCCTGCTGCACTAAACCTGCGGCGGGTGGTTAGCAAATGGTTAATTTAGCTCAGTTCTACTAGTATTATGAAAATTTGGCAATGGTGCTGCAATTTTAGGGCTTGTTCACACTTGCTCAAAATACTGATGCTTAGCAAACTCCCCTATATTTTTAATGCGCGTTAATAGGTGCGGTTGATAAGCATTTGATGAGCACAAAAAAGAATCTAGAGAACCTTTTGGACTTTACTGGTACCAGAAAAGAACAGTGAAAGAATATATTGTGTTATAAAGAATATTTTATTACAAAGAGCTAAGAAAAAAAAAACATATTTCATAAAATCATACAAATCAGTGCTTATATGGATAGTGCCAGATCATATATTTTAGATTTCTTCCATATTCCTTCCATGTTCAAGAGGTCAACGCGTTTTGCAATTTTTTTTTCCTCAGGACTTTAAGCATTATGCTTTGCAAAGAAAATAATTGATCTATACAAAAGGAAAGAGCACAGCAAATTACATATCAATAATCTGATAATATACATCAAAATATCAAAAGTAGTGTATTATTCCTGGATCATATTCACCCGCCAATCTTACCATTAAAGTAGCCCAGGATATGTCATGTGACACAGAGATATGATGTGAAGTATGACAAAAAGCCGCGAAACTGAAATGCCAAAAAGTATATTTGCAATGACCTACAATAAGGAGCATAGGTAGGAAAATAGCTATCCTAGCCAACAGGCTTCGCTTAGCATCACACAAAAGTAACACTTTCTTGAGAATATATCCTTGAAACATACACTATAGGCATAACCAGATATCAGGTGTTCAGTTTCATAATGGAGGTATTGAACAGCATAGCAGCTATCGGCGTCCCGGGTACATCCTGTCCCCTGCACAGATGTCTCCTCATCTATAGCATTAACCCACAATAAAAAAAATCTCTGAGAAACAAATGATAAATATACAGTATCTCACAAAAGTAAGTACACCCCTCACATTTTTGTAACATTTTTATTATATCTTTTCACGTGACAACACTGAAGCGATGACACTTTGCTACAATGTAAAGTAGTGAGTGTACAGCTTGTATAACAGTGTAAATTTGCTGTCCCCTCAAACTAACTCAACACACAGCCATTAATGTCTAAACTGCTGGCAACAAAAGTGAGTACACCCCTAAGTGACAATGTCCAAATTTGGCCCAAAGTGTCAATATTTTTTGTGACCACCATTACTTTCCAGCACTGCCTTAACCCTCTTGGATGTGGAGTTCACCAGAGCTTCACAGGCTGCCACTGGAGTCCTCTTCCATTCCTCTATGACGACATCACTGAGCTGGTGGATGTTAGAGACCTTGCACTCTTCCACCTTCCGTTTGAGGATGCCCCATAGATGCTCAATAGGGTTTAGGTATGGAGACATGCTTGGCTAGTCCATCACCTTTACCCTCAGCTTCTTTAGTAAGGCAGTGGTTGTCTTGGAGGTGTGTTTTGGGGTAGTTGTCATGATGGAATACTGCCCTGCGGCCAAATGTCCGAAGGGAGGGGAGCATGCTCTGCTTCAGTATGTCACAGTATGTGGTCTACCTTGATGGTAAGATTGGCGTGTGGATATGATCCAGGAATATTGAAGAAATCTCACATTTATTATCTGCACTATCCATATAGGCACTGATTTGTATGATTTTGAGAAATATATATATTTTTTAGCTCTTTTTAATAAAATATATTTTTTTAACACAATATATTGTTTCACTGTCTTTTTCTGGTACCAATAAAGTCCGAAAGGTTCTCTATATTCTTTTTTGTGGATATATGTTATGGATGAAGTACTGGAATATAATAACCTATATATAAATCTTTTGATCAATCATTTAATGAGCATTAAAAAAAGCTCACTCAAATGCCCTATGCGCGTTTGCAGCATGGTTGACATACGTTATTGCTGTGTTAAAACCACACCACAAATGCCTATAATTACCTGTAATGTACTACCGTGCCGCAACCGCATGCTGGCGTGGTTGCGGCACGTTACCATAGACTTAAATGGAAGGAGATGAATTAATTCAACTACTTCCAGACTCGACATGAGGCTTAAATTTTTATGCGAAGCGACGCTAACGTCTAATGTTTTTATAATGTGAACAGCACTGTGTACTGTCCATAGTATCATTTGCATAGGCATTTGAGGGGCATTAAAAATGCTCCTTAAACACCTGCTTTCAATGCCAGTGAACTAGGCGTTAAGCCTAGTACACGCCATGAGTTTTTTAAAAAAAAAAAAGTCGGAGTCCAATGTTAGTACAGCGATCTTACCCGCTGAGCTGTTGTGCTCTAACAGGGGGGATGCCCCCCACCAGAACACTCCAGTCAGCGCTCTCAGCCATTGGTTGAGAGCGCTGATTGGGAACCAGTTGGCTGCTGGTTTTCCAGCATGCTCGTCTAACAGAGGCAGGCCTTCTGTCAGCCCGACTGCCACACACACACGGGCTGAACGTTGGCCATTTTTTATTGAACCGGCCGAGGTTGTCTGACATTTGGCCCGTGTGTACTAGGCTTTAGAGCATTGCTCCTTGGAGTTATTTTACTGTTATTTTATTGTGGATTACATAACAATATAGGCTGTATGTCATGGTTGATTTGTAGTCCCAGTCAGCCTTTGTGAAACCGCATCTCCCATAGTGCCATCCTTATAACATAAAATTCCCAGCAGTGCTAGCTCCCCAACCCTAGAAGTAGGATATCTTTATACTGCAACAACAATAAAAAAAGAGTAAATATGACTGGAGAGCAATGCTCTGCAATTTGAGACAGCTGCTGGAAAGGTCTGACAGCAGCTGCTTGGAGGAATTCACAATGCACACTATTTGGTATTAATTGATGAAATGGAAAAATGAATTGACTCAAGTGCAGTTTATATGAAATGAAATTTCGGATGAATACACATTTAAAGATAAAACTCCATAGATCACTGTACCAGGGAGCTGTGCTGGGCAGTCGTCTAGTCATTGAAGTGCTGGATGGTGACAGTTTGAATGAGTTTGCTTTGATGAATGTTCAGATGTCTCACTGCAAGAGCCATTTCCTCCCGACCTAAGAAGTATTTATATTGGAAGTATAAAATAAAATTGTCTGTCTCTAAATCATCTGTTTCTTATCCAAGAAATAAAAAAATACTCCATAGGTTGAGGAATGAGAATACGCACACACAAATATATTTCATTGTAATAAGAAGCCTACATTATGTAATGCATAGGTCAGTTTCATGCCAATAAATCATTCAATGACACATGAAGGTAAAAAAAGAAACAACCATTTCGATTTAGTCAGGCATCTCGGCTGTACTTGAGTTTCCACTTTTAAAGGAGAAATTGAGACTTAATGTAAGCAGAAATATGCAGGCTATGAGTTATAAAATAAATATACTCCAGAGGGAGAACCCATTGACACCTGGGCGTTTTATTGTGTAAAGCTCCAAAACACTCAACCTTCAAAATCGCATGGCTTTTAGTTGTGCTTGTTCATGCCTCAGTGTAGTGACGTTTGTAGCTTGTAGCTCGAAAAAGTACATGAACTTCTGAGTTTCAAGCAATATTGGCCCCAATAGACTTCAATAGGGAAAGCAATGCAAAAATACACGTATCGCACATTTTGTTCCTTAGTAACTAACTATCCATTGAGTAAAAATAATAACAAAAAAAGGCTCAAGCAAAAATGCTCAAAAAGCCTAACAAACCTTGTACAAACATTACAAAAGCCTGTAAAAATGACCAACAGTCAGGTGTAAATACAGCTGAAGGTGCAATATGCATTGTTGTTGGTCACAATTTAATAGCTGTCCCCAGTATCCAGCCTCTCTAGTTATATCAGATTGGTGTCAGTTGACTGAACTGTCTTCTTTAGGGCTCATTCAGATGGGCGATTAGGTCCTTCCTTTGTGCATTCACCTTGGAGCTGCGTGCAGGCAGCCCATAGAAGTGGTTCTGCACACATTGGCTGCACAGACACAATCGCATGTCAAAGATGCAGCTGAAATGTCAAACTTGGCCCAGCAAAATAAAGACCAATGCAGTACAACTTTGTAATACATGCACATTTCCCATGTTTTCACCTTTTAAAGACCCTGCAAGTACAGACAAATACCCATCTGTCAGAAATGCAACGTGGTGATAAACTATGCAATACTTACCTATCCATTAATGGTCCAGCTTCACTCGCTGATGCTGACATCTTCTACCTGGCTTTTTCCAGAAACTACTTTTGGGAATCGGTGCGGTGCCACAAAGTCGACGTTGCACCGGACAGTACCATTGCCGGAAGTTGTCTGCGATTTGACATCAAATCGCATGTCAAATCAGACCAATGTGAACGTGGGCTAAAATATGTCTTTAATTTCATAAGAGTGGTGTCAGCCCTCCTATTTGTCTTTTGCTAAACTAGCCAACCACCCCCCACACTCATATTATTACAACATAAAGGCTAATCATTCTGTAGTCCAATTAGGAGGGCTACTTGAGATAACACAGAAAGTGTGCAGAGGATGCAGGACAACTCTGACAAGATCAATGGGTTTTATTGCAGAAGAGTGGTGTCAGCCCTCCCATTTGTCTTTTGCTAAACTAGCCAACCACCCCCCACACTCATATTATTGCAACATATAGGCTAATCATTCTGTATTCCAACTAGGAGGGCTACTTGAGATAACACAGAAAGTGTGCAGAGGATGCAGGACAACTCTGACAAGATCAATGGGTTTTATTGCAGGAGAGTGGTGTCAGCCCTCCCATTTGTCTTTTGCTAAACTAGCCAACCACCCCCCACACTCATATTATTACAAAATAAAGGCTAATCAATCTGTAGTCCAACAGGGAGGACTCCCTGAGATAACACAGAAAGTGTGCAGAGGATGCAGGACAACTCTGACAAGATCACTGACTTTTTTTTTTTTTTTTGCACTTATCAAACAAATGTAATAACAAAATGCTTCCAATTGTGTATTTAACAGAATAAAATGGAGAAAATAATAAGCTCATGGTTAGGGTTTACATATTGATTGAAGCCCCTCTCCAGAATAAAAGTAATCACCTCTCCTTCCCACCCATCTCACCTTTATCCTGGTGAAGGGCTTTAAAGGAACTGAGGGGGTGGAAGAAGCAGGTCATGCACTATTACGTTAAAAGTAAAAATCTGCAAATCTTTGGCTGCCAATATCTCTGGATGGATTGATTATTTTGATATGTGCAAATCATGGAAGGGGATTTGACTTTCAGTTTAAATCAAACAGGTTTGTGTGAGGTTTATTTCAAGAATCTTTCGCTCACCTCCCCTTCATTGCACCAGTGGTGGTATGCCCACAGTAGGTGTTGCACTTTTTAAGACCCTGGCTCACATTTTGCAACAAGAAGTTTAGCTGTGTTCCTGGAGAAGTCTACTATATTAAAAGGACATTGTAACCCTCTTGAGGGCTAATTCACACCAGCTCAGTCTGCTGCAGTGCGATAAACACATGCTTGTTAATGCTGCTAAAAAAACAGGATAAGGGACATATAGATCAAAATAAAAAGAGTCCGGGCAGAGCGGAGTGAGGTGAGGAGGAAGCCATAAGTCACACATCCAGGAGGCAGCACGAGGGGACCTACCTAGGCCCTGAGGGCCTACAAGTGTGATTGGTCTTAATATCGTATGATATATGAGACCCATTACATCTGGTAAGTCATCCATCTTTACAATACCACTGAAAAGGAATCAGCACCTGCACCTTAAAGTCACCAAATATTGGAGGAAGTTTACCACTGAGCACCTGTACTTATGATACATTTGGAAGAACTTTTTGCACTGAAGAAAATCTAATTTGGACTTTCATTGTCACTTATTGATAAACTTGAATTTATTTTGTTTTATGATAGCATTATTGTCTTATTCTTTTTATGTCACTTATTTGATATTTATTATCCGTTTATAGCTCTAACACCTTACCTCATTTGGATCACTATTACTGTACTATTACAATTATTTGCACATTACTTCATTGCACTTTGATACATGAATTTATAATTCGATTTGTAGTTATTGATCTTGGATATTTGCACATTTGTATTACTCACAGTTTACATTTTTTTTATACTATATATATATAATTTTTATGAATAATTTTTATGAATATTTATTTGCAATAACCACTGTTCGTTCAGATTGTTAGCAAGCGCTGTAGATAGCCCTAACTATTAGGACTATTTTTTCCAATATCAGACCCTTCACACTACTGCTGCTGCTTCCTCTCTGGAATTCATTATATATACTTATTTATTTATTTATTAATACTAGGCGCGTGGAGTACACTTTCTTTTAAGTGTTACTTTGTATCCAAGGGAAATTATTTACCTTCAATGAGATTCCTTCTCTCATGCCTCACAACCCCCCCCCCCCTTCCCACTGAAATCTTCCAGTGTGTTGGGGGCAAATAGAACTAAAGAGCTGTGACAGGCACTCTTTAAGAGCTTCTCCATTCATACAGCTGGTACTACAGCTTCTATGAGCAAAGAGGAACTATGAATGGAGGGGGCAAATCTTTTCAGTGGTACACCACAACACAAAATAAGACCTTGCAGCGCAATGCGGTACACTGCTGAAAATGCAAACAAGTGCACTGGGAAGGTGTTTTGGGTGCAATTCTAAATTAGGGTGATCAGACATCACTGGTCTCCAGGGACAGTCTAAAGGATGAATGAGACATACTAAGGATACCACTATTGCCACATCCCTAAAAAATGTGTATGAAAAGACAAAGAGAGAGAGGGATGAGAGGGTCCCACAGCAAACTGGGGTCTCTACAGTCTCTCACATGGCAATGGGACTTTGGAGGCTAAGAGTGGGTTTTGATCCTGATGAAAATAAATACACCAATAATATAAAAAAATATAACATTTATTTATAAAGACATAAAAAAATTTGTATCAAAAAAGCATATATTCAAATGGCAAATAAAGCATGTACATAAGACAATACAGGTAAACCACTGGATCCCAAAAAGCCTCTTAGAGCAAAGGCAATTGATGTGAAACATCTAATGAGTCATGATATGATCATGATACCAGTATATAATGGTATGGGATACATCAGTGGAAACTATGGAATCGCGACGCGTTTCGCTCATGTCGCTTCTTCAGACGATTCCTTTAACCTTGTCCATTGAAAAGACATGCTTAATATGCAAAATCTTTATGCCAGAGAAAGATATCTGGTCCAGGTAGAGGCGTGTATGGAACATTCGAAATATTGAGTATTAATTTGTGCTGGGCAGCCAATAAGGGCCAAACCTGTGGGAGCTACATGTTACACGCCTCTACCTGGACCAGATATCTTTCTCTGGCATAAAGATTTTGCATATTAAGCATGTCTTTTCAATGGACAAGGTTAAAGGAATCGTCTGAGGAAGCGACATGAGAGAAACGCGTCACGATTCCATAGTTTCCACTGATGTATCCCATACCATTATATACTGGTATCATGATCATATCATGACTCATTAGATGTTTCACATCAATTGCCTTTGCTCTAAGAGGCTTTTTGGGATCCAGTGGTTTACCTGTATTGTCTTATGTACATGCATTATTTGCCATTTGAATATACGCTTTTTTGATACAAATTTTTTTATGTCTTTATAAATAAATGTTATATTTTTTATATTATTGGTGTATTTATTTTCATCAGGATCAAAACCCACTCTTAGCCTCCAAAGTCCCATTGCCATGTGAGAGACTGTAGAGAACCCAGTTTGCTGTGGGACCCTCTCATCCCTCCAGGGACAGTCCCCGGATTGAGAACACTGTCCCCGGACCAAATCTGTCCCCGGTTTGTCCCCGGATTCACGGCTGGATTAACATAGACAGGGCATCCCATGGTGGCTGAGAAACTTGGATGCCGATGCCCCCTGCTGGACAGTCTTACTGCTGCTTCTCTTGCTGTTCCTACACTGCCTACACTTGCTGTTACTGCTGCTCCTCTTGCGGAGGAGAGGCAGAGCTAAACATTTACTGTGTGGAGGGCTGAGAATGGGAGGTGAGCAGATGGTGGGGGGGTCTGTTTGTACACAGATGAGGGCAGTGGGGGAGCAGGGGTCAGAGCTGATGCAGCTGCATGGAGAGATGGAGAGTTTAGCTGTTGAGGGGGAAGGGATAAGAGGTGGCTGCAGAGATAATCTGTGAGAGAAGGGTGCAGAGGTGAGCTATGGATGTGGGGCAGAAGTGTCCTCTGTGCATAGCAAACCTCTGAACCCTGTACTCTATGCCTAACACCCTCCTGTATATTATATAGTCCTGTGCCCAGTGCTCTGTGTATTATGCAGCCCTGTGCCCAGCGCTTTGTGCATTATGTAGTCCTGTGCCCAGTGCTCTGTGTATTATGCAGTCCTTTGCCCAGAGCTCTGTGTATTATTTAGTCCTGTGCCCAGTGCTCTGTGTATAATGCAGTTCTGTGCCCAGTGCTCTGTGTTTTATGTAGTCCTGTGCCCAGTGTTCTATGTATTATCCAGTCCTGAGCCCAGCGCTCTGTGTATTATACAGTCCTGTACCCAGTGCCCTGTGTATTATGCAGTCCCAAGCCCAGTGCTCTGTGTATTATGCAGTCCTGTGCCCAGCGCTCTGTGTATTATGCAGTCCTGTACTCAGTGCTCTGTGTATTATGCAGTCCTGTACTCAGCGCTCTGTGTATTATGCAGTCCTGTACTCAGCGCTCTGTGTATTATGCAGTCCTGTGCCCAGCGCTCTGTGTATTATGCAGTCCTGTTCCCAGAGCTCTGTGTATTATGCAGTCCTGTTCCCAGGGCTCTGTGTATTAAGCAGCTCTGTGCCCAGGGCTCTGTGAATTATGTAGTCCTGTGCCCAGCGCTCTGTGAATTATGCAGTCCTGTTCCCAGGGCTCTGTGTATTATGCAGTCCTGTGCCCAGGGCTCTGTGTATTATGCAGTCCTATGCCCATCGCTCTGTGTATTATGCAGTCCTGTACTCAGCACTCTGTGTATTATGCAGTCCTGTGCCCAGGGCTCTGTGTGTTATGTAGTCCTGTGCCCAGCACTCTGTGTATTATCTAGTCATGTGCCATTTGCCAAAAAATATGATCCAGATTTCATTTTTAAACTCTGGTCACCTTATTCTAAATGACATTGTATAGCACCAGCAAGCATAACACATGTGTTACCGTAGCACACTGGTGTGAATGGGCCTCTAAAGTCACTACTTGGATTACTCTATGAATAGTATATATTAAGGTGTTAAATTAACATTTATCTACATTATGTCCCAGAGCTCAATGCAAAAAACACAAATATCTGACCTCAGTACAAGCCTGTTATCTTTATAGAGATGTAATAATCATTTTATTATATTTTCTTGGGTAATATGATCTAGTGAGAGTGGATAGTGTAATCATTTGAGAACATGGTTTATATAGCAGGGCAGGCAATGTTATCAGACAACACCCACTGAATTAATTTATAAATTTACCCAGCCTTTCCCCTTGTACCTCTATATCAACAAGTACAGAGTGACCTGGAACAAACAGCTGAGGTCCAGGGCAGGAGCTGCAGCTGATAAACACTCATTGTTGCTTAATGAAGTATCAAACTTTTTTTAAGATTTATTGTACAAAGCCACATTTTTTTTTGGAATAATAAGGGATTTTTGCTATTTTTTTTTATTTTTTATTCAATTAATTAAAAAAAAGATGATGGCACCACCAGCAAGCCCATTCAACTTTTATTCCACAAACTGCAAACAAGGCTTCAGGTCAAATATTGTTATCAGAGCTTCTGTAATGATGTGTTCTTTTAAAGCAAAACTGTGCCTGTTCCTGAATGAATAAGAAACAAAATATGGTTGGTAATACCCTGCAAAGAGCCGTCATCCCTATTGTACATACAATTGCAGAATTTTGCCCATTGGGACTTTACCTGCATGAATAGTTGACTTGAAAAAGACCTGTTGTCCTTTTTATTAGTTTTTACACTTTTATAAGCAGTTAGAGGCCGAGGCTTGACCTTACCAGCAATATAAACCTTTGCGAAGAAGGAACTGTCACTAGCTCTGGGCACCAACTACTAATGAGCACTGGGTTTCCTACAATTTCCTCTAAAAACCTGGCTGGATTGACTACACAATAGTGTGATTTAGCTTTTACAAATGTCCAAGGAACTAGAGATTCATTCATCAGTTTGTATGAAAGTTCATTTGTGATGTGATGCAAGATTGCTAATTAAAATTATTATTAAAATATTTTCATACTGGATTTAATTTATGGAAGAAAGTGCAAAATTAAAAAAAAAAAAAAACTGACAGCGGTCACCTTGTAGATGTTATTCGAAGTGGCATATGTGCTTTTTGCCTGAGTTTGCATAGCTCTGTTAAAAGTCTTGCCAAGAAAGTTAAAGAGATGTGTCCTGTCCCCCTCAGTGTATTATAGGGACAAAACTTTACTGCTGGTGCTGTTGACCTAGAAAGACTGATGCTTTCAGAGCTATTTTTTCCATTTTATAAATGTACTAGTCCCAGTGCTCTCAGTAATCAGCACTCAGTAACATAACTGGTCCAATTTATTCCTCCCCTAGTTCTGCAGGTTCAGCACTTGGCTGTCAAATTTTGACACATGGTTGTGTCCTTGCATCCACTGCATCTGCATTCACCTTCATAGGCTGCCTAGATGCAGCTTTGGGTGGATGCAGACACCAAACCTAAGGAAGCCTGCAAATAGGTAAGGTGCAAGTGCCCATCTGGACAAAGTTTAAAGCTGGGC
The DNA here is from genome assembly GCF_965119305.1 of Pelophylax lessonae. NCBI lineage: Eukaryota > Metazoa > Chordata > Amphibia > Anura > Ranidae > Pelophylax > Pelophylax lessonae. The sequence goes on from NC_138770.1 coordinate 267,870,978, forward strand.
ATAGATGGTTAGTTTTCGTTAACCTCTTTGCTCTGGCTGTACGCAATTATGCAGCCTCTCAGCAGGTGGGCATTAATAGCAAAAGGCTGCATATATGCGTACCAGAATGTAAACAGATCTGTGCAAGGAGCATGTGCCCTGCGTGCTTCCGGCACAGTTACTGGCAGCTAACAGAAAGCTCCTGATCTCTACTTGCGATTGGGAGCTTTCAGATCATGTGACCACTGTGACGGCCAATCACAGCAGTCACATAATCAGAAACTCCACCCTGCTTCCCGGCAACAGAAACCTCTTAAATGGGCGGGAGGCACCAGCGTTAGGTGGTCAATTTAGCCAGTGGGCTGAACGAAAAAAAAAAAAAACAGATTTCTTTAATCCCCTCTGTGGGACATTGTATGCCGACAGTGGCTCCTGGTTTTGTTAGAATACACTGGTGAGTGTACAAAGATCAAAAATGTTTTCCAACATGTCTGTTCAGCAGAACCAATCGACTTCAGTTGAACAGGGAGGACTACACACAGATCAAAATTCAGCTGGCCACTTCTAAATAAACCACATTTTGATCTGTCTATGCCCAGATTTAGTAGATTTGGATGTGCATTACATCTCCCTTTCCGCTGAATCATGATTCGTGTTCGGATCGCGCTTCAGATGCGCTTTTGCCGGCAAACGCACCACATCTGCAGGCAGTGCACACATTTGCTGGGTGTTTGCAGTGCTTACACATTTGTCTGAATGCCTTGCGTTTTGTAGGCATGCCACCCCCTAATTACTACAGATTGGGTAGACTTTATCAGAGGCATGAAGAAAAGCATTGCGATCAAGCATGTAAACACAACTGTTCACTGCCTACTGCAGCTTAAAGTGATTGTAAAGTCTATTTTTTTTGTTGTTTTTTTTAAATAACAAACATGTTATACTTCTCCTCCTCTGTGCAGTTGGTTTTGTGCAGTGTGGACCAGATTCTCCTCTTCTCAGGTCCCTCATTGCTGTTCCTGGCCCCTCCCTCCTATCTAGTGCCCCCACAGCAAGTGGCCTGTTTTAGGGGCACCCGAGCTGAGCTGCAGCTCCGTGTGTCCATTCAGACACGGAGCTGCCGTTCGGCCCCATCCCCTCTCTCTCCTGATTGTCTGACTTTTATTGACAGCCCTGGGAGCCAATGGCACCGCGGCTGTTTCTCAGCCAATCAGGAGAGAGAGTCCCGGACGGCCGAGAGACTTGTGGACATCGCTGGATAGAGATGGGACTCGGGTAAGTATTAGAGGGTGCTGGGGAGGCTGCTACACACATTTTTTATCCTAATGTATAGAATGTGTGAAGGCATTTGACAGGCACCAAAAAGCAGCTCAGCTGCACATTTTTTGCTACCCCCTTAACTGCACACATCTAAATTAAGTCTTAGCCTGTGTGAGGACAATATGAGTTCTTTGTAAATGTTATCAAGTTTTCTATTGATATTCTTACACCAATTAAAGAGGAATTTTAGCTCCCTCTCCTAATACCTATACTAACTAACCTGTGTCAAAAATAAGGAATTAGCTGGCGCTCTGGTCTGGTGTGGTAGGGTCGATGTGAGGATATGACAAAATGACAATTGTTAAAATAGGGAATAAAAACAAGTTACCTATATGGCATAACAAGGCGATAGGGGAAGTCCATAAGGTGAAGGAACAATGAAGGTGATTAGGCTGAAGGATGGGTCTGAATCTGAAAACAAAGGGCCAGCTCCACCACACAGGAAGAACAAATCTGTGGACGATGCAAACAAGAAAACAGGCGAAGCGCCTCTAAGTGCAGTTTAGCACACCTTAAGTCCGTTTTAAATTCACGTCCAAAAGTTACTTATCGGCGAGCACCTACGCTGAAAAATAAGATTGCTCCGAGCAAACTACCTGAGAATCGGGAAGCTCACCCTTTACACCCCATTCCCCTTAAGGGAATGTACCCGTGTAGAAAAAAACTGTGCAAAACATGCAATTTCATCACGTATGGACAAAAATCCTTTTCCCATGATGGTCAGACATATCTGTTGGACAATTATTATAATTGTTCCACAGATCATGTAGTATATTGCCTGACTTGCCCGTGTAAGTTATTGTATGTGGGCCGAACTATATGTCCCCTTCGCCAACGCTTTGGCAAACACCGTTGGCTTATAGAGGAAGGCTCCGACAAGCACGGTGTCTCTAGACATTTCTTAGAATTTCACAATAGATCCACTGAGGGGTTACGAGTTTGGATTATTGAGGCCATATCCAATAAATTGCCAGAGGCCCAACGTTTCTCCAGACTGTCAGCGCGAGACTTTCTGGATTTTTACCTTGAATACATTAAAGCCTCATGGACTAAACGAGGAACTTGAAATCAGCACCATCTTATAAACATATACAGTATTTATAATATATTTATACATTTTTGTATATATTTATTTCATACATGTGTAATATATGTTTTTTACGATTTTAGCCATTTTTTAGCCATTCTATTTATATTTATACACCCCATACCTTTGTTTTATGGTCTTTTTATGCTTTTAACATTTTAGAGGTTGGTATATATATAATATATCATCTTTGTATTTTTTAGCTATTCAGTGTGTCTTTATCTCATGAATATATATATCTGTTGCTTACTGTTTATACATTCATTTATAATTCATTGAAGAGATCAAAGATGACCGGGGTGCCACACCCCCCCCTTTTTTTTTTTTTTTTTAAAAATTCCAAGCAAGCCCCCCAATAAAAAGTAAATACGGTATGAAGAACACCCAGTAGAAATCTACTAAAACTAATGTCACTTAGCCTACCTTAAAAGATAGCTTCAGTTGAGAAACTCTGCGGGTACTTTCATTTACATTTTTCTCCATGTCTGGGGAGTAATTGGCCACCCCCACAAGTCTAATGCCGGCGTTCATGATGAAAACATCTGGTACTGCAGGCTGATTTTCTTGACTAGTCTCAGACTTGGCTATCTGCTCTGATTTCTGGCCAGTGTAAGTAGTATGTAGGCTGTGTCCAGGGCTCAGTAGTAGGTAGTGCAGTGTACAGATGTCAGTAGGATGTAGGGCATTGTGCGGAGATCAGTATATATAGGGCTGTGTACAGAGGTCAGTAGGCTGTAGGGCAGTGTACAGAGTTTGGTAAGATGTAGGGCAGCGTACAGAGGTCAGAATTATATAGGGCAGTGTACAGAGGTCATTAAGATGTAGGGCAGCATACAGAGGTCAGTAGGATGTAGGAGAGCGTACAGAGGTCAGTAGGATGTGGGGCAGTGTACAAAGGTCAGTAGGATGTAGGACAGCATACAGCGGTCAGTAGGATATAGGACAGCGTACAGAGGTCAGTAGTATGTAGGTCAGTGTACAGGGGTCAGTAGTATGTAGGTCAGCGTACAGAGGTCAGTAGGATGTAGGGCAGCATACAGAGGTCAGTAGTATGTAGGTCAGTGTACAGGGGTCAGTAGAATGTAGGGCAGCGTACCGGGGTCAGTAGTATGTAGGTCAATGTACAGAGGTGTGTAGCTTATAGGTGAATGTACAGAGGTCATTAGTATCTAGGGCTGGGGTCAGGAATGCAAGGTATAAGGGAGTCAGGGGGGGGACGGTTCTGAGGGATCAGAAGGTGCAGGGGGAGGGGTTAGGAGGATACAATACTGGGGGGCAGGAGAGCACGGCATTGGAAGGTCAGGAGGGTACAGTACTGGGAGATCAGGAGGGCACAGTACAGGGGATCTAGACAGTTGGGGTGTCGAGAGGGCATGACACTCAGGGGATCAGGACAGTATGATATTTGGGGGGGATCAGTAGGTTATGGTATTGGGAGGATCAGGAGGGCTGGGGTGTCAGGAGTGCCTGGTACTGGAGGGTCAGGAGGGTGCAGTACTGGGGGATCAGGAGGGCTGGGGTGTCAGGAGGGCATGGTGTTGGGGGTCATGAGTGTATGGTTTTGGGGGGTCAGAAGTAAATGGTAATGTGGTGTCAGGGGGGCATGGTGCTTGGGCATCAGGAGGGCTGGAGTGTCAGGAGGGCATGGTGCTGGGGTGTTAGGAGGGCACAGAAGTTGTTTTTTAATGCAGAGTGGTGTAGGGAAGGTGCAGTGGCAGACCTACATGTCCTGGTGCTGATCCCTCCTGGCAATCCTACCTCATCATACCCTGGTAGTACCCACAAGCCCCTTGGGTCGGGGAGGAGGGCCCGTAGAGATGAGCACAGAAGAGCAACAGCCCAGGCATGTTCAGAGAAGAGCACAAACCCACCTGATCGATTCTAGAGGCTTTCCCCGCCACATAGCCGCACGTATTCAAGGGGTGGGGGCTGCCTCTGCAGCCTAGGATTAGGTAAGGGTGCGCCTGCACCACTCTGGAGATCTGAAGAGAAGACTGGTTCATGTTTGCGAGCTACCTCTCACCTGGTTGCCGGCCCCTGCTATAGGTTTTTTTGAGGGAGTGGGGTGCATTTTTAAGACTAGTTAGGCTTTAGCTGGAAATCTACAATAAGGAAAAGGTCACAGTGGAGTCCATAACCAACTAATTCTCTTTTATTGTTGTGTTCCTCTAAACAGAAAAAAGTATTTAATAGTAGTTAGTCACATTATTCTGGACTTCATAAACGTTATTACTTTGATTTGAAGCCTTCCTAACACCAAGGATGTGATTAGAGAACTACAACAGGGTGGTTCCACAATTTTCACATCTCCCAAATTGTCTTTGGACAAAAACATCTGCCTTTTCATGATAATTGGATCAAGGTGTTGGTGCTACCTATTTGTGTATAAATGCTGGAGTATTTTCATGACACCCATTAGAACCAAAGAAGTGGCTTGGACAACCACATCTTTCAACATTTTGACTAATTACTATTAGATATATAATGACCTGAATAAATAAGAACTTTAACAGACCAGATGAGTGGTAAAAATGAATAAATTAGTATATGAATCTGCACTGTATACCACACCATTGTCCACTTCAGTTTATTGCTAAAGTATGTCTGTATTTTGCTGCACAGAAAAGTCATTGTGAGTTTCCATACTGTAGAGAAAAGTGATGAATCTCAGTCTCACTTTCAGTGATTCATGCTTTGTGAGAAAAGTACTAGGACTATAACTCCAATGTTTCTCGTCATCTCATTATCAAATGAAACAATTACCTACAGTAATCTGTGTGCTAGAAATGAGATCAGCAATCTGGTTAATGCATCTCCGGAAGATGATATCAACAAGACTTTGACTTCCATGACTTGGTATGATGATATCAAGAATGTTTTTTTTTTTTGGCAGATGATGCATAGGACTTATTAGGATTAAAGAATACTTCTTTATTCTGAATTATAAAGAATGTTCTAACAAATACTAGGGTATCATGACCAAGTAAATGTAATAGGACTAATTTATTAAAGCTGACATAGTATATTTATATCTGTTCAGCATTAAAACACTTAGACTCAAAAGTAAGATAAGAATGAAAAAAATAAAAACTTCTATACTTAAGTGCCCAGAGAGTATAGTTTAAAGGAGAAGTACAACCAAAGCTTGTTTGGTTGTACATCTCCTGTGGATCACAAGAGTGCAGTTCTTTCTGCACTCCTATGACCCGCTTTCAGTGGACAGCAGGCTGAAGCCCGCTGTCAGCAGATGTCACAGAGCCGGTCCAGGCTCGGGCAAGATTGCGACAATGAAGTCAGGATCTGACCACATGCCTGGACCTGCAGCTGGCTCAGCCTCTCAGGGGGCTGCTGGGAGCCTGAGCTGGCTGCTCCCGCCCCCTCCACATTCCAGCGCTCAAGTGAGCGTGGGGGCAGAGCAGAGAGCTGCTAACTGACAGTCAACAGCTCTCTGCTCCGGGGGCAGGGAGAACCAAGCAATCTGCGGTGTTCGATTGCTCGGTTCCCAGTGGTAGAGGTGCCGGTGGACAGATGCAGCATTGGACCGATGCTGCATCCAGCTAGGTAAGTATGATTCAGAAGAAAACCTATACATCTCTTTTAAACCTAATTGAGTGGTTTCCATTTAAGAGAAGAACTATTGTTATTGTTCTACAATTCAAAATAACATCTAGAGTATCAACAGCACTCACTATATACCTGCTTTGTAAGCACACATGGTAACACACATGTGTAGGTGTGAATGTGTCCATAGTTTCCTTTCACACTAAACTGCAGAGCATAGATCTTAACCAGCCACATAAGAATACATAGGATTTCTGCTTGGCATGCCTTTTCATGTAGCAAAGTACATAAGGTTTGTTGCATCAAAAAGGGACAAATGTAAAATAGGCCCAAGCAAATCAATCTATTTAAATTAGGGATAAAATGAATAGATAGTATAAGATTTATAGGTTTAAATTACTTCTTCACTTCAGTAAAAGTCCCATAAATTGGGTGATACATTTTCTATCCAAAGTGACTAGTTAATCCAAACAATCCAAAGAATGCTTAGCACACTATCATCATTCACAGATACAACACAAAGTCAGTGCTTTGTTACCACCGGCTGGGACATTTAGTTCACTAGTATGCATCCTTGTTGTCTTACTGAGACTCTGTAGAAAGTATTCATCACCTATACTTTGACATCAGGATATAACTGTTACATCAGTGCTTCCTTTTAGTTACTAATATTATAGAGAACACCCTGGATAAAGTATTTTCTATTTACAAATTCTTTGAATTGCTTGGATCACCCTGTCACTTCCAGTGGAAAATCCTATCCTTAGATTTATGGTTCTTTTACTGAAGTGAAGGAAAGTAATTTAGAAAAGTACATCTTATAATATCTATTATTTTTATTCGTAGTCCTAGTTTGTACAGATTGATCATGCTTTTAAAATTTTGAATATACAGTGTATTCATAAGGTATTCAGATCCCCTTAATTTTTTTTCAATTTTGTGATGTTGCAGTCTAATATTATAGTTGTTTAAATTCAACTTTTTTCTCATTAATCTTAGTTGGGAGAGAAGTGTCTTAGTAAGAGATTTGAACAAGAACCCGCGTGGAGATGGAACAAAATTCCAGGAAGGTCAACTGCAGCTTTGCACTGATCTGGGCTTTATGGCAGAGTGGTTAGAGGGAAGCCTTTCCTCAATGCAAAACACATGAAAGCCCACTTGGAGTTTGCATAAAATCACCCAAAGGACTCCCAGACTGTGAGAGACGAAATTCTCTGGTCTGATGAAACCAAGATTAAACTGTTTGACCTCAATTCTGAATGATATGTCAATTTTGTGATGTTGCAGTCTAATATTATAGTTGTTTAAATGCAACTTTTTTCTCATTAATCTTAGTTTAGTAATGACGAAGTGAAAACTGAATTTTAGAGATAAATGCAAATTTATGAAAAAAGGAAAAACTGAAATATCACATTGGCATAAGTATTCAGACCCTTTGCAACAACACTTGAAATTTAGCTTGGGGTGCCTCTAATTTCTCTTGACTGTTGCTAAGATGTTTCTACGCCTGGTTTGGAGTCCACCTTTGGTAAATTATATAAATGGATTGGACATGATTTGGAAGGGCTAAAGCTTTCCATATAATATACAATTTTCTTATTCAATTTCCTTTAGATTTACCTTCAACTATGTAGTGTAAGGGCCTGCCTGATTGCATACAACTTGAAAGTAATTAGATTTGACCTCATATTATATGATTTTGATAAATCTAAAGGAAAATTGAACAAGAATATTGATTAATGTATGGCCAGCTTAACACCTCTCTATAAAAGGCTTCACAGCTTACAATGAGTATATTATCAGAGCAAAGGGCATGAAATATAAGGAACTGCCTGCAGAGCTCAGAGACAAGATTATTGCAAGGCACAGATCTGGAGAAGGTTACAAAAAATTCCTGCTGTACTGAACATTCTCAAGAGCAAAGTGACCACCATAATGCTTAAATGGAATAAGTTTGGCACAACCAGGATTCATCCAAGAGCTGGTTGCCCGGTGCAACTGAGCAATTGGGGGAGAAGGGTCTTAGTAAGAGATGTGAACAAGAACCCATGTGGAGATGGAACAAAATTCCAGGAAGGTCAACTGCAGCTTTCCACTGATCTGGGCTTTATGGCAGAGTAGTTAGAGGGAAGCCTTTCCTCAATGCAAAACACATGAAAGCCTGCTTGGAGTTTGCATAAAAGCACCCAAAGGACTCCCAGACTGTGAGAAACAAAATTCTATAGTCTGATGAAACCAAGATTAAACAGTTTGACCTCAATTCTGAATGATATGTCTGGAGGAAACTAGGCATCGATCATCACCTGCCCAGTACCACCCCAATAATGAAGCATAGTAGTGGCAGCAGCATGGTGTGGGGGTGTTTTTCAGAAGCAGGGGCTGGGAGACTGGTAAGGATTCAGAAAGCTGAATTGAGCAAAGTACAGAGATATCTTCAATGAAAACCTGTTCCACAGCACTCAGGAACTCAGACTGGGCAGAAGGTTCACCTTCCAACATGACAACGATCCTAAGCACACAGCCAAGAAAACACAGGCATGGCTTAGGGACAACTCTGTGAATTTCCTAAAGAGGCCCAGCAAGAGCCCTGACTTGAACCCTATTGAACATCTCTGGAGAGACCTTAAAATGGCTCCACCGATGGTCCCCATCCAACCTGACTGAGCTGTAGAGGTTTTGCACAGAAGAATGGCAGAACATTTCCCAATCCAGGTGTGCAAAGATGGTCATGGTATACCCAAAAAGATTTCAGGCTGTAATTGCTGCCAAAGGGACATCAACAAGGTACTGAGTAAAGGTCAGGATACTTAAAGTGGTTGTAAACCCTCACCTTGTAAAACAACCCATTCAGTTTAAATAGAAATGAAAGGTAAAACATTTTTGTATAGATTTAAAAAAAACATTATAAATACTTTTTTTTTTACCATTTGTATTAGTGATCAAATTCTCTCTGTTCTCAGCTGCATAGGATCTGGGGGGAGGAGAAACAGCAGCACACTGAGCTTCCCAGTGAATGGCTATGCAGCCGGGGCATGTCAAGACAAGTCTGATCATTGAAAGAGAGCAGGCAGAGTTTCCAGCATGGCTTGAGAACTGACCACAGTGTGATCTCCTGCTTAGTGTGGACAGTTTTTAATAGGAAAGCAGAGGGACTGGCAGGACCAACCATGATTTCACAAAAAGGAAGCGATACAAAGAGAACAGGATACTTTCTCATACATGTACATGGTACAGCAGGCACATATGAGAAATATGATGTCTTGGGGTAACAAACGCTTCCTGTCAGTATGGTCATTGTACACAGCAGCAGAGCCCGATTGCCTCTTCCTCTCCCAATATAACTGCTGCTCTGCTTAGCAGACTGGCAATAAAGACACCATCAAATACTTGTGATTGATGCACTTAAAAGTACATCATATAATGTATTGAATATTTTCAGTAATGTGTTTTTTTTTTTTTTATATATGCCTTGCTATATGTTTCCTGGTTGGATGTTCAAGTATATTGGATATGCTACACTCTTACAGTGTTAACGTGGCTTGGAAATAGATGTTTCCTTACTTTCTGGCAATGTCTGTTTGAGTTTTTTTCCAGCTGGCTAATGTATTAAGGAGAACAGTTCAGTATAATGGAGACATGTATGATGTGACTAGGATCCATTGCTATGGTGATTGGGAATACTTTGCTGTATATTGAAACAAGCATGATCAAAACTTTGGCTTTCCCTGCAAGCATGTCTTGGATCTCCCACCAGTTATCTATATGAACTCTGTATAAAAATCACAAACATCCTTTAAACCATATCATTTCTGAATGTGAGGATACTATACAATTAAAAGATAATATCCATAGTTTTTGTATGCCCTATAATACTTATTTTCTAAAACAATACAGTAAAATTCCTGGTGAATGTAAAAGATAGAACTATGCCAAGATGGTAAACTTCGAATTACACCTAGACTTACAATTTTGCACATTTGAAAAACAACGTAAATAAAACGATATATATGGTTTGATATAATATGCGGATTCTGAGAATTGCTATGCAAACAGATTTAAAAGGATACTAGCATATTAGCATTTGGGAGCGCGGCACCACTTTCTAATACTATTTTGCACATTAATACACATTTAGAGAGTGTGTATAGGTGTGTGAGCGATCCGCTTTGTACGTTTTTAGTTTTGTAGTCTTATAGCACTCAATAGTACAACATAGCAGTGCGCAAGTACACCTATTTTTAAATGAAAATCAAAAATATGCAAAACTTCATAGCGAGATCGAAATGAAAAATTTTACTAGATCATTTATTTAGCTTAAATGAAAATGTATGTGTAAACAAAACTAGGTTTTGGATGGAGTAGGGAAGGCATAAGGATTAATCAAGTTTTTTTTGCTGTCTGGCCTGCTTGGGAATTTCCCTTTAGTTCATGTCCTGGAGATTCACAAAATAAGAGGAAAACAAGAAATAAGAGGAAATCTCCCCCAAATGAGGGGAATTCCCATCTTAGATAGTCTGCAGAACATACTGATTATCCTCTTGCTCTGGTGACAACCCAAAGATCTTGGTTTCCCAATCTTTCCTTTCGAGACTTTGAGCAAAAAGAGAGGGGACACAGAGCAAAAAAAACCTTTCCCATAGTTTTGGATGCTATGGGAAAGGTTTTATTTTGCCCTTTGTGTCCCCTGCTTTGTAATAGCACAATGTTTTGATTTTTGGCTTCTGCATATACATTTTACATTTCTGTGCATGCTGTAGATTTTAACAACAAAAAAAATAAGTTTCTAATTTTTTGTTAAAATCTACAGCATGTACAGAAATGTAAAAACATATATGTAGAAGCCAAATATGAAAACATTGCACTGTAAAAAGCAACCAAATAATTAGAATATGTAAATCAATGCTTTTATTGCAATTGCCGTAGAAGCATATGAACTGCAATCCTAACCAAAAAAACCCAGTTATCTAAAGAGAGCATTTACAACAATACCACAAAAAACTCTTAAAGCAGAGCTCCACTCAAAAGGGGAAATTTGGCTTTAAATACTCCTCCCCTGCCACTTTTGGCATGTCATTTCTTTTTTGGGGAGGAGCGGGTACCTAGTTTTGACAGGTACTCGCTGCTACTTCAGCAGAAGTTCTCCTCTCCCCCTCCCTCCCTGCAGTCATCTGGGATACGTCATAGGCCCCAGATGACTGCTGGCCATTGAGAACACGCAGCGTGACTTGCGCATGTGCAGTGCCCAAGCGGCTGTGAAGCTGCAAACTGATACATTCAGGTGCCCACAGTTGAAATTACTGTGCCGGGGAGAGAAAAGGAATAGCAGCAATGGCTCGGGTGAGCACATTGCTGGATCGTGGGACAGGTGATTGTGTGTTTATTAAGAGTCAGCAGCTATACTTGTTGTAGCTGCTGACTTTTAGTAAACATAGAAAGGACTGGAGCTCCTCCACTATCAATACTACTATCAATAAAATAATAACTTTTTCAGTGGGGAAATGAAATTCCTTCAAAGGGATAAATAAGGCGAATTTCCTAAGTCATATGCTGAGTACTAAAAAGATATGTATAAAAAGGTGTTAGAGATCCACAAAATGCAACAAAAAATCTATATATTTTAATGAAAATGCATAAAAACTGCCCTACACATGGGTCGAACTGATATTCTGCCTGTGTGTACGGCCCTTAAGTCTTCCTTCAAATTCCACTGAACTGATAAAAAACTGGATTGCAGTATTTGCGTACCCTGCTGAATCTCCTTTTTGCTAATCTATACTCAGCTAATTGTCAGTTTACTATCTGTTAAAGTTAAAAACTCAACTAATGAGCTGCAAGCATCGTACACAGAGGCACAATGGCGGAAAGCCATGTTATACAGCTACTCCTACTCGAAGTGCGTTAATCATTGGGAAATGGCACAATATATTCTTCTTAGATGGTATCCAACTCTGTATTCTATAGCTAAATATTCCAAAATGCGTACTAACCTTTGCTGGAGGGGATGTGGTCAGGTGGGTACCCTTTCCCACATATTATGGTCTTGTATTAGTATCCGGAGCTATTGGAACTCGGTTTTTAGGCTCCTCTCCGAGGTGACTGGGTGTTTTTCTAAAGCTAATGTGGAACAGGCGATCCTCAATATAAATTTGGACAATTTCCCGGCCCTGGTTAGACCTATAGCGGTGAATGTTTTGGCAGTTGTTCACCTCATGCTGGTTAAAAAGTGGAAATCTCCCTTGACCCCCAATCTCTTTAAAATCAAAAGTCACCTTGAGGTCATTTTAGGTTACAAACAATTGCTGCCAATTAGAGATGGCACTCAAGCTAAGTTCCAGCAGCGTTGGGAATATTGGCTAACATTTAGACTTAGAATTACTTCTTAATATTTGTTATCATACATCTTAACATGTTGTTCAGCCTCTATCACTGCAAAATGTCCTGCCGAGTGGTTATGTCTTTGATTATATAGAGCTTGCACTAATCTGTTCCTTACAATGTCTCCACTAGTCACATAGGAACTCAGAAATTTAAGAAGTACTCTGCAGACAGAGAATGCCTGAATGTGGTTGGATTTCTTCTTTTTAAACAAGTCCTCCTAAGTCTTTGTCAGCTTCCCGTTAACTGTTTATTAAAGCTGTAATATTGTTTCTGAGCATCTTGCTTGGCACTGCCAAAATTTTCCCAGCATTCATCACTGACTATTCATAACCCATTTTGGCAGTACCATGTAGCATGTTACAAAGAACTGAGGACAGTAAGCTGCAGCTGATAATTCCTGGAAATGGTTTGAATGACAGTAACGCTACACCGATACTTTGTCATTGGTAACACCCATCACATAAATCTTACTTCCTGAGAAAATGCATAATAACATTTCCACCAACACGAAAAAAACACTTGGTCGTGCATCAGTTCACTAATGAGAATGTAATTAGGGTTTTTTCTGTTTTCTTTTACTACCCTTATTCTTCCTTTTGCATTTTGTATGGACAACTGGACTTAAAGGGGGGGGGGGGGATGTTAGTGTATGAAGTCATGAGTTCTCCAGTAGAGATACCAGATGTTATACTGTTCTGAACCGCTTTTATCTTCTTATTTTGACAGGTCATTCTAGTTCAGGTTAACCCAGGAGAAACCTTCACAATACGAGCAGAGGACGGAACACTGCAGTGCATTCAAGGTAAGGAAAACTGACGTCTGTGTTAGGCTGGAGCTGCAAAGCTTTTCTCACACTAGCCCGTTCATATGTGACACTGAAACCTCCAAATCCCTCACTGTGGTTTCTGGGGCCTGGGAGCATGATTCAGTCAGCCTTTTAGAGTAAAAATTACAGTGGGTTTATGTTTCTTCCACCTACAAGGACTAAATAAATGGGTTTATTTAGGTACAAAATTCAGTAGTCCTGGTGCTGTATGTGTTCCAGCCTACTGTGTCTGACAAGGGTATGCAAGGCCATCCAGTAAATTTAGTTATATGTCCCCTTAGTCATCTAACCAGACTATATTTAATCAGACCGTGTATAATGCCAGCAATCATACAGTTCCATCATAGCTCCGAGCCTGCATCAAATTGCATAATCTTAAAGCAGAATTTATATACTGTAGATGGAGTTTTTGCTTGCTTGCTATCATTAATTTCAGGGGCAGCTAATTGTCCATGGAAACAGTTGTAACGTTTCAAAATACAAAATGAAAATTCCTTTATTGTTCTTTTTTAAATAAATATAATGGCAAGCTTAGTAGCATTATACAACCCTCTGACAGAAGGATGGGCTTAAAGAGACACCAAACTCTTGTTTAAAAAAAATTCTTAACTTAGAAAAGTACTTTCTATTGCTGTCTGCCTCCTCCAAATTCCCTTTTTTTTTTCCTTTTCTGTTTTGATCTGACTTCCTTCTGGGGGGTGGCTATGTTTGTTCTCCATGGTCCCTCTGGATGTAGGACTGTAGCCAAACTCTCTTAATCACTTCCAAGATGGACTTTGGACCATGGGGTTTGTAGTAAGCATAGAGCAGTGCACATGACCATAACTAACATGCAAACAAACAGGAGTGAGGGGGAAAAAGGGGAAGTTTGAGAGCTTATGGAGGCCATTGCAGAAAAAACATAGAAACAATTTCATGAAAATAACATTACAGGGCCATTAGGTAGTGGATTTGTATGGTTAATTTTTGGGAAATAGGGATATTATTTAGTGTCATATTAAACATCCATTGGTTGGTGAGTGTAGTAGTCTCACTATTGCCGTGTCTTAGGTGCAAAGGTAAATAGCATACAGTACTCTTCATCTTTTATGTGCATACATGGGTAGTGCAAAGATTACCAGTATAATGGAACTATTTTTTATATAATAGTATAGTGGTAGTGCAAGAACGATTTTGTTTTTACCTTTCATTGGATTAGAATAGTTGGTAATTCACTTTTTGTTTTGGAATGCTACACTTTTCACATCTCCCTTTGTTCTTCGCCTCAACAAAGGTCCAATTCTCTACCTTATTCTTGTTACCAGTACTGATGTTTTTTTTCTTTTTGCTTTTATTACTGGTTATCCATCCCAGCAAGACATAACAGAGCTTTAGGTAGACATTTTCATTTAGGTTCTATTGAATTTTAGCAACACACACAGCTCTATAGCTCCGCTCAAGAATGGACTCTCTTTATACATAAACAATCTGGGTGTTGCCCACTATAGTCCATCTCCAGTCCCTTTAAAATAAAAAATAAATATCAGCTGCACCCTGCTTAGCTTCTCTGAGCGTATTTTTTTTAAAGTCAATGAATTGACTGCATACAATGTCTCCACCCAACCTTCCCTGATGTGTTTCACCACTCCTGGCTTGCTCACAAGGCTAGGGGGAAAAGGGAAATACGCTATGAGGAACTGAGTGGAGTGCAGCTGATATTTTTTCACATTATATTTAATAATGTTGAGAAACATTAGCATAGCTTACTACACTATGTCCAGTGACCCAAATACATCTCACTAAGTAAGTCTTTCAGTTTGGAGGTAATTATATCCATGCAGTATAAGGTCATTGATTACAACAAATGGAGCAGTATATAGAAGAAGCCTAATTGCACTTTTTATATATATATTCAGCTTAGCAGCATTGGTACACAAAAAGTTTTTATAATATTGAAAGCTAAATGGTGGATATAGTTAGAAGGAATTTTACTGGCTTGTTTTTGCAAGTTTCAGATATAATTATATATATGACAATTGTTTCAAATAGTGCTATGTTCTAAATTGCCCAATGGTACCTATATAAAGAGTAAAAGCTTTAAAAAAAAGCACACGCTTTGTAGCAGGAGTTGGACTGGGTCACCATCAAAACCATTGCTAGTAACTTACTCACACCCCAGCAGATTCCTGCCACTGTCCTTCCAATGCCATACAGTTATTGACAGGGCACTGCAGGTCCAATAGGAGGGGTAATTTTCCAATAGGAACACAGACACCAAAAAAAAAAAAAAACTTGCCAGGTGTCCTACCCCTTTCCTACTATATCAAATGCACAGAAAGAAAAGGTTTTGGATTTAGATGCACTTTACTAAAAAGCTTAAAGATAAAATCCAGGTACATTTGTTTTATATAGTTACATTGGTTCAGCTTGGATCAGTGCATATGAATATACCCTATCTGGCCAATTCTCCTGGAAGCTGCAAATCACTGTAGCAGCCACTGATACTACAGTAATCTCTACTAGCTTCTGGGTCCACTGCCCAGCGGTTGCCCTGCTGCTTACTGAACACAGGAGGTTGTTTGGGCACGGGTGACATTCAGAAAGTGCTTTGCTTTTTTTCAATTAATGCAACACATTCCCTAATTGAAATAGCTGGAGACTGATGTCACCTCCCCACCTCTTCCTCTTCCTCGTCAGAACAGTGAGATAATGCAAAGTGTTGTCTGAATGGTACCCATGCCGAGTGTGCTACCTCTTGTGCAGACTTGTATAAAGTACTCAAAATTTCTACTTGAGTAAAAGTACAAGTGCTCGATCAAAAAGTGACTTGAGTAGAAGTGGAAGTGCTCGCAGAAAAAGTTACTTAAGTAGAAGTACTAAAGTATTCAACATTTTTTTTACTTAAGTATTGCAAATAGTTTTTTCAAAAAATTTGCTACTTAAGTACTAAAAGTAAAAAGTACCAGTAGTTTTGAAAAAAAATTTCTACTCAAGTACTAAAAGTAGAAGTACAAGTACTGTGTTATGTAGTTATTAAAGAAAGAAGTCAAAAGTTTGAACATCATATTGTTTTTTATTATTTCAAATGATTTATTCAAATGATTAACCTAAAGGACAATCACAATTCCTTAGGCTGTAACTTTTTGTAAACAAAAAACAGATAAAGTATGTCCCTCCCTTCCCCTTTTAAAGCATCCACCTTTTAAAGCATCCACCTTTTAAAGCCAGGGGTGGTCTCCTTCCTGAGCTTCCTCACTCTCACAGCCACGCAGATCACTTGAAGTTGAAGGGCCAGGGGTGGAAGGTGGTGTTTTTGGTTCGTCCATCTTTTCAGCTGATCAAAAGGCAGAACAGGAGAATGCGCAGTCTTCTTAATCGCGGTTTGATTTGATTTGCTCAATTGACGATGATGTGCCAGGCCAGCTTCATCAAACCTTGCAACGCTTAAAGTGAAAAATGCATCAAGAACTACTAACAAAGTGGCTGTGCTAAAAATGCTAATAAAGTGCCTGCAATTATATATATATTCTTCTTGTATTCAAAATCATCGCCCACAGTATCAAAAATAAAGTGACATGTCTGTGCTAAATGCAGTTCAAATTATTCCCACAATGTAAATGTAATTCATATAAAATATATATGACAATACCACAATAAAATAAGTTGTGATTGTGAATAAGTTAGGTGCAAGTTTAAGTGTGTAAACTAAACTTTATAAGGAAAAGTCCATAACTGAATTCCAGTGTGCAATCTAAGAAGTGCTTGTCACTTGCTGTCAGATGCTTCCACCTTTCTTCTGTGATCTGCTCAAGTAAAGTGGTGGACTGGATAGCCTCTCTCTCTGCCTCTCACCTTAGTAGCACTGGCACTGCACTGGTTCAAAAAGCTGTCTATATTATTTTCATTATAAGAACTTGTCAGAACATGCTTCCACCACCTGTCCTTCACACTAGTAGTGCTCATTTGCTTTGCTCAAGTCAAGTGCCACTGCCAGTGGCCACTGCAGTGCAGGCACAGCCGCACAGGCAGAGGCAGGCCGCAGGAAGCACAGGCCGCACCACAACACTTATGGTCCATGGACCATGGATGGTCAGATAATAATCATCATAGCCGTCAGTCTCACTCTTCTTGGTTCAAAAAAGCCACCCATGACCCCTGTGTATATAATATAATATATTAATATTTTATATTGATTATTTGATTCTCAAATGGCACATTTGCCATGGCAAGGATTAGGCCCTCTCCACGGTCCACCTCACTCACCTCATAGAGAAGAAGATGAGATGACGGAGAAAATGTTCCCGCGTCCCGCGTCCAGGGCCGGCCTTAGGTGATCAGGCGCCCTGTGCGAGCTAATCCCGTGGCGCCCCCCCCCGCGCAAATTTTCTTGCACCTTTTTTGCACTTTATTTGACTTTTCTTTTTTATGATCACTAATAACTTAGCCCCCCTTACATAAGAGCCCCCCTTACATCAGAGACCCCCAACACAAAGCCCCCCTTAAATCAGAGACCCCACACACAGAGCCCCCTTACATCAGAGACCCCACACACAGAGCCCCCCTCACATCAGAGACCCCCAACACAAAGCCCCCCTCACATCATAGACCCCCGACACACAGCCCCCTTCACATCATAGACCCCCCGACACAAAGCCCCCCTTACATCAGAGACCCCCCACACAAAGCCCCCCTCACATCAGAGACCCCCCACACAGAGCCCCCCTCACATCAGAGACCCCCGACACAAAGCCCCCCTCACATCAGAGACCCCCACACAGAGCCCCCCTCACATCAGAGACCCCCCACACAGAGCCCCCCTCACATCAGAGATCCCCCACACAAAGCCCCCCTCACATCAGAGCCCCCCCTCACATCAGAGACCCCCCACACAGAGCCCCCCTCACATCAAAGACCCCCGACACAAAGCCCCCCTTACATCAGACCCCCCCTCCCATTTCATGAAGAATGTATGTGTCCCATTTCATGAAGAATTTACTATTGAGGACCCCCCCTCCCCACGGAGCCCCCCACATCAGAGAGCCCCCCGCACATCAGAGACCCCTACACAAAGCCCCCCTAACATCAGAGACCCCCTACACACACACACACACACACACAAAGCCCCCCTCACATCAGAGACCCCCCCACAAAAAGCCCCCCTTACATCAGACCCCCCCTCCCCACGGAGCCCCCCACATCAGAGAGCCCCCCCTTACATCACAGACCCCCCACAAAAAGCCCCCCCCACACATAGCCCCCCACATCAGAGAGCCCCCCCTTACATCACAGACCCCCACACATAGCCCCCCTCACACAGAGCCCCCCCCCCACACATAGAGCCCCCCCTTACATCACAGACCCCCCCCTTACATTTTTTGAAGGAGAGAGATGTCACTTACTTTACTTTGTCTGCAGCTTTTTTTTTTCTTTAAACTTCCCGCCCACACATCCCCGGGAGTGTGGGCGGGCAAGAGGAGGAGAAGGGGCGGGGCGAGGAGGAGCTGACGATCTCTCCTCCCTGCACTGACGCCAGAGGAGAGATCGTCAGCTCCTCCTCGCCCCGCCCCTTCTCCTCCTCCCGCCCGCCCACACTCCCGGGAATGTGTGGGCACTGGGCAGGAAGTCAGCGTGGATTCCGTGGAAGGATCAGGCTGAGCTGTGTGAGAGATACACAGCTCGCCTCACTGCAGCAATAGGTGATCGAGGCACGGCTGCACAGCGGGAGGTAAGCGGCGGCCGCGGCCTGTGTTAACCCTGTCCAGGCCGCAGTCGCCGCTCACCTCCCGCTGTGCAGCCGTGCCTCGATCACCTATTGTTGCAGTGAGGCGAGCTGTGTATCTCTCACACAGCTCAGCCTGATCCTCTGCGAGCTGTGATGGCCGCACGGCGCCCTTGTTGCCCATGGCGCCCTGTGCGGCCGCACAGCTCGCACACCCCAAAGGCCGGCCCTGCCCGCGTCACAACTCCTCTCCGTAAGGGCCCTAAGGGGTGGAGTCTGAGTGACACACAACACATCTAGAGGCAGAGACCTCGAGCGGGAAGACGGCAGCATGGCTCCTCCTGTGCGGTCTTAACTTGATGATCATGACAGTGATTCCGCGGGCCGCGGCGCGAGCGAGGCTGTGGGATTGAT
Organism: Pelophylax lessonae; assembly: GCF_965119305.1. Classification (NCBI taxonomy): domain Eukaryota; kingdom Metazoa; phylum Chordata; class Amphibia; order Anura; family Ranidae; genus Pelophylax; species Pelophylax lessonae. The sequence continues at coordinate 267,890,238 of NC_138770.1, forward strand.
TGAATTGAGTTGTGCTGCCTACTGCTACACGCTACCTACTACTAAATTGTGAGTCAGTATATTTTATTTCATTTTTATATATAAAAGCGGTATTGTTGAGCACTACTAGCCACTAGATGTCCTGGCTGTCACTTTGTCACGTGTTGGGGAATCACAGCGGCTCGGCTCCAGAAGTGGCGGGTGTCCCCGTCATCCTGCCAGGGCCGCCAAGAAGTTCATCAACTAATCTTAAGTTATTAATATCTTATGAGGAGAGGACCAATGAGATTGAGAATTGAAATAATTAAATATATATGGCTTTTTGAACCAGTGCAGTCAGTGCCACAGTGCCACCCAGACGCTATCCACCAGTGCCACCACTATTAAGTGTGTTGGTCGGTCACTCGAGCACTGAAGGAGGTGGAAGCATCTGACAAGTGAAGTGACACTTTAGATTTGCACACTGGAATTCATTTATGGACTTTTCGTTATAGATAGGTTTACACACTTCAACTTGTTGCACGCACCTGACCTTACTTATTTCATAACTTATTTTATTGTGATTTATTGTCATATTTTATATGAATGGAATTTACTGTTACATTGTGGGAATAATTATTTTCACTGCATTTAGTCTCGGTTCACACTTGTGCGATGCGGGAAGGCTGCGAATTCGCAGCCTACTCCCGCATCGCAAACGCACCCCTGGCAGTTCACACTGCCATATGCGATACGCAGGGGTGTCAATGAAATCTTAACGACACCCCCAGTTTGATTGCATATCGCAGTGCGATCTGACAGTTCGCACAGGAACGGATCGCACAAGTGTGAACCACTGTGCGATCCGATCCTGATGCGGCTGGAAAAAAGGGTCCTGTGCGTGTTTGGTGCGGATACAATGCGAATTCAGCCATACAAAGTGTATGGCTGAATTCGCATCCGCACCTCCAATCGCATGTAATGAAGGAGCAGTGCGCTCCGAATTACATGCGATCGGCGCACTCGCACAAGTGTGAACCGGCCCTTAGGCTTTAGCACATTCATGTACTTTATTTTTGATACTGTGTGGAGTGTGGGCAGGGCACTGGGGGCAACGATGATATATCGATTGCACAGGCACTTTATTCGCACAGCCAAGTTGTGTTTGTTAGTAGTTTCTTGATGCACTTTAAGCGCTGTAGAACAATTTATTTGTTTGTTTCATATTTTCTTTTTATTGGAAAGATTTGGTATAGCAGCTTTTATTATACACAGCCTTTATTTTCGTATGCGCTGATTTACAAATGACATTATACACATTTTTTTGAGCTTTATGCAACCTGCCATCTACTGTTCTGGCAGTGGTAATTTTTTTAAAAGTAACGAGTAACTATGCAGCACAAAAAAAAAATACTTGAGTAGAAGTATTGAAATCATCGGAAAAATGTAGTGAAGTAAAAGTAGAAGTAGGAGAAAAAAATTCTACTCTAGGAAAGTACAGATACCGCTTTTCGGTACTTAAGTACAGTACTTAAGTAGTTCTACTTCGTTACTATACATCTCTGCTCTTGTGTTCAGTAAGAAGGAGGGTAGCTGGTCAGCATGGGACCAGGAAGCTAGTGGAAATCACTCTAGTAATGGTAGGTAGATCATTGTAGTAATGCTAGGTTAGATCTTGCCTTGTAGTAGGCAATATCTACTTGACTTGCCTCTTCTAATGCTCACGCTAAGAAGCTCACAGTAACCAGTGAAATCGGAATAACCATATTTATTGTCAAGTTTTTATTAAACAATTTCAGAGATTAAATTACAAGCGATTAGTATGTAAGAACATGTTACATAATAAAAGAGGAAAATGATACAAACATTGATCTCAAGGAGGATTCTCCGAAAGAGATTGAATAGCCAGATACAAATATTATCTGTACAGCTAAACAGGGTACACATAAATGCAAAGTGCTAACAAAATAAAAGAGAGCTTATAACTATCTAATGTAAAAGAAAAAAAAAAGAAGAAAAAGTGTGTGTGTGTGGGGTAGCTGTGAGAGTATCCCCTATATAAATAAGAAAAACTCTAAACACGGTGAAGACCAAACGGCAGGGAATCTAGAGGCTGCTCGACTTATGGAAATTAGGGAGAGAAGTGTCCAAAGACATACATAAATAAAAAAAGGGGGCGGGGTATGAAAACGGGTTAGAGTACCTAATTTTAGTACAGAAGAGGAGCCTGTACAAGACAAAAAATAAGGCTGGGGTTCAGCTTAAAATAATATATCAGACCTGACTAAGTCACAGTTTTGCAAGACAGGGAGAAGAAGGAGTTTGGACCAATAGGAGGTGAGATGGGAAAAGTGATAGTTGTGTTACTCCTTGTAAGAACTAATATTTTCTTATATTTACTAATGTACACAGAAATAAAACCTTTTTAAAATGTTTATGTGGTGCAAAGCACCAATATTCTTCAGCATTGTAGAATACCCCTTAAATATCTTCCATGAGCATCTTTTCCCCTGCTCATTTTCTTGCACCCCATAAGTCACATATTGGAACATTTCAGGAAAGATACATTATGTCACATTTGTTTTACATACTCTCAGTCCAAAGTGTGCATGGCCAGTTTGAAGCTTTGTAGGAAGTCAAAAAGTTCAAAGTGCTGCAATAATATCCATTCCAGATGTGTTTAAATCAGGGAAAATCTTTTTTTTATGTATTTTTATGAGGAAAGTTCAATATGTTTTCAATTCTTTGTATGAATCATTGGTCTTTCTTACAAATTAAATAAATGGTCAGAGTCTAAGACAATTTTGTCTGGAGTTTATTATTATTGTTGTTGTTAGTGCTTTTATAATTCTATTGTGAGAAGTGACGATTTAATATTGAGCCTCCTTAATATAAACTTCTGAGGACCCCACACAGTTCTGTCACAGGATAATTAATCACTTCCTGTGCTACAAGTGAATGTGTATTATTGGAACATGTGTGTGCATGTAAAAGGTACACTAACTGACTATTAAAATATCATTACTTCAGGGTAAATTCTATTGAGTAAAGCTCAAAAACTAAAAGTTATTGTCCTAAAAGTCTATATGGGGTCATTTTACTAATGCAGGGATCCTCAAACTACGGCCCTCCAGCTGTTGAGGAACTACACATCCCATGAGGCATTGTAAAACTCTGACATTCACAGACATGACTAGGCATGATGGGAATTGTCGTTCCTGAACAACTGGAGGGCCATAGTTTGAAGACCCCTGTACTAATGTATAAGATAAATTTGAGGAAGTAGGAATATATGCTCTGTATGTACATGTGTATGTTGTTTCCATAATGGTTTTCTAGGTTTTCTAGCATTCATTAGATTAACCAGTGGTAGACATACTGTAGAATACATAGGATTCCTGTGTAAAGAAAGAATTTGGGCCCCCGCTTTGGAGTTAATCAGGGTATGCCACCTACAGATCTAGTCATTTTTGTTTTCCAAAGGTAATGAAGTGCGCTAAGTCAGTGTACAGAGTCTCTCAGAAATATACTATATAACTAGGCAAAACACTGAGATGGTCTGAGTCAGCCCAAAAGTTGCAAAGACTGGTTGCAGGGCTGTGACCTAATAACCAGCAGAACTTACTTTCCAGAAAGAAATGTCATGTACTAAAGTTCTGACTCTCAGCTGTTTTCAGCTGGTATCGTTCCCCCTGGCAGATGTTAATGACTTGTCCAAGATGTAGGGTCTAAGCAACTGATGGTTTTCACCAGAGCTGCTGAAGGTAGAGATGGACCGGAGACCCTAGTGGTCATGATTTACTTCAGTTCAAACTTTCACCAGGATACGACCCTCAGTATTGCCTCACTAAAGAGGTGGCTGGACCAAAGAGGCTATAGTGCACACATATAATTTAATAGAACTCTGAAACTCCTGGCAGGGGTTCTGCAAGTACCATCAGTAATCATGGCAGGGATTCTGAGAGTAGAAGTTCTCGAAGTCTTGGCAGGGATTCTGCGAATACCATAATCATAGCCAACTGAGTGGAAAGGAGCTTAGACAAGTAAGTGTAAGCTGGGCATTGACAGAAATTCCTCCATACATCTTGTTTTGTAGATGTAGGAATGTGTTAGTTTTTTTTAAAAAAAAAATAAAACTGTCTATGCCAAGGGTATAGAATTAAAATTCACGGAGGTCGGGTCAGTAAACTTTTCTTACAGCAGAGGTCCGAATTGCATGTTTGCGTGACAACTCAGACCCTTTACTTCACGGCCCCCCGTATTTATATCACAGTCCTCTTCGTATATCAGTGTCCTCAGTCCCCCCTTCACATCAAAGTCCCCCCAAATCATAGCCTCCCCCTTTACTTCACAGTCCCCCCCTTTATGTCACAGTTTCCCCACCACGTCCCAGCCTCCAACCACATCACAGTTTCCCCCACTTTATATCACCCCCCTTTACGCCCCAGTTCCCCCTTTTATGGCACAGCCCACCCCCCTCATAGCAGTGTCTTTAGAGCCCTTCACCCCCCTTCATAGCAATGTCCTCAGCACCCTTTATAGCAGTGTCCGTAGCTTCCTTCACTTCCCTTCAAAACAGTGACCTTAACCCCCTTCATAACAGTGTCCTTAGCCCCCTTCACCCCTTCCCCCTTCATAGCTGTGTGCTTGGCCCCCTTCACCCCCCTTAATAACCATGTCCTTAGCCCCCTTCACCTCCTCTTCATAACAGTTTCCTCATCCCTCCTTCCTTTTTACAGTGGTGCTTGCATCCACACACACAGTCCTACCTTACATAGGGCAGGTCTGAACAGAGGGCGGAAGCTTCAGAACTTTTCTTGTTGACAAGCTGGTGATTGGTTGCTAGGACTGCTCAGTGTCCTAGCAACTAAATACCCACTTGCAGTTTCTACCCAAGGACCTCCCAGCCTGCCACCTCTCCCATCCACTACCATGCTGCAGGGATGACTGTACGGCATCTGGGAGTAAAAACAGGAGTGGGACCTACAAAGTGACCAGGCAACAAAGAAAGAAAGAGTTCAGGCTCCTAAGTGGCGTGCCTGCTACTGTCCGGGTGGGACTATCATTTGGTCCGCATCCGAGAAGCGGTCTGACATTTAGTGATGCCTGGTCTATGCCCAGCTAAAAGGTGACATTACACTTTCCATCCTGTAACTGGCAACAATATGCAAGCCAAAGGAATACTTACCTGTCTTCACACATCCCTCTGTCACTGGCCGGATGCTAAAGAAAATGGGGCAGAATTTCACTAGGCAGCGAGATAGTGATAGTGGTGTCTCACTCAGCCAGCAAGCCAATAAGGGAGTGACTTGTGCTAGCAAGTATTCAATTATCCTTCCCTGTCTGTTGCTGCCAGCCAAAGGATCATGCATTAGCTAAAGAGCAAAGGTGAAGTACAGTAACCCATAGCAATTTGATTTAACTTTATTCACACTTGGCTCTCTAACTTTTGAATTAGCCTAGTTGTGCTTTTGCACTCTTTCAGTAAAAAGAATGGAAACTTACAACATGAATAAAACTGGAGTCCTCTGGTGCCTGCAAATGTCTTCCTGGAACTCTAGGACCCCCTAAATCCAGGATGCTTGCATATACATACACCCTCTTAGGTTAAAATAAGTAATGGATTGTATGCCTCCTTCTGCTGCCAGCACCAAACTATTGGCTACTGAGCCATATGGGCCAGCAGTTGGGTTTCAAAGGTTTGGATGTACACAGTTTGCGTCTGGGGAAACTCATCTGTCCCTGTATGTAAATAAAAGCTTTAATGTATGGCTACCAGCATACAGCTGCAGCCTTTCAGGTGGCTGTACACAAACTACTGTCACTTCTTTTTTTTAGGTGTATGGCTCTCTGCGCCCATGTGAATTAGCCTTTACACTGTTGCAGATACACTGAGCTGCTTCTGCTCATGGATAGGGGAGGACTGAGCCTGACCCTTACTGACTTTCAGCAACAGTGCTTTTAATCCAGAAAACAATAAGCGGGGCTAGGTGTGGGCAGGCGCTGATTGACAAGCTACAAGAATGTGAATCGGGAGTGACAATGCTGATAGCCACATTTTTTCATTCCACTGTAGTGCAAGCAGGCACAACCTTTGTGAGAGTGGCAATTCTGAATTGAAGGGCAGTGCAGCATTGTTGCCACACCATCACAGGAAGCTTCATTAGGTCAACTTCACTAGCAGGATCAACTGGTAATTGTGAGACTTTGCAGGATGATTAATTGGGAAATCTAAAGGCAGGTCACTTTGCTTACATTTTGCTTTCCTTGATTCACCCTCCTTTCGCCATCATCAGCATGCGAATAACATTTTTAAATAAACCCTTTCTATTTGCAGTACATACCCATTTTTGACCCTGCTCCTATGGGCAATACAGGCAGATCATGGCTGTTGGGTGGGGCTGCATAGATCTCTGAAAACAGCAGTAAGTGAAAGTGATGGCCCAGAGACAGTAAGGCTGGGGTGGAGAGTGCTAGATGCTGCTGGATGTCCTCCAGCCAGGAAATGAGGTTGGCTTTGTCTGACTTGTTGCAGCTCACAGTGAGCAGTTAAATCAGAGAAGCAATTTCAGATAACGAAGGGAGCAAGTACAACTGTGCGAGACTGAAAGTAAGGATGGAGTTCAGCTTTAAGTGCTCCAGCAAACCATATGTTATGGGGGGGCTTGGTTCTATGTTAATCATAGTAAATGTCACAAAATAATCCAGGTAAAATAGTTTATTAAAGAGGAAGTAAACCCTCCTCTACAACTTGTACCTATAGGTAAGCCTATGATAAGGATTACCTATAGGTACTGTAAATATCTCCTAAACATGTACCGTTTAGGAGATATTTACCTTACATGCAGCCAGTGACGTCACTGGCGCATGTGCTCTGAAGGAACGGCCGCTCGTGCCGTTCCTTCAGAGTCCCGTGCCGTGACTGTCGGCTCTCGCCCGCGTGCGCGGCAGTGACGTCACCGCGGCTCCGGCCAATTAGATGGCCGGATGCCGCTATCCCGGAAGACGGGCGACTGGACATGTCGCCCATCATAGAGGTGAGTGAGCGACACGGTGGGGGCTCGTTCTAAGGTAATTATTGCATAATGAGCTAGTATGCGATGCATACTAGCTCATTATGTCTTTCTCTTGCAGGATGAAAAAAAAAAGAGGAAAAAAAATGCGAGTTTACAACCTCTTTAAGTTTGTTGCAGCCCCTTTAAACTTAAACAATAATTTTGGTGACTGTTATTAGAGAGGCTTTTATATTAGCCAATGTACATTTTAGATTTAGTGAACCTTAAATGTTTGAGGTTTCAAACATGTGTGGGAGTTCAGACTCCTAGTCTTCCCTATTTTCCAGGCTTTGAGCTCTGTATACTTGTGAAAACCAAAAGTACTGGACTGTGCTGCTTGTCGACTGCTCCAGACAGTTATGAATGTGACCTGGCAAGCAGCAGGGTTTCCTGCTGACGTGGCTTCCCACAACAGGAGCAGAACAGAGCTGCTTCAGTGTACTGCAGAGGAGACGGTTAAACGATGAATCACCAGCACAGCTATGAGAAAAAATGGAATCAGGATCATGCTAATGATCATAAGTTCATAACAAAGAAAATCGCCTTTCTAAGTTGAAAAAGATAGGACAAATTAACTTGAGTTTAAGTACGCAGAATTGTCTAAGTTGTTGCATACATTATAAAGAGTTTATTATCCCAGAATCAAACTAGCATGCTAGGACCAAGAATCAAACTCATATGCCAGGACCAAGAACCTAAACTCTTACAGTAGGACCAAGAATCAAACTCTTAATATACTAGGACCAAGAACCAAACTCCTATGCTAGAATCAAGAATCATACTCATGCTAGGACCAAGATTCCAACTCATATGATATGATAGGACCAAGAATAAAACTCATAAGATAGTACCAAGAATCAAACTCTTGTTATACTAGGACCAAGAATCAAACTCTTATACTAGGACCAAGAATTCAACTCATATGATAGGACCAACATTCAAACTCATATTATACTAGGATTAGGAATCAAACTAAAATGCTAGGATCAAACAACAAAGTCATATGCTAGGATCAAGAATCAAACTCTTATTATAATTTGACCAAGAATCAAACCGTTATACTAGGACCAAGAATCAAACTGTTATTATACTATGACCAAGAATCAAACTTTTATTATACTAGGACCAAGATTCAAACTGTTATTATACTATGACCAAGAATCAAACTGTTATTATACTATGACCAAGAATCAAACTGTTATTATACTATGACCAAGAATCAAACTGTTATTATACTATGACCAAGAATCAAACTGTTATTATACTATGACCAAGAATCAAACTGTTATTATACTATGACCAAGAATCAAACTGTTATTATACTATGACCAAGAATCAAACTGTTATTATACTAGGACGAAGATTCAAACTGTTATTATACTAGGACCAAGAATCAAACTGTTATTATACTAGGACGAAGATTCAAACTGTTATTATACTAGGACCAAGAATCAAACTGTTATTATACTATGACTAAGAATCAAACTGTTATTATACTAGGACCAAGAATCAAACTGTTATACTATGACCAAGAATCAAACTGTTATACTAGCACCAAGATTCAAACCCTTATTATTTTAGGACCAGGAATCAAACTCATATACTAGGTTTAGGAATCAAACTCACATGCTAGGACCAAGAATCAAACCTGTATGCTAGCACCAGGAATCAAACTTATACTTACCAGGGATTTTTTTTTTTTAATTCTTTAATGGGGGGTCCTGGCTCTGTCCCTAGTGCTATGAGGTTTCCCTAATTCCTCTGTGTTCTATATAGAGCAGTTCATCATTAAGAGTCAGACTCCTTGTAAAGGTAGTAATTATTGTTAGAGCTTGGAATTCAAATGAAAACATTTTACTGCTGAGGATCTAAGCTAAATAAATGTGTGTGCTGAGTTAAGGCCCGTACACACGTACCGATCGTCGGCATACAAACGTCGGTGGACGAAGGATCTGCCGATTGTACGCGTGTTAGTATGGTGCCTCCGACAGATGTCTGCGCACAATCCGCGGACAAAAGTCTTTCGTGCAAACATGAAAATATTTGTATGCCGACACCAGAACGGACGATTGTTCGCCTGTCAGTACACAATTCGGCCGACAGACCGCAGATTTGCAAGACTGGGCATGCTCAGAAAATAGAAAACACAGGGAAAGTTAACCATTACATGACATCACTTCTGCAGTCGGCGGACAAAATTCTTGTGCTGTCCTTGTGCTGTCTTTGCACTTTTCAGCAGACACCGACATCCCGGGGAGAAAAGAGGAACATTTGTAAGCCGACCATCGGTACGTGTGTACGGGGCTTTAGTGAGACAGAGTTGAATCAAGAAGACTGATGCAACGGACAGGCAACTAGCATTTGCAGAATAAGAAGTCACCAAAGCATGACACCTCCATATTTCTCTAAGGAAAGGTTTTCTTATTTTTTTTTTCTCTTGTTTTCTTTGTCCCTATGTGGAACTTTCCTTTTAATTCCTGTTACGGGGGGACATATTGGGATTATGAATCACCCCAGCCAATAAAAAAATTGACAGAGGCTTTAACACTACTCAACTCTGTCCAAAACTTAAGTTTTGTCTACAGATACCTTTAAGGCTTCCTTTTTTGACCCTAGTGGGATTAAATCAGGAATAAGTTTAAGGGTCAGGTAAATGCCTTCAGAAAAATTCCATTTTCCAACTTTCCCTTTCTGAATTTACAGTGGGTCTAAGCCTGTGTCCTACTTCTGTTTACTGGGAGTTGAAAAAGTCCAAGGTGTCTTAGCAGGGTTCTATCTTCAGTTTAACCCTTTCCTCGCCAACAACATGTCTTGTTTCTGTTTTTTTAGTAGGCCCCCAGCTATTTTGTAAAAATGATCTGGGCCACTGTATACATCTAATTTTGAAAATGATTAAAGCTGAACTTGAGGGATAAAAAAAGATTTACTCTTACAGGGGACCTCCTTCCTCACTACAAAGGTAATTACTTGTTTTGCTTAGGAGATGATGAATAAGGAGATATTCTTACTTTATTCCTTGTTCTCTCTTGGCAGCTGGGGTTCATCCCCACTCTCTGAAATGTGGATGGGCCCTTGGCATCCTGCTGTACAGTGGAAGACTGCTGGTCTTTCATTATAAGGGATGATGTCAGAAAGCTGCAATCAGGAGGCCAGTCACACAAAGAGAAGGAAGCCAGTGGGAGCAAGGAATACGTTAAATAGATCACCTTATTTATCATCCCTTAGCAGTTTACCCTTGCACTGGAAATGGGGACCCACTGCAAGGGTAAAACTGGCCATACACTAGTAGATTTTCGAATGAATGTTTGTGTAAACATTTGTACAAACATCTCATCAGTACATTCGTTAAGTGGTTGAATGTTGTTTAAAAAAACTTCAACATTTTGTTTACTTTTTATATTTGATTTTGAAATATAATTTTCCAAATGAAAACCACATTCACTGTTACAAATTTGTTCGTTTGTGAAAAAAAAATTATTTCCTGCTCCTTTAAATTTTCTAGCTACTGCAGTCAAACCAACATCAATTTGACCCTACTAATGGGTTCGAAAATCAAACAAATGCTCCTCAATTCAAATTTTTCTAGTGTATGGCTAGGTGTGTTTTTTTTTTGTTTTCTAAGTGTTTCGCTTAAAGTAGTATTAAACCCTCAGCATTTTTTAGTTTAACACATTGAACACAATAAAATAAACATTCCCCAGTAAACTCTTAGTTAAAATTCTTACATTAGCACTTACAATTTACTACTATTAGTGCTGCTGGCCCCTGCTGTCTTAGTGCTGCCATCTTAAGCTACAGAGCTTAGATCCCATGTGTCAAACACACGGCTTGTGATAGAATCCAGCCCACCAGGCCATTTCATGTGGCCCTCACATCTCTCCTGTTGCACCCCCCCTCACCTCTGCCTCACCTTGTTGCAGCAGTCAGGAGGACAGAACTCGTACTACAGATCCTGCCCCTCTCTGTGCAGCCACAGCATCCCCTTGTCTCTGCATCCCCTGGAATCTACATTCAGCAGACTCTGGCAGCTGACTCCAGCCCTCCTCTGGACCTCCTCTAGACCCTACACTCTCTGCTTCCCATCTCCGCTCCCAGCTCCTTCCTGTCAGCAGCACAGGGCAAGGGGGATGCACTGTGATGTAGGGGAGGGTGGGGGACTCTAGACTTCTGATGGGGGGAAGGGGGCTCTTGACATCGGATGTAAGGGGGAAAGTGTGGGGTACTCTGGACATCTAGTCTTACAGATACAATCGACCCTTTGAGGCAACCATAATACTGATGTGGCCTGCAATGAAATTAAATAGCCACCCCTGGCTTAGCTGTTTGTCATCTTAGGCTATTGAATAGACTCCCTCCAGAGGTGGTTCTAGCCAGCTCAGTAGATTGCTTTAAAAATGTCTGGATTCTTTCCTAAATAAACATAATATTACTGGGTACTCACATTTAGGCCTCATGCACACTGGACATGTTTACAGCTGCTGTTTTTGGTGTCAGACTTTTTTTTCTGCAGCCAGTAAACTCCCCAGCATGTTATCCTATGTGTCCATGCACACATAGGCAGTTATCAGCAGTTTTTGACAGGGGCGTTTTCTGGTTGGACAAAAAATACTCAGAACTAGTGGGTTTTGACAGGAGTTTCTCAGCTGTAAAAACGCTCTAACTCTGGCAAAAGCTGAAAAACGCTAAAACACGTGGCTATTCAGCATTTGTCAACATTTATGAGCCATAAGCTTTTGTGGCTACAGCTGAAAAAAGCTAAAAAACACTACTGCAAAATAGCTGAAAAACTCCTTCTACAGCTACAGCTTTCTACTGACGCTTTGAAAACGTCCAGTGTGCATGAGGTCTCATAGGTAAAGTTAATCCAGGGAATATCCGATTGCCTCTCGTTGGGGGATCAGGAAGGAATTTTTTCCCCTGATGGAGCAAATTGGATCATGCTTTGCTTGGGGTTTTTCGCCTTCCTCTTGATCAAGTGTGGGTAGGATTGTGTATATGGCATTGTATGGTTGTTTACTTTTGTTATTGATTGAACTAGATGGACTTGTGTTTTCTTCAACCTGACTAACTATGTAACTATGCATGCAAGAGTGGCTCCATAGGACACTGCAAGCGGAGGGAGCCAACCTTTAAACAGGAAACCTGGGTTAGCGGTCATGGCACCAGCTTAAACTTAAACACAGACAAGGATTAAAAGATAAAGAAGCTGCATCCTCATTAACCACTTGCCGACTGCCGCACGACTATCTACGTCGGCAGTCAGCCCCTCACAGGCAAAGTGACGTAGGTCTACGTCGCTAGCCTGTGAGGGTCTAGGGAGCGTGCGCCCCCTGGAGGCGCGCTCCCGCCGAAGGCGCGCTCCCGCGCGTGCGACCGGCGGACCCGAAGTCCGCCGGTCACTCTGCGATTGCCGCTGCAGAGGGAGTAAGTCAGGCAGCTTGTGTAAACAAGCCGCCTGTCATTCTCCCCTGTGTAGAAACTGTGATCACACGGTTCTACTATGTAGAACCGTTGATCACTGTTTCTACAGCCCAACAGACAGCCAATCACAGTTAGAATCACGCCCCTAGGGACACACACAGCCCCTCCCTCTCAAATAAAGTTAACCCCTTCACTACCAGTGTAATTTTGCAGTAACAGTGCATATGTATAGCACTGATTACTGCAGTAATGTCACTGGTAACCCCAAAAGTGTCAAAAATGTCAGTCAAGGGTCCGATCTGTCCGCCGCAATGTCGCAGTACCGCAAAAAAAAAAAAAAAAAAAAAAAAAAAAAATCGCAGATCACCGCCATTACGCGTTAAAAAAAAAACAACAAAAATGACAAAAATCTTTCCCTTTGTTAGTAAACGCGATAACTTTTGCGCAAACCAATCAAAATATGCTTTTTGCGATTTTTTTTACCAAACATATGTAGCATAAAACAAATTGGCCGAAAATAAAAAATTTTGATTTTTACATTTTTTTTTTTTGGGGAATTTCATTTAAAAAAAATGTGAAAAATATTGTTATTTTTGCAAAATTGACGCTCTTTTTTTGTTTATAGCGCATGATCAAAAAATCGCACAGGTGATCAAATACCACCAAAAGAAAGCTCTGTTTGTGGGAAAAAAAGGACGTCAAATTAGTTTAGGTACAGCGTTTCACGACCGCGCAATTGTCCGTTAAAGTCACGCAGTGCCGAATCGCAAAATACCCCCTGGTCAGGAAGGGGGTAAAATCTTCCAGGGCTTAAGTGGTTAAGTGAATAAATCAGCTGCCGAATGGGCTTTAAAAAGGAGGGTTTAATTTCACTTTAAATATTTTTAAGAAAACTTTGGCAGTACAATTCCAGCCCTACTGAATGCTGTGCTATATAAAAAATGGCCCAGCAGTCATTTTTACACATTATTTTGTTCTAGTTTTTCTTGGGTGTGAATCTGCTTTTTTTTTGTTGAAGTCTTTGGTCTATACGAGACCTTGGTTGCAATTATGTGTTTAATGTTGCTTTTGTTTGTTTGACCTGTGACATACAGGTCAGAGCTCCCTTCCTGGTCTACACGGGCCACAATTCTGCGAGCAGTGTTTACATCCTTGTGGCTTGCCACTGTCTGCTAATATCTCCTTCATAGCTGCCCTCCTGCTGAAAGCCCAGCAGACTGCGGTGACATCACTAATGACCTTCTATCTATGAGTCACCAAGGAACTCTGTGTTCCATTCAGTCACTTTGCAATTACGTGCACTCAATAAGATTCAGCCTAGAAGGAGAATGCTGGGTGCCGCTCATAAATTCATATTTCTTTCATAGTGATCCAGAAAGGATCTGTCAGTGAACCAGCCTGGTAATATTAAGGTTTGTAGTCACAGGAAAGCAAATTTTAGTTTTCTTTAGTCATTGGATGTCTTATGTGACAAGTACAGATATGAAATTAGGGGTAAGAGATGAGAATGCAGGGCGTAGTATTGACAGCATGTACAAAATAAATAAAAGACACATCAAATGGAAAGCAGCATGAGCGAGAAATGTGTGAAATGAGAAACGTTCAACTGTCAAAGCAAACTGTGCCTGGTAATATACAAGGAAAGACGATATAAGAAGAAGAAATGTCGATGGAACAGATTATATTAAGCAGAGGGAGTACAATGCAGGAGTAGATAGTAAACAGAGAAGGAATTAAAAGGAGTAGGACAATGATAGGTATTGAGTTGAACAATGTGGATAACATTACAGTGAAAGGTAAGGGAATGCCCATAGCAAAGACACTGGGAGCAGATGATAAGTCAAGCAAGATGAGAAAATGATACATATACATATAATACTCGTATACTAAGAAAGGGAGGTGAAATAGGAAGATAATAACTAGTGATATATGGATGGGTGGGTTACTAGGAAACATTCTGGTATGGGGTGTTGGGTATCTATGAAAAACAAAATGCTGCTTGGCCAACTAGATAGTCCTGGAATGACAAATGCTGTACTTTTAACTTTTACTCTTTGACAATTTTTATAATTTCAATACTAGCAATGCAATTTATGTAATCACATGTGGAGCGTGTTCCATTCAATACGTGGGAAAAAACTATCCAGAGACTCTGGAATAGGTTTTGAGAACATCTAGGAGACATCGAGTTTGAAAGTCCACTAATGTGGCTCGTCACTTTACTTTATGCATGGAGGTGACTTGTCCCTAGCACAGGTACAGGTTATTTTGAAAGTGAAGACCCCCCAAAGAGGGGATGTTTTTCGCCATCTTCTGTAAGACGGCAGTATTCAGGATTTTTAAGCTCCTTAAGACCAGGATACCAAAAGGGTTAAACTATGAGTGGGATGTTACACATTAAAATGAGTAGTGAGATAACTTAATATACAATTCTGTCCTGTTTGTTACTTCTTTTTTTGATATACCTAATTATCGGATGATATGTTGCTATAATATGTTAATATTTTTCAGATAATTTGTTTTGAGAGTAAATCCGTCCTACCGGCTAATAGGAAATAGGACTTTTTCAAGTTTTCTAGTTATTTTTTATGAAAATAGGTATGGTATGTGCCCACCATGTTGATGTGAAAACAGCCACTCACAACTGCCTAGTACTTCTTGGAACCTAAAGTATAACTAAAAGCAAAACTTTTTTTTCTAGTTTTGGATAGAGTGGGGAGAGATTAGAATGCTTGTCAGCTTCAGATGCTGTTTGTGCCCCCGTTAGGGAGATTTACCCTCTCTATTTGTCCTCAGGGCCTGTGCTACCACTAGGCAAACTAGGCGGCCGCCTAGGGCGCACTGCCACCCCTAGGGTGCAGCCATGGCCAGTGCCCCATTCCTCTCCTGTCACCTCCTCATCCCCAGGGGAGGTCACCTCTAGAGAGGGGGGCACTTTGTATATGAAGGGGTGTGCAGGGTTAAAGGGGGGCAGTGTGTGCAGGAAGGGGGGTGTAGGATTAAAGGGGGGCAGTGTGTGCAGAAAGGGGGTGTAGCATTAAAGAAGGGCAGTGTGTGAAGGAAGGGGGAAGGGGCAGTGTGTACAAGAAGGGGTGTGTAGGGTTAAAGGGGGGGCACTTTGTATATGAAGGGATGTGTATGGTTAAGGGGGGGGGGCAGTGTGTAAATGAAGGGGGTGTAGGGTTAAAGAGGGACAGTGTGTGCAGGAAGGGGGGTGTAGCATTAAAGAAGGGCAGTGTGCACAGGAAGGGGGGTGTAGGATTAAAGGGGGCAGTGTATACAGGAAGGGGAGAAAAGGGGGAAAGGGGAGGCATTATGTACAGGAAGGGGGGCAATGTGTATAGTTTTTTTTTTTGGGGGGGTGGGGGGGTGCAAGGAGCTGGTCTTGCCTAGGGTGCAAAATAGTCTAGCACCAGCTCTGTTTGTCCTGTTTACCATTATCATTGAAAGTAAAAGAAATTCCCACATTTTGGGATGTCCCCAGAATACTAAGAAATGTGAAATCTTCCAATGAGGACACTTCTGGTTAGCTGGGGGTCTCTAAGGAATTCCCTTAATTTGCAGTGATTTCCTCTCACTTCCTGTTTGGCTATCAGACAGGAAGGGAATTGAAATCTCTGCAATTGGGCACAGATGAATAAAAAAAAATGTGACAGGGGTTATAACCCTCCCCATTCAAAATGAAAAAAAAAAAAAGTTTTGCCTATAGTTCTACTTTAAACATGTACTGTATAGTTCTATGTATTTGTTGAAGTGGGATGAAGGATCAGATAAATATATAGAATGCTGTATGTAGGGATATACTGTATACAACATACACTGAACAAAATTATAAACGCAACACTTTTGTTTTTGCCCCCATTTTTCATGAGCTGAACTCAAAGATCTAAGACTTTTTGTACACAAAAGGCCTATTTCTCTCAAATATTGTTCACAAATCTGTCTAAATCTGTGTTAGGGAGCACTTCTCCTTTGTTGGGATAATCCATCCACCTCACAGGTGTGGCAAATCAAGATGCTGATTAGACAGCATGAATATTGCACAGGTGTGCCTTAGGCTGGCCACAATAAAAAGCCACTCTAAAATTTGCAGTTTTACTGTATTGGGGTGACCACCATCTGCCTCATGTGGTGCGACACATCTCCTTCCCATAGAGATGATCAGGTTGTTGATTGTGGCCTGTGGAATGTTGGTCCACTCCTCTTCAATGGCTGTGTGAAGTTGCTGGATATTTGCAGGACCTGGAACACGCTGTCGTATACGCCGATCTAGAGCATCCCAAACATGTTCAATGGGTGACATGTCCAGTTAGTATGCTGGCCATGCAAGAACTGGGATGTTTTCACCTTCCAGGAATTGTGTACAGATCCTTGCAACATGGGGCCGTGCATTATCATGCTGCAACAGGAGGTGATTGTCGTGGATGAATGGCACAACAATGGGCCTCAAGACCTCATCACAGTATCTCTGTACATTCAAAATTCCATCAATAAAATACACCTGTGCTCGTTTTCCATACCATACGCCTGCCCATACTATAATCCCACCGCCACCATGGGCCACTCGATCCACAATGTTGACATCAGCAAACCGCTCACCCACACAACGCTGTCTGTAATCTGCCCTGTGCAGTGAAAACTGGGATTCATCCGTGAAGAGAACACCTCTCCAAAGTGCTAGACGCCATTGAATGTGAGCATTTGCCCACTCAAGTCGGTTACGACGACGAACTGCAGTCAGTTTGAGACCCCGATGAGGACGACGAGCATGCAGAGAGCTTCCCTGAGATGGTTTCTGACAGTTTGTGCAGAAATTCTTTGGTTATGCAAACCGATTGTTGCAGCAGCTTTCCGGGTGGCTGATCTCAGACAATCTTGGAGGAGAAGATGCTGGATGTGGAGGTCCTGGGTGGTGTGGATATACGCGGTCTGCGGTTGTGACATTTGTTGGATGTACTGCCAATTTCTCTGAAACGCCTTTGGAGACGGCTTATGGTAGAGAAATGAACATTCAATTCATGGGCAACAGCTCTGGTGGACATTCCTGCAGTCAGCATGCCAATTGCACGCTCACTCAAAACTTGCGACATCTGTGGCATTGTGCTGTGTGATAAAACTGCACATTTTAGAGTGACGTTTTATTGTGGCCAGCCTAAGGCACACCTGCGCAATAATCATGCTGTCTAATCAGCATCTTGATATGCCATACCTGTGAGGTGGATGGTTTATCTCGGCAATGGAGAAGTGCTCATGTAGGCCCCTTTCACACGGGCTTTCTGTCAGTTTTTCAGGCAGACCTGATCGGATGCTTCATGCAGCCCTATGGAGCAGCGGATGTCAGCGGAGACATATCCACTGACACCCGCTGCTATCAGATCTGATCCTGTCTGTGAAATCTGGACAGATGGAAACTCTATTTGCCATCCATCTAGAGGAATGGATCGGATAGGATCGGATGAAAACTGTCATCCGCCTGCTCAGCGGGGATCAGGGGATTGATCCCCGCTGAGCAAAAACGGAGTCTGTCAGGCGCACTGCCCATATGAAAGGGGCCTAACACTGATTTAGACAAATTTGTGAACAACGTTTGTGTATATAGGAAAAGTCTTAGATCTTTGAGTTCAGCTCATGAAAAATGGGGGGGGGGGGGGGGGGGGACAAAAGGGTTGCGTTTATAATTGTGTCCAGTGTAGCTAGGGTTCTTGTCTAAAAAAGCTTTACAATTCGGTTTTTGTTGCTTTTGAAGATTTTCAAACATTTCTTGTCTGGTGAAACTGTTTTCTCTGTGAGGGCTCATTCACCCTATCTCAGTTGGGCTGCAATGATCTGCATATGCCCTGTTCACACCACAACGATGCTCTGTGATGGGTAGCAGTGCGTTGAATCAAAATGCAGGCATCCTCCATTTTTATTTAGTGCATTACAATGCACAGAGAGAATTTTTATAGCATTGGGTTGTGACACAAACCACTGCATCACAGCACTGCTGCAGTGAATAGGACTGTATTGAAAAGTCAGTTGTGACATTTCAATAAAGTTCTGAGGGGAAAAAAAAGGCCTGTGCACACCAGAAACTGCGCATTCAGTGCAGTTTGCCCACATGAACAAGCCCTAAGGCCTCAATCACACTGGTGTACCTATCTGTACACCTGTGCGAAGGGCCGTCTTTATATGGGATGCACAGGTGTTTGTGCATCCGCATGCAGGCAGTTCCATTCATGTCCTATTGGGGCGCAGAGGTTGCAGGGACACAGCAGCTGGTTCTAATTTGACAGCCATGCAGATGAGCTTCCTTGAACGCAGACAGTGTGCGTTTGGGGACACCCTGCTGTACAGCTGTGAAATTGGGACCAACGTCTGTGCCCATGCAGTTGCTGCATCCCAAAAAGACATGAATGGATTGCCTGCATGTGGATACATGGAACACCTGTGCATCCCATGAGGTCAAAGATGGCCCTTCACACGAGTGTACTGTATAAATTGGTATGCCAGTGTGAATGAGGCCTAAAGCTAGCCTAGCTTGAGTCTAGGTGGGAGTTCTCCGTGTGAAAACTAAAGAGAAGAACTACACTCTATCATTTTTTTTTCATTATTTGATTTTAAATGTTGTAGTTTGACTCTAATCCTGGTCAAATTCCTTAATGTTTGGTATACTGGCGAAAGAAGAAGAGGGTTGAAATGTCACAGTTGATATAAATGTTTTTATTTCATAGACTGTTGGAAGTTTGCAGCCTTGGCCACTCAGTAGGTCTCACCATAGCAAAACGGCTTTTATCACCAGAATTGTTGTTTCCTTATTCAAAGCTATTTGACCTTGCTAGGAATGCAGGAGTCTGAATGAGAGTGTGAAATAGAGATGGGGCTTCTCCTAAAGGCATTCCTTTTATCCTATAAGCCTGAACCTTAAAAGACCTTTCTAAAAGACCCATTAATTTTTTAGCTTTGCTAATGTTGGTTCAAAAAATGTGCTAAAATCTATACTTTTTGTTGTGTATTTAATCCTTCAATGATCTTATTCACATGAGTTTTAAAATAGTAATACAAACCTTGTAGATCGGTTTTTATAGTTCTAAAATTATTATTACAGGATTTATATAGTGCCAGCAGCAGCGCTTTAAAATGTGAAAATGTAAATGTGTTAGCCTATGAAAGTTCCTGAGCTACAAAACCTTTAACAAATATTTTGGTTTTTAAATTAGGATATTCATTTAACATTATTACATATTGTTTACTATATATGCTGTTTTTACTTTATATGAGACAGTACACACAATAAGATTATCAGTCCAATGATCGTCCATTTTTTATTTTTTTTTTGCATGCTAATCTCATATCGGAGTTTACTAAGATTACGGAAATTCTCATATGACAGAAAACAAATTTGGAAGTGATGTAATGTGTTGTAGTGTATTTGTATTGTATTTTCGAATGACAACTGTACTGATTAAAATTAATTGGTACGATCTGGTATGGTACGAGATAAAGTTTTGTACTTGTCCCATCAGATAATATTGGATGACCTGTTGTGATCGGCTCTCGAAAGCTCTGTACTAACAATTAGATTATCGTACGATTACTTCAAAAGCAGTCTTTTCTCTATGATTTTTTTTCAGTGTACACATGCACTGTAAATGCAGCCCAGTAAAAAAAAAAAAAAAACATAAATTAGGCTAATCGAAATTCATTTATTTTTCTTGTATATGTTTTCATACTGCAATTTAAAATTGCATTCTACTGCATTTGCAGTAAACAAGCCCTCATCCCTTTAAACACTGCAAGTACAGAAAATAAAAACTGTGCTGGGAATACAGTATATTGTGCTCTTATTCTTCTCTTTGACATGACAACATCATCTCACCTCATCCCCTCACCTCCCTAACTCCTCCTTGTGCACAGGCAGAGAGCACAGCAAGTTATCAGCAAACAGGATTTCTGGCAAAATCAACGGGTATTTTTTGCACTTATATAACAAAACAATTTTAACTGTATGTTTATTAGAACAAAAGGGAGCGAATAAGAGAAGTTAATTGTTTGGGTTTCTTTTTTTTAAATTTTTAAACAGAAAAAAGTTCTTCGTACACAAATGGGGCAATAATACTTGGTAACCCCACCCTTCTATTTATCACTACTACCCTTTCAGATGATTGACCACATAGTGTTAAAATTAGCTTCTCTATTCCTCAGGCATGTACACACAGAGTGGCTGGTAGGGGGTTACAGGCATTCATTTTGTACTGGGCTCAGGGCCTGTTAGGGGCTGCCTGTGACTCTTCCCTCTCCTTGGTTAGATTGCTTTTCCTGTGCCCTGTGCAGAGGAGCGAGAAGCTAGGGAGGACTCAACAGTCGGAGGTGGTGGGCGGGGCTTGGGTGTGGCCACTTCCTCCCCTTTTTCCACAGGTGATTGCGTCATTGTGGCTGATCTAGCAGCTAAAGATGGAGAAGGGGGCTTTCACCTCCAGCCACGTGATTGACGTGCTGCCCTGCCACTACATACTTCTTACTGACCACCCTGCCACTACATACCTGCCTGCCCTGCCACTACATACTGCTCACTGACTACCCTGCCACTACATGCCACTCACTGACTGCTCTGCCTCTACATATTGCTCTCTCACCACCCTGCCACTACATACTTCTTACTGACCACCCTGCCACTACATACTTGCCTGCCCTGCCACTACATACTGCTCACTGACTACCCTGCCACTACATGCCACTTACTGACTGCTCTGCCTCTACATACTGCTCTCTCACCACCCTGCCACTACATACTGCACTCTTACCACCCTGCCACTACATACTGCACTCTTACCACCCTGCCACTACATACTGGCCTACCATGCCACTAAATACTTCTCACGGACTACCCTGTGACTACATACTGCTCACTGACTACCCTGCCACTACATACAGCTCACTGACTGCTCTGCCACTACATACTGCTCTCTCACCACCGTGCCTCTACATACTGCTCTGTTATCACCCTGCCACTACATACTGCACTCTGACCACCCTGCCACTACATACTGGCCTACCCTGTCACTAAATACTTCTCACTGACTACCCTGTCACTACATACAGCTCATTGACTGCTGTGCCACTACATACTGCCCTACCCTGTCACTAAATACTTCTCACTGACTACCCTGTCACTACATACAGCTCATTGACTACTGTGCCACTACATACTGCTCTCTCAACACCCTGCCACTACATACTGCTCTCTCACTACCCTGTCACTACATACTGCTCACTGACTACCCTGCCACTACATAAAGCTCACTGAGTGCTCTGCCACTACATACTGCTCTCACCACTCTGCCACTACATACTGCTCTCTTATCACCCTGCCACTACATACTGCTCTCTTATCACCCTGCCACTACATACTGCTGTCTGACCACCCTGCCACTACATACTGCTGTCTGACCACCCTGCCACTACATACTGCTCTTTGACCACCCTGCCACTACATACTGCTCTCTCACTACCTTGACACCACATACTGCTCTCTCATCACCCTGCCACTACATACTGGTATCTGACAACCCTGCCACTACATTCTGCTCTCGGACCACCCTGCCACTACATTCTGCTCACTGACTACCCTGTCACTACATACTGCTCACTGACTACCCTGCCACTGCATGCAGATCACTGACTGCTCTGCGATTACATACTGCTCTCTCACCACCTTGCCACTACATACTGCTCTCTCACCACCTGGCCACTGCATACTGCTCTCTTACCACTAGGCTACTACATGCTGCTCGCTGACTACCCTGCCACTACATAATGCTGACTCACCACCCTGCCACTACATACTGCTGTCTGACTACCTTGCCACTACAATGCTCACTGACTACCTTGTCACTACATGCAGCACACTGACTGCTCTGCCACTACATACTGCTCTCTGACTACCCTGCCACTACATACTGATCTCTCACCATCCTGCCACTACATATTGCTCTCTAACCACCCTGTCACTACATACTGCTCACTGACTTCCCCATCACTACGTACTGCTCACTGACCACCCTACCACTACATAATGCTTACTGACCGTCCAGCCACTACATAGCGCTCACTGAGCGCTCACTGACTACCCTGCACATTGCTACTGCTAACTACCATACACTCCACAGCTCTTCACTGCCATTTCTTACTGCCCTGCACAGCATAATGCTAATTGCACTTTTATATGTACTGCTCTGCATTGACACTACAGTCACACCAAATGTGACAAGAAATAGGGGCCTTGTCTAGTAGGCTGTACAGGGTACCATGGTTTCTAAAGGCGACCCTGTGTACACATAGTGTTACTCTCATTATCAGCTGTTTCAAAAACCCTCCTGCTTTTCTTGAAATGTGCAACCTAAGCAGACTAATCAGGCCTATCACCAATATACAAATTCTGACTTTGTCAAAAATCAAGAGCTAAGTGTTCAAATCCCTCGCTAACTCCTACTGTTGGCTGCTGACAAATGCAGAGAACAGTAACCTATGACTGTTGGAGGAAGGGCTTCACCTTGGGCCACCATTCAGTGCCAAAGGCATCCTACAAGGATAACAGGACCTCTGTGGAGGGCTGAGTTCCCTAATTACGCACTAATGAATTGTTCATAAACTGAATAGTTCTTAGGCCTCATACACATAGGTGCATGAAGTCATATAAGGTAAATTACGGGCTTTTTTTTCCGCCCAGGATACACATTTGCCTCATACACCCAACCATAGTAATGAATGTAGCTGTAGCTGCGTAAACCCACACATACGTATGGATGTACAACAATGGACACAAGCTTTACGTATGCACGGGTTTACACAGGTAGTGTCACAAACCCTGTACAGCCACATACAACCATTTACTATTATGGTCAGCAGTACATACAAACTGTGTATCCCAGGTGTGGATGTTTTATTTTAAGGCAGGACAGTGTTATATTAAACTGATTCTGTTCTACGAACTATGATACAGCTAAATAACTACAAATGTAAATATGTTGTTATGGACTAGGGCAAAAATAGTTCTGCAGGCTGGGCCCGAAAGGACAGGACCACAAATTACACCTACCATCTAAGATGAAGCCCCATGGTAAAACAAGGCAATCTATAAAGAGTAGGGTCTGCTAGATCAGCCAGGTTCTCCTGTAGAGGGACCCTATTCCGAAAAGGCCTATTTAATTTGTTTTAGTGAGCATGGTAACAGGTCTGTTAGTAATGTCATATGTAGTGATGTAAACAATTATAATAATTAGGATGTGGGTGTGTAACTGGCTAAAAAAAAAAAAAAAAAAAAAAGAGTATGGGGCACATTTAGGACGAGTTGATTGTCGGTAGAAATCTACATTGGGTTTTGTGGTATCAAGAGAATGGTTACATGTGGCAACAAAGTGCCAGTGAGTACCTGCCTTGACGGTTCAGTACATTTTTAATTACTATACCAATATACTAGGTATCCCATTTTTGGTGCCTAATATAAAGCTTGCTTACAATTCAAAGAACACTAAATATGATGGACTGATATATTGATGTGCTCTTATTTTTAGGTGCAGCTGTGTTTTTGGCACAGTGTTGTCTTATTAGAAATGAACTTTAAGCATTATGTTTAAATTCATTAACAGCAAATCAGCAGCCAAGAAGTAAAAGATCTGGGTTTCTGTCTTTTTTATTTTTTTTTCATATTGGAATGTCCTGTTTACATTTTCCCATCTTAAGAATTTTCATTTGCCAGTTGCATCATTATTATGCATCATTGCGGTTCTTTGTTATTTAAACAACACATTTTTTGTATTTGAACAATTATATTGTGTACATTTTGCTAATGCTTAGGCTCCTTTAACATTTACAGCCGAGGACAGTGTTGTTACCTCCCCCCCACCATCACCTACAAGGAGACATAATGCTGCTGTAATTGGCACACATTGCTGCAGCTGTAGTGCCTTGCAGCAATTTTAATGCCAAGCTTGACAGGCAGCAGTTTACTTCCTGTCTCTGTGAGAATGGTTGAATTTCTTCTTTAGAGCCGGTTCGCACACTGAACTGGTTCTGCTCTGCAAATCACGTGTGATGTCTGTGCGATGCAAATTCAGTCATGCAGATTGTATGGCTGAATTTGCATTGCATTCGGACCAAACTCGCACAGGACCCCAGAATCGGATTGCATGGGTGTTCACATCTATGCGATCCGATTCATGTCTGAACTGACAGTTCACACTATGATATGTGAACTGATCCGGGGGTGTCGTTACCTTTGTATTGACACCCCCAGCAATTTACATATGGCAGTGTGAACTGTTTGTGATTTGAGTGCGATGTGGATTCGCAGGTTTCCCGCATCGCATATGTGTGAACCGGGACTTAAAGAGGATCTCTGTTTGATGTGTTTATTATACAGTATGTGGATATAATTATCCTAGTGTAACTAATCTGCTGGAGATACCGGAACTGCGCTTCCCCACGTTCCCGCTGAAAAAAAGCCCCATGTACAGGTAAATGCAGGTCATATCAAGGAAGGCCAGACAAAATAATTGTCACAATTGTACTCCCCTGCTATGTGTCTGCACATTAGCCAAGAAATGCCAGCAAGTCAATTTTTTCTCTTCAAATTAGGTCATCACTGTAGCAGAATGTATCCATTGCCAAACTGTTTTTGGCTGTTCTTTCAAAAGTTTTTAAACATTTCTTGGCTTTACAGTTTCCCTTATTCTTTTTTCATTTAATTGTCTTTTTCCTTCAGAGATACAAAAATGTGCTAAAGAAACTAGTAGCGAATAAAGGGTCTCTCACAGTGTACACATATCGCAATGTGCAAGGGTGCACATAGTAAGTCTCCCAGGGGAAGAATGACATGTTGTTTATAGACATAGGAAAATGCCCATAATTACCAAGGCAGATGGAGCAGACTCTATCTAGTAGTATCTACTAGTATCTAGTAGTCAAAGTCGCTAACAAAATGGATAACTGTGGCTCTAGGAACATGTAGCACATGTACAATCCCATATCTGAATAAATCAGTTAAGCAGTATGATCGACGTCCCAGGTCCAAGGGTAAGTACAAAGGAGGAGATCCTGATCACAATTTTGATTTAAAAAGGTTATTGTAGAGAAAAAGGAAAATGATGGAAAAAAGGAGGCGGGGAATGCTACATTTGGATACTCCTGCTTTGTGCAGAGAACAAGACATTAGGTATAGACGACTGGGTTTTCAAGGTCAATATAATGTATCATTGGCCACAGCTCCTAGACCTTGTGAAACCATTCAGGGGTATCATATAAGCACGTATCCTTGTTCTATACGAGTTCAACATCCCTGATTCTAGCATATAGTTCTGTGAAAGTAGGCGGTTTTGTTTTTTCTATTTGAAGGTTATGGGGCATTCAGCTGCAGTAAGTATAAGTATAAGATAATTGTTGTTTGGTGTATTTACAAAAATGTGGTGGGGTTAGACCCAGAATTTAGGTTTTTAAGTTTAAAGAAAGATGCGATGGACTAAGGAGTGGACAAATTCCCAAAAAGTTCACTTTTATTTTTTCTAAAACCCAGCTCCCCTATATATCTAAAATACAAGCTTTCTTTGATTTTGAGAAGAAGGCCTTACCTTAGCCCTTGCTGTATTTCTTAGAAAGCTTCAGAGACTCCCTGTTATAGACAGATACAGAGAAACCAGTAACACACAGGAAAGAGTTTACCAGCTGACCACATTAGCACACACCCTTCCCCTATCAAATATATTTTCACAGAATCCTCGGCATCCCTCCACACCTGCATCTGCCTGGCTTCCCCAGCATCTCTCCAGGCGGGCACAGGCCACATGTTAAACTTCCTGGGGCCACATGCAGCCCATTGGATACCCCTGATGTAGTGCAAGGGCATTACCTAGTTGTGCTTTCAGTGTCATCAATTGTTAACGGCACACCAAACACGCATTTTGCCACATTAAAAAACGAGTGACAAACGCAGAAAGCGCGCAGTAAAAGACGTGCAACTTGCACCATGCCAAAATGCCCCATGAGCTACTTTACCGCATGTAGAGCAGCCCATTGAAATCAACGGGGTGCCCTATGTGTATCACTGGGAAAACAAGCCAAAAAACATACACTCCCACTACTCTAGGCGTGAGTGGGGCCTGAAAGTGGAATTGTTGCGTTTACACAGGAACAATGAGGCTCCATTCACATCTGGTTTTTTCCAAACTCATGGCAAACCATACAGAAAATGTGCGCTTTGCCATGCGTTTCAGAAAATTGCAAATGTGCATTGTACTTGTGTCGTCATTACATGTAAAAGGCTCCCCAAGTGCAGCAAACACACCAAAAACTGCGGTAACGCACCATGCTCCGCTCCAATAAAAGTTCAGGTGAATGGGCTGTCCTATGCATGATGAGTGAAAATGCTCCAAAACACCCCCCAAAAAAAGCATGCGGGAAGGTGAGTTTTCGCTACATGGAATTGTGAAAGAGGCCTGACAACTGAGTGTCTCTGTCCACTCCCTCCGATGTACTTGTATAAAGATGGCCATACACTATGCGATCTGATTGCACAATCTCTGTACAATTTCCTTTAGATTTACCAGAACTGTGGAAAAGGAGGACATTCAATTTGTATCAAATCAGACAGGGCCTTTTACGACATAGCTGATATGAGATCTAAAGGAGATTGAACAATCAGATTGCATAGGAAGTAGGTGGAAGGTAGTATTATAATGAGGCATGTGTGGTCCAGAGTGGGGAACACACCCTATCACACCATCTTATGTCATGCAGCAAGGAAGTGAAGGCTTCTGGGAGATAACCTACAGGAAATGATAGAATCTAAAAATAATTTAAAAAATACAAATAAACTGACAAGATATTAAACCTTCTGTGGATGAGATAAGTGAGAGAAAAGCACATTGGGATGGCTGGACCAGAAATGGTATTGGAAAACACTTCTATTTATATGAAAATTGAATTTCTGTCCAAAAAGGTGAAATTGGCCTTTAAACACTTCCATACCAGGCCAATTCTGGCACTCCGCTCCTACATGTAAAAATCATCATTTTTTTGCTAGAAATTCCTCAGAACCCCCAAACATTATATATGTTTTTAGCAGAGACCCTAGGTATTAAAATGGTGGTCGTTACAACTTTTTATGTCTTACGGTATTTGCGCTACAATGTTTCAAACACGTTTGTTTGGGAAAAAAAAACTGTTTCATGAAATAAAAAATAAAAAAAAAAACACTAAAGTTAGTCCAAATTTTGTAAAATGTGAAAGATTTCATGCAGCAAAAAAGTGAAGGCTTCTGGGAAATAACCTACAGGAGGTAAATGCTGAGAGACGATCTACAGGAAGTGATGCAGAAAATATTCTAATTCAAAAATAATTTTAAAAATACAAATAAAATTACAGATATTAAACCCCCTGTGGATAAAGTAAGTGAGAGAAAAGCACTATTTACGCTGAGTAAATGGATACCTAACATGTCACGCTTTAAAATTGTGCGCACTTGTGGAATGGCGCCAAAGTTCGTTACCTAAAAAATCTCCATAGGCAACACTTTAAAAAAAAATTACAGGTTACCTGTTTAGAGTTACAGAGGAGGTCTTGGGCTAGAATTGTTGCTCTCGCTCTAACATTCGCAGCAATACCTCACATATGTGGATTAAACACTGTTTACATATGTGGGCACGATTTACATATACATTATTTTTTATTATTATTGTTTAATTTATTTTTTATTTTTACACTTTCCCTTTTAATTTTTTTTGATTATTTTTATTTCTATTACAAGGAATGTGAACCTCACTTGTAATAGGAATAGTGCATGACAGGTCCTCTTTATGGAGAGTTCTGGGGTCAGTAAGACCTCAGATCTCTCCTACAGGCTGGAAAGCCTGAGATAAAAAAAAAACGATCTTGGCTTTCCATCCAAGCTCACGGCAGTATTTACTACTGCCAGGGCCTCCGAGAGTCATAGAGACTGCCGGGGACCATCTGGTCCTTGGTATTCTCTATAGTGTACTTCTGCCGCCAGTGGTTTCCTTCCCCGGCTCGCCTATCGATCGGGCGAGCCGGTAGATGCACCGGAGGGTGGCGGGAGGGGGGGATCACTTCCCACCGCCTGTAAGAACAATCAAGTGGCTGAACAGCCGCTATGATTGTTCTTATGGTGAAGGGAATCGAAAAAAATAAAAATATACCTAAATGATGCCTGCAGCTGCAGAAATTCCCACTCAAAGCCCAGGACATCATATGACATACTGTGGGTGGGAAGTGGTTAATGATTGTACAGTGCCAATAGATATGTTGTACAGAACCTAAATCCTTTACAATGCCAACACCCACCATTAGCTGATGGATATATTATATAGAAGATCTGTGGATAGTGATACCAATGGAAAAGAATGTTATAATTATTTTCTTTTAAAAGGGTGTAATTTGAGGTTTTACTCGCCAGTGAACAGATTGTTTGTCATGTTTTCAGGGGTTATTCCTCCCTCAGAATTCTTTCCCATTTAGGCATATAGGGATGTTTATAAGAATCTTGTAAAGGTACAGCGTTCACTATTTTGTCAGCGTAGGATATTAACCCTTTTCGAGAGGGGCCAGACAAACATGGTCGCTCTAATGGAGTAAGATGGGAGAATTGTAGTGAGTTTGTTATCATCTGAGTGTAATGGCGGATCTGTAAATAGCCGTAGAATGCTTGTTTTGGTAATTCAAATTTCTCTTGGAGTTCTGCGAAGGAATGCAGGTTTCTAGTCCCAATGTCAATTAAAAAACTGAACAGAAACAAGGCTTTAAGTTGGGCACATGCTGTAAAGTTTATTTTTGTTCAATCATAGGGGTGTATGAAAAAAATCTCAGATTCCTACATCCACACAAGTGATGTAGATGCAGGGACCTCCCACACTGTGCTTTTATATTCTGACAGCGGGACTCCTCACTATCAGAATACACTGATAAGCCAATGGCTGCAGTGGATGATCAAATGCTGGTTTTCAACGGAAGCTCAAACAGAGAGGACTATACACAGATGCATCGTTCCTGCTAAACTGGCTGAATTTCGATCATTGTGTACCAAGCTTTAGACATCCAGGGTGAGGACATCTGCGAGGCCAGGCTGTCCAGAATCTTCGGGTTGAAAAGAGGGGTTGTCATTAAGAAAAAGTTTGATGTGAGGAGAAATTGGCGTTTTGCATTTCGACCAAACTCTAATAAATCACATAGTGTGAAGAAGGCCAGAGGGGTGCATATCAATGTCACTGTTCCTCAACAGGGAGTTTGGATGAACAGAGGCAATCCATAGCTTCTCCACTTCAGGCCATTGGTTCAAAGCATGTAGAGTGAACCAAGAAGCCAATGCTTGTAACTGGGTAGCTTGGGGGTTTTTAAATAGAGTTGGAAAAACAAGGCCTTCTTGGCTGCTAAAGGTATAAAGGACGTTATCCTGTGGCGTTTGTAAGCCTACATGAAGTTCCGAAAGTCTGTTTGTTATTTTTGGATTGATAATGTCATGAGGAGGTCTAATAATTTCGGCAGTATGACCATTTTTTTTGTCGCTATACAGCCAAAAAATGAAATGCATAATTTTCTCCACTGAGTTAAAGAGGACCTTGTTTCATGGTAAAGAGGTAAAAATTTTACTTTATGCAATGAGTTATAAGTGGGGGATAATCTTGATGAGATCTTTAGGTGTTTTGATCTTCCAAGTGAATGGAAAGTATTTGGTTAAAGAGTGAAGTGTCTGTGGGGACTCGTTGATTCAGAGACCCTCAGTTTTAGGACGGTTGTATCCTGTGATAAATTATACAGGTCTAAAGCCTTGTGAAGATTAGGGAATCATTTTTGAGTCTGGAGATATCACGTACCTGGTGCTGGAGGCCAATGGAGAGAGAGGGCTTCCCTTGCGGCTAAGTTCCAGACCCCCCTGAGGATGAGAACAGGAGAGGTCAGGCCCAAAGTAGCACGGGTCGCCTGCTGGACTGTGTGCGGAAGGATCCAGAGTACAGCTGGAGTGCTGGAGTGGGATCAGCAGACAGGTGGCGCCCGTGAGGTGTTTGCAGGACTCGGATAATGCTGAGACTGGAACGTGGTCAGGTGGATAGCCAAGATCAGGAGCCAGGTGGATATCAGAGCAAGCGTAGTCAGGTGGATAGCCAAGATCAGGAGCCAGGTGGATGTCAGAGCAAGCGTAGTCAGGTGGATAGCCGAGGTCAAACACAGGAAGCAATCAGGAGACAGGTCGAGGACAAGCCGGGTCGGTAACAGGAAACAGGAACTGGAATATCACAAGGATAACACACTGGAGGAGCCGAAGATCAAGCAGCAACTAAAATCACTGGCAGACTTCCTTATATAGGCCCAGGTAAATTGCTGGTAGTGCTCCTGGGTCCTAAAGTCCTTCTCCTGCTAAGTTGCTGATAGCGCTGCTGGGTCCTAGAGCCCTTCTCCTGGTGTTTGTTCCCTGACAGGAGATCTGCCGTGTGAGAATTATGGGGAATATCAGCTTTATTGTAGAGGTCACTGTATATCTCTGAAGACCTCTGCAATATTGGAAGGGTGGGATTGGAGCTCTCCAGATTTACCTTTGGTAGCATGAGGCATGACGGTGAATATTTTTTCTTTTAGTTTCTTTGCTAAAAGCTCCTATTGTGTATCAGCAGTTGTTCAAGCTTACAGTACTCATCAGGCTCATCCATTACACTCCAGCTGTGCTGACCTCTGTGATTTCCACAAATGCGGGAAACTCGACTACATAATTTGTGGTAGTGGGGGGCAGCGTTCGCGCTTTCCCCTGAAAATAAAAAGTATTGTAAAATACTTTTTGATGGTGAAATACAAAATGTTGTCTTTTTTTATAATTGGCATCACCAATAGAGTTGGGTGAACAGTTCAGGCCAAGTAAAAGTTCGTCCCGAACATCACCTATTTGCCCGTTCAGCGAACACCCAAATATACAGGGTGCTCTGCACAGTGCATTCTAAGACCCTAATTGGATTAGGGCACAGACCACTGTCAGAGCCCTGATTGGACAAAGTGATGATGACTTTGTCCAATTACAGCTCAGTACTCATAGTCCCACCCCACATTATAAAATGTTCTTTCCCACAGGAAGCTTTTGCAGTGTGTTGTTGGAGTAGAGATAGATAGAGCAGGGCTCAGTTTGCTACTAGCGAGTTAGTGTGTTCCCCCTTTTGTGAATCTGAGTATAGAGTGTTAGTGTAGTGTTAGTATAGTGTGCCAGTATAGT
Source organism: Pelophylax lessonae (assembly GCF_965119305.1). Classification (NCBI taxonomy): domain Eukaryota; kingdom Metazoa; phylum Chordata; class Amphibia; order Anura; family Ranidae; genus Pelophylax; species Pelophylax lessonae. The sequence goes on from NC_138770.1 coordinate 267,921,912, forward strand.
TTGAGTATACTGTAGTGTGTTAGTGTAGTGTTAGTATAGTGTGAGTATAGTGTAGTGTGTCCGTATAGTGTGAGTGTAGTGTGTTAGTGTAGTGTTAGTATAGTGTGAGTATAGTGTAGTGTGTCCGTATAGTGTGAGTGTAGTGTGTTAGTGTAGTGTTAGTATAGTGTGAGTATAGTGTAGTGTGTCCGTATAGTGTGAGTGTAGTGTGTTAGTGTAGTGTTAGTATAGTGTGAGTATAGTGTAGTGTGGCCGTATAGTGTGAGTGTAGTCTGTTAGATACTATTTTTTGTTTTTTTTAGGTTGCTGCGTGTTTTTTTTTTGTCCCCTGCGTGCCCCCTTTTTTCTAAATTTTCAGCCACAGTTTTTCTAACTGCAATGCTGGTGTTCCCCCTTTTTAATTTTTTTACATTTCTGTCGGAATTAGTCTTCAATTTAAAGTGCACCATACACTGCTTTTCATTCAATATATTGCATCTGATCACACATTTCCCAGTTTCTATTACATTTGGGTAATAAGCCCACCCCCCTTCATGTCTGGGAGCCCAACAAGGAGAAGCAGACGTTTCCATGCCACTATAGGAGGGCCAGCAGCGTATGTGTCCACAGGCAAAGGTGGATGTGGTTCATTCTCAGGCAGGGCACCATTTGTCTCTGTTTAGTGATGTTGCCTGTGCTATCCAGCCACAGCATTCAGAGGAGGTGGTGGACTGGCTTACTAAACCATCCTCATCCTCTTGATGCGTCTATGACCCAAGCTGACACTACTGCGCAGTCCACAGCAGCTGCCAGAGCGGCTTATTCTTCCTCCTTGTCCACAGCTATTCCTGCCATAGCCCCAGCATCATGCATGGAGGAGTCAGCTGAATTATTTGAACAAAGTCTCAGGCACTTGCTACTTGAGGGTGCACAGACATTACTTGATTCTGATGTTGGTTCTGAGGTAGAGGAAGGGAGTACCATGAGCCCACAGAGAGGGGACTGGGAGTCATATTCCCCCAGCCGCAGCGTATTGCCAAGTTGGCTCCAGTGATAATGAGGATGGAGGGGATGATGATGATGATGATGAGGTCACTGACATGATTTGGGACCTGGATAGAGCAGAGGAGGATAGTGAGGGGAGGCACAGCCCCAAAGAGGCAGGATGTCCTCCAGAGGCAGCCATCATGGAAGAGTAGAGAGCAGCCACACTATATCATCAGATTGTGGAGCTGTTATCTCCAGGCCCACTTTTGACAGCTCAGCTGTGTGGGCTTTTTTTTAGCACATGTGCAACTGATCGCACTGTTGCAATTTGCAATGTGTGCCGCAAGCAGATCAAGCATGGCAAAACACCAGCAATTTTGGCACCACATGTTGACAAGGCATTTAACCTTCCACCACTCAGCCTGTTGGCAAGAGTACTTGAAAGTCACACACAAGGAACACAATTCTTCTCCTCCTCACTCCTTACCTTTCATGTCTACACCTCATATTTCTCATGACCTCTCAGCAGCTTCCACTGGCAGGAATGATAGTATAGCACAGGGTTTCACAGGTCCTTGCAACATGTCTGCCAGCAGCACACCACCAGCTGTAGAATATAGCAGGCAAATTTCTCTGCCCCATCTGCTGCATCGAAAAAATAAATGCACTGTCTGCCACCCACATGCCCAGCATCGAAATTCCAGCTTGTCCAAATAAAGAAATTTTGCAGGCAAATTCAATTCAAATGTCATTTTTTTAAATTGATAAATGTCAGTTTTCTACACACACGGTACAGATGCTCCACTTTACAAGCAGACTATGGGGACCCCCTCCCCCCCACTATATTTAAAAGAATGTTTTATTTGTATTGTTTTACGGTAAGCGTCAATAAAATCACTGCTCTTTAAACCACTTGCCAACCGGGCCATAGCTGTATGACGGCTTATTCTGGGACGGCATACAATCACCTCCTCCCAGAACAGCGCTGGGGCACGCACACAGAAGTGTTCGTGCTCGCCAGGTTCACCAGACCAGGCACATCATGGATCATGGTAAAGGGCCAATGACAGTGGTCAGTTGTCAACAAACCAGCGCATGTCCGGTTCAGCTATCTCCTCTCCTCGCACATTGTACACACCGATCGGTACAGCGTGCGAGGAGAGGAGGGAGACTGCAGCAGTGCTCTCCCCTGCCTCATCTGTGCCTCATTCATGCCCATCTGTGCCTCATCTCTCCCTCATCCATGCCCATCCATGCCTCATGCATGCCAATCTGTTCCTCAATTATGCCCACCTGTGCCTCACCCATGCCAATCTGTGCCTCTTCCATGCCCCATCATGCCCATCTATGCCTCATCCATGCCTCATGCATGCCCATCTGTGCCTCATTCATGCCCATCCCTGCCACATCCATGCATCATCTGTGCCCACCCATGCCTCATCAGTGCCCATCCATGCCACATCAGTGCTTATCCATGCCACTTCCATACCACATAAGTGCTAATCCGTGCCACATCAGTGATCATCCGTGCCACATCAGTGCTCATCCATGCCACATCCATGGTACATCAGTGCTTATCCATCCCACATCAGTTCTCATCCGTGCCACATTAGTGTTCATCCGTGCCTCATCTATGCCACATCAGGCCATCCGTGCCACATCAGTGCTCATTTATGCCACGTCAGTGCCACTACAGTACTTATCAGTGCCTCACAAAAGTGTAATTAATAGTCAGAAAATTTGATTTGTAATTTTATGCCCCTAGAGCACCTGACGGTGCTCTCAGAATTTTGGGCCACTCTATGTGGCAAGGCTGTGAAAAAGTCTTACACATTTGGTATCACCATACTCAGGAGGATTACAAAAATTTATTTTTGGGTGTAATTTTTGCTATGTACATGCTATGTGTTAGAAATAGCTTATAAATAGACAACTTTGTGTTAAAAAAGAAAAAAAATGGGTTTTCATTTTCTTTCCACCTTTTCCAAAAACTTATGGAAAAATGACATGTTCAAAAGACTCATAAAGCCTCCTAGATTATGTGTTGGGGTGGTTGCTTTCCAAAATAGGGTCATTTTTTAGGGGTTTCCATTGTCCTGGTGCTCCAGGGCTTTCAAAATTGTGATAGATTGTCAGGAAATGATATGTAATTTATGCTCCTTGAACATCTGGAGGATCTACTTGGATGTTGGACCTCTGTATGTAGCCAGGCTGTGAAAAAGTCTCACACATGTGGTATCGCCATAATCAGGAGGAGTAGCAGAATGTATTTTGGGGTGTAGTTGCAAGTATGCCTATACAGTGTGTGAGAAATAACTTGGTAATATGACAATTTTGTAAAAAAATAAATAAAAATAAAAAATCTTCATTTTATAAAGAATTGTGGGAAAAAAAATCCTGGCTTGTTAGTGTCTTAACAAATGAGATCAGTGGCTGTCAGTACATCAGGTGTGATCAATTTTCAATGATTGGCACCATAGCTTGTAGACTCAATAACCTTCATAAAGCCCAAATAATATCAACTTTTTTGGGTTATTTTTACCAAAGATATGTAGAAGTAAAACGTTTGGGGAAAATTTTATGAAGAAAAATTACTAATTTGCAAAAGTTTATAACCGAAACAAAGAAAAATGCATTTTTTTTTACAATATTTTCAGTCTTTTTTCATTTATAGCGTAAAAAAAATAAAAAAAAAACATTGATGATTAGATACCACCAAAACAAAAACTCTATTTGTGTGAAAAAAAGTACAAAAATTTCATATGGGTACAGTGTTGCAAAACTGAGTAATTGTCATTCAAACTGTGAGAGCATTGCACATGAGGAAGGCAGCGCATGAACCACACCGGGATGCAATGGATAAAGGAGTCAGGTGAACATCCACCTGAAAGGGTTAACCGTTTATTGGTATTGATAACCAGAAAACAAAGTACATAAAATGCTTACATCCCCCTGGGCTGGAGTGGACAAGGGCACCTGGCAGCAAGCAACACGAGTGCGAGGAGGTCAGTCTCCCAGGACTGCTAAACAGTGTGTGCACAAAGCCAGCCGGCGCGAGGATGAAAGGACTCCGCTGTAGTTCCGGAGCGGTGACATCAGCCGGACAGGCACCACTTGTGGGAAAACACCAGGAACCAAGGTGGGACACAAGCTATATGGTTGCCATGACTACATGTTTTGCGCCATGCGCTTTATCAAGTCATCTATCCCTCCAACCTACAGGCATCCCAGGAGTGCCTGGTTTGTGAGTATTGCTTTGAAAGCTGAAAATTGGCCTGGTTAGGAAGGGGGTATAAGTGCCCAATGGGTAAGTGGTTAAAAATAAGCTTTTTTTAAAAAGTGAAATGGTACATGTCCCCCAGACAGTACCTGAGCCCCCATACCCTTTTTATGACCAATAACTTGTATATAAACATTCAATATAGGGACTTTTGATTTTTCAAATTCGGGTCCCATATACTTTAATAGGGTTCGTGGTTCAGTTCCAAACTTTTGGGGTGTTCTAGAGTTCTGGCACAAACTTAATCTGGGGGGTGTTCGGCCCATCTCTAATCACCAACACCCTTCTTGGACAATCTAGACTAGAGGCTGACGGTCCTGTTGGGTTGCTGAGGCACCTTGAAAAGAGTCCAGAAAAAGCATTGTCATCTGATTTCATCTGTAGCCTTCTCACTTATTTCAAGATAATGATTGTGTTAAGGCTGTTGTGATGTGGGGCTTTTTCACCTAAAAAAAAGTCTATAAGAGAATTCCATTCTTCCCTCTTTTGTGTCAGCCACGACCCGTATGTCCTATCCAAGATACTGAAAGAGCTAGTTCTATTCCACCCTGGTGTTGTCACACTTAGTAAGAAATGGTCAGTAAAATCATTTTTTTGTCTTGGTTATCGCTGTCATTATGGACTGACCTCATTGCCCTGATAAAATGTCAACACCTTACTCACCTCTTTAGCTAAATTTCCCAGATTGAGTCCAGGTTCATGAAGGTTTTTGCACCCATTTTCAATACTTACTCTTACACTTACCTCACAGCTTACCCTTCAGAGAATTACAATCAGTCACTTTGTTTTCTACATGCCACTCAAAACTTTTGTTCCTGATTTTCGGCAAAGCTGTTTGGTAATCATTTTGAAGCATGCCATGAAATAGCAAGTGTAAGCAGTTCTGCCAGTGGTTGATGTGTATTCAAGAAATTTTTAGTAAAAGCTTACTTGGACAGAGCTGCATTATCCATTTTCTTTTATGGAAACACGTGGTAGTAGGCTGCAAAAGTCATTATCCAGTAGCGTTGTTAATATTACCTTAGAGGACAGACCTAGAATGTTTTTAAGATGAACTGTTCTTGGAGACTAAAAAGGAATGTCTTTGAAGTTATACACACACAAAAATAGGGGCCACTGGTTTTCTGAAAGCAACTAGTACCCAGGTCTGAACCAGTTAACTTGATCTTGACATTGGCTGGTAAATCAGACATTACAGTACATCGGATTTCTGGTCTGAATTTCTGCAGCCTAAACTAACATACGTACTTCCTTTGTAGTTAAATAAGTTTTCTATCAGGATACAACAGCGTAATCCCAGCATTGGCTTGATATTTTAAAATAGTGTAACGTGTGGTATGCAAGCAAGAAAAACCACCATCCAGAGCACTGTGCAGCATTACGGGCCACCTCGGACCACCGTCCAGAGTGGCTAAATCTGTATCTGGGAGTTTGTTCAAACCTTAATACCATAAATGATAACACTATATTAGATTTTTTTACTCCAGGAGTAAATAATGAGTTTAGAAAATCTATAGAAATGCTTAAATAATGCTTTACAATTTAACTAAACACATTCGATTTTAGTTGACTAAAATTATTTTCTGCAACTAAAATTTACTGGAGATTTTAGTCGACTAAATATGATGACTAAAATAGGACTAAAACCAAAATGACATTTTAGTCAAAGACTATGAATAAAACAAAATCATTTGCAAATGACTAAAATGGGACCAAAACTAAAATTGCATTTTAGTCAAAATATATAATATATAATAACTAAAACAAAATTTGATGCCAAAATTAACACTGCTTGATAGTCAATGAAGTCCAGTGCTGTCTTCCCTGCAGGCAATTGACCAGGGTTGGGGTATCTGGTGCTACCATCTCAAATTCAGGTGCCAGCTATGACTTTCTGATGTCTCACAGCTAATTTTCCACTGCGCATGTGCAAGGTCTCAGGAGACATGGGGGAGAATTGAGGGAATAGGAGCAGGTAGCTGGCAAAAAAGTACCTGCTCCCTTTACCAGAAAAAAAAAAAAAACTGCAAATATGTTAGAGGCTGAGGTGGGGGGCAGTATCATACCTAGCATATTAAACACCCCGGGGCGGATATTTTAATTTAGCACCCCTTCTCATTGAATCAATATTATTTTTGGTAATAAGCATGAAATGAAAGGAATACTAATAGCAAGATGCATTGTCTCCTTGCACTGCTGGTCAGTGAGAGAAGTGTCGCCTCGCACTTGTGGAAGGTGGGAAAAATGCCCCTTTAAAGCATGTTAAACCGCATAGTGCTTCTGCAGTGTATTTTGTCCTTTTCTATGTTGTAATATACCCGGTTGAACCCGCCTGTTACTGTGTCCCTCTTAGTGTGCTGACCAAGGTAATCATGGCTGCTGATCCAAAATACTGTGGTCAGGTTACGTGCCTCTGTCATCCGCTGCTGTCCTCTCTCCCCTCTCCTCCTGCCTCTCTCCCTGTCAGCTCAGGAGCCTATGTAGTGAGCCATCTCCTCTGCCCCCCCTCCCCTCCAGATGCTACTTCGTCTGGAAAAAGTTAATGATTCCAATTCCTGCCAGCTCCTCTGCAATAACAAGATGTACTACACAGTGTGTGTGTTTTTTTCTTCAAATTCTGCAGCTTAATACCTTTTTTCACATCGCCGATGTGCGATAACGTGACTGCCTACCTGATGTCAGAGAGGAAACTCAGCCACTTCTCTGTAGTCTTTACATCGGGGAAGGAGAGCGGTGGGCAGTATTGGTCTAAAAACAGAGGACAGCCAAAAGTGCCTGCTTTTAGGCTCCCTTTGCCTGGCTGAGACATTACTTGGAACAAGTTGGCTGGTTGGTTAGATGCAGACTTGATTTCCTTATGCCATATTCTATATTTTTCCTTTTTTAGTCATGACTTTAATAAAGAAAATATGCACACATTTCTTATATATTTCTTAGAAAAACAAAAGCCTTACATATACGTGATCTGCTGAGCTTCAGTGTAATAATCTATGAAACAATGGTTCACAAGGGTCCCCTTTGTATAACATATGTGAGTTGATGTATGTCTAATGAATTCTTTATAGATAGTTTACCTATTGTAAAAAAAAGGTTTTCTGCATCTCGGGGAATATTGATGCTTAGACAATGAATCTGTGAGTCAGATTTAATTTACTGACTAAGCTGATCACATGAATTGGTATTTGTGCTTCCTTCTCTGTCACTGCATAATTCCACCTAAGCCTAACAATAACATCCCTAGCATATACTGTATGCATTTCCATGGAAAGAAATCTAATAAACAAGGATGGAAAAGATCATGTGCACCAAATATGTTCTTGATAAACCTAATAAGAAGGAAGGGATTTAGGATTTTGGAAATGGTTGTTTTTAAGTGGCATCAGGAACGGAGTTTTGTCTGGAGATTGTTTAGTGAAGAAACCTTGAAAACTGACTCCAAAGATGGAAACCATAACATCTGCCTGGCAGCAGTAACTAGCGCAGAGGGGGGTGGATCCGGACCCAAATGTTTATTGGGGACCCTTCTTTTCTCCTAGATTTCCTTTAGTCACATCTGTCTGGTATATCATTACAGTCATGCAGTAGGTCAATTTGTGTATATGAAATTATATGTGTTTTTTGTTTGTCTTTTGATAATTATTGGTGAAAGCTGCACTGTCATTCTATTTTTTTTTTTTTTTCTTGTTTGTATCTGTTTTCATTGGGAAGTAATATTTATTTAAACAAGCGAATGGTCTCCAAAACATCTGCAGGCCAGCAGTGAACTTATGGGATAAAATGTATCACTGCCATTGCTGTGTTTGTTGGGGAACCTCCCATAATTGTAAACTAGGTGCTTTTTTGTTTTACGCTGTGATCTTTTTTGTAATTAGCAGATGTGCACACCACAGCTGTGCAGGAAAACCCTGTTTATTAGCAGTATAGGAAAAAAATATATTAACTGCAGTTTGTTAAAGGCAATACTCCCATATTTTTAGGCAGTACTAAATGGGAGCTTTTTGTGGCATATCTTACACATCTTCAAGAATGTTACACTCGAAGGAATAGTTTATGGACCTTTGGCAGCACCCTTTAAATAAGCCTTTCTTAACCACTTAAGCCCCGGAGGATTTGGCTGCTGAAAGACCAGGGGGTATTTTGCAATTCGGCACTGCGTTACTTTAACGGACAATTGCGCGGTCATGCGACGCTGTACCTAAACGAATTTGACGTCCTTTTTTTCCCACAAACAGAGCTTTCTTTTGGTGGTATTTGATCACCTGTGCGATTTTTTGATCATGCGCTATAAACAAAAAAAGAGCGTCAATTTAGCAAAAATAACAATATTTTTCACATTTTTTTATTTGAAATTCCCCCCCAAAAAAATGTAAAAATCTAATTTTTTTAACATTTTCGGCCAATTTGTTTTATGCTACATATGTTTGGTAAAAAAAAATCGCAAAAAGCGTATTTGATTGGTTTGCGCAAAAGTTATCGCGTTTACTAACAAAGGGAAAGATTTTTGTCATTTTTGTTGTTTTTTTTTAACGCGTAATGGCGGCGATCTGCGATTTTTTTGCGGTACTGCGACATTGCGGCAGACAGATCGGACCCTTGACTGACATTTTTGACACTTTTTACCAGTGACATTACTACAGTAATCAGTGCTATACATATGCACTGTTACTGTAAAATTACACTGGCAGTAAAGGGGTTAACTTTTTTTGAGATGGAGGGGCTGTGTGTGTCCCTAGGAGCGTGATTCTAACTGTGATTGGCTGTGGCTTGAACTGTAGGAACAATGATCAACGGTCCTACATAGTAGAACCGTATGATCATTGTTTCTACACAGGGGAGAATGACAGGCGGCTTGTTTACACTAGCCGCCTGCCTTTCTCTCTCTCCCTTGACGATCGCTGAGTGACCGGCGGACATCGGGTCCGCCGGTCACATGCGCGGGGGAGTCCGTGACCGCGCCGGCGGCGGCGCACGCTCGCTCCCCAGAGCCTCACAGGCTAGTGACGTATATATACGTCACTCTGCCTGTGAGGGGCTGACCACCGCAGTATATGTACTTGCGGCGGTCGGCAAGTGGTTAACTCAAACTCATTTTCATGTCTTTGGAAATCCTTGCTTAAAACAAATTATGCCACCCTTAAAGCAGAGTTCAAGCCTGGGGAAAAATACATTAAAAGTCAGCAAGCCAATCAGCGGGGGGTGCAGCCGCCATCATCTTCACTAAGGGAGACAGGAAGTAAAGCCTTCATGTTTTCACGGCCTGTTTCCTATTGCGCATGCGTGAGTTGCGCTGCGCTTTCTGAATGATCCTGCTGTCTTTTGGGACCTGTGTGTCTCCCAGAAGACGGGGGGGAGGAAGAGGGCCTGGAAATTTCATAGATCGACGCACAATGATTGCGGCAATCTTACCCAGAAGTAGGAGCAGATACAGTGGTGATCGAAAGTTTGGGCAACCCAGGTAAAAATTTGTATTAATGTGCATAAAGAAGCCAAGGAAAGATGGAAAAATCGCCAAAAGGCATCAAATTACAGATTAGGCATTCTTATAATATGTCAACAAAAGTTAGATTTTATTTCCATCATTTACACTTTCAAGATTACAGAAAACAAAAAAATGGTGTCTGCAAAAGTTTGGGCATCCTGCAGAGTTAATATTTTGTCCTGCCCCCTTCGGCAAGTATCACAGCTTGTAAACACTTTTTGTAGCCAGCCAAGAGTCTTTCAATTCTTGTTTGAGGTATCTTTGCCCATTCTTCCTTACAAAAGTCTTCCAGTTCTTTGAGATTTCTGGGCTGTCTGTCACGCACTGCTCTTTTAAGGTCTATCCATAGATTTTCAATTATGTTGTGGTCAGGAGATTGTGAAGGCCATGGCAAAACCTTCAGTTTACCCATCTTGATGTAATCCCCCGTGGATTTTGAGGTGTGTTTAGGATCATTATCCATTTGTAGAAGCCATCCTCTCTTTAACTTCAGCTTTTTCACAGATGGCATCAAGTTACCATCCAAAATTTGCTGAAATTTTATTGAATCCATTTTTCCTTCTGCTCGTGAGATGTTCCCTGTGCCACTGGCTGCAAAACAACCCCAAAGCATGATTGGTCCATCCCCATGCTTAACAGTTGGACAGAGGTTCTTTTCATTAAATTCTGTGCCCCTTCTTCTCCAAACGTACCTTTGCTCATTCCGGCCAAAATGTTTGATTTTAACCTCATCGGTCCACAGAACTTGTTTCCAAAATGCATCAGGCTTGTCTATATGTTCATTTGCAAAGTTCAAACGCTGATTTTTGTGGTGAGGACGTAGAAGAGGTTTTCTTCTGATGACTCTTCCATGAAGACCATATTTGTACAAGTATCTCTTTATAGTGGAATAGTGTACCACAACTCCAGTGTCTACCAGATCTTTCTGGAGGGATCGTGCAGTCAAACGTGGGTTTTGAATTGTTTTTCTCACAATCCTGTGAGCTGTTGTGTCTGATATTTTTCTTGGCCCTCCAGATCTTGCTTTAACTTCCACTGTTCCTGATGACTACCATTTCTTAATTACATTCCGAACAGAGGATATTGACATCTGAAAACGCTTTGCTATCTTCTTATAGCCTTCTCCAGCTTTGTGAGCGTCAACTATTTTCAGTTTGAGTTTTCTAGACAACTGCTTAGAAGATCCCATGGTGCTGATTGTTGGGTCAGATGAGTCTGGGCATTTAAAACCTTTGGGATTGACATCACCTGGTCTTCCCAGATGATGATTGAGAACAATCCATGACACTGGCAGGTCTCAGCCTTGCAAAGGGGGCAGTGCATGCTATAAATTCTGCAGGGTGCCCAAACTTTTGCAGACGCCATTTTTTTGTTTTCTGTAATTTTGAAAGTGTCAATGAGGGAAATAAAATCTAACTTTTGTTGACATATTATAAGAATGTCTAATCTGTAATTTGATGCCTTTTGGAGATTTTTCCATCTTTTCTTGGCTTCTTTTTGCACATTAATACAAATTTTTACCTGGGGTTCCCAAACTTTCGATCCCCACTGTACCTGATTTTGACAGGTATCCGCTCCCCCCGAAAAGTGCCAAATGTGGCAGCGGAGGTGAAGAGGGAGCAAACAAGCCGAGCTTCCCCTTTTGGGTGGAGCTCCACTTTAACTGTCCTTAAAATATAATTCATACAATACCTGTGTTGGATTATTGTGTTTTCTTTTTCTTTTATTCCCTTGTTCTTTTATTACACTTTTAGAGTAAGAGCTGTCTGGGTGAAATATAGTAAGCTATTTGCTTCCTTGATTATATGTTAAAAAATATGATTTAATATCTCTGAATAGTATGTCAATATGGTTTGGGGATATCATTTATTCATGCTTAAAGCAGAGCCCCACCCAAAAGGGGAAGTGCCACTTTAAGCACTCACCCCCCCCCCCCCTCCTATGGCACATTTGGTATGTAATTTTTTTGGGGGGGAGCGGGTACCTAGCTTTGATAGGTACCCGCTCCCACCGCCTAGGCTATCATAGCGGAAGTTCTCCTCCCCCCTCCCTGCTGTCTTCTGGAACATGTCACAGGTCCCAAAAGACTGTTGAACCATTCAGGATGCACAGACGCGACTTGCACATGCGCAGTGCGCATCCGACTGTGAAGCCGCAAGCTGTCACAGCTGGTGCCCACAGTTGTAATGCTGGCGCTGAGGAGAGGGAGAGAACCGAGGGTTCAGGAAGCCACATCGCTGGATCCTGGGACAGGTGAGTGCTGACCTTTAATAAAAACAAAATTAAGTGGAACTCCACTTTAAAGTGAAATTAAACCTTCAGATTTTTTTGTAAACTAAAATAACAAACATGGTATATTTACATGCTCTGTGCAATGGTTTTCCACACAGCAGCCCCGATCCTCCTTTTCTGGGGTCCCCCAGGCCCCTCTTCTTTAGTGCGTACCCCCATTGAAAGCCACCCACGCTCCCTCCTCACAGCTTTTGATTGATGGCTGTGGGAGCCAATGGCTGCCGCTGCTATCAATCTACCCAGTAAAGAGGAAGACAGCGGTGAGGGCCGCTGCTGTGGTGCACATTGCTGGATTGAATCAGGCTCAGGTAAGAATAAGGGGGGACTGGGGGGCTCCTGCAGCAAAGGTTTGTTTAGAAGAGAATGCATTAAGGTAAAAAACTTTGAGGCTATAGAATCACTTTACCTGTATACACCAGGAGAATCATACAAGTGTGTTGTTTCTCTATTCTCTATTATTTTTGGAGAATTTTGATAAGAATTCATTAATGCAACATTTTCTAAATTTTATAAAAGGGAATCAACAGTCATTTATTATTAATTGATAATCCCATGCTGTTTGAAGCTTTCTGTCCATTTTATGACCAAATAAACTCTTATGTTAGTACTTGTGTTGTTCATACTTGTATTTTATATTTTTCTTTATTTTTATTTTCTACACCTATTGTATTATATAATTTTGTGTCTGCAACATTTTTTGAAACCATTAAAAATGGATTTAAAAAAATATATAATTATACCTGCAGGTTATTTAATTTGTGCAAAAACAGAACAAAGTTTAAATAAAATAAATAATTTGGCATAGCTGGTTTATTTGACACCCAGGGCAGGTCATTTAACAGCTAATTGCTCTATACAACAAAATTATTTTCAGTAAATAATCTTGAAATAAAGTATTGATAATAACAGAAAAGAAACACAAAACAAAGGTGGTGTCCACCAACAATCATGTTCAGTGTAGAAGCGACCCCCTACATTGGTGGTAAGTTAAAAATGGCCCTTTGCATTGGTGGTAAGTGCACGTGGGAGATCAAGCTGCCTACTGCTCAAGGAACTCCTATTAACCACATGATAAACCATAGAGTTCCATGGATCCCCACTTGAGAAAGGCTGTTTTATGCTACCAGGGGCAGATATGTTGCTAATTCTAGTCCTTCTAAATGTTTTATCTCTCTAGAACTAGTAATGATTCCTCCTCCTGACCAGACCAGAGTGTGCTAATCTGTAAAGCTAGCTCAGGTCAGCTGATGTTGTGAACGTCTGGAGTGTGATCATCTATGTTCAACAAAATAATGCTAATTAGCAGTGTGGACAAGAAATTAGATTTTCCATTCCACTTGTAACCTTGAAAGCCCCAGAAGTCCACAGCTGGCTTGGAACCTCCAGTTGAACAGGCTTTTTGTGTTTGATGCAAAGCAGAAAACCCCTTCAAAAATGTCTGTATGATATCCAACTGGTCGCAGAACAGCAACAAAGCAAAGGTCCTTCCATGGCAGTTCACACCACATGCAGTCCAGTGAGTTTTTTTTTCTGCATCAAAAATGCATGGAAAGTAGGTTATATGGTTCTGGTTGTCAGTCCTCAAAGAGATGTGCTGGAACTAGAGAGAGTCCAAAGAAGGGTAACTAAACGAATTAGGGGATTAGAGGACCTTAATTAAGAGGAGCGATTACAAGCGCTTAATTTATTCTCCCTGGAGAGGAGACGACTGAGAGGGGACATGATAGCAATTTATAAACACCTCAATGGCGATCCCAGCATAGGAAAAAAACTATTTAGTCTCAAGGAGTGCAAGAGGACACATGGCCACACAATGAAATTAGAGGAGAGGCGTTTTAACCTTAAGTTGCGTAAGGGGTTCTTCACTGTAAGGGCGGTGAGAATGTGGAACTCTCTTCCACAATTGGTGGTAGCTGCGGGGAGTATGGCTACTTTTAAAAGACTCTTGGACGTGCATCTCACAGATCACAACATTCAGGGGTATGGGATATGATCATGTCCCTGACATACACACACCTGCACAGGTTGAACTGGATGGATTGTTTTTATTCAACCTCAACTAATATGTAACTATGGTTTCCAATTGCATTGTTCACACCAGTGTGGTCAGTTCCAGGGCATTCCAGTTCCAGAAAAAAAAGTAGAACATGCTGCATTTTTTCTGCACTGGACTGTGCTGGAACGCTGTAAAGTGCATAAATAACGCACCAGAAGGCACCTAAACACACTGGAACACACATGTCCTTATTTAAGATGGGCAAGTTCACACCATAGAAAAGCAGTCCGGATGCGTTCTGGATGCTTTTTTGCATTTTGGATGATTTTGATGCATTTTTGGTGCATTTTTAATGCAGTCCAGTGCTTTCCCCCCCCCCCTTTTTTTTTTCTTAACCTTAAATAAGGACATGTGTGTTCCATGCATTTTTGGTGCATTTAGGTGCATTCCAGTGCATTTGTGATGCATTTTACAGCAATCCAGTACAGTCCAGTGCAGGAAAAATGGAGCATGTTCTACTTTTCTTCCTAGAACTGGAACACCCTGGAACTGACCGCACTGGTGTGAACTATGTCATTTAAAACCATATTTTATGGTTTTAAAACCATATTTTATTTAAAACCATACTTTGCATGCGTTTTTGACGCAGAAAAAAACGCACTGGACTGCATGTGGTGTGAACTGGCACTCAATGCACAAGGCACCAGGGTAACAAAAAACAAAGAGGTTCTATTTTACACTGCCCATTGGAAATCTGTTAAGTAGTCCTGTTTCCTATTGGCCACATAAGAAACCACTAAGGCAAACTGTGTGAACAACAGAGGTCCTGCAATACTTTATATATAGGGGGAAAAAAGGTGCTCCAAACTCTTAAAAGCTGTTGCCCAATATAACATTGACATTAGGTATTTGATCCTGTTGCAGCATAGACTGATCAATGTAGATAAATAGATTAATATAGATAACACAACTATGCACAGCTAAAGCAGTGAAATTCCAGATGAATAAAGGGCCATTGGTGATGCCTTGGGATAACAGAGAAGCTACAAGTCAGATTTCAGCTAAGTA
The DNA here is from genome assembly GCF_965119305.1 of Pelophylax lessonae. Lineage (NCBI taxonomy): Eukaryota > Metazoa > Chordata > Amphibia > Anura > Ranidae > Pelophylax > Pelophylax lessonae. The sequence continues at coordinate 267,936,993 of NC_138770.1, forward strand.
AATGCTTTCAGTCTGTGCCAGCAGAAGAATAAGAGACATTCATTGAATACTTAACATGGTGCTTTCACCTTTGCTTTGCCTTCTCCTACAGGAAGCTAGCTGTAATCTAAAAAAATGTCACAGCTTTCTGCCAACAAATACTTAGGCTGACTGTCATGGTAAGATGATTTAAAAAGGTCAGAAAAAGGGGGGACTGTGTCAATAAAAGGAAGTTACGACTTGTTCTGCCATGCTTATAATAATATGTAAAAGTCCTATAAAACTTTATTGTCTTGGTGTGATTTTTCTTTTAAAAAGGCTCCCCCCCCCCTTGTTATTCATCAGAACTTGGCCAAAGTGTTTAACCTTTACATTGAAAAGAAGCCTTGGTGACCAATGTGTGTAATAAGCTGCCACCAATCGCGTCATTATTCTGCGCTGCATTGATTAACAATTACATCTGATTGGTTGCTATGGATCATGGGGGTTTACACTTTTCATATTAAAAAGCTTTTAGGGTTAGTGCTATATTCTCTTTGCGTAACTGCCAAAGGTATGTTACATCATTCCAGTGTCTGGTGTACTTCATTGCTTACACATGTTATACTCATAATGTGTAGTATTTGAAAAGGGCCCTGCAAGTTCCAAACCAGTAAAATGCTTTGTTTGATTGCGTTTGATTGTATAACCAATCTCCTGTGGGTGAATCAAGCTATCATGCTATGCATCCCGGTGATTTCCATGATTACGTCATACCTCTGGATGCTTTGAAAAGTCCTATAGTGTTAATGCAGTCTTAGCTGGCCACAGTCCGTGACTGCAGTTCATGTACTATATTGCAATTATTGGCTTTTGTTGTGCATTCATTTTTGTATTATTTTTGGATTTAGCAAAAATTACATTTCTAATTAGCATATTTGCTTCTACTTATAGTGAAAAAATGCAAAGGAAAAAAATGCTACTTACAGGAGTAGTATTGCAGAATTCTCAAAATAGCGAGTTGAGTGTTTGATTTGAATTATTGATCAACCGATATCATTTTTTTACCGCCGATACCGATATTTTGGTCATCGGCTATCGGCCGATATTAGCTGATATTTTCGGACATTACATTTTTTTTTTAATGTCTACAGGTACTCATGTGGAGGGAACCCCTCCTCTGCACTTAAAAGCATTCAAAACGCCAAGTTTGGCTGTTTTGAATGCTGTAAGTTTTTTTAATTCGGCGCCGCCATTATCCCGGAAGTGATGTCATGTCATGACATCACTTCCGGGTACTCTGAGGCACCGAATTCAAAGAAATGGAGACCAAGCCAGACGGCTGCGGTGAAGGTAGGATTCCTGGGTCTCCCGGTGGGACAGGAGACCCAGGCGAGCCGCGGAAGGTGGCGGGAGGGGGGGGAAGTCCCCTCCCGCTCCTTGGAATGACAGCCTAGCGGCTTTTCAGCCGCATCAGTTGTCATTACAAGACAGCCGTCCATCGACTATGGACACCGGTACCGGGGTGATGCCTCTAGCTGCAGGCATCACTCCGGTACAGCACTTTCCCAAAATATCGGCAATATCAGTAAATCAAAAGGCCAATTTCGATATATCGGGGGAAAGTGCATATCGGCCCCCGATATATCGGTGTTGCGATCACTAATTTGAATACAGAGAATTGTGTTTAAAGCCCTCATGTCACATTGGTGTACGCAAGTACACACACAGCCATGGAACAAAGATGGAAGCTGCACCTTCTTTATAAAAGCAATGCACCATAGTTCAAGATACTTGCATTTTGGTGTGTTGCCATTCGGGTCTGGTGGCACCTTCTGCACTGTGTGTTGGGGTTCAATTTTAAATGATTGCTACTTCAGTGCACCCCACAGAGCAGTGTGTGTTACTGTGTTGTATGTTGGAGGAACACGTAAATAGGAAAGAGGCCTTAAAGGGTAACTCCACTTCCATGGGGGAAAAAAATAGCAAATAAAGAAAAAAATATATAGCTTATACAATTGTGACACAAATCATATTGTAATTGAATGTTATTAAAAATTACATTTCCTTTGCAATCTGCAGCTGTTGTTATTTTCTGAAATTGCAATGCAATATGGCTACTTGGAGCTGTTCTGTACACAGAATGTATACTGACCACACCCCAGAAACATCATTTCCTGCTTGTGTGATTGGCTCACCAATTTTCCCAGAAGTCTACCTAAGATACAAGTCAGATTTCTGGCATCCCCTGCAATAAAAATGTCATGTTTGAAGAGTTACTCCCAATAGGACCATGTCTAAAGGGATGCAGGCCCATCAGCTTCCTCATTAGAGCCCTGCAGCTGCCACAGCTGATAGATAATTATGAAACCACTCCCATTTGACCCAGTCAGCACAGAGGAACAAACAATGATTTCTTCAGAATAACAAAAGGAAGGAATCTGCAACAATGTGAGAAATCCTTGTAATGTACAGAGATCAGCCAGAGGGGAATGTTTTTTTTTTTTTTCTCAACAAAGTGGAGTTACGCTTTAAAGCTGAACTTAATACAGATCTAAAAGACAAATGAATGCAGCTCTGTTTTCAATATGAATTATTACATATATATATATATATTGTGACAGGAAGTCAGGTAAATCTGGGAATGTAGTCACAGGAAGGAGATACATTTCCACCTGATTTAGAAAGTTCACTGATACTATAGGGTGTTGGCTACAGAGCTAGCCAGCAGGAAGTTGAAAGGCCTTCACCTGTTCAGAATGAGGGAGTTAAGGCTCTATAATTTGTTCAGAGAAAGTCCTATTGATTTCTGCCTCCTGTCGCCGTGTGGGCTGGGAGAGGAAGGCAGACATACGTGTACCTCCCGACGCCGTGTGGGCATGGGAGAAGGACTGCTGCCTCCTGTCGCCGTGTGGGCTGGGAGAGGGGGACAGTCGGATGTGTGCCTCCCGACAAGCTGGTGAGCATGGGAGAAGACCCCCTAAGCGATGTGAAGCTAAGGAGGGTAACCAAGTGTGAAGACGTCTCAAAGGTGAGAAGACAAAGTGTTCCATGTGAAGAGTGTGAAGAGTAAAGGGATCTGATAAATGAACATGTGCTGTGTGAAAGAAAACAAAGGGACATGTTCAATGGACAATGTTTGTGCTGTGTGAAAAGCAAACAAATGGACATTTGAGTGTCTGCTGTAGGATCAGCAGTGTCGGCCCAACAGTAGGTTGGGAAGACTTCTTAGGTAGGTTCCAGCGTGAGAAGGTAGCCGCCCACAGAGGCAAGGATTTATTTTGTCTTTTATTTTATTTTGGCTGTTTTGACGCTTGCAATTATGTGAAGTAAATTGCATGAATAAATCAGTCTTGTTTTCAACCTCTGCTCGGCTATCTCTCTGTGAAAACGCACCCCCAAAGGGGTCACCCATACGCCTACCACCGAGCTAATCCCTTACATATGGTGGAGGTATGCAGTGGGCATAAGCAGAGATCCCTGCAAGGAAGTGCAAATGTTTGATGAACTTTATCTGGTGCATGAGATTGCACAATCTATGTGTGCAGGAGAGAAGATCCTGACAGAAAAAAAAAAGTGTTTTAAAGAGACAGCGGTCTCAAAATTATTTGATGAACTTTGTTGTGTCTGGTGCAAGTGACTGCACAAACTGTGTGTGCAGGAAAAGAGATCTTGCCAGAGAGAGAAAAACTACATGTGTTAAAGAGACAGTGGTCTGAAAATTTTTTGCTGGACTGTGAAAAATTTGTTTGTGGAGTTATTGAAGATGGGGCGTTCCAAACGCCTGAAAAATGCAAAGATAGATGAAATGAGAAACCGGATTCTATGGATGGAGGGGATGTTACCGTCTGAACCAGCCCCATCCATGCCTAAAGAGAGTCTACTAAAGAGGAAGGTTGTTGTCCCTAGCAACACTGATGAAACTGCTATGGAGACGCAGTGTGCTCAGATGAAAAGTAAGCTCAAAATGGAGGAGATGTTGAAACAACTGATTATATCAAATACAGCTCAACAGCAGGCAAATGCAGCTCAACAGCAGGCAAATGCGGATTTTCAGCGGAGCTTTGCAGCTCAACAAAAGGCTCATCAAGAGAGCATGGCAGGCTGGAAACAGAGACGCCAGCAGCCAATGGAGGCCATCGGTTTGGAGGAAACCGAGTATGTGTGCAGGGCTGAGTTGGATGCCTTGCAACGGAAAATGGAAGAAAAGGAACAAGCCTTGGAATTGCTTAAAATGGAGCATAGAAACTTGCAGGAAATGAATGAACTACTCAAGTCTCATGTGTTACAGTGGGAAGAATCCACTGCTCTTCTTTTGGTCGAGTTGCAAAAACGCAGAGAGACTATAATGGAGAAAGATACCATCCTCATGGAAAAGGAAAGTGAAATTCAGACTTTGCAGAAGCAAAGTATGGCTGATATGTTGGAGTTGCGTAATCAGCTGGAAAAAAGTCTTCAGTCTTTGGGAGCTACAAAAATAGACCTGCAGGAGTCGCAGGAACAGAATGTCGCTCTGAAAACGACATTGTCTCTCAGCGACAACGAGAAAAGTGAAAGAGAGGCTAAATTACTGAGTACTGTGTATGAGCTCACCACTTTGAGCAATGTGGTAGATGAATTACGTGCAGACTGTGAAAGTTGGAAAGGTGAAGCCCAACGTTTCCAGCAGCAGTTAAAGGAGAAAGAAGCCTGTGTGGCAGAATTACAGTCTCATTCCCAGAAACTAGCCAATGAGGTGAAGGCTCTTATGCAGGGAAAAGGAGATTGTGAACATAAGAGGGAAAAAGTAGAGGCACGGCTTCTGGAATCGCAAGTCAAGGTGTCAGAAGGTGACCGATTGTGTGCTAAGCTGTTAGAGAAGGCAAACCGATTGCAGGTTGAGTTGGACAGTGTCACAAATCGGCTTTCTCAAGCAGACAGCAAATCTAGAGAAATTGCGGAAGATTTTTCTATCTTGGAATCGCAGCTGCAAGACACGCAGGAACTCTTACAGGAAGAGAGGTGTCAAAGGCTGAGTTTTAGCACAAAGCTCAAACAAATGGAAGATGAGAAAAATGGCTTCCTGGAACAATTAAAAGAGGAGGCGGAAGCAAAGAAAAACCTATCAGAGCAAGTCGCAACATTGCAAGCTCAGATAGCGGATATGAAAAAACGCATGGAAGAAAGCGTTGGTTCATTACAGTGTGTTGAAGATGTGAAAAAGAAGTTTGATCAGATGCTTGGTGAAGAGAAGACTGTGTCTGCAAAATATGCAGAAGAACGCGACCGCGCAGAAGCGGAGGCGCGTGATAACGAGAGCAAAGCCCTGTTCTTGGCTCGCTCCTTGGAGGAAGCTCTAGAGTGTAAAGTTGAACTAGAAAGAGTTAACCAACAGCTGTGTACAGAAATGGAAGATTTGGTCCGCTCCAAGGATGATGTTGTGAAAAGCGTTCAGGAGCTAGAAAAGTCTAAGCGAGTCTTAGAACAGCAAGTAGAAGAGATGAAGATTCCGTTGCAGGAACTGGAAGAGGAATTCCAGGCAACAGAGGATCTGTCCCAAAGAGGGGATAGTGTGCCTGATGCAGTTTTTAAAAGGATCAGTGTTTTGGGGTCTGTCCTGAGTGAGCCTCAGAAATGTGACGACATGTGGCTTGAATCACCCCTTTGGAATAAACCGTTCCTTCAAAAACTTCAAGCATTGGAAAATGTATCATTAGAACTTCAGCAAACAAAGGAGCTGAGTAAGAAATGTGGTGATTTCTCAGTTCAGGCTGAAAACCTAGTGGAGAAAACTAAGGCTGTTGGTGAAAACGTGAAGCAAATGAATAAGTGCCTTTCAGGGAGTGTTTCCAAAATGGAACTGGTGAAAGACGGGTGGCAGAAGTTTGATCGTGATCTTGAGATGCATTCCATGTGGAATTCAGATAGAGAAAAAGAACTAGGTGACCTTGAGCGGTCAAATAGTTCAGCAGAAAGTGCATTGAAGAAACCTGTAAAAGAATGTGTTGCAGTTCCATGCTTCTTCACTGATGCAGAGAGGAGGTCTATAATGGATACCACCCAGATCGCTGGGTTCAACTGTGTTGTTGCCTTTGACCCCTATGTTGGTGGAAGGAAAGTTGATGATGTTCTGGTTGGCTTCTTCTGTGAAGAGTTTGGCAAGAAATATAAACTCAATATCAAATCAAATAGTAGGCCTTTACTGCGACTCGCTCAGGAGGGCGAAAAGTTTAAGAAGTTGATGAGTGCAAATGCTTCAGATCTGCCTATGAATATGAAATGTTTGGTGAATGATATTGATATCTCTGGGAAAAGGAACAGGGGTCACTTTGAAGAAATGTGTGACAGCCTGTTGTCTCAATTGGAAAATCCTCTGCACAGCATCTTAGAGCAAGCAAAGCTCAAGAAGGAAGATCATTCCCTTTTACAACAAAAAGTCAATGATTGTGTACAGCTGTATGGAGAGGCAACTCAAGTCACAGAGGGATGTCAAGAGTCCCTACTTGGAACAAAGCTTAGTGAAGCAAAGGTTCTCAAAGTTTTGTGGAAAACATTTATGGATTGCAGAGAGAGGCGTCTTAAGAATGTTGAAGACATTAAGACTAGCCCAATTGAGTTGCCTATGGATCACGGTCCTCCATGGTGGATTGGACAGACGGTTATGAGGGACAAGCTGTCTGACATTTATGAGAAAGCTGTCAATGAAGATGACAGAAACGAGAAGGAGCAAAATGATGCCAAAAATGCAGTTGAAGAATGTGTATATGAGATGAGAGACAAACTGTGTGGCATTTATGAGAAATCCGTCAATGAAGATGACAAAACAGTTTCATCCGGAAGCTTGAGGATAATAGGAGGCTTATCAGTGAGTCAGCAGTGCTTGACACATGCGTGCCTGGAAATCTGTGTCCCAACCCTAGGGTTGAAACAAGAGGGGGGGGGTATGTGACAGGAAGTCAGGTAAATCTGGGAATGTAGTCACAGGAAGGAGATACATTTCCACCTGATTTAGAAAGTTCACTGATACTATAGGGTGTTGGCTACAGAGCTAGCCAGCAGGAAGTTGAAAGGCCTTCACCTGTTCAGAATGAGGGAGTTAAGGCTCTATAATTTGTTCAGAGAAAGTCCTATTGATTGCTGCCTCCTGTCGCCGTGTGGGCTGGGAGAGGAAGGCAGACATACGTGTACCTCCCGACGCCGTGTGGGCATGGGAGAAGGACTGCTGCCTCCTGTCGCCGTGTGGGCTGGGAGAGGGGGACAGTCGGATGTGTGCCTCCCGACAAGCTGGTGAGCATGGGAGAAGACCCCCTAAGCGATGTGAAGCTAAGGAGGGTAACCAAGTGTGAAGACGTCTCAAAGGTGAGAAGACAAAGTGTTCCATGTGAAGAGTGTGAAGAGTAAAGGGATCTGATAAATGAACATGTGCTGTGTGAAAGAAAACAAAGGGACATGTTCAATGGACAATGTTTGTGCTGTGTGAAAAGCAAACAAATGGACATTTGAGTGTCTGCTGTAGGATCAGCAGTGTCAGCCCAACAGTAGGTTGGGAAGACTTCTTAGGTAGGTTCCAGCGTGAGAAGGTAGCCGCCCACAGAGGCAAGGATTTATTTTGTCTTTTATTTTATTTTGGCTGTTTTGACGCTTGCAATTATGTGAAGTAAATTGCATGAATAAATCAGTCTTGTTTTCAACCTCTGCTCGGCTATCTCTCTGTGAAAACGCACCCCCAAAGGGGTCACCCATACGCCTACCACCGAGCTAATCCCTTACAATATATATATACACTCACATGGTTTTTAACCAACTTGTCAGCTGTCCTGAAAGGTCTTAATTACATTTACCAATAGTCTTGATTTGAGTGTAGAGGAGAAGTTTGAGGTTTTTTTAAAAAAAAAAAAAAAAAAACATACATGCTCACCTTCTTACTGCAGCATTGGTCTGATGTTGCATCTGTCCCCTGCTGGCTCTAAGCCTAAGAACTGAGTGACCACATGACTGATCACTCAGTTCTTGGTCAGCTCTGGGCAGAGAGTGGTGACTGTCAGTCATTGCTCTCTGCTCTGCTCCTCCAGCATTCACTGGAGCGCCAGGCTGGAGAGGGGGCAGGTGCAACTGGCTTCAGCTTTCAGCCAAGCGCAGAGAGACAGAGCCAGCTGTCAATCAGGCAGCTGGGTGCAACCCGAAAATTTGGTCAGGATATTTCCAGAGCCTGGAGTGGCTCTCTGACGTCAGCCGACAGCAAGCTTGAGTCTGCTGTTGGCTGATTCTGGGTCACAGAAGATCACAAGTAAATATACTCCTGTGACCCACAAGAGATGTATGTCTGAAAATTCTTTCTCCATACTTCTTCTTTAAGCACACCACACAGGTTATGATCCGATTTTACAACCGCCTTTAGATCTGCTAAGAAGTATGTAGTGCAAAGGCATGCCTGATTGGATACACATTGATTGAATAGGTTAGATAGGTCCTCATATCACATTACAGTTTTGATAGATCTAAAGTGGATTGTAAGACGATTATATGGTCAGATTGTAATGTGTATGGTGAGTCTACCTTGTAAGAATCGACTGGTGTATAGTGGTGTGATGTCATGAATATACATGGAAAGAGTGCTGTAGATGGAAGGTACATTTAAATTATCCTGAATGCATAAATATGAATAGAGGACACTCAGTAGAAGTCTGGCATAGGTCACCAATTCATGTTAGAGGTATTAAACACAAAAGCAAAAATTTATTACGGTATATTGTAACTTACCAATTCTTTGATATGATGGCTGCATTCATTTCCTTTTGAGGCTTTCTTTATTCTATTTTCACCTGGTGATCTGGCCAGTAAGTCTGTTTTTTTCCAAGTAAGAGGGATGGGACAAGCCATTCAACGCTGGCAGGGGGGCTTACAATGATCACCTTTTAATTATTTATATCAGGGCAGGTGCAGTGATTTTTGAAACCCTAGATGAAACCTAATTTTACCACCTTCTTTGGCTCCACCCCTGACTCCACCCCCTTTGCCCTGCCCATGTATATGGTGGAGGTGGCAGGGGTCAGGAGTGTGTAATGCACAGAATGCAGGGAACTGAATTTTTTTTTGCTACATTCTTTTACTACATAAAGAGTGCAGGGTTGCGGGTTGTGCTACGTACTGAGTGCAGGGTTACAGGGTGCACTACGTACTGAGTGCAGGGTTGCGGGGTGCACTACGTACTGAGTGCAGGGTTGCGGGGTGCACTACATACTGAGTGTAGGGTTGCGGGGTGCACTACTTACTGAGTGCAGGGTTTCATGGTGCGCTACGTACTGAGTGCAGGGTTGAGAGATGCACAATGTACAGAGTGCAGGAATGAGGGCTGCGCTACATAAAGAGTGCAGGGTTGCTGGGTGCGCTACATACAGAGTGCAGGGTTGAGGGGTGCACTACATAAAGAATGCAAGGTTGCTGGGTGTGCTGTGTACAGAGTTGCAGGGTTATGGGTTGTGCTGTGTACAGAGTGCAGGGTTGTGCTGTGTACAGAGTGCAGGATTGAGGGGTTTTCTGTGTACAGAGTGCAGGGTTGAGGGGTATGCTACGTACTGAGAGAGGGAGGAGGAGGGGAGAAAGAGGAGGAAGGGAGAAGGGGGAGAGGAGGAGAGGAGGAACGTAGAGGAGGGGAGAGGAGGAGGAGGGGGGGTGGGATAACATCACACATTTGAGGAGTCTGAGGACAGATAAGTCTTATACGCTAACACTATGCAGTTATAGAATGTATGTCACTGTGTGTTCTTTACTCACCACTGGGGCTTTTCTCTGCTGCCTCTGCATCCAATAACTCTGTCTCTCTCAGGCACAAACCTTGCCTCGGCAGTGGTGTCTCCAGTCCTGGCTCCAACTGTCGGACCCGGCAATGACCCCGGAGAGCCCACTGCTCGGATCATCACATAACTCTGCTTTGCCGCTGGACAAAGGGGAGGGGAGAAAGGCAGAGCTGGCTGTACTGGTCTGGGATGGCATGGATGGGAGGGACGATCACCACTTCTGGCACCAGAGGGTCTCTGAGAGAGATGGACAGGTCACAGACTGTGACCTGTCTGTCACTGATCATAGAGGCGCGCGTAGCCTCCGTTCTGTCAGGAGACTGAGTTAGCGTCCGGTCGAGACATGTCCTTCAGTGCTGCCGCTGCACTGTGCGGCCCCCTAATGATATTCAGTCAGTGATCGGAGCAGCTGCACAGGCGGCGGGAGACAGAGAGTAGGAAAACCAGCGTACGGGTGCCCTAAGCGGCAGTGCGCCCTTGGCGGCTGCTTAATTTGCCTAGTGGTAGCGCCGGCCCAGATTTATGTAAACCCTTATCCCAAAAAGAAATAAAAAAGTTTGCTGTAACTACTTATAAAGTGTTAGCCGGAGTTTGGCCTCAATTTGTTAGTGTATTTAAATTGGCTATACCATCAAACAATCCACTTCCCCCAGATAATGCTGCTGTCTGTTGTGCCCCTTTCCTCCTTCATCCAGAGTGGGGGCACTTTAATACAGGAGGTGTGTTACTGGCTAGATCACCAGGGGGAAACAGAGGGGACAAAAGAAAACCTATTGCAGTCACTACATCTAATGATTGGTAAGTTTCAATATATTACATTTCTGGTTTTGGGTTTAATACCGCTTGAAACAAATGGCTTCAATGACTACTTTTATCAAAGGTGAACATTCTAATACAAGCTTGTCCCTTGCTGTTTGGAAGTGCTGTTAATGCACTGGCAAGACATTCAGGTGAATGCCATCCTTCAGACACAATGTCTGGCTGTGGTTTGGCCGGTAACCCTGAATTCCTGAGATTGTGTTGTCTTTGCTACTCTTCGACCTTGAAAGATTGGCATGTTAATACCCAGTCTGTCCTCAGGTTTCCTCTTGTAAGCATAGTATGATGTTTAATATGTAGAATTTCATTTTCGTTTTTTTTTCCAAGAAACTTATAATAGATTCCAGGTTCTTTAGCATATCACATTGAGGTACTTTGAGCATATCACATTGAGAGCGATGACGCCATTTTATTTAATCAAATGTGAATGCTAAACCCTCCTAAAATATGTGTGTGATGAAACAGAGATTTTTTTTCCTGTATAAAGATAGGACAGGAAGATATTGTAAAACCATGCTAGCATTCAGTGGATTTGTCAAGTTCCTACAGTTCTGTGTAATGACATTAATGTCTTTAGGGGGCCTATTTAGAAGAGAATTCAACAAAATTTCACCATTCTCTCCCCTTTTATTACTCAGTGCTCAAAATCACAGTTGCAGCCATGATCCTGTATCAAAATTTGAAGCCAATTGTGGGCTTTACTGTAAAGTGATCGATGTGGCTCTACAGCTGCCCAATCACTCTGCCTCTTGCCGCCATTCTTAGGCTCTCCCATTCCATCGGGGTGCCTGGGACTGGCACACATAGGTCAGTTGCAGACAGAGAACATCCATTCTTTTCCGTCCTCTGTGACAAATGATCCTGCAAACAACAAGGATTTGGTCACTTCTGGTTTAAGTTGCTTGTTTACTAGTCGTTTCTGGCCAGACACGCATCTGATCAAACCAATCTTGGTTTGATAAGGTGCTTTGAAGGGCAAAAGAGGGATTTGGGGCTTATAAGCCCTTGGGTTCTCAGTATAGAGTAAAAATAGTAAAATAAAGTCAGCACTTTTTCAGTGAAATTTAAACAGCCGCGTGCAATAAGTGTAGATCTATAGTACATCATTAACAAAATCAGAACAAAAATGCAGCGCTAAAATAATAAAAGCGTGACCATAAACTGAAGTTTGTCAGAACAACAAAATAAACAGTTCATATTGTTATGTGTGTAAAACATAAAAGTGCTCCACTTCAGCCTTCACCCAACGCTTGGAAACATCCCTATTGCCAATCCGTTACCAATGTTAAAATGCACAATCACCAGAGGGATATGCTGTCTATTACTAGAACAGCAATAAGTGCTTTGTGTAAATGCTTATGTATGTCCTGCATGCATATGTAAACTGTGATTGCACCACATACGTGAGACATTTTCAGGAACATCAGAGTGAAAGCAATAATTCTAGCACCAGAGCTCACATTTAAAGAGGAAGTAAACCCTCCTCTGCAACTTTTGCCTATAGGTAAGCCTATGATAAGGCTTACCTATAGGTACTGTAAATATCTCCTAAACATGTACCGTTTAGGAGATATTTACCTTACATGCAGCCAGTGACGTCACTGGCGCATGCGCTCTGAAGGAACGGCCGCTGGTGCTGTTCCTTCAGAGCCCTGTGCCATGACCGCCGGCTCCCGCGCGCGTGTGCGGGAGTGACGTCACCGCGGCTCCGGCCAATCAAATGGCCGGAGGCCGCGATCCCGGAAGACGGGCGACTGAATATGTCGCCCGTCATACAGCTAAGCGGGCGGCACGGCGGGGGCTCATTCTAAGGTAAGTATTTCATAATGAGCTAGTATGCGATGCATACTAGCTCATTATGTGTTTCTCTTTCAGGTTAAAAAAAAAAATAATAATTTTTAATGGGTTTACAACCTCTTTAACTCTAAACTGGTAACCTTTAAAGGCTTTTAAAGTAAGATGACCAGATTTTTAAAATAAAATCTGGGGACATATCCTTTTTTTACTTGTAATGGCAGGAATCAGCGACTTATAGCGGGACTGTGATATTGCAGCAGACAAAACGGACACTTTGTGGGAACAGTGACACTAATACAGTGATCAGTGCTAAAAAATATGCACTGTCACTGTACTAATGACACTGGCTGAGAAGAGGTTAACATCTAGGGCAATGAAAGGGTTAAATGCGCGCCTAACAAGTGTTTTTTCACTGTGGGGAGGTGCTTTTGCTAAGGGAAGGCAAAGATCCCTGTCCCTGCTTTGAAAGAACACAGAATCAATGTCTTCCATACTGATAGAGTGGCAATCTGCCTGTGTACAGATTGATCAGCTGCTACTGGCAGACATTGAGTCCGCTGGACCCACTGATCAGCTCCGATACCCAGAAATGATGGATCACGTATGCATACATGATCCTGGCAGCGGGATCGTCATGTAGCAGTAAATCTGCTATGAGGAGGTTGGCAACTGGTTAAGATCATCAGCATTATGATAACTTGCAGGAAGCAGTCACTCTATCATAACTCTGTCACACTGTGTCCCATAATATGGCTGCTGGGTGCGGATTTTGTTAATTTATTAGTCGTAAGTTAACAAAATCAGCACCCAGCAGCCATGTTATGTGACACAGTGTGACAGAGCCAGCCAGAGCCATGATAGAGTGCCTGCTGACTGTTAGTTATGATACCATTCATGATGCCAGATAAACAGACACAGTGCAATGTAGTCTTTTCACAGACACCCCTAAAGCACACCTTGAAGCCTTGAAGGCACTGTTGAAGCCTTGAAGGCACTGGCAGCCCCACAATCAGATCCGCTTCCCCTATGTTTCTGCTGCTGGACACTTATCAGCTGAGCTCAGCTAACTCTCTCTGCCTGATGCCTCCACCGCCCGCCACTCAGCCTCTCAAGTCTCACTGTCCGGGCCCCAGCTACTACTAGGTGGGGAGCGAAGGAAGATCACGCTGCTGGGGAAGGCAAGGAGATAGCCAGGCAGGTGCTTGGCTTGAGCCAAGGCAGAAGAACATGCGAGTGGGTAGCAGAATGGGCATGTACCCGAAACTGAAGAAATTGTTTCTCTGCATGATCATCAGAAAGGGGCACAGATAATGGAAAAAAATACACCCCTCTAAGCTAATAGAAGTGGCGGAGCGGGGTTGTGTAATTTTGAATTTTTTTAAAATTCTGCACTAACTGTCTTTGAAATTGCCCAGGCTTCTGTTCATATCCAATTTGGGGACAAATCCGGGGACAGACTTGGTCCGGGGACAGTGTCCTCAGTCCGTGACTGTCCCCGGAAACTGGGGACATCTGGTCACCCTATTTTAAAGCATTGCCCATAGAGATTTTTAGGTTTGTTGTTTGTAGGTTTGTTCGTTTGTTGTCATTTCACGGGCATGCAAAATTTTTAATCTTGACATGCTTGGTATCTATTTAATCAGCGCAACATAATCTTTTAGATTTTACCAAATAATGGGTATTATATTGTGCTTATTTGCACGAAAATGCATTGAAATTTATTTTAAGCTGAAAACTTGCATTTGATAAACAGCTGCGCAAATATCATGTGACATAAAAAATTATAACAACGACCATTTTATTCTCCAGGACCTCTGCTTTCAGAAAATATACCAGAATATGGTCAACACAATGAACCGTAACACAAAAAACACTGTGCTAATGTGCGGTCCCCTGGAAGTGTTGGGGCTCCATTTGAGGTCCTCTGTTACCACCACAAGTCTAACCATTCCCTACTCTATCCAAAACAAATAAAAAAGTGTTTTGTCTTTACATACAGTACACTTTAAGGATGACATCAACTATAACATTGTGTTGTGCTGTGCTGTGCTGTGGTGTACCTCATAAGAACATGCAATCCTCTTTGCAACAAACACTTATTTAGTTGTTAACATACTGTTGTATATATGTAACAAAATGGAAGAGTTATTGTAAAGCTAAAAAAATTTGCCTAGTTTTACAGTTATTTGCTGGTGTGTTTGCACAATCTCAGCAGCCAATTCATTTGGGTAAAAAATCCCTAACCCTTTTTTAAAACCATAGCCGCACTGAACCGTATGGTGCTTGAGCACCATGCAATTTTGCACACTTGAAAATGTGCTCTAAATTCAGGTGCATGGGGGTCCTGCGTGTCTGCTAAAGTTCAGTGCATGTTGCATGGGGGTTAGGAAACGCATGTGATTAGCACAACCTGCATGTGTGGGAACCTAGCCTTAGCAATCATCACTGTAAAATCTTAATAGTAGATTTTGGATGCCGATACAATTCATACAGGAAAAACTCACCAGATGTAAATAGCTGCATGAAGTGCTCTATACTATCTATTGCATTTATTTGTGTATCTAGCTATGATATATCTGTAGTCAAAAGTGACATGTTTAAAATAAGAAGAGTGATTTGTTTACCTGTATGGGACAGATTTATGACATATTATATGGCCATGCATAGACACATGATTCACAGTGTAAACTGCCCACCTGGAAAGGCTAGTAGAGTAATACTGTCTCATTGGCAAAAACCTGCTAATTGTTACACACAGCTGTGATATATTTTATGAAAACTTGAACAAAAAAAGCACTGTTGCCAGAGGAATCTATCAAATGCCTTGAATTCTTTGAAATATGAAACCCAATTAGTCTGCTTGTAGGCAGGTGCCTATGTTATACTGTGTTCTGTTGCTTTACGTTTTGGCTAATGCATGTAGGGGGTTTATATATTTTGTGACATGGCTTCCCCTGCATGTGTGTCACTTCCTGCTCTTTGGGGCATATATTCAGAGGAACTGACCTTAAAAAGAGTGCAGTTTGTACGATTGCAGTTATATCTCAACCGATTTGTCAAGACCAGTCATGGGATGGAGTTTCTGGGTCTGACTGGACTCGACCTCATCCAGCGTGTTTCTTCCTCTGGAAAAAATCCAGACATTGCAGAAAGGCAATTTAGCTTCTGTGGTTCAGCAGATGGTCATCCCTTTGGGCTTGCATGTGGGTTCTGGTGAAATGGGACAAGGATCCTCGGTCTCTAGAGGTGGCTTCATTCTCTGGCACTTCAACAGGGAAAGCCCTTTCTCCCCCTGTACTTGATGGTTGTCACCATGGATGTCAGCCTGTCCGGGTGGAGAGGTGTCCTCAGCACAGATTTGCTCAGGGGGTCTGGACTCTGGCAGAGTCCAGACTGCCTATTAATGTTTTGGAAATCCGAACGATCAGCCTTTGTCTGGCTCATTGGACAATTAGTTTTTAGGGAAGTCTGGTACGAATTCATTTGGACAATGCCATGGCCGTGATCTATGTCAATCACCAAGGGGGCACAAGTATGCATATAACCCAGGATAACCTAAAAGGATCCAGCTCAACCTCAAGATTAAAACAAGGCTAGGGGGAAATTCAAGATTCCAATTAACCCAAGCAACATAGACTGTCACTCTCAAAGTAAAAACAGTTGAACCTCTAGACTATTTGCAGCATATCATATAGAGTTTCAAGCAAGAGTTTCATCACAGAGGAAGAAACCGGTTTAGAAAACCAAAGTATTTTATTGAAAAATTCAAAACATACCAATTATGATTTGATTGAATCCACCTCCACCAAATCAGATTAAAAATTGACAACGTTGTCATAACAGACAGGCAGCTGCATCAAACACTCCTCCATCCATACACCTACAGTATCTCAAAAAAGTGAGTACACCCCTCACATTTTTGTAAATATTTTATTATATTTTTTCATGTGACAACACTGAAGAAATTACACTTTCCTACAATGCAAAGTAGTGAGTGTACAGCTTGTATAACAGTGTAAATTTGCTGTCCCCTCAAAATAACTTGAAACACAGTCATTAATGTCTAAACCGCTGGCAACAAAAGTGAGTACACCCCTTAAGTGAAAATGTCCAAATTGGGCCCAATGAGCCATTTTCCCTCCCCGGTGTCATGTGACCCGTTAATGTTACAAGGTCTCAGTTGTGAATGGGGAGCAGGTGTGTTAAATTTGGTGTTATCACTCTCACTCTCTCATACTGGTCACTAAAGTTCAACATGGCACCTCATGGCAAAGAACTCTCTGAGGATCTGAAAAAAATAAATGTTGCTCTACATGAAGAAGGCCTAGGCTATAAGAAGATTTCCAAGACCCTGAAACTGAGCTGCAGCATGGTGGCCAAGACCATACAGTGGTTTAGCAGGACAGTTTTCACTCAGAACAGGCCTCGCCATGGTCGACCAAAGAAGTTGAGTGCACGTGCTCAGTGTCATATCCAGAGGTTGTCTTTGGGAAATAAATGTATGAGTGCTGCCAGCATTGCTGCAGAGGTTGAAGGGGTGGGGGGCCAGCCTGTCAGTGCTCAGACCATACGCCACACACTGCATCAAATTGGTCTGCATGGCTGTGGCTGTCGTCCCAGAAGGAAACCTCTTCCAAAGATGTCAAGCTGTGTGGCGGCAACCAGGTGAGGAGTACAAAGACAAGTGTTTCTTGCCTACGGTCAAGCATGGTGGTGGGAGTGTCATGGTCTGGGGCTGAATGAGTGCTGCCGGCACTGGGGAGCTACAGTTCAGTGAGGAAACCATGAATGCCAACATGTATTATGACATACTGAAGCAGAGCATGATCCCCTCCCTTCGGAGACTGGACCGCAGGGCAGTATTCCAACATAACGACCCAAAACACACCTCCAAGACAACCACTGCCTTGCTAAAGAAGCTGAGGGTAAAGGTGATGGACTGGCCAAGCATGTCTCCAGACCTACTGTAAACTCTATTGAGCATCTGTGGGGCATCCTTAAAGGAAAGGTGGAGGAGCGCAAGGTTTCTAACATCCACCAGAAACATGATGTCATCATGGAGGATCGGAAGCAGACTCCAATGATCAATGAACCCAGCATAATTGGAGAGGACAATGTTCTCACAGTTCACTGCAGTATTTGGTTAAAATAAATAAGGGAAACAGTCTCCAAGTTGTAGATAAAGCTAGTTCATAGAGTGTTCAAGATAAACAGGTAATCGGCGTGAAGGCACTGCTCCAGTCATGAAGTACTGCAAAGAAGTAAATCAACCCACAAAGTGAATCAAATACTGTCCCGTGCTCAGCGCTAGTCATCCACTTGGAGTAGAGCGGCTCACGGGCTGACCAATGAGCAGGTGATTGGTGGATGATTGCGGGTATGGGTGAAGCACAGGTCTGTGTACAGAGAGGATGCTAAGCAGGGAGAGGATGGAGGACAGATAATTGTCCAGCACACAGCTGTTTCAAAAAATCTCACCACTTCCCGGCTAGGGGGCACAAATATTGTCCTGGCGGGCTTGGTAGTTGCCGGAATTCTAAGGCGGGCTGACTGTTCATTCCAGCCCTCTCAAATTTCTGCCACAACTCCTGTGCAGGATAAAAGCAGGAGGAATTTCATCCAGACCGACTTTGCCGGTCTTGGTACGCCGATCGGGTATGACTGGTCGCCGATGCTCCTTGGGGAATTCCTCTCAGGGAGGATCTGCTGTCCCAAGGACCGATCTTCCATCCTGCTTTACAGTCACTGGCTTTGACGGCTTGGCTGTTGAACGCCAGGTGCTGAAGAATGGAGGTTTGTCTGAGTCTGTGATTCCTACGCTGTTGAAAGGTAGGAAATCTACTTCTAGGAAGATCTACCATTGTACGTGGAACACTTACATTGCGTGGTGTGAGTCTCTTGGGGTTCATCCTCGCTCCTTCTCTGTGAATCGGATCTTAACCTTCCTTCCAGGGGGGGGAGGGTTGCACAGAAATTGGCTTTGAGAACCATCAAGGGCCAGGTATCGGCTTTGGCGATCTTTTTCCAACGACCTTTGGCCTCACACTCCCTGGTGCGTACCTTTCTTCTTTTTCTTCAGTGTCTGACATTTGTTTCCTTCAGTGCGGCCTCCATTGCCACCCTGGGATCTTAATGTGGTGCCTTCAGCTCTACAGAAGCCTCCCTTTACAAATATTCAGGAGGTTTCCCTGCTTGTGCTGCCCCAGAAGGTGGCATTTTTTGGTGGCTATCACCTCTCCGCGCAGGATGTCGGAACTGATGGCGTTATCCTGTCGTTCACCTTATTGGCAATTCACAAGGCTAATGTGGTGCTTCGTCCCTGTCTGTCATTCCTTCCTAAGGTGGTCTCTTTTAGGAAGTCAGGCTCTCTATTTGTGCTCATGGAAGGACCTCACAAAGTGTTGTTCGCTTCTTCTGCGACCATTTCCAGCATTTCCAGATGGATCAGACAGACAGTGGTTCATGCCTATTGCATCAGGGGTCAGGTTCCTCCTTTCCCTCTCAAGGAGAACTCTACTAGGGCTCTTAGTGTCTCCTGGGCTTCCCTCATCAAGCGTCAGTGACGCAGGTTTGCAAGGCAGCCACCTGGTCGTCGGTGCACACTTTTACAGAATTTTTATAAAGTGGATGTACTGGCATCTGCGGATGCTTCTTTTGGCCGTAAGGTTTTGCTGGCTGCTGCTTAAAGGACCTGGTCCTCTTTGAGGGTGTATTGTTTTTTTCAGGTGAGCTCCAGTTGTTTATGGTTGAGCTCCATGTTACCTGGTTGGCTATGGTTAGCCTTCAGAATTTTTTTCTGCTTTTTTCCCACCCCTCATGTTTAACACTGCTTTTGAAGATGTCCCAATGTTTAAGAAGAATCAGGAGCTGTGCCCATCGATGAACGAAAGAGAAAATTAGATTTTTTGACTTGCCATTAAATCCATATCTCTGATGTTCATTGATTCATCTCTATAGCTGAGAGTGGATGTATACCACCTGGGACTACCCATAGGCATAGTCAAGCTTTTTCCTGCCTAGTGTCCTACTACTGTAGGGGGCAGTATAACCCAATGGTTAAGAAGAATCAGGAGCTGTGTCCATGAACATCAGAGAAATGGATTTTACGGTAAGTCAAAAATCCCATTGTTCTTCATTTTGAAATAAATTAATGCTCAAGTGCTAAACAGACCTTTAGGTGCATTTAAGTGCATCAGTGTTTTTTCTGCCAAAACACTGCTGCTCCTGGATGACACACAGGCAGTGGGTTTTTTTCTGCCTCTATACGCCCCTGTCTCTAAGGCTCCTTTCACACAGTAATGGATAGCAGCCGAATCGCTTTACTTGTCCATTCCAGGCTGCATTGCAGTATGAATGGAACACACGTGAAACAATTTAGTAAATCATCTCAATATGTGATTTAGCTCTAAATGTCTATGTGTGCCTGGACACATAGGCTAACATACAGGGGCATTTAAAAGCAGAGAAACCCCCCCCCCCACCAGATGCCCGTAGCAGCAGCGTTAAAAAGGTCCAGTGTGCATGAGGCCTAAATGGTTGCGGAAGATGTCCAGCATCACGATCAAAAAAGGATGAAAAAAAGGTGAAAATAGTATTTTATAATAAAAAGAAACAAAACATGGCAGCAAACTAAATGCCATCCAGTCAGGGTTTACATCTGCAAGACTTTGACATGCGAGACTGACAAATATTAGCACTGAAACATAGAAGAAGCCATGAACCTCCATGCGTTTTGTGTTTTGTAATTGACCTTGACTTTGTTGGGTCATATAGATTTTTTAAGTAGAGCCATATGTTTATGATGTCATGAGCGGCATAGACGTTCCAAGGGAAAAATGTGTTTGGCACAATGAGACTTTTAGATCTTTCATCATAATAAATGCTTGTGTAAAAAAAATGACTTCGTCAAAAATCCAATCATAATATAGCTTGTGCAATATAACATGTGTACATTGTACTGTATTATTTTTCTATGGGTGATGTACAGCAGGGTTCTGAAGATCAGACGGTGAACCAGTTTTCTACACTGATTAATTTATGTAAAGATAATTATAGTATAGAACTGCTGAGACTTTTTTTCAACTAGTTGTTACCATAAGCTGATTTTTTATTTTTTTTTATTTGGCAGTCAGTGCAGACATACCGAACAAACATTCCAACCATAAATAATGACCTTGCTTAAGTGGCATGTAACTCAGCACATACCCATGTTAGCAAAACTCAACTTTTTTTATACATTTTTTTATAAGGGTCTGTAAAGATTCTACAAAGAGGCTAGGCAATTTCTACCAAACACATATGCAAAAACTAGATTTTGAATATTTTAGAAATGATTGGGAACATGAGAATGGGAAGGGACACAAAGGGTACAAGGAATTTGGGGTTTTGGAGTGTTTTTGTGCACCCTATTTTGACATTTTGAGAAACTTAAAGTGATATTAAAGTCAAGTTTAAAAACAAAAAACAAAGCAAACATCTGTGCAATGGTTTTGCACAGAGCAGCCCCAATCCTCCTTTTCCCAGGTTCGCTTCTGAGCCGCTGCTCTGAGTGTCCATTCAGACATGGAGCCACGGCTCGACCCCACCCCCTCTCTCTCTCTCTCTCTCTCTCCTCACCCCCTCTCTCTCGCTGGCTCACTGGTTGTAATTGACAATGTCTCCCGCTGCTGTCTCAGCCAATGAGGGAGAATCTCCAGAGAGCCAAGACTCTCATGCACATCGCTGGATCATGATGGGGCTCAGGTAAGTATTTGGGGGGCTGCTGTACACAGCAGGTTTTTTTTACCTTCATGCATACAATGCATGAAGGTAATAACACCTTAAGCCTTTAGAACCACTTTAAGGTAATGCAGCTTCATAATAATATGAAAAATGAAGCTCACAAACAATACTGTACTGTAATAAAAAAAACAAAAAAACAAAAAAACAAACTCTGCAGGACAAAGGCATAATGAGCTAGTATGCATCGCTTTATTTATTTATTTTTTTCTATTTATTTTATTTATTATTTTTACACAGTTTTCAAAAAAAAAAAAAAATGTGATCATTTTTTCCCTATTACAAGGAATGTAAACATCCCTTGTAATAGAAATAGGCATGACGGGTCCTCTTTATTGTGAGATCTGGGGTCAAAAAGACTGCAAACCTCACAACTACACTAAAAAAGAAAAGAAAAAAAGTGTTGAAATAAAATCGGCTCTTTAAACCGGTTGCTAGGCAACGACATTTGACGCCGCTCTGGTCCTCCAAGACCATAGAGTCGAGTGTTGTCCATCTTGCCCTCACTTGACTCCCTGTCTCTGAGCGGGTCTGGTAAGCAGGGAAAACAGCCGGGATGTGGCAGGAGGGGGGGGGCACCTCTTCCGCCGCACCGTAAGGGTGATCCCTCTGCGAATCCGCCACTGGGAGCACCCTTATCTGAAAGCCGATCGCCTGCCGTTTTTTAAAAATACTGGGGTTATGGCAGCTATCTGCTGCCATAACCCCGGCATTTAGCTTCAAATGACCGACGTAAAACTGCGGTGGGCAGTCAGTAAGTGATTAAATAAGTTTTGACAAAAGAAAACTGGAAGCTGATTGGTTTCTATGCAGAGCTGCACCAGATTTTGCACTCTACATTTTTGTAAATCAACCCTAATGTTCCTTTATAATAGAACTAGTTACTTTTCCTACTAATCCATTGAGGGACATAGGAATTCAGAAACAGTTGGGTTATCTTGCTTCCTACAGGAGGTTAGGACACTGGCAAACAAAAAATGTAAGACAATGTTAAACCCTTCTCTACCCAGCATGCCCAGTTTTTTGCTAATGCCCTAAGAGTTTGTACACCTTTTCTCCAACTCTGTTCAAAACATCTAGCTTTTTTTGGTAGCCTTCTTTGCTATGTGGAATTTTTTTGGCTGCTATTATCTTTTTAACATTTCTTGTGGTTTCTAGATACAGTTGACTTACTTCAGAGCGACTAATATTTAGAAATAGTGCACATTATAGGTGGTTTTTCATCTTGACATTTTTAAAAGTAGAGGGTTGATTCCTAACATAAACGCCTGATATGAAGCTTTATCAGTGGGATTTTGAGTCCTTTGACTTTCACTACCAGCAGCTTAGGGAGTTTGACTAATTTCCAATAACAGCAAAATCAAATGCTGCTTCTTCCGTAAAATTGGGACTGCTGTAACAACCCACTAGATGTGCCAGGTGTTACCAAGGGATGGAAAGCCACGAGCATTACTGCCAAAAGATGGAAATAAACAGCTTCACTTTCATATGCCCTAGTTAGCTTCAATTTTACTTTCCACCCATTGTAAGACTACAACTCCCAACATTAACTATGCAAGTCATATGGGACTTCCATGATCAAGCACAGCTGGAGAGTTTTGTTGCCAAGACCCGCTTTTCTAGGCCTTTCATGGGTGGGCTGCAAAATTTGTAATATTTACATGTTCATGGGCCGTGTCCTACTTGAAATATGATGTAATAAGAATAGCGTTGCCAGATTTCTGAAGGCAGCAAATGTATCTTAATGGTTTTAGATCCTCTCATTTACCTAGGTTTTATTTCAACTAAAGGAGGTTTTTTACCCATTAGAAAAACATTGTTAATCTTTTTTCTTGCTTTATTTCCCCTATTTTGTGGATTCTAGGTTAAGTCTCCATCATGTTACTATGTGACCTTTTCCTGGTTTTAAATCTAGCATTTATATACAATTGTAGCTTTTTACTATTTTTATGGATACAATATAGCTAAAGTATGGCCATTTAGTGTCGGTTCACACTATGGCGATCCGACGTCGGGGGCGACCTGTGAAGTCGCGTGCACTGTGACTTTGGCGCGATTTGCACGGACTTCACATAATGAAAGTCAATGCAAGTCGCTCCGATGTCGCCCCGAAGTAGTACAGGAACTATTTTCTAAGTCGGAGCGACTTGAGTCGCTCCTATTAGAACGGTTCCTGTAGCACAGAATGGACCGCGGCTTGTCAGGTTGACAAGTCGTGGTAGTGTGAACCGGGACTTAGACTGCTAAAGGGAATTTTCTGGCTCACTTTAATTTTATATCTATGGAACCAGAGGCGTAACTAGAACCTTCAGGGCCCCGATGCAAGAAACCATGAAGGGCCCCCCAGACCCCTGGCCGGGGCCCTTCCCTTCAAGCCCGGGGCTCTTCCCACTAATCCTGGGGCTCTTTACTCTCATTGCATGGCCTTTTATTACGGTCCCGCATCAGGATCCTTTCACAAGTTCTGCAGTGGGCCCCCTTCCTGCAATCTTGGGGCCTCCCCACAGTGGTGAAATGCCAGGGCCCGGTCGCAAGTGTGACCTTTGAGATCCTAGAAGTTCACCCACTGGTTTTCTACCGGGCCCCCTGGAGCATGGGGCCCGGTAGCGATTGCAACCCCTGCAACCCCTGTAGTTACGCCCCTGTATGGAACTAAAACATGTCAGTGATTGTCAGAATAGGGGCAGCAGTTAAAGGAGAACATCACTCTCTCAATCAACTTTGACTATTTGTAATCCTTATGCTGCTAGTATTTGTAAATAGATAGGAATTTTTATCATCTTTACTTGTTTTAAACTTTTTTTTTACATTTCTTTTGTTACTTCCTGGTTTCCAGGCCTAGGTAAATGATGTCATAAATCCCAGAAGTCTTCAGGAGGGGAGGGAGGATTCTGAGCTCAGCCAATGTCTGAGCTAAGGGCAGAGGGATTCCAAGAAGTAAATTTTACATGAATCATCTGCCACTTTTCAAGATGGTCACTGCCAGAAATACCAGGGTGTTTGTTTCAAAATGAATTCTCAGCAAAATAAAGCATGGAGACATGGATGGATGGGGGAGTTTGCTTTGAATATTAACAATTAAATAGTATTTTTGGTTTGGGGTGCTCAGATGCAGTGCATTTCTACTCAAAACTTAAAATAAAAGTTGGATTTCTGCAAAACTGTTTTGTTAGAATCCGAGAATGTTGACTATAACAGTTAGTAGTCACGTGGGACTCATGATGATGATGCTATTCTGTGGGTCATCTTCTGGGTAAGTGTCTATGTATATTTTACAAAGGAAATACTCATATGTGTGGGCCCCAGGTAACCACTTAAGGGGGATTTGAGTGTATTTCGACACTCAACTTTTCCTGGTGATTCCTGTTTTTATTGAAGAAAAACTAACCCCAGGGATGTCTGTATAGTGCTTTCACACCCCTCCCCATTTGCACAAGCATGCACATATGCCCAGTGCGAGGGTGTTATTTATGCGTTAGTGTTGTGTTTGCATGAACTGGTGGCCAAATCATAATTGTCTGTAGGTAACCTAAAAAATAAAGGCAAAACTTTTTTTTTTTTTTTTATACAGTGGGTTGGGTTTATAATCACTGTCAGGATGTTTTCTGCTGTCTGTGTCCCCTATGGAGAAATTCACTCTAATTGTCCTAATCAGAAACATCACTGAGAATGAAAGAATGGGTAAATACAAAATGTTGAATTGCTCCCAGAACCAAAACAGTGAAGAAACTTGTTCCTGGGACAACTGTATTAAAGGACAAGTATGGCCAAAACTCTTCTGTCCATTTTTCTCTTGTGGGTCGCCCTGTGCTCATTGATCCATTCATTACTGAAGCATAGTAAAATGTTTGCTATGCTTCTGTTTAAAAGTAAAAGAACAGGGATCTCTGTCCTCAGTGCCTTTTAGACCCCCCAAAAATAAAAAAATTATAAAAAATGATTAACAGAAAATAATAGGTGAGCGCAGGTCAGGTTGCGGAGGGCTGAGATCGGCGCGGCCAGGCGCAGGAAGGATAGATTGGGGTTTAGAGGGGGTTCACCTGGATCTATACCGGTGGTTCCTCCAGGATTGAATTGGTCAGAGATGGGCGTGCACAGTTGATCCTTCCACCTGGCTTGATGTGATTGAGCTGTTTTTCTGATGACTTCACCTGTGAGGTTGGAAGATCTACCACATCCCTAGAATATCAAATGTACCTTCATAACAGAGACCTATGACTACTGAATACGCTTTTGCTGTCCTATAACCTAGACAGCAACTGGTTCTGGTGAGTTGGCACTTCTTACATTTGGTGGAGGCAAAAAGATGGTGATTTGCTGAAATTGCAAAGTAACAACACTGGAACCATTTTTATTTGCACTTAAGGACTTTAATTTCACTTATTTTGATCATTTTCATTAGAAATTATTTTTTTCATGCACATCTGTATACTTGTTGAAGAGTATCACTATTATTATTGTAGCACTGCTTTTTCTTTTCTAGGTATTTTTTGTGTTTGTATATTGACACCTATTGCATGCTGCTTTTTCCAGACCACATAAGCGCTGACAGCTGACTTTTAGAAAATAATTAAGGCTGGGTTCACACTATTATGAGTTAGATGCAGGTTTCTCTGCATCCAATGTGCATGCCAGGAGATTGTGACCGGATTCGGGTGCGAATTGCACAAGAGTCCTGTGCGTCTTCTGGTATGTTTCAGGTCCGAATTCGGACTGAAATCGGACCTGAAATATTGAACTGGGATGTACCAGACCCCTGCTGTGAGCCACTCAGTGTGAACCCAGTCTAAGGGTTTTTTTTTTTTTTTTGATAAAACTTATTAGAATATTTCACAGAATACAGAAACTGTAACATTGTAGACATCGCCAAAAAGGAGCAAACAATTATCACTGTAAACAATACATGGCCTTGTAGAACACATATGGGAATTATTAAGGCACCCTTTATGCATATAGTGAGATGAAGAATCAAATAATAAAAAAGTAATCATAAATAAACAAAAAGGTTAACCCAGCATTATATGAAAGTCGAGGCAATGAAAGCATAGACTAAATGAGATGGTAAACTTAATCTGGGCTCCGACACCCCCAACGGGGAACTAGCTGTGCCTGAGAAAGGCCGCCAGTCAGTATGGGAAATCATACCAAAAAGAGGAAAATGGCCGGGAACCATCGTAAATTACATATAAACAGGCGATCTGACACTTGGGCTTAACAAAGAGTGCCAGGGAAAAAAAAAATAAGGAGGGGGGAAGGGGAAGAAAAAGAAAAAAAAAAGGGGGGGGAATAGCCTCCGACCAAGTCTTGGGGTCCCTGTCACGTGGGGTTCATAATGCACACAGCAAGCCAAGTGCATGGTGATGAATTATGGTTGTTTATGAGGTCAACGCACAGTATGTAGGCGACTTTGTAAATTGCAACCATGGGGCCCAGATGCTATAAAATTTATCAAAGGAGTCCTTAGCTTGGGATATGAGGTCTTCCATGTCAGCCACCCGTTGGACTCTTTTAAACCATTCTGCAAAAGAAGGAGGAGTGGTGGAAAGCCAGTGAAAAGGGATACACATTTTGGCAGCATTAATGAGGTGTAAAGTGAGTGATTTCTTATATTGGGATTGGGGCATGGAGGTATGATGAAGCAGGTATTGAGCCAGGGAAAAATCCGGAGTGAAGGTGGTGATGTGAGAGATGTGGGAATGCACTTCCTGCCAGAACGATTGGATTAGAGGGCATTCCCACCAAATGTGCAATAGGGTACCTCGGTGTTGGAAGCATCTCCAATAGTTCGGTGAGATCGCCGTAGAGATCTTGTTCAATTTTTCAGGGGTTCTGTACCATAAATTTTAACACCCTTTTCCTGGGCGAAAACGTTCATGGGACCTTTGTGTGCAGCCTAAAGGCCTGTACACACGTACCGATCGTCGGCCGAGCGATCGGCCGTCTTTTGTCCAGGGCTGTCGGTGTCTGTTGAAAAGTGCAAAAGACTGCACAAGAATTTTGTCCGCCGACTACAGCCGACTGCAGAAGTGATGTCATGTAATGGTTAACTTTCCCTGTGTTTTTTCTTTTCTGAGCATGCCCAGTCTTGCAAATCTGCTGTCTGTCGGCCGAATTCTGTACTGACTGGCGAACAATCGGCCGCTCTGGTGTCGGCATACAAAAATTTTCATGCTTGCAAGACAGATTGTTTTCGGCCGAAAGTGCGCTGTCGGCTGTCGGAAGCATCATACTAACAAGCCTACAATCGGCAGATGGGTCGTCGGCCGAAGCTTTTCGGCCGACGATCGGTACGTGTGTACGGGCCTTTAGGGTTTTGATCACACATGCTGTGCTCTTGGAAGAGCTGTCTGCATTTGTGCATCGCATGTGGTTGTGTGGTGGTTGCAGAGCAGCACTGTACACTTGAATGGGTTGCGTTTTACAGGAGGTATAATTCTTGCTGTGGCCACGACATGTATACACCCCAGCCACTGCCTCTGCAGCTAAAGGTAGTTGCAGTTGGGTGGTAGTAAAAGTGCAGTTCAGCCTCAGGGTTTTCCTGTCCCCCAATCTCACATACTCTGCCTTGTGATGTTTTTGTTGATGCGGCTGAAGACAGCTGTTACTATGGGGACGCAGTAACTGGTCCTAATTTGAACATAGCCACAGATCCTAATTTGACAGGTTTGTAGGTGTGGGTGAATGGCCCTGAGTGTACACTAGAGATCAACTGATTATCGGCAAATCCTATATATCGAGGGCTGATTTGCACTTTCCCTGATATATCGGAGGTGGCCGATATTACCGATATTTCCGTAAGTGCTTGTACCGGAGTGATGCCTGCAGCTAGAGGCATCACCCCGGTACCGGCTTCCATAGCCGATGGTCGGTTGTCTTGTAATGACAACTGATGCGGCTGAGAAGCCGCTCGGCTGGCATTACAAGGAGCGGGAGGGGACATCCCCTCTCTCCCGCCTCCTTCCATGGCTCCCCCGGGTCTCCCGTTCCACCAAACTTGGCATTTTGAATGCTTTTAAGTGCAGAGGAGGGGTTTGGGGTCTTTTAGACCCCCAGATCCCTCCACGAGAGTACCTGTCAAAAAAACTTTTAAATGTATGAAAATATCGGCCAATACCGATACGCGATTACCAAAATATTGGTATCGCCAAAAAAACCCACATCGGTCGATCCCTAGTGTACACTGTCTGTGTTCGGGGCCCTACACCTGCACCACATGCCTGTCAAATTAGGATCTGCAGCTGTGATCAAATTAGGACCAGCCACT
This sequence comes from Pelophylax lessonae, assembly GCF_965119305.1. Taxonomy (NCBI): domain Eukaryota; kingdom Metazoa; phylum Chordata; class Amphibia; order Anura; family Ranidae; genus Pelophylax; species Pelophylax lessonae. The sequence goes on from NC_138770.1 coordinate 267,965,385, forward strand.
GCGACATGTGACTGTGTTGGTACAGCTGCTGCGTCCCCATAGCATAACATAGGCTGCCCGCACACAGCTGTAGGCAGCTCAAGCCACATAAACAAACCACTGATTAACACTGTACAGACCACAATGCCAATGCGATTTAGCCTCTAGACCTCTTTTACACACAGAGCTTTATTTATCAACTCAATAAAATTTCCTCTTTTAGATTTAGCAGTTATGTTGTGCTTGTGTCCACTAATAATGGTTTTAGTGTATTTTTAGTGAAATAATTGTTTTGATGTTTTGGGTTGGGGGCCTTGTCAGGTAGGCTGCATGGAGCCCCATGATTTCTAACAACAGTTAATGGATGTACAGTAGATGGGAAATGGCTGCAGGAGATAAGCAGCACTGATATACAACAAGGGATGGAAAAAAAAGTAAAATATTTTGAGGGACAATTGCTTATGATATACAGAGCTTTAGCAAGCTAAGGGGTTGATTTACTAGAGTTAAAGGATAACTCCACTTTCGTGGGGAAAAAAAATAGCAAATAAAGAAAAAACAATATAGCGTATACAATTGCGACACAATTCATATTGTAATTGAATGTTATTAAACATGACCTTTCCTTTTCAATCTGTAGCTGTTGTAATTTTCTGAAAATGCAATGCAATATGGCTACCTGGAGCTGTTCTGTACACAGAATGTGTACCGACCACACCCCAGAAACATCATTTCCTTCTTGTGTGATTGGCTCACAGGGGAACAAACAAAAGGTTGGAATCTGCAACAAAGTTTATTAAAATCCGTGTAATGTAAATAGATCACCCAGAGGGGAATGTTTTTTTTTTTCTTAACAAAAGTGGAGTTACGCTTTAAAGGAAATGCAAGGGAAGTTGCACTTTACAAGAGAATTTTCCCCAGAGATTTTTTTTTTTTTTAATTTTCCTTGGATGTAATTGCAAAGTAAGATTTCACCTCATTCATTAAGATAATCCTCCTGCAAATTGCAACTTTCCTTGCAAAGCGAACAGCCCATTTGTCTTTAGTAAATCCACCTATAAATGTCATTCAGCCAGTGGCGGAACTACCAGGGTCCCAGCAGTTGCACATGCGACCGGTCCCTGGAGTTCAGCCACTGGGAGGGGCCCACCCTTCCATTCTGCCGCTGTGAGGGGACCCGTCCATCCGTTCTGCCTTCCAAAGAGAAAAAGTGACCGCACTCAGAGATGAATGAACTTGAAGTGTTTATTCCCATTCATAAAAGACAATGGTGCATCGAACAGACATGGACACGGTTGACATGTTTCACGACTCTGTAGGTCGCTTACTCATAACCACTGTGAGGGGCCCACCCTTCCATTCTGCCGCTGTGAGGGGACCCGTCCATCCGTTCTGCCACTGTGTGATGGCGCTGAGGGTAGGCTGAGTACTGTCACTGCTGGCCACCCCCACAGCCATGAAAGGAGGTGCAAGCTGAAGGGGAAAGTCAGCTAGGGACCAATAGAATGAAGAGGGAGGAGCTCTCCACTCTGTGAGGAGAACCCAGGTAGGCAGAGGCATCCCTGGAGGCACTTAAATTGAATGACCAGTAAGTGAGCAAGTAATTGCCAGTGCAACTCCGCCAACCCTCCACCACCACTGCCTCTTACTGATCCCCTCCCCCCTCCACCAATTTCAACCCTATCTCCCCATCACCTCTGCCACTAATCTCACCCCCCTCACCACCACTGCCACCAATACCACCAACCCTGCCACTGATCCCACCACACCCACACCACCACCGCAGCCATTGATCCCACCCCCCTCACCACCACTGCTGCCACTGATCTCACCCACTCACCACCACCACTAATCCCACCCCCCTTACCACCACCGCTGCCACTTATTCCACCCCCTCAATACCACTGATCTGACACCTCTCACCACCACTGCTGTCACTGATCCTACCCCCCTCACCACCACTGATTACACCCCCTCACCACCACCGCTGCCACTGATCCCACCCCCCTCATCACCACCGCTGCCTCTGATCCCACCCCCCTCACCACCACCACTGATCCTACCCCTCTCATTACCACCGCTGTCACTGATCCCATCCACTGCTGTCACTGATCCTACCCCCCTCACCATCACCACTGATCCCACCCCCCTCACACTACCTCCACCGCTGCCACTGATCCAGTGGCAGAACTAACAGGATCGCAAAGGTCACACTTGCGACTGGGCCCTGGCATTCCACCACTGTGGGGGCCACAAGAGGTTAGGAAGGCAGCCGATCTGTGCTGTAAAAACTGAGCACTTTTCTCCTATCCATATGTCCATGACAGGAGAAGAGTGCTATGTCTGTGCTGTAGTGTAGGCTCAGAACTGCTGCCACCTTTCGAGCGACAGGGGATGGGTCCAGCGGTGGCAATGTGAAAGCCCCAATCCCTGGCTAGGAAAATAGTGGCAGAGGTGGCTGACCTGAGTGGAGGAGGAGGTGGTGTCCTATCCTGGAGCTCGGGCTGATGTTTAGTGTGCAGTCTGAACTCCTCCTTCTCCCTGCACTTCACTGCAAAGATGGACACCTGCTGCCGGAAGTGACACCGACCTGCCGGAAGTGACACTGACAAGGAGCCAGTAATCCACAGCCAAATTTAACATTCCAGGCAAATATTGGGGCTGTAGCAGGGAGAGGGAATAGGGCGGCCATGAGGTGAGTGGTGTGCTCCGCTCCTCCTAACACCAACATGATGGGAACAGGCTAGTCCACATGGCAGGAATCAATGACAGCCATCACTCCTCAGGGCTCTCTGTAGGGGGCACTTTGTAGGTACTATCTTAGTACCTCCAGAGTGCCCCTTAGTACCACCAGAGTGCCCCTTTAGTACCTTCAGAGTGCCCCCTTAGTACCTTCAGAGTGCCCTCTTACTGCCTCCTCCAGAGTGCCCCTTTACGTCCTCTGCTAAAGTGGGCGCATTCTGGAGGTACTAAGGGGGCACTCCAGAGGATGTAAGGGGGCACTCTGGAGGTACTAAGGGGGCACTCTGGCAGAGGATGTAAGGTGCACTCTGAAAGATCTAAGGGGGAAGATCTTAGATCCTCCAGAGTGCCCTCTTTCATCCTCCAAGTGTAATCATAAAAATGCCCCATACAAAAAGTCATCTGGGGTTGGCAACATGTCACTGGAGTAAAGGGCCCTGGGACCTGTCGATAGGGCTCCAGGCTTGGAAGGGGGGGGGGGGGCTGGGTGCCCTTTATTGTTTTTTACATTGGGGCCCTGAAGGTTCTAGTCAGCTATGGTTTACATATACTGTAATTCAGCAACTGAAGTTTAGAAATATAATTCTTCCTCTCCTGAAAAGATTCTCCCAATCTGCCCAGTTTATGGTGAATTGTTCAGGTCACCTATTAAAAAAAATTGCATGATGTATTTGTGAATAGTGACAGTTATCTTCCCAAAGATTTGAATATATAGCTGTCTTTGCGCAGTTTTAGAATGATGCCAGTGCCTGGAGAAAAGGAGAAGAATGCACAATAAGAGCAAGTTGGAGACAAGGAGATTTGTGTCTGAATCCTGCCATGATGTGTGAATGCACACAGTCTGCTGCTTCTTTCTCTGCTCTAATGGGAATCCTGATGTTTGCTGAGTGGATGGCTGGACAAACTGTCCAAACAGAGCTGTGTTTGCCAACTGAGAACATATTGCAATCTCTGTGAGGCACACTATCATGCATTGAATGGCTCCTCTTGTGCTCTTTACTCTGACTGGAGAAAGGGAAATACATTTTCTCTTGGTCTAAAAGCATCCCTGTTAGTTATGTGTGAGAAGTTTAACTTGAGAAAGAAGCTCAGTGAAATGCAACAAAAGTAGGCAGTATGCACAATGCTTTACCAAGTCTAAGCAGGGCCTATCATCTGTCTTTCCTTTAGAAGGACAGTCTATCTTGTGTGCTCAAGAGTCCTTTCCCTGATTACTTCTTATCAGACAAATATATAGATGTCTGGAGCTATGCTTTATCCAGGATGGACTCTCTGGATCCTAAATATAAACTTGCACATGCTGTAAGAATAAGGTTTGAAAACAGCTCTTACCCTGTGTAGTAGGCTAGTTACTCTTGTGGTCACTATGGCAGTTTTTTTTTTTCCATAATACATTTTTATTGAAAGTTAAGCAGAATACACTGTGTATACATAAGCGCAGCAAAAAATAAAGATAAAAAAAAAAACACCCCTCTCCCCCACAAAGAAAACAAAAAAAAAAAAGAACCCCAAGGGTACAGAGATGCAACATTTTCAAAGTCATTATCAAGAATGACCATAATAGACATCATATCACTGCATTATCGAAGTTTTAATCGTGCCACCCACTTGGTCCAGTTTGTGTAGTTTGAGTGCTCTGAACTGTGCCTGTGTACGCTTAAAGTGGTTGTAAACCTTGGTCATGAAATATGAACAAAGCATATCCCTCTTGAGTGTGTACTTGTCTCAATTAAGAGCACTAAGGGGTTGATTTACTAAAGGCAAACAGACTGTGCACTTTGCAAAGTGCAATTGCACTCAGCAGTGCATTTGCTCCAGAGCTTAGTAAATGAGGTAAAGCATCACTTTGCAAAGAATACTAAATCAAATGCAAGGAAAATAAACAAAAACAAAAACAAAAAAACAGCTTTTTTGCTTGCACATAATTGGATGATGGAAGTCAGCAGACCTTCTGCTAATTTACTAAGCTCTGGAGCAACTGCTCTTGCAGAGTGCAACTGCATTTTGCAAAGTGCAGGCTTCTGTCTTTAGTAAACCAACCCCTAAGTGTCACTTTTATCTGGTGATTTGTTCCTCTGCTTTCAGCATAAATCACTTCTGACAAGTCTTCCTGACGCCAAGAGAAAAATGATGACAGGGGAGGGAGCTCCAGCTGATTGACAGCCTCAGCTCTGTTCTTGTGTGAAGGGGGGTGTGTCCCTTCCGTCCAATTAGCTCTCAGATCTCTCCTCACTGAGCTCTGCAGAGTGTAACTTCTGCTCTTCGCCCCCTTTTTTTCTGAACTCTCAGACAAGCTTTTCATTTCAGCACTTTGAACGGATGTAGAGAAAAGAAGACTGCAGATAGACAGGTACAACTTATGTAGGAGTATTTATTTCATCTCTGTATATCACCTAAGGATAGTCCCTTCACTGGGTATATGGAATGGTGTACAACCACTTTAAAATACCATGCCCGGGATCACTTGGAAGAGGTGGTCCTGAGTATGGTTCCCCTGTGGTCTGGTACAGTACAGTACACCAGCTCAGGGTTTGTCTTGATTACCTTCAGTTTCTTAATATGAGAATTAGCAACAATTCTTTAAGAATCTGTCGCTGCCATAGCAACAGGTTTTGAAAGTGGTAGTTGTAAAAACTAAATTTGCCGCACTTGTTGGTAATTTTACCATCACTGGTTCAAATGCTTGCCTGAATTAGGCAGGTAGTTCTTAAAATGGTGTTCTAGTCAAATTATAACTAAGCCTAAACTTTCTCCCACCTCCATTTTAAGCCAATTCTGTCTACCCTCTAAAAAAAAGATGCCTATGCTTACCTATTCTGAAGCCACTCCATTTCAGTCACATGATTGGGTCCCAGCGCCGACTTAAGTGTAGAGCAGGGACAGCAGACAACAAATGCCCCATAGTAAGCCTATGGGTGACATCATCCCCCAGGCTCTGCAGCTGCTGTCCCTGCTTTTCCGGTATACTGAGGACGGCACTGGGACCCCATTATGTGACCAGCCTGGAACAACTTCAGACTAGGTATAGACATTTTTTCTTTTACAGGGTAGATAGAATAATCTTAGAATTGGGGTGGGAGTAGATTTAGGCTTAGTTTGAATTTTACTGGAATTCTACTTTGAGGGAACTACCACCATAAATCTGTCCTTAGGACTATTTTAAATGAGCAAGAATACGTTATAGTTATTTTCTCATTCATGTAAAAGCATGTAAAGAGCACAGGTGAATAAACATACACAATGACATTTAGGGGTCAGTGAGGTTGATTGCTACCTATGGCTGACTGAAGTGGCTACCATAGGGGTAGCAGAATGTGTTGCATTGTCCAGAATTGGTATCTCCAAGAATGTTTCATTTGGTGTCACCAAGAAACCTGTCACACTGAGCATGGTAGTAGAGCTTTTGTAGCACTACAAAGGCCATCATATTATTTTCCAGAATATGTTTAGCTTCTGTGGAGTTAACCATTGTGAAGGCCCATGATATTATATGGGAAGTAAAGTTCAACTGTCAAGTTTGAAGCCATAGCAATGCAGTAATATGTTGATACCTGTTTTTGTTTATCAGTGTTATTTCTTTAGGAATATTATCCCAGTGTCTATACCTAGACACCCAGAACTTATATCTGTTGTTTTTGTGGGATTAGAGTTAGGAATGCAAATTTATAGACAGTGTAATGTTTTTTTCCTGGCTAGCTGGTAAATATATTGGAAAATACATTTTGTTTTGTTTGTTGTGTGTCTAGCACTTACATGTGCACCTTGCTATAAAGGCTGTTTATAAATTGGAGCAGTCACAATTTGTGTTTGACTTGTTTTGATCTGAATCAAGTGCATCTACAACCCCAATTCCAAAAAAATTGGGACGCTGTGTAAAATCTACATAAAAACAAAATGCAATGATTTGCAAATCTCATCAACCCGTATTTTATACACAGTAGAAAGAACATCAAATGTTTTGATTGAGAAAATGCATAATTTTAAGAAAAAAAATAAGGCAATTGTGAAATTGTCTCAAAAAAGTTGGGACAGGGCAACAAAAGCTAGCAAAGTACAACCCCAAATTCCAAAAAGTTTGGACAGGGCCATGTTTACCACGGTGTAGCACCTCCTCATTTTTTTAACAACACTCTGTAAATGTCTAGAAACTGAGGAGACCGGTTTCAAGAGTTTTGGGAGAGGAATGTTGTTCCATGAGCATATGCTGCTCTTAACCACTTAAGTATCGGAAGATTTTACCCCCTTCCTGACAAGGGTTTTTTTTGCGATTTTTTACTGCGTGACTTTAACGGACAATTGCGCGGTCGTGCGACCCTGTACCTAAACGAATTTCACATCCTTTTTTTCCCACAAACAGAGCTTTCTTTTGGTGGTATTTGATCACCTTTGCGATTTTTTGATCATGCGCTATAAACAAAAAAATGAGCGTAAATTTTGCAAAAATAACAATATTTTTCACTTTTTTTATATGAAATTCCCCCCAAAAAAATGTAAAAATCACATTTTTTTAACATTTTCGGCCAATTTGTTTTATGCTACATATGTTTGGTAAAAAAAATTGCAAAAAGCGTATTTTGATTGGTTTGCGCAAAAGTTATCGCGTTTACTAACAAAGGGAAAGATTTTAGTCATTTCTGGTGTTTTTTTTTTAACGAGTAATGGCGGCGATCTGCGATTTTTTTTGCGGTACTGCGACATTGCGGCGGACAGATCGGACCCTTGACTGACATTTTTGACACTTTTGGGGGTACCAGTGACATTACTGCAGTAATCAGTGCTATACATATGCACTGTTACTGTAAAAATGACACTGGCAGGGAAGGGGTTAACTGTATTGGACAGGGAGGGGTTAAGTGTGTCCTAGGGGCGTGTTTCTAACTGTAGTGGGACAGGTCTACTATTGTAAAAACAGAGATCAATGGTTCTACATAGTAGAACCGTCTGATCTCCATTTTTACACAGGGGAGAATGACAGGCGGCTTGTTTACATAAGCCGTCCGCCTTTCTCCCGCTCTACTGACGATCGTAGTGTGACCGGCGGACATCGGGTCCGCCGGTCACACGCCCGCACTCCTCTGTGAACGAGCCGAGGCGGGCGCGCGCTCGCCCGCTATTGGCTCAAAACCCGGAGACAGGCTAGTGACATAGATCCACGTCACTCTGCCCCGCCGGGGCTGACTGCCGCAGTAAATATACTGTGCGCAGTCGGCAACCGGTTAAATTTGGATATATCTCTCAGCATTGATTGGGCCTTTCCTGATGTGCAATCTGTCTGTTCCATATGCACTAATGAACCCCATACCATCAGAGATGCAGGCTTTTTAACTAAGTGCTGATAACAAGCCAGAAGGTCCCTCTCTACTTTAGTCTGGAGGATGCAGTGCCCATGGTTGCCAAAAAGAATGTCAAATTTTGAGATCCTCTGACCACAGAATAGTTTTCCCCTTTGCAACAGACCATTTTAAATGAGCTTCGTGTTTAGATATGGCTTCTTTGCTCTTTATAGCTTTAACTTTTTTTGGATAGCACGATGAGTACCAAGTGGAAGTACTCCTGATCCCATGTGATGTCTATCACAGAATCATGCCTGTTTTTACTGCAGTGCTGATGAGGACCTGAAGATCATGGGCATCCAATATTACATTTTGGCCTTGCGCACTGAGATTTTTCCAGATTCTCAGAATCTTTTGATGATATTGTAAACTGTAGATGATGATACATTTAAAGTCTTTACAAGTTTACCTTAAGATTATTCCGATAGTATAATTATTATTATGGAATTGTTTGACAATTTTTAGAGGAAACTTTTCACAGATTGGTGAACCTCTGCCCATCTTTACTTCTTTGACTCTCTATGATGCTCTTTTTATACCCAATGATGTTACCGACATTGTGCCAATTAACCTAATTAGTTGCAAAATGTTAATTTAGCTATTCCTTATTAGTACCACTTGTTGCCCTGTCCCAACTTTTTTTCTTTAAAAAAGGGTTGTGCCACAACCCAGTGATCTTTGATCTCTTTCATGTTGTTTAAGTAGATCTTCTCCACCTCTTCCAAAGCAGGCTACACCTGCTTTGGAATTCATAAGAAGGCTTTAAAGCTCTGTAAAAATCATGGCTAAGGACTTGTTCATCCATGCAATGTATTCCTTGCTTAGTAAAGCTATTTGAAATAGCTAATCATTCTTAAATACTTGTCTTAGTGTATACATTGTATATGTTTCTCAGCTGTCTGGAATATTTTGTCCCAAAATATATTGCATCAGTGTGGTTTTCTTAGAGAATTTTATAGAAAATCTAAGACCTCATTTATACAGGCACCTGCGTTTATATGTGTTAAGAGGACATTTCCTAAAACCTTTAAACCTTAAACCCTATGCAGTAAATGTATGTAATCATTTTTCAATGATGCCATTCACACTGATAGTTTATCAGCGTTGAGGTGCAGTAAATTTAGAAAGTAGAATTATTTCTGTCCAGAATCCGGTTAGACACTGTATTTGCGGTTAAATGGTTTTAATTGTGATTAAACACAGCTAAACCTACTTTCATGCAAGAACATCTAAACTCAGGAAGAAGTGATCTGGGAAGCAAAAAAGCTGTTTATACTGCTCAGATGATTCCTTTACTTACAAAAGCTAAACACAGGAGTGCGAGTGTAATGAGGCCTAAAGTCCCTTGCACCTGCGGTGTCTAGCCCCTATGTGTGCAATCCCAGTGGTTTGGTGCACCCAGGATGCACAGGTGCAACGTCAAGTCAAAGCCTTTGACAGCCAAAAATTCATTGAGTCTGGATTGGCTAAACGCTGTACCGATCGTAACTTGTGTTTATGACCCTATGGGTCATGGATGCTCATAACGCAGGACATTTGCCTTCCAGGCATTCGTTCCTGAATGCATTGTGTCCTAAACGTGACTACCACTCATTGAAGCATTCTGCCCAGTTCAGCTGCAGCGTATTTCAGCCTGTTGTAGACTTTGACAGGCTGCAGGCTGTGGGGGCTGGACACTGCACTTTTGAAGGCACATTGTGCAAGGGGCCTAACTCTCAGTGTCTTTGTGTACTTATTTTAGCTGAAATAAAGATGAATTTTGCCTCTTTAACATCACATTTTATTCAATATATGTTCAGCATATATTTATATCCCTTGTTTGTGTTAAAGCGTTCATATAGTGCTTTTTTTTTTCTTAGGTCCTGCAGAAGTTCCAATGATGTCTCCAAATGGGTCCATCCCTCCAATACATGTGCCTCCTGGTTACATCTCACAGGTATGAACATCCACCAATAGTAATAAGGTCAAACTTCAGAAGTGAAATTAGAAATTACATTGGAATGCAGTACTGCATTTATTAGCCTGGGTTGTTTTTAAAGCTAAACCCTAGACCAGACATCACTAATTGGCAGACCATGTCACCATCCCATGCGGAGATGCCACAGTCTGGCCATTTAGGAGCCGGCTCTTTCGCTCAGCCGCCTTTACTGCTGTCATTCTCATCGAGCTGACATCAGGGGCAGGACCACTCTGGATGGAGGGAAGAAATCTCATGCCGATTATCAGGAAAAGTTGTGCAGCTACTGCCCTCCATCCAGAACTGTCTAAACTCTGATATCAGCTCCAAACTGATGTGCCTTCAGTCTTTCGCCCTGTGTAGGTAGGACACTGAAGAGAGCTATGTCATTACTGTGAAGGATGTGGGGGAAGCAGAGGGTGATGTGAAAAAGGACCAAGGACAGAAATCTTTAGGAGGTGGTTTATATAAAGGCAGGAATGTAAAGGGTGGGGGGTGGGGGGGTTGATGGCAGGAATATGAAGGAGGGCTGAGGACAGTAATGTAAAGGAGGAGGAGGGTGATTAAAGGGCGGCGGGGGGAGGCGGGGGGACAGAAGAGGAATGTAAAGGGGGGAGAGGCCAGGAATGTAAAGGGGGGGGTGATATAAAAAGGAGGTATGAGGATAGGAATGTACAGGGGGACAAGGACAGGAGTGTAAAGGGGGCAAGGACAGGAATGTGGAGAGGGAGTATGATATAAAGGGAGAGAGGACAGGAATCTGAAGGAGGAGGGTGGGGATATAAAGGGGGATTAGGATAGGATTGGGGGATTGACGACAGGAATATGAAGGGAGTGATATGAAGGGGGCTGAGGACAGTGATGTGAAGGAGGAGGGGGCTGATATAAAAAGTGTCACTGGTTCGTATCCCAACCATGACACTACCTGCCTGGAGTTTGCATGTTCTCCCTGAGCCTGTGTGGGTTTCCTCTGGGTACTCCGGTTTCCTCCCACATTCCAAGTACATGCTGGTAGGTTAATTGGATCCTGTCTAATTTGGGTCTTGTGTATGTGTATGTCTATGTGTATGTAAGTATGTGAGTTATGGACCTTAGATTGTAAGCTCCTTGAGGGTAGGGACTGATGTAAATGTGCAATGTATATGTAAAGTGCTGCGTAAATTGACAGCGCTATAAAAGTGCCTGAAATAAATAAAATAAATAAATATAAAGGGGGCAGAGGACAGTGATGTGAAGGAGGAGAAGGCTGATATAAAGGGGGCAGAGGACAGTGATGTGAAGGAGGAGAAGGCTGATATAAAGGGGGCAGAGAACAGTAATGAGAAGGAGGAGGGGGCTGATATAAAGGGGGCAGAGGACAGGAATGTGAAGGAGGAGAGGGCTGATATAAAGGGGGCAGAGGACAGGAATGTGAAGGAGGAGGGGGCTGATATAAAGGGGGCAGAGGACAGGAATGTGAAGGAGGAGGGGGCTGATATAAAGGGAGCATAGGACAGGAATGTAAAGTGGAAGTTAAATTAGTATTGGAGTGGTGTGAAGGGGGGTTTACGACACTGCTTGGGGGGGGGGGGATGTGATGTAAAGGCGTGATCTTGATGCAAAGATCATTGCTACCTGTGTTCTGCATGTAGGCAGCCTATTCATTTCAATGGGCTGTCTTACATGCAGGAACACAGAAAAAGAAGTCCCTGTCCCTTTTTTTAAATTGGGCTGCTTCAAACTGGTTTTGCGCTCTCAAAAATGTGCACGCTTGCCGAGGTGCCGTTAAGAATCAAACATGCAGATTGAACTTTTGCTGGAAGAAAATTTTAGTGACTGGACCTCCGGGAATTTTATATAATATAATACCCTGCACTAGACCCACAGCTTAATATATGGTTGAATTGTATATTTTTTTGTTCAGTAAGTCCTGGGATTTACATAGCCCAGGCAGACAGTACAACCAGAATGGTAACCTCACTTTCATGCAGCTAAGCAATATAGCTTGGTCACTCCATTCCCACTCCCCATTATTAGACAGAGACTGAACTATCTGACTCCTCTCTTTTTGTTAGCATGGCCTTGGTCAGCATATGTGCATGTAGTAGAGTCTGACTGGTTTAGATTAAATAAACTTTCTCCCTGTGGGAGTGCTAATGAGTAAAGATTTCAGAACAGACTGAGGTACTTGTACTAGTTGAAAAAATATACATTTAAAGCAGGCATGTCCAACCTGCGGCCCAGAACCGCAGGCAATGCGGCCCGCTGCCCCCTGACAATTTTTTTTTTGCTGGGGAGGAAGGAAGTCGGGTCGGGGGCACGGCCACAGCAGCTTCCAACTAACGGTAGGCAAAGGCTGCCTCAAAGGGGGGGGGGGGGGGAGGCGAGAATGTGCAGTGTTTCTGACTCCTACCACCATGACCACTTCAAATCACTGAAGTGGTCATGGCGGTTTATTATCTTTCAAAAGAAGTAGACCTCTGTATACTGATTCCATTTCATTTGATCATCCTCTAGTTGTGCTATATTAGTGCGGGGGCGTGGCGGCATGGGAAGGGTGCGGCGACATTTTATTACTTGTATACCTTAACTATGGTATATATTTTATATGCGGCCCGAGAAAATTTCTCCACACTCAATGTGGCCCAGAGAAGCGAAAAAGGTTGGACACCCATGATTTAAAGCATACCTGCATCTAGAAAGTATTCACAGCGCTTTACGTTTTCCACATTTTGTTATTTTACAGCCTTATTTCAAAATCGACAAAATTAATTATTTTCCTTAAAATTCTACAAACAATACCCCATGACAAGGTGAAAAAGTTTGTAAGAAATCTTTGCAAATAAAAAAAAAAAAAAAAAAAAAGAAAAGAAAATCACATGTACATAAGTATTGACAGCCTTTGCTCAATACTTTGTTGAAGCACCATTGGCACCAATTACAGCGTCAAGTCTTTTTGAGTATGATGCTACAAGCTTGGCACAACTATTTTCTCTTTCGTTCATTGACGGACACAGCTCCTGATCTTCTAGACCATTGGGTTATACTGCCCCTACGGTTGTTGGATACAAGGCAGAAAAAGAATCTGGCTACACTTATGGGCAGTCCTAGGAGGTATACTCCTTCGATCTGCTATAGATACTTAGTCAGGAGTAAGAACCTAGTTCCTTGCTGGGATCTCTGGTTCTGGCAATTTTTTATTTTTTAGCTAGAAAATTTTCTCTTGTTTTTTTCCTGTGAGATCTGCAATCAACTGCTAGACTGGGTGATGGGCTGGATAATCTAGATCTAGTGGTCACCCCAGTATGGCCAGCGAGCACACGCAGACCTCAGCTCCGCGCTAGGTCGGCCACGATATAGCCCCACCGGATGGGGGCTGGCCTGCGAGTTAAACGCCTGGTGAGGTCACATACAACCGGGTCTCGCCCTGAGTTGCAGCGTTCCTCCTGGGCAACAACCCCCCCCCCCCATTTCGATGAAGAGGAGGTTCTGTCTGGAGCGGTGCCCGCCTGTTTCCTGGTATGGTGAGTAGCTGTCCCCCCTCTCCCCTGGAAGGTTTTGGGGTGGACATGGGCCCCTCCTTGGGATGGATGGACCCCTGGGTCCCCCCCCTTCCCGTCAGGCACCCCCCTTCATCCCCTGGTGCTGACTCCTGTATCTTTTCACTTCTTGATCGCCGAAAGTGGAGAGCAGATTATCCTGGTGGCTGCAGGTACCTGCTTCTGCTGGGTGGGGAGTCTGGTGGTGTTCTCTCCCTCTCTGCTGAGGATCGCTGGGTGATTTGTGCCTCTGCGACCAGGTGGTGCTGCCAGCGCAGTGGGGGTTGTCCCTTTGCAGTGTTTTACACTTTTTGTGGGGTCCCCCTGGTGACTCATGGAGTCTTTGGAGCATATCTCCCCACCTGATCCCCTCTCTGAGGCTGCAGGGCACTTCGGGTCCCAATCATCCATCGATGCACTGACTGCGGCCCTGAAGTCCTTTGTGTCCCGAGTGGAGGTGGCTTTTGGGCGATGGGCTAGAAAAAAGCACCCCTGCCTCATCTGTCTAATCAGATCCTGAACCTGATTTGGCCCCCATGGACATGGGTCGCCCTGCTGGGTCTGCGACCACGCGCCCGGAGTCCTCAGATAGTGGGGAAGATTCTTCCACAACTGCAACTGCGCACGAAAAGGCACTGGTGGAAGCACTGATTGTATCTGTACATGATACCTTGAAGATGAAGGACACAGCCGCACCCGCGACAGAGGCGCAGGTTCCCTTTGGCATCACAAGCCATCTAGAGCGGCAAAGGTGTTTCCTTTCCCTGTCTATTTTGACAGAATTGTCGCAAAAGAGTGAGGACGACCAAAGCATCCCCTTGGGGTCCCTAAGCGACCTACTAGGCGTTACCCCTATGAGGAGTCCCTTATTAAGAAGTGGACTGTTCCACCGGTGGTGGACCCTCCAGTTTCCAGATTGAACAAGGCAACCATTATTCCAGTTGAAGAGTCCCCAGTCTTTAAGGATCTGGCTGACAGGAAGGTGGAGGCTGTGGCCCGCAATATGTACACTCTGACAGGTTCAGCACTGAGGCCGGTATTCACCATTGCCTTGGCGTCGCAAACTCTGACCGAGTGGGCTGGAGGGAGTTCCCCCCTGCCTTTGCTGAGCTGGTGGACCAGCTGGTATAGGGGCTGCAGTTTATCTGTGATTCCTCTTTGTATGGGGCTCCCCTAGTGGCTCGGATCTCTGTTTCGGCAGTGGTCCTTCGGCGTGTCCTTTGGCTTAAATGCTGGTCTGTGGACCAGACTTCTAAAAAGGCCTTGATTGATCCCTTTCAAGGGGATCGCCTGTTTGGGGCTACCATGGATGACATTAAAGTCTCACAGGGGGAAAGAGTACTTTTCTTCTGCAGGCTACTAAGGGCAAGGAACCTCATCATAGACGTGGGCCCTCCTTATTGGCTCATAAAAAGTTTTTTCGTCCCTCAGGGTCGACTGACAAGGTCTGGTCTGGCAAGCCGAGAGCGGGCTTCTCCAGTCCCGCAGGCTCGTTCAGCTTGCAGGTACGCCCTCACCTGTATCGGGGGTGGGGCGACATCTTCACTGGTTTCCGGACCTGTGGACTTCCCTGGTACAAGACAAGTGGGTCCACAAAGTCATTCAGTCTGGCTACAAGACCTGTTACTTCAAGGGGTAACTGTCCTGGTTCAGACTTCGGAACATTTTCAGGGTTTTTACTCAAACCTGTTTACAGTTCCCAGGAAAGAAGGCAAGGTGCATCCAATCCTGGACCTCAAGGTGCTGAACTGCTTTGTGCGGGTGCAGAAGTTCAGGATGGAGTCCGTTTGCACGATGGTGGCATCCCTGCATCAGGGGAATTTAGGCCAAAGACAAGACTCTGCAGTCTCTGGACAATCAGATCCGGCTGAGCCAGAGAACGAAGGAGTTTATGATATGGTGGCTTCGCTCTCCAGTGCTTCGGCTGGGAAAATCCTACCTCCCCTTGTTCTGGACAGTGGTCACCATGGATGCCAGCCTGTCAAGCTGGGGACAAAAAATTCAGTAAAAATTCTGCTCAGGGGATCTGGACACTGGAAGAGTCCAGACAATCGATCAATGTCTTGGAACTCCAAGTGATCAAACTGTGCCTGGACCATTGGACGGAGTGTCTTCATGGATGTCCAGTGCACATTCAATCGGACAATGCCACGGCTGTGGCTTATGTCAATCACCAAGGGGGCACAAAAGTGTCCTGGGGGCTTAGTGGTAGCCGGAATTCTAAGGTGGGCAGAGCAGTTTGTTCCAGCTCTCTCCGCCGTAGACATTCCCGGGGTGGAATACTGGCAGGCGGATAACCTCTAGCGGCAGGCGTTGGACCAATGGGAATTGTCCCTTCATCCGTAGGTGTTTCTTCAGTTGTGTCTCAGGTGGGGCATCCTTGAGGTGGATCTGTTTGCGTCTCAGCTCAACAGAAAGGTGCAGAGGTTTGTGGCTCGGTCACAGGATCTTTTGGCGGACGCTGCAGTTGCTCTGGTGGCCCCGTGGGGTCAGTATCGTCTGATTTACGTCTTCCCTCATCTCAAGCTTCTGCCAAGACTTCTACGCAGGATCAATGCAGAAGGGATTCCAGGCATCTTAGTGGCTCTGGACTGGCCTCGCCGGGCCTGGAACACAGGTCTGGTGCGGCTGGTCACTGACGTTTCTTGGAAGCTTCCTCTCAGGGAGGATCTGCTGTCCTAAGGACCAATCTTCCATCCTGCTTTACAGTTGCTGGCTTTGACGGCTTGGCTTTTGAACGCCAGGTGCTGATGGATAGAGGTTTATTTGAGTCTGTGATTCGAACGCTGTTAAAAGCTAGGAAATCTACTTCTAGGAAGATCTACCATCGTACCTAGAAGACGTACATTGCGTGGTGTGAGTCTCTTGAGGTTCATCCTCACTCTTTCTCAGTGGCTTGGATCTTGACCTTCCTTCAACGGGGAGTTGAACAGAAATTGGCCTTGAGTACGATCAAAGGCCAGGTGTTGGCTTTGTAGGTCTTCTTCCAACGACCCTTGGCCAAACACTCCCTGGTGCGTACCTTTCTTCAGGGGGTCTGACATTTGGTCCCCCCAGTGCAGTCTCCGTTGCCGCCTTGGGACCTCAATTTGGTGCTTTCGGTCCTCCAGAAGCCTCCTTTTGAGAAGCTCCAGGAGATTCCCTTGCTTACGCTGTCTCAGAAGGTGGCTTTTTTGGTGGCTATCACCTCTGCACGCAGGGTGTTGGAGCTGGCGGCGTTATCCTGTCGTTCACATTACTTGGTCATTCACAGAGATAAGGTGGTTTTTCACCCCTGTCCATCGTTCCTCCCAAAGGTTGTTTCTGATTTTCATTTGAATGAAGACATTGTGGTGCCTTTCGTGTGTCCTAGGGAAAATCATCCGAAGGAAATTGCCTTGCATGCCTTGGATGTGGTCTGGGCAATTAGGGTGTACCTGGCAGCTACTGAGTCTTTTAGGAAGTCAGACTCACTATTTGTGCCCACGGATGGGCCTTGGAAAGTGTTGTCCACTTCCTCTGCGACCTTTTCCAGATGGATCAGACAGACGGTTCCATCAGGGGTCAGGTTCCTCTTTTCCCTGTCAAGATGCACTCTACTCCGGCACTTAGTGCCTCCTGGGCCTTCCGTCATCATGTGTCACTGAAGCAGGTTTTCAAGGGGGCCACCTAGTCGTCGATGCACACTTTCACAAAGTTCTATAAAGTGGATGTGTTGATATCTGCGGATGCTTCTTTTGTTTGGCCGCAACGTTTTGCAGGCTGCTGTTTAGGGGACCTGATCCTCTTTGAGGGGGAATTTTTTTTACCAGGTGGGCTCCAGTTGTTTTTTGTTGAGCTCCTGTTGCCTGGTTGACTAATGTTTAGCCTTGAGAGTTTTATTTGCTGTTGCCACCCCTCACGTTTAACACTGCTTTCGGACGTTCCAATGGTCATGAAGATCAGGAGCTGTGTCCATCAGAGAAATGGATTTTATGGTAAGTCAAAAATCCTATTTTTGGGCAGTTTCTCCCATTCTTCTTTGCAGAACCTCTCAAGCTCTTAAGGTTGGATGGGGAGCGTCCGTGCACATTCATTTTCAGATCTCCCAGAGATGTTCAATCAGGTTCAAGTCTGGGCTCTGACTGGGTCACTCAAGGACATTCACAGAGTTGTCCCATAGCCACTCCTTTGTTATCTTGGCTGTGTGCTTAGGGTCGTTGTCCTGTTGGAAGATGAAGCTCCACACCAGTCTGAGGTCCAGAGTGCTCTGGAGCAGATTTTCATCAAGGATGTCTCTGTACATGGCTGCATTTGTCTTTCCCTTTGATCCTGACTAGTCTCCCAGTTCCTGCTGCTGAAAAACATCCCCACAATATGATGCTACCACCACCATGCTTCACTGTACAGATGGTATTGGCCAGGTGATGAGCGTTGCCTGGTTTCCTCCAGATATGTCGTTTGGCATTCAGGCCAAAGAGTTCAATCTTTGTTTTTTCATGGTTTGAGAGTCCTTCAGGTGCCTTTTGGCAAACTCCAGGTAGGCTGGCATGTGCCTTTTATTGAGGAGTGGCTTCACTCTGGCCACTCTACCATATAGGCCTGATTGGTGGAGTGCTGCAGAGATGGTTGTTCCTCTAAAAGATTATCCTCTCTCCACAAAGAAACGCTGGAGCTCTGTCAGAGTGACCATCTTGGTCACCTCCCTGACTTAGGCCCTTCTCCCCCGATTTCTCAGTTTGGCCAGGTGCCCGCTCCAGAAAGAGTCGTTGTGGTTCCAAACTTCTTCCATTTATAAATGATGGAGGCCACTGTGCTCATTAGGACTTTCAATGTTGCAGAAATGTTTCTGTACCCTTCCCCAGATCTTTGCCTTGATACAATCCTGTCTCAGAGATCTACACAGCTGAACTTCATAGCTTGGTTTGTGCTATGACATGCACTGTTCACCGTGGGACCTTATATAGACAGGAGTGTGCATTTGAGTGTCATAGCAAAATCTGTGAATACTTATGTACATGCGATTTTTTCGTTTTCTATTTTTAATAAATTTGCAAAGATTTCAAACAAATTTATTTTGCGTTGTCATTATGGGGTATTGTTATTAAAATTTTGAGGAAAATAAAGAATTTATCCCATTTTGGAATAAGGCTGTAACATAAAATGTGGATAAAGTGAAGCGCTGTGAATACTTTCCAGGTGCACTGTATCTAAACCCAAGGACAGACAATATTTTTACATATTTTACCTAAGCAGTGCTTGCTTAGATGTGGTGATTGCATCCGTTGTCTTTTTTTCTCGGTTTCCCCTTGTTGATCCTGCCAGTAACATAAATCCTGTCCTACCTACTGTAATAAGGTTCACTCACTGTACTTCATCTATGGAAGAGAAGCTTTGACACTCTAGGAAAATAATTGTGTTGGACTATGGAAGAACTCTAACAATCCTCTTATTTTCTTTTAGGTGTACTGTATTTGTTAGAGGTTAACTGTTACAATGATAACTACCAACAGTCAGCAGAGAGCACAGAATGTTATCACATAATTTATGGCAGGATCAACAAAACACTTTCAATGGTATATTGAACTGACAAAAAGGAGCAAATAAGAGAAGTTCAATGTTAGGGTTTTTATTCATTTTGATGGTTTAAAATGAATGCATAACTTTTTTTTACATCTACCTGGAATTCCATTTAGGCTAATAATTACAAGCATTACTTCTGATTTGAGTGTTGTTTGTGATTATTGGGCTATCTCTTAACTGTTAGAAGGTGAAAATGTGTGCTTAAGGCCCCTTTCACACAGGCAATCCGATCTGATCCGCCTGTCAGTTTTTCAGGCGGACCGGATCGGATGCTCCATGCATCCCTATGAAGCGGCGGATTGTCAGCGGAGACATCTCCGCTGACAACCGCTGCTATCCGATCCGATCCTGTCCTTGAAATCTGGACGGATGGAAACCCTATTTTCCATCCGTCTGGCAGATCGGATAGGATCGGATGAGAACGGACAGGCGGTCGGTTCTCATCCAATTCCCCCATAGAGGACAGCAGGGATCTAACTGCTCCATCTCTACACACAGAGCGGAGGTGGAGCTGTCATCCGCCTTCTCAGCGGGGATCGGCAGATCGATACCCTGCTGAGCAGAACGGACTCCGTCGATGGAACGGACCCATGTGAAAGGGGCCTTAGACAAGAGGAGGTCCCTCCACAGGGGGATTCTCTGATTGTTGACAAATCTTCTTGAGAGAGGGCCACTATGTTTATTCTGCAAAGAAGGCTGAAGGATCTAAAGTACTGTGTGCCCTTGGCACTAGAAGAAGATTGCTCAAGCAAGGGCAAGCAGATACCTACCCACTGTCATTACCAGGGTAGTATCTGTTAGTCTGTGACTATCTAATGCGGCCTTTCTCAACCATTTCAACACAGAGGAACCCTTGAAATAAATGTCTGGTCTCGGGGAACCTCTGCTAAAAATGAAAAATCTACAACTCAATGACAGAAGAATGCGCCTTACACTTGTCATCATTGGGAAGAATTACCCCTTTGCAGATAGTTAAAAAGGAACAATGGTGTCATTGGGAACTTATCAGAGATGCAGAAATTGCTCATTGCTCAAGGAACCCCTAGCAACTTCAAGAGGAACCCTGGTTGTGAAACCCTGATCTAATGGTTACATGTGATGACTGGTGTGGAAAGGCTTTGGTAGGCTTGTTGGCCATGACTATGTTTCCCATCATCAGCCTGATATTGCTGTGGGAGGCTAGGTGTTTGTGAGAGTCAAGAAACAACACCTCCTCTACAGGTGGGAAGTTAGAATACAGTAACAGAGAAATCTATTATCGCTGTTTCAGGCTGTAGTGGCTCTGACAGAACAAGTGTTAGTATGTAATTCCTTTTCTGTAATGTTGGCACCTTAAAGCATACTTTTAATATTTTCAGTAAAATTAGGTCAACACTTTAGTTGGTAAAATGCCTTTATTCATGTTGTTTTCTCCTTCCAAACAAAATGCCTAACTTGCTTACCTGGGCCATAACTGTCTGCAGTCATAGTAACTAATAGTGGTCTTTTTCATTTTAAAAGGAAAACTATATATGGTATGCCCTAAATAATATATGTTCAAACTAAAACATTACATAAATGGCTAACAATCAGGGATTTACAGTGCCTTGCGAAAGTATTCGGCCCCCTTGAACTTTGCGACCTTTTGCCACATTTCAGGCTTCAAACATAAAGATATAAAACTGTAATTTTTTTGTGAAGAATCAACAACAAGTGTGACACAATCATGAAGTGGAACGAAATTTATTGGATATTTCAAACTTTGTTAACAAATAAAAAACTGAAAAATTCCCTGGCGTCTGCTTCCCACCATTGGTTGTCCTTGTCCCCCCTTCACCTTTTCTCACCCCCATGTCCCCCTGCTTAGCTTGGAGCAGTTTTCTCGCATTGGTGGATGGCCGCCCTCCGGTACCGGACACAGTTAGCTCCCCCTGGGGGTGTCCATTCCGGAGGTGTGCCATCTAGGAATGTAACATTATTGCACCCCTACTGCTCCTTCTCATATCTTTCCAGGCTGACGGGATAGAGTCCGCCCCTCCCCCTCAATTGGTTATGTATTGTATGTCTCCTTTTACCCATTTGAGAGCTCTTAGACCAATTGCTTGCTTGTTTTGGCCCATGTAGCTAGGGCACTTGCCCGTGCTGCATCGGCACCCCTATGTCCTGTACTGTACCTAGGTGTCGCCCGTGTACAGTACGCCTTGTCCTACCATGATAGGTTCTGGTTTGTTTATCTGCCATATACTTAGGACTCCGATACTTGGATACGGTTTATGTTGCTCTCTGACTTGTTATGTTAATTTTTACTTTGTATCAGCTGACTTTGCCACTTTGCCATTACTTGTCATTGTTAATTTTCCTTTTGTTTCAATAAAAGGTTTATTCAAAAAAAAAAAAAACTGAAAAATTGGGCGTGCAAAATTATTCAGCCCCTTTACTTTCAGTGTAGCAAACTCTCTCCAGAAGTTCAGTGAGGATCTCTGAATGATCCAATGTTGACCTAAATGACTTATGATGATAAATAGAATCCACCTGTGTGTAATCAAGTCTTCGTATAAATGCACCTGCACTGTGGTAGTCTCAGAGGTCCGTTTAAAGCGCAGAGAGCATCACGAAGAACAAGGAACACACCAGGCAGGTCCGAGATACTGTTGTGGAGAAGTTTAAAGCCGGATTTGGATACAAAAAGATTTCCCAAGCTTTAAACATCCCAAGGAGCACTGTGCAAGCGATAATATTGAAATGGAAGAAGTATCAGACCACTGAAAATCTATGAAGACCTGGCCGTCCCTCTAAACTTTCAGCTCATACAAGGAGAAGACTGATCAGAGATGCAGCCAAGAGGCCCATGATCACTCTGGATGAACTGCAGAGATCTGCAGCTGAGGTGAGAGACTCTGTCCATTGGACAACAATCAGTTGTATACTGCACAAATCTGGCCTTTATGGAAGAGAGGCAAGAAGAAAGCCATTTCTTAAAGATATCCATAAAAAGTGTTGTTTAAAGTTTGCCACAAGCCACCTGGGAGACACACCAAACATGTGGAAGAAGGTGCTCTGGGCAGATGAAACCAAAATCAAACTTTTTGGCAACAATGCAAAACGTTATGTTTGGCATAAAAGCAACACAGCTCATCACCCTGAACACACCATCCCCACTGTCAAACATGGTGGTGGCAGCATCATGATTTGGGCCTGCTTCTGTTCAGCAGGGACAGGGAAGATGGTTAAAATTGATGGGAAGATGGATGGAGCCAAATACAGGACCATTCTGGAAGAAAACTTGATGGAGTCTGCAAAAGACCTGAGACTGGAGATTTGTCTTCCAACAAGACAATGATCCAAAACATAAAGCAAAATCTACAATGGAATGGTTCTCAAATAAACATATCCAGGTGTTAGAATGGCCAAGTCAAAGTCCAGACCTGAATCCAATCGAGAATCTGTGGAAAGAACTGAAAACTGCTGTTCACAAATGCTCTCCATCCAACCTCACTGAGCTCATGCTGTTTTGGAATGGGCAAAAATTTCAGTTTCTCGATGTGCAAAACTGATAGAGACATACCCCAAGCGACTTACAGCTGTAATCGCAGCAAAAGGTGGCACTACAAAGTATTAACTTAAGAGGGCTGAATAATTTTGCACGCCCAATTTTTCAGTTTTTTATTTGTTAAAAAAGTTTGAAATATCCAATAAATTTCGTTCCACTTCATGATTGTGTCCCACTTGTTGATTCTTCACAAAAAATTACAGTTTTACATCTTTATGTTTGAAGCCTGAAATGTGGCAAAAGGTCGAAAAGTTCAAGGGGGCCGAATACTTTTGCAAAGCACTGTATTTATACAAAATGTGCATAGCAATGAATAATATCTTGCCTGATGCAATTGCCTGATACATGTACGTTCGTCATGTATCAGGCAACTTTGTCATGTATCAGGCAACTGCATCAGGCAAGATATTATTTTTGATTGCTTTCCATAGGTTACTGCAGTTAGTCATGGTTATTACATCTTGCTCATCTTTACTGAATAAATGTTTTATTTTTCTTTGTGTGAATATGTCCTGAATATCTGAATATTTTTCTTCTATAGGTTTTAGAAGACAGCACTGGAGTTCGACGTGTAGTGGTTACACCACAATCCCCGGACTGTTACCCTCCCAGCTATCCATCTGCCATCTCTCCAACTCATCATTTACCTCCATACCTTGCACACCATCCGCATTTCCTACACAACTCCCATTCTCCGTTTTATCCGCCTGTCACGGGGCCAGGGGATATACCTCCCCAGTTCTACCCGCATCATCTTCCCCACACAATCTATGGAGAGCAAGGTAAATGGCTTCATTTTAAAGGTAATTCCGTCATTAAAACATACAGTATGTATAGAACAACTTTCTATTAACAAAAGTGTCCAAAGGGTGGAAACACACATTTGACAGCTTTTAAAATTTTTTTAAACTTTTTAGGTTGACCTATTAAAAAGCTTTACACGTCTGTATGAATGCATTTCTGATGAGTCAATATACCAAAGTGACATAAAAAAATAAATGTATTTGTTATAAATGGACCTGTAGCTGTATAATGCTCTCTCTTGATCCCTGTAGCTTAAAATTAGTAGTTTTTTTTTTTTACCTGCTGCAGAAAGGGATGCCTTAGGTAGGCTCCATTGGTTAAAAAAATCACTGCTACTACAGGGGTTTTGTGTTTTGCCTGTAGAAGCAGCTCAATGTTATCCTTTATGTCAATGCACATTAGGACGATTACAGGCATATTTTGAGCTCGACGTTTACAGGCAAGAAAAAAAACCCTTCTGGTTTGCGTTTCTGTTTGGAACTTTCTATCATAAAAAAAATGCAAAACTCTCCTAAAGTCATCTAAACTATGTACAAAAAAACGCTCTACATGAATGTTTTTTTTCTGCCAACGGAACTGCCATTTTTTTAAGCCCAGTGCGCATGGAGCCTTAAAGTGGATCTAAAGCTAAAACATTTTTTACTTTAATACTTTCCCTGCCTTAACCTCTTCTGGACCGGAAGATTTTGCCCCTTAATGACCAGGCCATGTTTTGCAATTCGGCACTGCGTTACTTTAACGGACAATTGCACGGTCGTGTGACGCTGTACCCAAATAAAATTGATGGCCTTTTTTCCCCCACAAATAGAGCTTTATTTTGGTGGTATTTGATCACCTCTGCGATTTTTATTTTTTGCGCTATAAACATAAAAATGCAACAATTCTGTAAAAAAAAACAATATTTTTCACTTTCTGCTATATAACATTCCCCCAAAAAAATGTGTTTTCTGCTACATATTTTTGCGCAAAAGTTATTGTTTCTACTAACTATGGGAAAGATTTATGTCATTTGTATTGTTTTTTTACTAGTATTTGCGGCGATCTGTGATTTTTAGCGGGACTGCGACATTGCGGCTGACAGATTAGACCCCTAACTGACATTTTTGACACTTTTGGGGGGGACCAGTGACATTACTAAAGTAATCAGTGCTAAAAATATGCACAGTTACTGTAATAATGACACTGGCAGGGAAGGGGTTAACACTGTGAGTGATCAAGGGGTTAAATGTGAGCCTAGGGGAGCGATTCTAACTGTATGGGGGCAGGGCTTGTGAAATGACCATAGAGACATGTGATCCTATATAGAAGGATCACAGGAGCTCTGTGATCATTCCAGAGAGAAGAACGTTCAGCTGTATTTACAACAGCTGACCATTCTTCTCTCTCAGCGGGGAGCGATCGCGGGTGTCAGGCGACAATCGGAGCAGCCTGCCCCATGCATCGGAATCCCAGCTACTGAGTGGGGGCAGGTGCGCGCCACCGGCGGCGGGCGCTCGCCCCCTAGCTGCAGGCGTGCGACCGACGTAGCCCTATGTCGGTTCATGCGGGAGGGCCAGCCTGCCGCAGTATATGTGCGGTGTGCGGTGGGCGGTCCAGAACCGGTTAAGGTAAGAAACTTTTTACAACTTGCTGTGCTCACCCTTCCTCCTTAAATACTCAATGAATCCAATGCTGTGCACAGCTGCATCTCTCCTCTCTCTCTCTACTCACAGAGCCAGAGCCACTGGCTTCTGCTGCTGTCAATCAAATGCTTTTAGGAGAAGGGAACGGGGGGTGAGCGAGAGCCATGCTGTGTGTCTATGGGTGCACAGAGTCCATGTTGTGATCAAGCCCACATGTCTACCCCCATAACAATCAGTTTGATATGAGGACAGACGGAGAAGAGGAGGCGCAGACAGCGCCAATGCAGGACTCCAAAAGAGGACAGGCTGAGAGCCTGAGCCAGCTGCTCCCACCCCCCTCCACGGCCCAACGCTGGAGGGGCAGAGCAGAGAACCGCTGATTGACAGTCACCAGCTCTCTACATCCTGAGGACTGATAGCTGAGTGATCAGCGGTCTTTGATCGCTCAGTTCTCGGTCTAAGAGGCAGCGGGGGACAGCTGCAGCTTGGATCGTTGCTGCAGCCATCTAGATGAGTATGATTTTTTTTATTTTTTTAAAGAACCATACTTCACTTTTAAAGGTCCAGATCACTTCTAGTTTATTCACATTGCGTTCAATCAAGCCCTGATGAAGAGGGTGTTTTTGGACCCCTAAAACATGTTGGAAACTCTTTGGATTGTCCCTCTGACTTTTAATAGAATAAAGTTGTATCTGGACCTCTTACCAGTAGTGTGTTACCCATATAACTAAAACAATCATAGACAATTATTCCAGGCAAGGTCCAGCACTACAGCTGTATTGGCAGCAATAAAAACTTCTAGGAAGTTTTAACATTTCAAATAAATAAAAAATATTCAGGGAGAGTTCTACATTACACTTGGGGGTTTGTTTACTAAAGTTGGAGAGTGCAAAATCAGGCTCACTTCTGCATAGAAACCAATCAGTTTCAAAGTTTTATTGCCAAAGCTTAATTGAACAAGCTGAGGTTAGAAGCTGATTGATTTCTATGCAGAAGTGAGCCTGATTTTTTACATATGATATAACAATTATTTTCCTTTATACTCAGAAATCATACCACTGTTTGGGATGTCCAGTTATATCACAAGAGAAGACCAGTACTGCAAGCCTCAACACAAAAAGCTCAAACAGATCGACAGGCAAAACCGTCTGAACAGTCCTCCATCCACTATATACAAAAACCATATAGGGAACTGTACGACTGTGTACAATGGCAATGGCAAAGCTCACAACGGAGCCAGTTTCGGAAGTGTAAACAGTGTCACAGGACTTAAAAAAACTGACCGCAGAGCAAGAAGCAGTCCAAAGTCAAATGAGCAAGAAACACAACAAGGTTTGTATGCTTACCTCATTTACTCCTTTTATTACGAAAAATGCTTTGTTTCACAACTTTTAGATGGAAGGCAAACACTTTTATTTATTAATACAAGTGACAATACATGAAAGCAGTAACCTTAGCAAACTATCAGACATCTTATTTTAGATCTGCAGTGTATTGAAAAATGACTTGTTGATTTGGATCATTGCACATACTAGATCAGTTTTACTTTTTTTGCATTGGCAGTGTGGTCGATAGATATGGGCTTTTCCAACACACCAGAATTCTGCCCATGTCTAGCTGTACAGAACACAGACCAAGGAGAAGCAGAGGTGGCATTTGGGGTGTTAGAAATCTACAAAGTAGAGCACCTGAAGGCTAGGTTCACACTTGTGGGGGAATCACACCTGTTCCTGCACCCGCAGTCAGAAAACACAGTTTTTTTACAGATACGCAGGGCTGCCATTCATTCCTATGAATCTAAACACGCAGTGCGTTTGCAGGGGGCCTTTTTCCTGCGTTTCCCACGGATACAGTAGCCCATTCAAATTAATAGGCTGCTGTGTCCGCACAAACTGGGACTGCACTGAACGTGTCTAATGCGTGTCTATGGGCGAAAATGCACTGCAGCTGTGGTTTAGCCTCAATAACTCTGGACTTGTGCCTGCAAGTTCAGATGAGGTGATTGCAGTTGTTGAACACTGAGCGCACTAGCCAATGCACCTTTGATTCTAATGCAATGTTTGTTGTGTTGCCTGTGTACTAATGCCTAATATGTTTTCTGAAACCAGTAAGGCCTTATGCACATTGGCACTCCTGCATTTGGCTTTTCTTAAGTTTTCTGGGAAATATAAACAACCTTAAGGCCCCTTTCACACGAACGAGCCAATCAGATCCACCTGTCTGTTTTTCAGGCAGACCTGATCGGATCCTCCATGCATCCCTATGGGGCACCCACTGCTATCCGATTCCGATCCTGTCCGTGAAAGCCGGATGGATGGAAACCCTATTTTCCATCCGTCCAGCGGATCAGATGGGATCAGATGAGAACGGACAGGCAGTCCGTTCTCACCCGATTCCCCCATAGAGAGCAGCAGGGATCTGACTGCTCCGGATCGATCCCCGCTGAGCAGAGAATGGACCGCACATCATGTGAAAGGACTGTTAGGGTCCCAGATCACTTTTCTCTGAGATCAGATGTTGCTGCTTTGGGACCGGTTCAAACTGGATTGTGCGTTTTCCTGTGCATTCTGGTTTTGGCAGCCTATTCATTTCAGTGAGCTGACAAATGTAGCGGATCGTGGGAAAAGTAGTGATAGCACTACTTTTTCAGCTCACAATGCATCAAACGGCATGGTACTGCAGTACCATGTGGTTTTTTTGGCTGCAAAGGTGCTAACTTTGTGAGATGCATTTAGGGAACCATTAATGGCACCCAAGCGTAGCACGTCCACGTAAAGTGCGGGAGACATGAAGGGAATGTGCCACAGTGTTCTGGTGTGAATGGGCTCTTAAACCTGGTTTAGGTGCATTTGCATCAATTCAGATACATTCGACTTTGCAAAACGAACTCTAAATGGACCAAAAATGCTAATTGTTCATGATTTGGTAAATGCATCCAAAGGTTGAGCTTGTAAAAGCTTCTGAATGAACGTCTAGTATACAAATGTACATAGAAGACCGTAGGATGTGTTTAGAATTGTTCACTTTGTGGACCTGAATGGTCAGTTCCTGAGGCCAAAGAAACCTCCCCATAAACAATGCAAATATTGAGAAACATATTCTATATACACTATCTATGAGTCATTTTTGTAGGGTGCTAGCATAATTAAGACTTTGTGTGCATTACAGCTCAGGGAACACTTAAGAAATTAATTTCTCAAGCCAACTCTCACTACTGTTTAGGCCCCTTTTACACTAGCGGACTGATTGACTCCGTCTGTCAGTTTTTCAGGTGGACCCTATCGGACAACCCATTGATCTCTACGGGCAGCTGGCGTTAATGGACATGTGTTGACTGACACCTGCCGGCATACAATTCGATAAAATCCGCAAAAAAAAAAAAAAAAACGTATGGGGATACATTTGCCATCTGTCCAGCGGATCTGATCAGATGGAAATGGACATGCAGTCCATTTCCATCCGACGGCCCCATAGAGGAGAGTGGGCTGTGTCCATGTCTGCTCTGCATAACGGAGCAGACACGGACCTGTCATCCGCCTGCTCAGTGGAGATCAGCGGAGAGATCCCCCGCTGAGCAGGCAAATTTCACTTGGACAGATCCGCTCCATCTGAAAGGGGCCTTAGATGATAGTACTAGTGTTGTCGATAGCTAGACAAACGGGGGGGGGTTACTAATACTGGAGCACTCAGAATCTTCTAACTTTAACTCATTCAATTAAGCTTTGCTTTAGTTTGGTAGCCTGCAGTTGGAAAATGACAGCTGAAATCTGATTGACTGCCCTAGGCAACACTTTCAAAGCTCACAGAGGGATGACACGTGCGTCTCCAACATTATTATTATAGTCAGTCTGTGCCCTGAAGCACTGAGTTACTCCTACATTATTTTTGGCCTTGTGTATACATTTGTTTACCTATCCATAATGACAGTCGTATCATTGTGTAGGTGTGTTGCCTGTACATACATGCAAATGATTTTAATTCCCTTTAAATCCAGCCTGTATGTTAGTTCTAGTCTGATCATCTCTTGCCGCGTTTCTTGGCAAACGCCTGAATGTGCATGTTGTTGCATGCAAAAATACATTCTTATACTTGACCTACTTGAAAAGGGAAATATAAAAATATGTATGTATCACATAAAATGTAGACTGAAACCATTGGTTGTTATATATTATTTTAAGAAACGATGAGATACACTGGTAATGGGTATAAAACAGCCAAACTGAGAAGACTTTGTTGCTCCATCAGCCTGTTTACAGTTTCTTCTGTAGATGGAGCAAAGCCAGAATAATTTGGGAAGATTATAACTTTGTCTTTGCTTGGGTGTAAGTGACTGTACAGGAAGGGAATGGACTCTTTGACCTGGTGTTCATGCCCTGGAAAAAATGTACATAGCATTCTTTTTCCTGTGTAATAGTGTAATAATTGTGCTAAAAATATAGATATTTGTTGTGTATACCGGAATAAGAGAGGGAGGAAAAAAAGCCTTTTTGAGGGCTGTCTTTCTTTCCCAAATGCTTACTTTGCTATTGATGAGCATGTAACAATGGATTCTCATTGTTAATGACTGATTCTTATATAGGTTTGGAGTCAAATTTTTCAGCCGGCTTAGTTCACTTATAAAAGGGCTGATTTCATAGTTCCTAAAGCAGCTTGTTTTTCAGCATGGTGTTAATGCTATAGTCTTAATGAAGTATTTAACCCTAGGCTTTTTTTAAAAGTACTGTGTAATGTCAAACACTGTAACATTACCAAGTACATTTTTTTCTTAAAGGGATTGTAAACCCTCATTTTTTTTTTTTTTTTAATTAAAAAAACAAACAAACATGCCTATACTTACTTGCTCTGTGCAATCATTTTGCATAGAGCAGCCCCAATTCTCTTCTTCTGGGGTGCCCCGCCAGCGCTCCAGACACCTCCTCTTCATCAGAGTTCTCCATGGAAAGCCGCTTTCTCTGGGGGCACTCATGCGGGCTGGCTCCCAAGTCCCCCTGATGCGTCTATTGACACAGACAGCGGGACTCAGCCTCGCCCCCTGGCAATGTCTCCTGCTGCTATCAATCTGTCCAATGAGGAGAGAGACAGCGGCTGGAGCCACTGTGCTCATGCACATCGCTGGATCAGATAGGGCACAGGTAAGAAAAAGGGCACAATGCATTAAAGTGAAAAAATGTAAGGCTTTACAACTACTTTACGACTTTACGACTTAACCACTTTGTTTTTTTTTTTTTTTCCAAAAAACCACTTTGTACTAAAATCATGTACAACTCCTGCCCACTACTGCTGATTCCAGGTCCCCCTGAATTTTCACATGCCTTCCTGTGAGCCTTTCACATGCACAGTACAGCGGATACACTGCAGTCTCCAGCCGATGTCACTGAGCAGCTAGGGGAAGGAGCATGGGAGTGGCTTGCCGCCAGTGGCATGAGCTTCTGTGGACATAAGGAGACTCCTCTACCAAGGCAGGTGGGAGTAAACGTGCAATGGTGGCTTTGTGTGTCTCTGTTAGATAATGAAGACAGTAACTTTACCGTTAGATGCAAAGAATAAAAAAAAAAAAATCACTTGCGCGTTCAGGAGGAAAGCGCTTTGGCAGAAAAATTTCTAGACGTGCCTAAATGTGTGTAAATGCACATAAATGCTAAAATAAATTGATATTCAGGCCAATGGAATGAGAGAACACCCAAGAGCTTGACATGCCTAAACGTATTGCAAGACAGAGTTTTATGCTGTGTGGAATTAGGGTTTAGTGTATTTACAGCTATAGTATAGCATAATATAATGTACTATATTCCCATGGGGGAAAGGTTATAATCTATTCCCACTCTATTCAAAACTAGAAAAATTGTCTAAAGGTACAATTTAAAGCGTAACTCCACTTTTGTTGAGAAAAAAACATTCCCCCTCTGGGTGATCTATGTACATTACAAGGATTATAACAACCTTCATTGCAGATTGCTACCTTTTGTTATTTTTAAGAAATCCCTGTGTGTTTGGCTGTGTTCATGTAGGAAAGAGAATCAAATGGGAGTAGTTTCATAATTATCAATCAGCTGCTGCACCTGCAGGCCACTAATGAGGAAATCTGCTGGACCTGCATGCCTTTAGACGTGATTTCCTATTGGGAGTATCTCACCAAAAATGACATTTTTGTTGCAAGGGATGCCAGAAATCTGACTTGTATCTTAGTGCAGACTTCTGGGAAAATCAGTGAGCAAATCACAGAAGCAGGAAATTATGTTTCTAGGGGGGTGTTCTTTACACATTCTGTGTGCAGAACTTCTCCAGGTAGCCATATTACATTGCATTTTACAGATGACTAATGATCTTATATCTAGTGGTGGAGTGATCACTACTGGATTCAATTCCGTGAAGGCCCCTAGGCAGTTGAAACTTTGTGGACCCCACCTTCCCGCAGGTTTCTTTAGGTTTCCCGTGCACGCACTCTAGTGTGTATGCCGGCCACTAGATGGCTGCTAGGTGGAGATGACCATCACTACTGTACAATACATGTATGTAGGTTGCACCAACTCTTTTTATAGACTAAAGCTGGATACACACTATACAACCTTTGTTGGTAGACTTCCTTTAGATTTACCTTCAACTATGTAGTGCAAGGGCCTGCCTGACTGCATACAAATTGAAAGGGTTTAGATCTGACCTCATATTATATGGTTTTAGTAAGTCTAAAGGAAGAAATATGAAGAGAATTGTATAGTGTGTATCCAGCTTAACAGCTGAAACACGATGAGCTTTTAAGAGACAAACTGCAATTTTTTATGTACTTTAAGTTGTTATTTGGCACATATTACCCTACAGGGAGATTTTTTAAAAACATTTCCTTGGGGAAAAGTTTACTACCACTTTAGGGCCTCATGCACACTGGCCGTTATCAAAACGCCAGAAGAAAGCTGTAGCTGTAGAAGGAGTTTTTCAGATTCTTTGCAGTAGTGTTTTTTTAGCTGTAGCGTTTTTTTAGATTTTTTTTTTTGGCAAAACTATACTCCCACAAAAGCTTATGGCTTAAAACATTGATACATGCCAAATATCTGCGTCTTTTTAGCATTTTCAGATTTTATCAGAGTTTGGAGCAGTTTTACAGTTGAAAAACTCCTATCAAAACCCATCTGAGTTTTTTTCCCAGCCAGAAAACGCCCCTGCCAAAACTGCTGATAACAGCCTATGTGTGTATGGACACATAGGATAACATGCTGGGGAGTTTACTGGCTGCAGAAAAAAACGTCTGAAGCCAAAAACAGCAGCTGTAAAAACATCCAGTGTGCATGAGGCCTAAGACATTGTTGATATACTATACTGTATAACCCCTGATGGGTGGTTTACACCAGCAGCGTGCACTGCTGCTGGTGTGTGATGTAAAGGTAGCAGTGCTTTTGGACTGTAAACAGCACATTGCACTCTATTTTTCTTAGGCCCCTTTCACACGCATCTCCCCATGCAGTTCCCCATGCATCTCTATGGGGGAAATCGGATGGGAACGGACCGTT
The DNA here is from genome assembly GCF_965119305.1 of Pelophylax lessonae. Taxonomy (NCBI): domain Eukaryota; kingdom Metazoa; phylum Chordata; class Amphibia; order Anura; family Ranidae; genus Pelophylax; species Pelophylax lessonae. Next base: position 267,997,912 of record NC_138770.1, read on the forward strand.
GGTCCGTTCTCATCTGATCCCATCCGATCCGCTGGACGAATGGAAAATAGGGTTTACATCAGTCCAGATTTGACGGATTGGATGTCAGCGGACATGTCTCTGCTGACATCCGATGCCCCTTAGGGATGCATGGGGGGACCGTTCAGATCCGCCAAAAAAACGGAAAGGCGGATCTGAACGGTCCGCCTGTGTGAAAGAGCCCTTAAAGCGGAGTTCCGGGCACAAAATCGACCTAATCGATTTTGTGCCCATCCGCTGGATCTTCTTCACCTGAAAAGGAATTGGATAGTTAGGTATAATTTTTTTTTTTTTACTCACCTTGTAATTGTAGATAGAAAATACTCACATATTCTTCACTTCCTCCCTCTGTGCCGCGGCTCCGCCGTCACTTCCTCCTTTGCGATGATTCCTGGGAGCTGAACGTCATCGCTCCCAGGAATCAATGCGACGGCATCGGCCCCGCTCGTCACTTCCGGGGCGACGCCGCTTTCCCTGCTAAACAGCTTCTGGGCATGCCCAGAAGCTGTGGAGGAATGCGGCGCTGCACCGGAAGTGACGAGAGGGGCCGGTGCAGGCGCATTCTGGGAGAAGAAGACACGGAAGAGGACGCGGAAGAGAATCGCGTTGGCTTCAGCTGCCCACAAGAGAGATGGCAACGCTGGAGAAGAAATTTTATAAGTGAGTATTTCTTCTTGCAGGTAAGTGCGAACCGGGACAGATCAGAGGCTAGCCATTGTGGAATGTACTAGCCCTGACTGTCCCGGGGGTATGTCTATTGAAAAAACGTTTTCGTGCCCGGAACTCCGCTTTAAGAACAAAGTAACATTTCATTCAGGTGTATTTGCTGCAGTGCATAATTTCATTGCATTATGCCGCGCTGAAAAAACTTACTGCGTAATGGATGCAGCACAGTGGTGTGAACTGCCATAGTAGAACCAGGCCTTTTGCCTTGCCTATACAGTACATTGGGATTGCATTGTGCAAGGCTGCCCAACATGAACACGTCGTAAAGGTATCCATTATTCTTGTTTTTTTCTTTTCAGTGAAGCTTTTAGGTGAAAAAAAAGCAAAAAAGTTGCAAATGTGACAAACCTGAGAATGTATCAGTCATTTGATAATTGTTTTCTTAGGAGACCCCGAGAAGCAGCTCAGTAAGTCATTTCTGGAGGCCACAATGATTTGTTAGCAGCAGTACATAGTCTGTGAGCGGCAGGGAAGATCACACACCTGTGCAGTTGTTACAGTAGATGCCTTTGTTCCTTTTTGATGGGTATTTTGTTCATGGGGTCTGGAATTTCACTGCATGGGACAAAGACTTTCATTCTTAATGGGCATTAAAGTATCTGTACTGTCGGCTAACAGCAATAAATTATTTCACTGACTCCGGGTCACATTACACTAAAATAAAGCATTGACGGTCTTGCTATAGCAACTCTCTTTATGAGATGCTCTTTTCATTTACTCTTTTACAGTGTTGGTATGTAGAATGTGATTCGGTGTGGTAAATCAATATAGTATCCATGTTAATTGTTACTTTGCACCCAGTTGCACCACAAAGGAAAAATAAAATGTGCCCTTTTCTGCCTTATCTACTCAATTACGAAAACAGTTTAATGTACTAAAAATGTTTGCCTTTCACATTTAAATATCAGATGTCAAAATAGGTTTGTCAGCTGCAATTAGTCTAGCCAAGGTTTAAAGAGGATTTAAAGTTTTTTTTTATTTTTTTTTTATTTAGTAAAATAAAAAAAGATTTCATACTTACCTGCTCTGTGCAACTATTTTTCAAAGAGCGCCCCTACCTATTCCTTATCCCCTCCCCACCCACCGGCACTGCCCACATCTTCTTCCTGCAAGTGCCCCCTTTGCAAGCCATACGCTCCCAAGCTGGGTTGGGTGCGTCCATAGACACACATGGCGTAGCTTGGACACACCCCCTGCTCTCTCCTCACAGGATTAGGCAGACAGCAGTGGGAGCCAAATAGTGAGAGTAAGAAGAGGGGAGAGAAGACCCCCAGCTGGGAAAAGCTGTGGAATGTGGTAAGTGTTTAGGGGCGGTGGGGGGAGGTCTAGGACAGGTTGGGGGGCATTTTTTTACTTTAAAACCGTTCTAAATTCAAGACATTTTTTGAAACTTAATGCATTCCCTGCATTAAAGTAAAAATTTGCATCGCTCACTTACCTCCCTATATACCTACGAGTCCTATATCGATTCAGTGCTGTGCCCATCTGCTGTCTGTTCCTCTCCTCACAGGACACAGAGGCAGTAATGGGAGCCATTAATGCTTGCTGTGATCAATCACGGTATGTTTTTATGCATTTTTGGTGCATTTTTGATGCGATCAGGTGCATTTTTCCCCCTCTTTTTTGTAACCTTAAATAAGGACATGTGTTCCAATGCGTTTTTGGTGCTTTTAGGTGCGTTCCGGTGCATTTTGATGCTTTTTATTGCATTCCAGTACAATACAGTGCAGAAAAAATGCAGCAAATTCTACTTTTTTTCTGGAACTGGAACACACTGGAACTGACTGCACTGGTGTGAACTATGCCATTGAAAACCATATAACCTACTATCGATGCATTTTTGATGCACTGGTGTGAACTGGCCCTGTATGCACACGATAATCTATTGACGCTTTTTCTCCTTCAGGAGTCTAGCAACAGCAAAAACGTGGTAATAAGCTGTGTTTTTGCCTGCGCGTTTATGCACATTACCGCATCAGGCATTAATACATTCTATTTACCAGAAATATGGTCATTAAAATGCATCAATGTGGGAACCCGCCTAGCGTGTTTAGGTACTTTTAAGTATTTTTGATGCTCAAAAGCTCCTCCATGGACACATAGGTTAACGTAGAAGTCCATCCTAACACTAAAATCCCTGCATCTACAGACATCCACGATCTAACACTAATCTATCTAGCCCTGTAAATTAGAAATCCGTATGCTTACCTTTTTTGAAGCCAATCTAATACAATCCTACACTGAGCTGTCAGCCTTGGCTTCGCTGTGTAGGCAGGTGCAGAGGACACATCCAACAATGGAGGCCTCATAATAAGTCTATGGGTGACGTCACTTCCCATTCATTTCACAGCTGTTGTCCTCTACAGAGCTTCCGCTGCTGGAGACCGGATCAGCTTCAAAAAAGGTATACTGATTTCTTCTATACAGGGTTAGATAGGTTAAGCCTCGTACACACGCAACTAATTTCCGCCGACCGGTCGTCCGTCTTTTGTCCAGAGTGGTGTCTGTTGGTTGGAATGTGCTCTAGGCTGCACGCGAATTTTCCCGCACGACAGAATTCTACTTCAGAAGTGATGTCATGTGTTGGTGTGCTTTCTTTGTGTTCTTTCTTCTCTGAGCATGCCCAGTCTTGCTCATAAGATTTTTCCCCATCAAAATCTGTACTAATGAGACGAAAATCGGACGTGTTTTGACGGTCGACAAAAATTATATAGCCTGCACACCAGGATTTTTCGCCCGAAAAGTCAGAGTCGGTTGTCGGAAGCATCATACTAACAAGCCAAAAATCGGCAGATCGGTCGTTTTTCTACTTATGTGTACGGGGCTTAAGTGTTAGATCGTGGATGTCTGTAGATGCAGGGATTTTAGTGTTAGGGTGGACTTTAATGTCCAATGGACTTTAATGTCAAACGCTTATAAAAGTAGCATTGAACCTTTAGGTGCAATTATATTTTAAAACGTTTTAGTGACCACAACAAGCCTGTGCTGCCAGAATAGTGAAGTGGTTGCATGCAGCTCAGTAATACTATGATGGTAAACAGCTAAACTTTACTAGCTAATAGTAGCGATGATGTGCAAAATGCAGTAACCCATAGCAACCAGTCAAGTTCAGTTTTGCAATTATTCAATCATAGGATGAGCAATAATTGGTTACTTTAGTCCAGAGTATAAATATAACTTTTTTCTCTGCACAGCCAAGGTATCGTTGCCAAGTGAGGGGCACGGTAGAAGTTGTTCCACTTATTATAGCAATTTGCTTTATAATTATATCAGACAAGTACAGCACAGTGTCTCCTCCATTGGTGGCAGGCAGTCTCCAGCTGTGTGGTCAATGATGTGTCTGTTCCTGTCATTTTCTCCGGGGTTAAGGGACAGACTGTGGCATGATGAAAGGAGGCTGTGAGGTGACTGGTGAGAGCACACTGCCGGCATTGTGTGCAGACTATGTATTTTATCATCCCTTGCATGTTCGTGAAATGTAACACGTTTTTAGCACATTCTGAACCCCGCACGGGTTAATAGGGTTAGAAAATGGATGTGAGGACACACGATGCAATATTTGAAGACATTTGGTAAGTTAACAACGCTGAACTCTGTTTGGCAGACTTGTTTTTAGTTATTTCATTGCCACTTGAGCTGCCAAGGGTGGTGCCGTGGGAGTCCCATACATAACTGGTGAACAATATCACCCTTAGACACCACAAACCTGGATGAAGGAAACATAAATAAACAAACAAACATCAGCAGACCCAAATACAGCCATTCCACCTACGGAGATGAAATATAGCCCTATTTGTAAAGCATTCATGCTTTTTGGCTGTGTATTTTAGCATACTTAGTTGATTTTTCCTTGTGTCAGAAGACATTGATAGTCAGATGGATTTACACTACTTGTAACATAATTCTTAAAGTTTCTTACAATTCTTTGATAACTAAGATGCTTGTCAGTGGTAACCAGTTTCCATGGTTTGCTATTTTTGATTTAAAGTCCCTATTTTTCTTTCGTTCATTGACGGACAAAGCTCCAGAATCTTCTTGAACATTGGGTTATGCTGCCCTCTACAAGAGTAGGACACTAGGCAGGAAAAAGCTTTACTACGCCTATGGGGCAGTTCCAGGGGGTATACTCCCACTTCCTGCTATAGGCATTCAGTTTTTTTATGCCTAGTCAGGAGTAAGGACCTAGTTCCTTGCTGGGATCTCTGGTCCTAGCATTTTTTTCCTTTTTAAATTGAATTTTTTTCCTCTTATTATTTTCTGTTTCTGTGAGAACTACAATCAACTGCTGGACTGGGCAATGGACTGGATATTCTAGATCTTTAAGGTCTCCCCAGTCCGGCCAGCGAGCGCGTGCAGGCCTCTGCTCTGCGTTAGGTCGGCCGCGACATAGCCCCACTGAACGGGGGCTGGCCTGCGAGTTAAACGTCTCACAAGGACGCATACGACCTGGTCGCTGCCTGTGTGGCTGCGTTCCTCCTGGCCGACAGCACCCCCATTCTGGTGGATGGGTGATCTGTCCAGGAGCGGAATGGTAAGGAGTTGTCCCCCCTCTCCCCCTTGAGGGTTTTGGGGTGGACGTGGGACCCTCCCTGGGACAGTGGGACCCCCAGATTCCCCTCCCTCTGCCCAGCCCATCTAGGGTCACCGTGGGTCTACCGTGCTGCGTCGGAGGTGCCGCCTCTCTTTGGTACCCGCAGCTCCCCAAAACTGACAAAAAGTGTCCCCTTTTTCCACCTACTTGACAAAATTGTCGCAAATCAGTGACCTGAATGCAGTATGTCAGTGCCTAAGCTTTTTTTCTAGACGGTATTCCTTTGAAGACTCCCTGTTAAAAAAGTGGACAATCCCACCTGTGGTGGATTATCATGTTTTCGGGCCGAATAACGCCACAATAATTCTGGTGGAGGATACTCCGGCTTTTAAAGACCCCTTTGACGGGGGAGGCGAGACTTTGGTCCGCCACATGTATCCTGTTCAGTCCTTAGGCCAGTGTTCACCATAACATTGGTGTCCCGACTTTAATGGAGTGGGAAAAGTTTTGCGCCAGGATCTAGAGGGGTAACAGCTTCCCCCTGCCCTTGCGAGCTGGTGGACCAGTTGGTCTAGGGTTTGCAGTTTGTCTGTGGTGCCTCTCTGGATGTGGCTCCCTTGGTTTCTAGGCTGTCCGTGACAGCAGTGGTCCTTCGGCGTATGATATGGCTGAAATGCTGGTCTTTCAAGATGGCCTTATCTGTTCTCCACTTTTTTGGGGACCACCTGTTTGGATCTTCCTGGATGATATTGTTAAGGGTCTTACAGGGGGGAAGATTACTGTTCTTCCACAGGCTGCCAGGGGTGAGGAGTCTCTTCACAGAGAGCGGGTTCTTCCAGACCTGCAGATAAGCCCCTCCTCTGCCTGAAGGGGCACCCTCACCCGTGCCTGAGGTGGGGGGACGTCTTCGCTTCTTCCGGACCCATGGACCTCCCTGATTTAAGACAGGTGGGTCCACAAGCTGATCTGGTCCAGCTACAAGATCGAGTATCGGTCTTATTTTCCAGTGAGGTTCTTTTCTTCCAAACTGTGTTTGTACCCAGACCGCCTGCTGGGTCTTTTCGGGGCGGAGCAAGTCTTTCTACTACAAGGGGTGATTGTTCCGGTTCCAAAATTAGAACGTTTTCAGGGCTTCAAGTCAAGCCTATTTACAGTTCCCAGGAGGGAAGGCAAGGTACGTCCAATCCTAGACCTCAAGGCTTTGAACCGCTTCTGCGGGTACAGAAGTTCAGGATGGGGTCCGTTTGTACAGTAGTGGCATTCCTTCATCAAGGACGCTTACCTTCATATTCCAATATATGTCGGTCATCAGCGATTCCTCCACTTGCCGTGGGTGAGGAGCATGCTCAGTTCATGGCATTACCCTTTGGTCGCCTCAGCTCCTCAGGGATTCACAAAAGTGTTGGCCCCGGCGTTGGCATTGTAGCGGCAGGGGGGATTGCAGTGCTGGGTACCTGGACTATCTCCTTCTGCGAGCAGAGTATCCGACTGCTCTAAAGGACAACCTGGAAATTACCGTGCAGACTCTGTAGGAGTTTAGTTGGAAATTGAACTTCCAAAAATCTGCTCTGGTTCCGTCCACCAAGTTGGACTATCTGGGTCTGACTCTGGATCGGCTTCAGCCCGGGTATTTTTTTTCCAGGGGAACAAAAACTCCAAAGCTGCAGGATGCAAATCTGCTCCTGTTGTTCAGCAGTCGGTTTTCTTTCTGGACTTGCGTGCGGGCACTGTGCCTGATGGTGTCTACCTTCGAGACGGTTCCGTTTGCACAGTTCCAGTCAAGCCTCTGCAAAGGGAGATTCTTGTCAAGTGGAACAAGGATCCACAGTCTCTAGATAATCTGATCCTGTTGAGCCGGGATTCAAATTTGCTCTCTGGCACTTGAACAGGGCTAATCCTTCCTTCCCCTTTACTGGACGGTGGTCCTGGCGGTTGCCAGCCTATCCGGGTGGGGAGGTGTTTTGGGCACAGATGTGCTCAAGGGATCTGGACTCTGGGGGAGTCAAGACTACTGATTAATACTTCAGGCGACAAGATTTGTCTGGCTCATTAGACAAATCGCCTTCAGGAGTGCCAGGTAAGGATTCAATCAGACAATGCCACGGCCATGGCGTATGTCAATCACGAACGGGGCACAAGAAGTGTCCTGGTGGCTCTAAAGGTAGCTGGCATTCTAAGGTTCAGCTGTATCTCCGGTGGGGAACTCCTGAGGTGGACCTGTTGGCCTTTCATCTCAACAGGAAGGTACAGAGAATTGTGGCAAGGTCTCGGGATCCTCTGGCTGACGTCACAGACGCACTGGTGTTTCCTTGGGGCCAGTATCTTCTGATATACGCCTTTCCCCCGCTGAAACTTCTGCAGAATCTTCAATGAAAGATCGAGGCAGGAGAGATCAGGTCATCCTAGGGGCTCCAGATTGGCCTTGCCGGTCTTGGTATGCCGATCTGGTACGGCTGGTCACGGATTCCCCTTGGAGACTTTCTCTCAGAGAAGATTTATTGGCCCAGGGGCCAATCTTCCATCCTGCTTTACAGTTGCTGGCTTTAAGGCTTGGCTGTTGAAAGCCAGGTGTTGAAGGAAAGGGGGTTGTCTAAATCGGTGATTCCCACACTGTAAAAGGCTAGAAAATCTACCTCTAGGAAGGTTTTACCATCGCACTGAAAGGCGTACATTGAGTGGTGCGAGTCTCTTGGGGTTCATCCCCATTCCATTTCGGGGGCTCAGATTTGGGTATTTCTCCAACAGGGTGTTGAGCAGCGTCTGACCTTGGGTACCATCAACGGCCAGGTTTTTGGCCTTGGCGGTCTTCTTTTACCGTCCTTTGGCTGCGCATTCTTTGGTCCACACCTTTATTTAGGGGGTTCTCCACTTGGCTCCCCCAGTACGGTCTCCGTTGCCTCCGTGGGATCTCCATTTGGTGCTATCGGTTTTCCAGTACCCGACTTTCGGAAATATTTGCGAGCTTCCTCTGCTTACATTGTCCCAGAAGGTAGCTTTCTTGGTGGCTATTACTTCTGCATGCAGGGTGTCGTATCTTGTAGTTCACCTTACCTGGTGGTTCACAGAGATGAAGTGATGCTCCACCCTTGTCAGTCGTTCCTTCCTAAGATTGTTTCCATCTGAATGTGACATTGTGTTGCTTTCCCTGTGTTCTAAGCCTGAACATCCTAAGGAGATTGCTTTGAACTCTCTGGATGTGGGTCAGGCGATCAGGGTGTACCTTGCGGCAACCGACTCCTTTAGGAAATCGGCCCTATTCTTTGTCATTACGAATGGACCTCGCAAAGGGTTGGTCGCATTTGCCGAAACCATTTCCAGATGGATGAGAAGGGCAGTGATGCAGGCCTATTCCATGTTCCCTGTTAAGGCGCATTCTGCACAGGCTCTTAGTGCCTTCTGGGCCTTCCGCCATAAGGTTCAGTGGTGCAGGTTGGCAAGGCGGCCATCTGGTCGTCTGTGCACAAATTTTTACCAAATGTTATACAATAGATGTGCTGGCATCTGCGGATGCTGCTTTTGGCTGCAACATTTTGCAGGCCGCTGTTTATGTTTTTTTCAGATGAGCTCCAGTTGTTTTTGATTGAGCTCCATGTTACCTGGTTGGCTAGGTTTAGCCTTTTGGGAATTTTTTTCTGCTGTGTTTTTTTTCCCACCCCTCATGTTTGACATTGCTTTGGGACGTCCCAATGGTCAAGAACATTCTGGAGCTGTGTCCGTTAAGGAATGAAAAAGAAAATTGGATTTTTGTCTTACCGTAAAGTCCTTTTCTCTGATGTTTATTGATGGACACAGCACCCACCCCTCTATTAAGTTGGGTTACTTTTCATCTGGCACTGCTTTCAACTAAACTGAATGCCTATAGCAGGAAGTGGGAGTATACCTCCTGGGACTGCCCCATAGGCGTGGTAAAGCTTTTTCCTGCTTAGTGTCCTACTCTTGTAGAGGGCAGCACAACCCAATGGTCAAGAAGATTCTGGTGCTGTGTCTGTCAATGAACATCAGAGAAAAGGATTTTACAGTAAGACAAAAATCCAATTTTTTTTTTTACCTAAAATGAAAAAACAAGTTTCTACTTACCTGCTCTGTGCAAGGATGTTGTACAGAGAGGCCCCTTTCCTCCTCTTCTGGGGTCCCTCGCTGGTTCTCTCCACTCCTACTCTCCTAAATGTGCTCCCATAGCAAGCTTTGTGCTTTGGTGGCACACACACAGGCTCACTCCCGAGCCAGGCTGTGTGTCAATAGACACACACAGTGTGGCTCAAACAACCCCCCCCCCTACCAATCCTTCCTCACTGGATTTCATTGCCAGGAGCAGGAGCCAATAGACATCAACCTGTCCTGTGAGAGCAGGGAGAGAGACCAATGCAGCTGTAGACGGGCAAAGTGCTGGATCGATGTAAGACGCATGTAAGTATTTAGAAGAGGTGGGGGGTGGGGGGACAAACAATTAGTAAACGTTTTTTTTTAAAGCCGGCCCTAGACAGTTCGAATCTTGACCATTTTAGCAGAAACTAGTCGAAATTGGAACCATGTATGGGCAGGCTGATTGTACCATCAATCAGCTTGGGTATACCGACCTGTCAGATTTAACATGCAATTATAGCTGCTAGCAGTAATCACTGTGTTCTCCCGGCAGCAATCGCTCCCCCTGCCCCACAACTGAGAGAACACAGTGGTTTCACAAAAGAAAATTGCTCCATCTATGGCCAGCTTTGCTTAATGCAGGTAATGTAGAACCACTTTAAATATCTTAAATCAGGGGAAAGCAATATTGGCACTCCAGTTTTGTTGAACTATAAGTACCATGAGCATTGATAGCCACAGGCATGACTTGCATTGGTCATGTAGATTATGCCTGCAGTGGTCTTCCCGTAAACTCCAATCAGTAATCAATTTAAGTGGGTGGCAGGGTCAATCTGTTGAGCAATTTCTGTGCTGTATTACCTTACCTTAAGGACTTTGATGTGTTTTTTCTCCATGCTGGGAAATCTGTGCTATTTGCTTATTCTGTTGATTAATGCTAAGCTTTTGTACCTTGACTGTTGTCCTGAAATGCAAGCTTCAGTAAATATTTTTTGTAACTCAGTTGCTAACTGAATATATACAGTATATTAAAGGTAAAAGGTAAAGGTGAATATAGAAAAGAACATGAAGCGTCAACTGACAGAATTTAAAGGGTTAGTTCACCTTTACCTCAAAATTGCCTATGCAGGTAAGGGGGGCTGTAGATAAAAACAAACCGTGCTGCTTTAACCAAAGTTAAGTAATGCCCTTGCTATAGGTGTGTAGGCCGTTTACACTATATTGTCAAAAGTATTGGGACACCTGCTTTTACAAGCACATGAACTTTAATGGCATTCCAGTCTGGGTTCAATATTGAGTTGGCCCACTTAAGTCCAGAGTTGGCGCACTTGTGAGGTGAGAAACACTGATATGGACCCGCTCTAATTCATCCCAAATATGTTCTATCCGGTTGAAGTCAAGACTCTGTGCAGGCCAGTCAAGTTCTTCCACCCCAAACTCGCTCATCCATGTCTTTATGGACCGTGCTTTGTGTACTGGTGCGCAGTCATGTTGGAGCAGGAAGGGGCCATCCCCAAACTGTTCCCACAAAGCTGGGAGCATTAAATTGTCCAAAATGTCTTGGTATGCTGACACCTTAAGTGTTCCCTCCACTGGAACTAAGGGGCAAAGCCCAACCCCTGAAATAAAACAAACCTCACCATAATCGCCCCCTCCACTGATTTGGACCAGTGCACAAATCAAGGTTTATAAAGACATGGGTGATCAAGTTTGGGGGTGGAGGAACTTGACTGGCATGCACAGAGTCCTGACCTCAGTCAGATAATACACCTTTAGGATGAATTACAGCGGAGACTGCGAGTCAGGCCTTCTCTCCAACATTAGTGCCTGACCTTACAAATGCACTTCTGAAAGAATGGTCAAACGTTCCCATAGACACTTTCCTAAAACTTGTGGATGGCCTTCCCAGAAGAGTTAAAGCTGTTGTAGCTGCAAATTGTGAGCCAAATCAGTATTGAACCCTATGGACTAAGACAGGGTGGAGGTGAGTAATAGCAACTGGGAATGTCTTAGCAATGTCCTAACATCATGGCAGGTTGGGCTGATGCCATCTCTCTGAGGTTTCCTACCAGGCTTTGGGAGGTATGTAAGTGGCCTACACTGATAGTATGGGCATTATCTAATGTTAGTCAGAGCTGTAAAGTTTGGTTTTATCTACAGGAACCCCTTACCTGCATTGGCAATTTTTTGGGTAAAGGTGAACTAACTTTACTGTTGAGGGCTAAATATATTAAAAAAACAACTGCAGCCAAAGCTTTTTTCTACTTTTTGACAGAGTGGGTAAGAGTCAGAGCCTTTGTAAAGTTTTTATTGCACTCCGTCACCTTGCTGGGAATGTCCTCACATCCTGGCTTGGTGACACCACGTTAAAGATAAATAGATTTCCAGTGTCACTGGTACAAGAAAAAAACAGAAAAGAATAAAACGGACCCAACTGATGTTCTAAACCTTTCCCACTCTACTTAAAAATGTGCTTTTGTTACTGGCCCAGTCCCCATCAGAGGGATACCATACCCCTTCTTCTTGTGACACTCAACTGGGTAGCAGGCAGCAACAAAACTCTGACAGAGCTCAAGCCCTTTACCTTTATACAAAAAAAAAATCTGTGTTTGGTGTCTAGCTTTAATGAATGCACACATTATTTCTCCAAAATGTATCTAGCTGAGCAGAAACCACACAAAAAACTAGCATGCAATGGGTCAGATGCTAATATTTGGCAGCAGCGTGGAGAGCTCTACTGCTTCATGTGGTAGACTTCTGGGGGCCCAAGCATAACTGTACCTATCTTTTGTTTTTTACCAGCGGAATATGCAGAATAATTGCATTTCTCTTTCCTTCTTATGCTATCACATATTATTCAATCTTTTTTTAGACAGGCATAATGAAAGTAAAAACGAGAGTATTTAAGATTTTTGTAGACAGAGCAGTTCTCCAAACCTTTCAATACAAAGGCTACATTTTACAAATATTCGTGGGCCAAAAAAAAAGTCAGTTTTATAAAAGAATTGATACAATTTAAATGAATGAATAATTTGTACTTGGAGCTCTATTTGTAATCACCATATTATGATTCAAAACAACAGAGGAAGAACTGAAGTAAAACAAAGTAAAGTAATTTAAAAAAAAACTGCAATCACTAGGGCCAACCATAGACAGATTGAAATTTCAATTCACCTATGGGCAGGCTGGTTGTACTGAAGTCAATCTATTGTTCGACTTCAGTACAACCAGCCTGTCAAGTTTTTTTTGTTCATAGCTATGGACAGTAATTATTGTATTCTGATGGCTGGGAAACCTCTGTGTTGACTGTGTTGATGGGGGAATCAAGCAAATTTTCTGAAAAACAAGATGGGATAAATGAGGGTGTGTGAAAAACAGCCGATCCCTAGTTTGAAATACTTACCCACCAGTCTGCTAACAAACCAAAATAAACCTGTCTAACAAGTAAGTTAAAAGCAGGAGTTTAGTTAACACATATTTGCAAATGCATGCGGAAGCTGCAAGGCCAGCGACAAGGCATCCTGCGTTCTTGCAGAACCTAACACTAAATAACACTGCTCAACCTGAGTGTATAAGTGTCTTCACAAAGGGAAGTACATGCTTGCTAATAGGTGGATTGGAAACAGATGGGATTGGAGAACGCCCAATCCTCCCCCACCTGCTCCAATCCACGACTGGCAACGAAAAACGCATGGCTGCACAAAAAAGCCATGGGGTGCAAACTAAATGTGATCAGCTGGGAGACACACACCCCCATCCCTTTAGTAAAGATGCCATAGGCAAATGGGGACTTTGAGTGAGACACCCGCCTGTAAAGCAAGCGTCTCCATCCCTTGTAAGATACAAGAAATGGGCAATTTGGGACTTTATATGAGAACTGGCGAGCACTGCACAGTGTCTCCATCCCTGTCAATTGAAAAACGAGATGGGATAAATGAGGGTGTGTGAAAAACAGCCGATCCCTAGTTTGAAATACTTACCCACCAGTCTGCTAACAAACCAAAATAAACCTGTCTAACAAGTAAGTTAAAAGCAGGAGTTTAGTTAACACATATTTGCAAATGCATGCGGAAGCTGCAAGGCCAGCGACAAGGCATCCTGCGTTCTTGCAGAACCTAACACTAAATAACACTGCGCAACCTGAGTGTATAAGTGTCTTCACAAAGGGAAGTACATGCTTGCTAATAGGTGGATTGGAAACAGATGGGATTGGAGAACGCCCAATCCTCCCCCACCTGCTCCAATCCACGACTGGCAACGAAAAACGCATGGCTGCACAAAAAAAACATGGGGTGCAAACTAAATGTGATCAGCTGGGAGACACACACCCCCATCCCTTTAGTAAAGATGCCATAGGCAAATGGGGACTTTGAGTGAGACACCCGCCTGTAAAGCAAGCGTCTCCATCCCTAGTAAGATACAAGAAATGGGCAATTTGGGACTTTATATGAGAACTGGCGAGCACTGCACAGTGTCTCCATCCCTGTCAATTGAAAAACAAGATCAATTGACAGGGATGGAGACACTGTGCAGTGCTCGCCAGTTCTCATATAAAGTCCCAAATTGCCCATTTCTTGTATCAAGCAAATTTTCTTTCCTTTAACCCGTGGTTGAAAGAAAGAAAATTGCTTAATATATGGCCCACCTGTTTAGGCTGAAACATATCAGCTTTTTCTGCAGGGCCGTGCTTTTAGCCTTATGTAAATAATACAATGTATGATTTTTTTCATATTTGAATCCTCCATGACAATCTATTACGAATGAGCCATTATTAAAGGTGCAGCAAAAAAATATTCATTCTACATCTTTCTCATCAGAGCCCCCTTTAACATCAGTATCCCCATTAGAGTCCCCCCTAAGATCACAGTTCTCATCAGAGTCCCCTTTTACATCAGAGTCCATATAAGAGTCCCCCTTACATCAGGGTTTCATCAGAGTCCCCTATACATCAATGTCCCCATCAGAGCCCTCCTTTACATCAGTGTCTGAGGATTTCAGCTTTAAATATGTTAACAATGAACTTTACTTATTTGCGTCTTTTGGGCTGATAAATTTACCTCAAGTCCAAACCAGGACTTAGGAATTGAGTGCATTACTGACAGATTAAAATATATTTTTCTGTACTTGCAGGATCTTTATAGGGATAAAACATGGCAAATGCAGAGATGTACTGCATACATTAATGTATACAAAAAAGTATGTTTTAAAGTAGTTGTAAAGGCTGAAGTTTTTTTACCTTCATGCAAAAAAACCTGCAGTGTGTAGCACCCCCCTCAGCCCCCCCCCCCAAATATTTACCTGAGCCTGATCGTGATCCAGCGATGTGCACGAGAGCAGCAGTTCTTTTGGGTCTCTTCGTCCTCATTGGCTGAGACACAGCAGCAGGAGTTATTGATTCACAGTGCTGTCAAACACAGCCAGTGAGGAGGGAGTGGGGGGGGGGGCGGGAGACTGAGCCATGCTTTGTGTGTCTTATGAACACACAGAGGCAGCTCAGGAGCAAGCATGCACGAGTACCCCCAGAGCAAGCGCCTTGCTATAGAGGCACCTGGCGGGGGGGGGTGAGCCAGAAGCGCAGGCAGGGGACCTTAGAAGAGGCAGATCGGGGCTGCTCTGTGCAAAACCACTGCGCAGAGCAGGTAAGTGTAACATGTAAAGCTGAACAAAGAGATAAAATAGTTCATAATATCCTAAAACCATTGACAAGCCATAAACGTTGAAGATGGTACTTCCTAATAAATATATTAGATTATCGTACGGTCATTTGGCAGAACTCTGACTCCCTTTTTTGCTATTATAACATGTAAAGCTGGACCTTTAAGCCTCGTACACACGAGTCGAAATTCGGACGGGAATTTTCGTCCGATGACCGATCTGCCGATTTTCGGCTTGTTAGTATGATGCTTCCGACAACCGACTCCGACTTTTCGGCTGAAAAAATCCTGGTGTGCAGGCTATATAATTTTTGTCGACCATCAAAACACGGCCGATTTTCGTCTCATTAGTACAGATTTCGATGGGGAAAAATCTTATGAGCAAGACTAGGCATGCTCAGAGAAGAAAGAACACAAAGAAAGCAATCCAACACATGACATCACTTCTGAAGTAGAATTCTGTTGTGCGGGAAAATTTGTGTGCAGTCCAAAGTCCAACCAACAGACACCACTCTGGACAAAAGACGGACGACCGGTCGGCGGAAATTTGTTGCGTATGTACGAGGCTTTAGTATCCTTTTAGGTTATGCCTTCAGTCAGTAGTTTCTTCATTGATTCCAATTCCAGAATCAAGGTCATATAACAATATTTGGAAAAAATGTATACCTTTTTAAGTTCAGTTTTTTCACTTTTAAGCAACTTCTTTGAATGGTTCTTCCCACATTTATGTCTATACACAAGCACATTCCAATTTGTTCCTTGGAGACAATGGTTTTTGTGTCTGTTCTAAGCTTGCACAATACTTAGGCTGTCAGTGAGCACTAGTTCCCAAAAGCTGTTCCCAGATGAAATGTTAAAGTTTTCTTTTCATAGCAATGGTATTTTAAAGAGGGTTTCCTGAACCCTATTAATGTATATATCAAGGAATAGCAAATGCTAGCTGTATGATATCGATGCCAGGAAGAAATTGGGAATAAAGATCATTCCTTAGAGGCCTGAATAAGTTTGTCAACACTCAGAATTTTTAATATTATCCTGAGTAATGATGCAATGTTAAAGGCATTCATTAGCCAGATGTGTTGAATCAAGTCATGGTAAATCTTGGACAAGGACACACCAGTGTTAAGAACATACAGTTATGATTCAGTTTTATTTGGCTGGAACAGCACTACTTACAGTACTGTTTTCTGCAGAAAATCAAACAAACATGGTTTTTTTAAATGCACATTTCATTATGCCATTTAAAGGAACCAAAATAAAAGACTTTCTGGGCTCCTGTACACTGGTGTTCGAGAAGTGCCCAAGCTCCATGTCATTATCAAACTTATGATGATACTTGATGTC
Organism: Pelophylax lessonae; assembly: GCF_965119305.1. NCBI lineage: Eukaryota > Metazoa > Chordata > Amphibia > Anura > Ranidae > Pelophylax > Pelophylax lessonae. The sequence continues at coordinate 268,014,268 of NC_138770.1, forward strand.
TAAGTATAGTCTATGTATAGATTCTTGGGAGATATTGTGTGCAGTACATTTCTTCCAGAGTGTCAAGTGACAAAAAGACAAGTTGGAGACCAAGCTCCAATGCTGGGGTGTAGCGTGTAGGTGAACTGGGCTTCTTTGCAGCAGCTGATATGTTTACATGTGCTAAGTTGCTTATTATCTTTAATTCGTGGGGCATAAAGGAAAGTAGATGCTCAAGCACCAAAAAACCTTCTTCCCTGGTTCTACCCTGCTTTAATATGTTTCATAGGTGAATTTAATTAGCTTAACCATGCTATTAAAACGACCTCTCATTACTAAGGCCTCGTTCACACCTGGGCGTAGCAAAAATGTACAAAAAAACACGCTAAAATGTGCAACATACTTACAGTGCCATTATTTTTTATTGCCACCCTAAAAGCGGGTAGCAATTGCGTGTTTTACCATGTGTTCCCTGTGCAAAAAATGTACATAAATGTGCGACGCAAAAGGAGCTTGACCCATGACCCATGACCAGAATTTGGTATGTGAGCTTCTTTAGCGTTTTTTTGGAACAGGGGGAGGTCTATTCAAATGAATAGTGCCGCTACAAAAATGCACTATAAAAACGCTGCTCAGTAGAGTTGCTCAAGTGTGAACAGGGCCTTCCCTGGAGTAGCAGTTGCTCACTGATGGAACAAATTGGTCTATATGGTATAAGCTACAAAGTAAAATCATGTAGAAAAGATAAACCACACACAATTAGAACATTATATGGTTATTTTTTATAATTATTTCTACATACCACTGTGTAGCTTACAGCATACGGAGACATTTTTTTCATCAGTAAACAAACGATCACTTTATCAAGGCAATTTGGGCAGCCTGCATGGAGGCTAAAGTGATTGAAAACTCTTGTTTTTTTAAAAATAGCAAACATGTTAAACTTACCTGCTCTGATGCAGTGGATTTGCACAGAGCAGCCTGGATCCTCCTCATCTTGGGTCCCTCTTTGCAGCTCCGGGCCCCTCCTTTCAGTCGAGTACCCCCACAGCAAGCAGCTGGGGGCACCCGAGCCGAGCTGCAACTCCATCTCTTCATTAAACAGCTGCCATTCGGCCCCACCCCCTCTCTCTCCCAATTGGCTGACTGGCTTTGATTAACAGCCACGGGAACCAATGGCACCACTGCTGTGTCTCTGCCAATCAGGAGGGAGAGGGACTCGTGGACATCGCTGTACCGGGATTGGGTTCAGGTAAGTGTTAGGGTGTGCTGGGGGGGCTGCTACACATAGAAGGTTTTTTTATCTTAATGCAAAGAATGTATTAAGATAAAAAAAAACTTCTGACTTTACAACTCTTTAAGCTTTACTTTTACCTTAGGCCTTACTTTCTGATTTAACCACTTGCCGACCGCCGCACGACTATCTACGTCGGCGGTCAGCCCCTCACAGGCAAACTAACGTAGGGCTACGTTGCTTGCTTGTGAGGGTCTAGGGAGCGAGCGCGCGCCCCCGGAGGCGCGCTCCCGCTCCCGCGTGGTCACGGACCCCCCCGCGCGTGTGACCAGCGGACCCGATGTCCGCCGGCCACTCGGCGATCGGCGGGGGAGAGGGAGAATGTCAGGCAGCTTGTGTAAACAAACTGCCTGTCATTCTCCTCGCTGCAAAGACACTGATAAAACGGATCTGGTATGTAGATCCGTTGATCAGTGTCCTTACAGCTAGAGCCACAGCCAATCACAGTAGAAACCACGCCCCTAGGGACACACACAGCCCCTCCCTTCCAAATAAAGTTAACCCCTTCACTACCAGTGTATTTTTACAGTAGCAGTGCATATATATAGCACTGATTACTGTAGAAATGTCACTGGTAACCCCAAAAGTGTCAAAAATGTCAGTCAAGGGTCCGATCTGTCCGCCACAATGTCGCAGTACCGCAAAAAAAATCGCAGATCGCCGCCATTACGCGTTAAAAAAAAAAACAACAAAAATGACAAAAATCTTTCCCTTTGTTAGTAAACGCGATAACTTTTGCGCAAACCAATCAAAATACGCTTTTTGCGATTTTTTTTACCAAACATAGGTAGCATAAAACAAATTGGCCGAAAATTTTTAAAAATTTTGATTTTTACATTTTTTTTTGGGGGAATTTCATATAAAAAAATGTGAAAAATATTGCTATTTTTGCAAAATTGACGCTCTTTTTTTGTTTATAGCGCGTGATCAAAAAATCGCACAGGTGATCAAATACCACCAAAAGAAAGCTCTGTTTGTGGGAAAAAAAGGACGTCAAATTCGTTTAGGTACAGCGTCGCACGACCGCGCAATTGTGCGTTAAATTCACGCAGTGCCGAATCGCAAAATACCCCCTGGTCGGAATGGGGGTAAAATCTTCCGGGGCTTAAGTGGTTAAAAACCTTTGCTCTTCTTTACTCACCCACCCATCCTTCCATGTCTCTATGCTTTAGTTTGTTGAAAAATCACTTTGAAAAACATATTATGTCTAGCTGCTGTCATCTTGAGTAAGGGCAAATGATTTATGCAGCATTTACTTCCTAGAATCCATCTGCCCTTAACTCCGGCATGCAGGCAGCAGGGTGTGCTTAGCTGAGAAAGCCCCTCTCGCAGATGAAAAACAGAAAATGCTCATTAAGACTTCTGGGATGTGTGACATAATTTTGGCTTAGACCAGAAACTGGGAAGTAACTAAAGAAATGTAAAAAGTAAAAAAAAAATAAACATAATACACCTTCCTATCTATTTACTAATGCTAGCAGCATAAGGATTAAAATAGTTCATTTTGACAGATATGGGATTTAATCACTGATGAAACAAGTGCTGCCCATAGTCAGTGTAGACTGAAAGACAAGATCTACCTTATACTTGATTATTTATAATTATGTTGCTGCATTATGCCTACATTTTTAACAGTCCCTTTGTCAAGGTATTGCCACTGGTGTTCCTGGTTTTGCTCGACAAAGGTCACTCAGCACCAATACATTGTTTCTTTGATATTTTATTTTGGTTGAGTTAGCCCTTAAAGTGCATACCAAGACAAAAACTTTTTAATTTTGGATATAGTGAGGGAGGATTAGAATCCATGTCAGGTTTTTTTTTTTTTTACTGCTATCCGGGGCTTCGTTAGTGAGATTTCCCCTCACTTCCTGTACTTCTGACAACATTTTAACAGACAAGAAGTGAGGGAAAATCTCCCAACAGGAACTCTACTAAAACAAAGTATTATTTGTGTCTGTGTTCCAGAAGTGAGGGTAAATATCTCTAATGGAGCCTTGGATAGCAGTTGAAATCCGAGAGATTCCAAACCTTCCCCAAGTTATCCAAAAAAGGTCTGAAGTCAGTAGGCAACAACTAGACCAATGTCCTGTGTGGTATATCTTCACTTATTAGACTACAGCTTATAATCTAAACCAGGGGTCTCCAAATTTTCTAAACAAAGGGCCAGTTTACTGTCCTTCAGACTTTTTTTTTGGGGGGGGGGGGGGGGGCAGACTGTGGCCATTGGGGATAGAAATTGTCCTGGCATCACTGGGACTAAACAATGCATATTTGGTATTATGGGGAGGAATAGTGCCTCGTTGTCGGTGCCAGTAGGAGGTATAATGACCCATCATTGGTATCAGTGGGAGGAATAGTGTCCATCACTGGTATCAATTTATCAATTAAAGAAATAGTGTCCCATCATTGGTATCAGTGGCAGGAATAGGGCCCAATTTCTTGTGTCAGTAGAGAATAGATCTCTATCGTTGGGGTCAGTTTAAAGAATTGTGCCCCATTGTTGTATCAATGGGATAAATAGTGCCCCTTTGTTGATGTCAGTAGAAGGAATTATGCCCCATTGTTGATGTCGGTGGGTGGAATAGTGCCCATCATTGGTATCAATTAAATAAATAGTGTCCCATCATTGGTATCAGTGGCAGGAATAGTGCCCAATTGCTGGTGTCAGTAGGAGGAATAGATCTCTATCATTGGGGTCAGTTTAAAGAATTGAGCCCCATTGTTGTGTCAATGGGAGAAATAGTGCCCCTTTGTTGATGTCAGTAGAAGGAATTATGCCCCATTGTTGATGTCTGTGGGAGTAATAGTAACCCGCCTTTGGTGTCAGTAGAAAGAATGATGCCTCGTCGTTGGTGTCAGTGGAAAGAATAGTGCCCCAAGGGCCAGATAAAGGCAAGCAAAGGGCTGCACCCGGCCCCCAGGCAACAGTTTGGAGACCACTGATCTAAACATATATATTTTACCGTTACATAATTGCTATGTTACTCAGATAAGACCACCTCTGTTGTCCTGCTTTCATATGACTACCCCTGTAATTGAAGGTATTGATTTGGCCTTAATTGAGTTGCTCTGTGAATGTTGTTGTTCAATGGGCACATACTAGCTTTTGCTTCAGGTGTACTGGCTATTCAAAGCCTTCATTGCTCAAAGCAACCAGGGTATTAGTTACCCTTAGCCAGACTGCAATAGAATAGTAACAGATGGAAATTGATTGGTTGTGTTTGGCAGTACTGGCACTTTTGTGGCTTCAGCCACCCCTTTTACCTAAAGCTGCAATATAGCTTATAGCCAAACACAACTCCCCCTACATCCTGGTTGGCATTTATAATAGACACATTTTGACAGCAATCAAGAGAGAATTGCTTTTGTATTTCATTCCAATTAAAAAAATTACAATAATAAATATTTAGTTTAAGAAGAAAATGTTCCTACAGCCAGCCCAGTCATATCCAAACTGACAGGTACATTCCTGTTTATACACATCTTGTGATATAGCTCAGTATAAGGGGTGCTCTAGATCATTACAGCCTGTGCTGCTGCAAGCAAAGTTTGTCATGCCCTTCTAGATTTGAGACTGGAAATTTACCACCTGTCAATGCAAACTGTTTACACTGCTTTTCATATGAAACAAATGTCTAAAAATCAGTTCTGGCAGTAAGTGTGAAGCAAAGTTTTTCAAAGTTCTGGATTCTCAGGGTGCAGTGCTAGTTGCAGTTATTAGAGAGGATTAAGAAGCACAGCTGGCGGGCAGATGGAATGCTTGGTATTCAAAGCAGAAAGCAGTCAGAAACTAGAATTTGTAGGAAAATGAAAAAAAAAAAAAAACTTGACTGCCTTTATACATTATTTTATTTACTATTTATAACCTCATCATTTCACCAAGGCTACCCGAACTCTCTAGGGCTCTTCAGACTTATTTTATTTGGTAGAAATCACCTTTTTACAGCCATCAGCCAAAGCTTGTTTTGTGTTTCTTGGCTGCTGCAATCTGTCATAAATTTTTTGTCCACAATAAATAGTTTCCAGATCAGTATAAAACAGTATTACCAGACACTTTGACCCTTCTTGATATTTAATGTCAGTACAGGAAGATAGAACCCAGGCATAAGACGTACATTAGATACATTTGTTTTTTTAATTGTAGGACGCAATGCACTCTTTTATAAAGGCGATTAAGCTGTAAGAGTTCCCAGAAACCAGAAATAAAGTAGGCAAATTATAATGAATGATTATTATACCTCTAGTTTAGTTGGCTTCATTTATCATTTATTCAGACCTGTCATGCTAGATATATGGGCACTGTTGTAGTTTATTTTAATAGGCAGTTCACAGATCATCATGCTCATCCTGTGGCTTCACTGAATGAGCATAATAGTGCTGTTCAGTAGAAAGAATCAAAGTTTCCTGTTCCTATTCAGTGCCAAGGCATTTTGCACTTTTGTTCTTTTACAGAAACCTGTAGCTTTTATTAGATTAAGGCAGTGTTTCTCAGTTCCAGTCCTCAGGGCACACTAACAGGCCAGGTTTGCAAGAAAACTGAAATACATCCCAGGTGATATCATTTGCTGCTCAGTGATTGCAGTACTCTAGTCTGCATCTCCCCAAGGTAATACTTAAAATCTGGCCTGTTAGTGTGCCCTGAGGACCGGAGTTGAGAAACACTGGATTAAGGAGTGGACCAACAGAGAATTATATATCAAGTGGGCAGCACACATGGGCGTCCGCAGAACTTTTTTCAGGGGGGGGGGGCATCATTTTAAGGTCACTCATGCTCCGGTCCTTTTCAACAATGTCATGAAGGGGAGGGGCTTAGTTATTATACATATTTTGAGTATATTCCCTTAAAGCATGTTATACAGCACAGTGCTTTGCTGTGTAATTTGGCTCCTTCTATCACCTAAAATACCTAGCTGATCCTGCCTGGCTATGTCCTCCCCTCTGCAAAACTGACCACAGTATACCATGGCTGCCTAGCCCTGACACCGTGGTCAGTTTAGGTGCCTCCATCATCCGCAGCCCTCCTGTCCTCCTCTGTCCACACACAGGCACACATGATTATTAAACAGAACAGACAGGATGGTATAAAGTGGGTTAACAACCACTTAAAAGGGGAAGTTGAGATTCCAAGGGGGGGCATTTGCCCCCCCTTACCCCTACCTGCGGATGCCCATGGCAGCACAGTGGCTAAGTGGTTAACACTTCCGCATAGCACTAGGGTTGTTGGTTCAAATCCCAACCACGGCACTAATTGCCAGGGGTTTGCATGTTCTCCTTGCACTGCATTGGTTTTCTCCCTCACTCCAAAGACCTGCTGGTAGGTTAATTGGCTCCCGTCTAAATTGGCCTAAATATGTGTATGAATGTGAGTTAGGGACCTTAGATTGTAAGCTCCTTGAGGGCAGTGACTGATGTGAATGTACAATATATATATTCATACATACATATGTATATATATATATATATATATATATATATAGTGCTTCATAAAATGGATTGCTCTTTATTAGTACTTGTAACAAACACATTTGGTTTGGTTGTTGACTATCATTCTCCTTGTTGAGCTCAAGCTTGTAGTAGTTCACATATATATGCATATTTAAGGCATTACATTTCTGGGGCCCAACCTGCAGCCCTTGGGGCCCCTGCAGATATCAATCTGTGTTCCCCTTTTGCCCTGTTATAGTAATGATTTTTAGCAGCCTTATGTAATATGTCTCCAGTCTATGAATGTCTCTTGAAGCATGTCTCTAGTCTCCAACAACTCCTGTAGAATGTTCACAGTCTCTGACAATCTTTTACAGCATGTCCGCAGTCTTTGACCATCGTTTTTATCATGTCTGCAATATCTAGCCATTTCTTATATTATGTCCATAGTCTCTAAACATCACTCGTATCATGTCGGCAATGTCTGGCCATCTCCTGTATTATGTCTACAGTCTCTGACTTTCTCTTGCATTATGCCCAAAATCTTTGACTATAGCCTTCTGTGTGTCTGCTATCTCTGATAATGAATGTTCACAGAATTTTATGTGTGGCCCCTTGGTGATGTCAGAGTCCACACTCGAGGCTCCACATATTAAGAAAGTTGTCCACCATGGTATTACACTGTAAAACTTGCACAATAATTTCCTCCATGATGAAAAAAGACATATGTCCATCAAGTTCATTATTTGGAAGCTCCAGCTGTTTTGATCTAGAAGAGGGCAAAACAAATCTCCCTGGGGTAAAATCCCTTAAGCCACAAAGACTGTTAGGTTCCTTTGTTTAAAAAAGTTCTCACAATATCTTTAATTACATCTGTGGATATTGTTGATTTTTTTTTTTAAAAAAGGGCTTTTTTATTTCATCATTTTTTCCATTTTCACCTCGTGCAGCAAAGTATTTCATTGTGCATCCTCCCATAGTGAAAACAAACAGAAAGAAAATTACATCTTTTTTCCTCCGTATGTATTGGCTGCCCCCTTGTTCTTTGTGCAGTCTTTGATATAAATGGTTTCATAGACTGACCTTGGAAATTGTTATAAATATTAAGAAGTCTTTTTTTCCAAACTCAACAAACACAGCTTGACCAGCCTTTTATTCTAAAAAAGATATTCCATCCTTTTTATTATTTTAGATGCCTGCCTTTGAATCCTCTTCAAAGCTATATTCCTTTTACGGCATGATGCCTTAAGTGATAACCCATTCAGTTTAAGAGAAAATTAAAAGCAAAACATTTTTGTATAAGTATAAAAAACCATTATGAATACCTTTTTCCCCTTTTTTTAAAGTGTTCACATTCCCTCTGTTCCCAGCTGCATAAGAGCTGGGGGTAAGAGAAGCAGCGGTACACTGAGCTTCCAAGTGAATGGCTGTGCAGCAGGGGTGTGTCAGGACAAGTCTGATCATTAGAGGAGAGTACACTGAGTTACCAGCATAGCTAGAGAACCACAGTGTGTTTCCCTGCTTGGTGTGGTCAGTTTTTAATAGGAAAGCAGAGGGACTGGCAGGAACACCCGGGATTTCACATATAAGGAAGCAATACAAAGAGAACACGATACTTTCCCATACAAGTATATTGAAAAGCAGGCACATATCAGGAATTTGAAATGTTAGGGTAACAAACGCTTTAAACTGTACTCCATATATATTCAAGTTGCTGTCGCAAGTGTAAACTTTACAGTCATTACTATACCAGAATAAGGTTTACGAAAACCTAATATCTTCAGTACTGTGATGCTGAGGCACTAGATTTAATACTCTAAAACTGGTTGTAAAGACTGAAGGTTTTTTATGCCTTCTAAGCATTAAGGTAAAAAACCTTCAGTGTGCTGCTCCCCCTAAAGCCAGGAGGGGATAATACTTAGCTGAAGGTAAAAAAACCTTCAGTGTGCTGCTCCCCCTAAAGTCAGGAGGGGATAATACTTAGCTGAAGGTAAAAAACCTTCAGTGTGCTGCTCCCCCTAAAGCCAGGAGGGGATAATACTTAGCTGAAGGTAAAAAACCGTCAGTGTGCTGCTCCCCCTAAAGCCAGGAGGGGATAATACTTAGCTGAAGGTAAAAAACCGTCAGTGTGCTGCTCCCCCTAAAGCCAGGAGGGGATAATACTTAGCCAAGCCTGATCCAGATTTAGTTCTGTGCATGGGAGCCTCGGCTCCCTCAGGTCTCCCTCTCCTCATTGGCTGAGACAGAGCAGTGGGAGCAATTGGCTCCTGCTGCTGTCAGTCTCAGCCAGTCAGGAGGGAACAGGGGGTGGGGCAAAGCCACGCTTTGTGTATCTTATAGACACACAGGGGCAGCTCGAGAGCGAGCACACAGGAGTGCTACCAGAGCAAGCAGCTTGCTCTGGAGGGACTCAGCAGGGGAGCAGAGGAGAGGAGCCAGGAGCGCCGGCAGGGGACCCGAGAAGAGATGGATTGGGCCTCCTCTGAGCAAAACCATTGCACAGAGCAGGTGTGACTAACATGTTTGCTATTTATAAAACAAAAGATCTGAAGCTTTAGTGTCACTTTAAGGGTTGATTTACTAAAGGCAAAAAAAAAACAAACCTGTTTATTTTGCAATTTGTAGTTTGCAAGGGAATTTTTGCATTTTTGCTTGCTCATGATTGGATGATGGAAGTCAACAGAGCTTTACCTCATTCTCTAAGCTCCAGGGAAAATGTCCTTTCAAAGCGCAGTCTATTTGCCTTTAGTACATCACACCATTGCTCTCTTACCCAAAACAAGTATGTAGATCAGGAAAGTCTGAGAAAGGTCAGAAGACCTTATCTACATGTTTGGTCCCTGTCAATGAGTGAATGAAATCATGAATCAAGCAGGTCAGTGTGACAGCCATACAAGTATGTAATCTCCTATTGCATCTGAGCATCACAAACCAAAAACACTATTTAATTCATTTTTATTATTCAAAACAAACTCCCCCATCCTTGTCTCCATGCTTTATTTTGCTGAGAAATCACTTTGAAAAACACTCCCCCTAGCATTTCTGGTCATGACCACCTTGAGTAAGGGCAGATGATTCCTGTAGCATTTACTTCCTGGAATCCAACTGCCTTTAGCTCAAGCATGCATACAGGAGAGTATGTGCTTAGCTGAGAAAACCCCTCCTGCCCCCCCCCCCCTCCTGAAGACTAATATACTTTCCTATGTATTTACTAATGCTGGCAGTATGGGGATTCAAATAATCAATGTTGACTGGGAGAGTGAAGTTTCACATTAATGGCAGTTTATTTTACATGCAAAAATCATTCTTTCAGTTATATGCCCCACAGATATATCCTAGCTTACTCCTATAGCAGCTGATGTCCTCCACTAGTGTCTTGAAGGAGAGTTTTTCAAATGTGAAGTTATGCCATTTACCTAGAAGGCCAGGAGCTGGTCGAAGATATTTAACATAGTTGTAAATTAGGAAGCAATCGTGACTGTGGTAAGATATTTCTTGTCAAATATTTTTTAATTAAAGACAATAATGGGAAAGTGATTTGAAAAAACAATGTTCTACAAACATTCTGAAAACACTAGTAAATGTTTTTGCATGGTTTTCAGAGAGTCCGCATGTTGCTTCTGTGTTTCGGGAGAGTTTGTATGCCTCCGGCTGTTGGGATATCAGGATCATCCCCATATACACAGCCAACATATGGCAGTATCTAATGTGCAAAAGCTGTGATGTAATTGCTGGAGCTGTCTGATATTACCGCCATACCACAAAGGCTTGCTGGTTGCTCTACTGTATTTTAGATGTAGCACGTGGTGCATTGCTGCATACTGTATGTTATATTTCCTCTAGAATTATATTTTTATTTTTTTTGTTAACCACTTGCCAAGCGCCGCAAGTACATATACTGCGGCGGTCAGCCCCTCACAGGCAAAGTGACGTACCGGTACATCACTGTGAGGCTCTGGGGAGCGAGCAAACGCCGCCAGAGGCGCGCTCTCGCGCGGTCACAGACCCCCCCCCGCGCGTGTGAGCGGCAGACCCGATGCCCGCCGCTCACTCACGATCGTCCGTGACAGCGGGAGAAAGGCAGGCGGCTAGTGTAAACAAGCCGCTTGTCATTCTCCCCTGTGTAGGAACAGTGATCATACGTTTCTACTATGTAGGACCGTTGATCATTGTTCCTACACCTCAAGCCACAGCCAATCACAGTTAGAATCACGCCCCTAGGGACACACACAGCCCCTCCCTCTCAAATAAAGTTAACCCCTTCACTACCAGTGTAATTTTACAGTAACAGTGCATATGTATAGCACTGATTACTGCAGTAATGTCACTGGTAACCCCAAAAGTATCAAAAATGTCAGTCAAGGGTCCGATCTGTCCGCCCCAATGTCGCAGTCCCGCAAAAAAAATTGCAGATCGCCGCCATTACGCGTTAAAAAAAAAAACAACAAAAATGACAAAAATCTTTCCCTTTGTTAATAAACGCGCTAACTTTTGCGCAAACCAATCAAAATATGCTTTTTGCGATTTTTTTTTTTTACCAAACATATGTAGTATAAAACAAATTGGCCGAAAATGTTAAAAAATTTTGATTTTTACATTTTTTTTGGGGAATTTCATATAAAAAAATGTGAAAAATATTGTTATTTTTGCAAAATTGACGCTCTTTTTTCGTTTATAGCGCATGATCAAAAAATCGCACAGGTGATCAAATACCACCAAAAGAAAGCTCTGTTTGTGGGAAAAAAAGGTTGTCAAATTAGTTTAGGTACAGCATCGCACGACCGCGCAATTGTCCGTTAAAGTCATGCAGTGGCGAATCGCAAAATACCCCCTGGTCAGGAAGGGGGTAAAATCTTCTGGGGCTTAAGTGGTTAATTAAAGCATTAAATTGTGAGATTTTCCCTTTGGTCAAGATTTTGTACACAGTTCTATCCCATTTTTTCTTTTACCTATTTTTACATTATGAGACTGGTGTCCATTTCAGATTGTAGGATTTTGATACACTGAAAGGAGTTTATTAGAACACAGGGCATACAAGTGTCCTGTTAATGTCAATAATTACAAAACATTTAGTTGTACACCTGTGGGCCTTTATTTCAGTCTTTATTGCCCTATCTACTTATATGACTTGGATACTCTATAGAGAGATCTCCCTGCCATAATTCTTGAGTAGTACTGTCAATATGGGAGTTTTGGGTGTTCCAACCTACATTTTCACCTTTCCTCTAACTCCTCCATTAATTATAAATCAAACACAGGAGTAAGAAACCCTCAAGTTGACTACAGCAGGTGTGAAGACCCAGAAATTGAAGCACAAATATTTCACCAGCAGAGTCCCTGAGAATTTTAGAACAATTTAGGTGGTTTAAACCTCCAATATCCATCATAAAAATAAATATCCATTCTGCTTAAAATGGTACACTTTGGTCATAAAACATTACTTGGAACATTGTCCACCAGACAAGTAATGTCTTTCCTTTAAAGTGGTGAAGCTGACTTTCTTAACCACTTAAGGACCTTAAGGTTTTACCCCCTTAATGACCAGGCCAATTTTTGTGATTTGGCACTGCGTTACTGACAATTGCGCGGTTGTTCGATGCAGTACCCAAATAAAATTGATGTCCTTTTTTTTCCACAAATAGAGCTTTCTTTTAGGGGTTTTATTTTTTGCGCGATAAACAAAATGATGTGCCAATTCTGAAAAAAAAAAACAATATTTTTTACTTTCTGCAATAAAACATTCCCAATAAAAAAAAAATTAAAAAATCCGTTTTTTTTTTCATAATTTCAGACCAATATGTATTCTGCTACATATTTTTGGTAAAAAAAAAATTCCAATACATGTATATTGATTGGTTTGCACAAATGTTATCATGTCTACAAACTAGGGAAAAGATTTATGTAATTTTTATTTATTCATTTTTTATTACTAGTATTGGCAGCGATCAGCTATTTTAAGCGGGACTGCGACATTTCAGACAACTAACTGACATTTTTGTCACTTTTAGGGGGACCAGTGACATCACTACAGTAATCAGTGTTAAAAATATGCACTCATACTGTACTAATTACACTGGCAAGGAAGGGGTTAACACCAGGGGACGATCAAAGGGTTAAATGTGTGCTGAGGGAATGCTTTCTAATGGCGCTTTTCCACTGCATGGAACCGTAACGGTTCGGCACGCTTTTGTGTTTTTCCACTGCTGGTACCGCATGGTATAGGGTCGGAACGGTTCGGTACGGTATAGGTTTGCTTTTCCACTGCATGGAACCGAATGGTACGGCTCTGAAAAAACAGTACCTACTCGATTGTGGTTCCAACAGGTACCAAACTGGTACCATATCCCACAATCCTTTGCATGCAGTCACTACTAGCCACTGATTGGTCAGAGAATCCCACCCACCCCGTTGTTATCCCACCCACTTAACTTTAGTACTACTTTAGTGGAAAAGCAAACCTATACCGTACCGTACCGAACCGTTCCGACACTATACCATGCGGTAACAGCAGTGGAAAAGCAAACCGGGCCAAGCAGGGCCGAGTAGAGCCGAGCCGGTACTAGCCGGTACTTGCAGTGGAAAAGTGCCATAACTGTGTGGGGGATTTACACACTGGATGAACACTGACAGAACAGCGGTCTGCCGTGTTTACATCAGCAGACCACCCTTCTGTCTCCATGGGGAATGATCGGGGGGACCCAGCAGACATCAAGTCCGCACCGACCCCACTATCTGCTACACGAAGCGACATACAGGTACGTTGTTTCGCATAACAGAGCTGACCTACTGGTCGGCAAGTGGGTAAGGACCATCCTGAGAAAATATCGGATGTTGCATTAAATGGTTTCAGCATCAACATCACTGAGTTGAGTAGGGAGCTTTTTACAACACAGAATAGTGTAAAAGGGTCTGTAGCTTTATTTAAAAACAGCTTGAAAAGGTTGCAGAAACCTAATGCAGTGGTATTATAAAAAGCTGAGTGATTTTTTTTTTTTTTTTTAGTGGTTCCAACACAAGCTAAATTAGCTGATGTATTGCTTGATTTTATTTGGTATTCGAACTTAACCACAGTAAATCAGTCCACTCGTTAAATCTTCAAATTGTTATCAACTGTGATGGATGATACCCTTGTCAGACTCTCAACAATGGTGCAGAGTACTGTATGTGTAGCAACCTGGTCTTCAATAGAGAACCCCAAGAGGAATGATGGGCTGGTAACCCTAGTGGCTCCTGGACTACTTTTCTGTGAGCTGAAACCAGGCCACAGGCTTAATATAGGCCCACCAAGGGGCCTTTGGAACAGGATGGCCACACTGTGGAGGCAAGGTGCAAATAACAGAAGGTCAGAGTCTGGACTGAGGTTGAGGCATGAAAGAGAGTAGTTGGTATACAGGCAGCTGTTGTGGCAGGCAGCAAGCAAGAGATTAATGTATATACAGACAGATGTTGAAGAAGGTGGCAGGCAGGAAAGTAACAAGAACAAGCAGAGCAAGCAACAGGGGGAAGGAGACACCAGCAGAGCCTGGCAATTTGGGTCAGCAACAGGCAAAGCAGGAACAAAAAAAAACTCAGTCACATGTTAACTATGACAGAACTGGCCGCCAGGAGGGAAGGAGCTCTTATACCCTCTTGGCCTGTGATCACACTCCGGATTGGGGATGTATGCTAATGCACATGCATCAACATGTGCATGCTTTCGCAAGCAGTCGCCCTTGATACTACGTATGAGAGAAAGGTGGACAGAACAGGCCTTGCCCCTGAATGTCCAGACATGGATTCTGGAGTTACTATAAAATCAGTGATTATTAGATAACATATTTATAGGCAGCTGCTTGGTTTTCCTTGTAGTACAAAACCAGAGATGTTTTATTATTCTAGGTCTGGCCTGTCCCTTACCCTCTCCCATGCTTCATCACACTTGATCCCTTGGAGCAGTGGACTCCAAACCAGATGTGGCCCTTTTCTTGCTTTCATCTACTCCTCCCACTGTTTCCAAAGATAGTGCATGGTTTATTCCCACTGATGTCGGGACCTTTTCCTCTCCCAATGGCCACAGTCTGGTCCCCCTTAAGTCCAAAGGACAGTAAACTGGCCCTTTATTTTGAGAGTTTGGTGACCCCTGCCTTGGAGTGATCGGTGACCTCTTGGTCTATTAGTGAAGTACTGCAGAATGTGGTTAGGATTCCTCTGCACTAGATTTACATGATAGTGTTACCTAGATTTTGTGCAGTTATTTAAATGTTGAATTTTTAATAAGTTATGTAGACTGTCACTGGGGATGAACAAGGAAAAAATGCTGCAGGCATGAAATGTTCATACCTAGAAAGGCTGCACATAACAGCAGCAGCATCTCTGACCGTTCATCATCACGGCAGAGCCTCTTTTATGGCACATTCTATAGTCCCAAGATTGGCAGACCCTTCTATGCACTCCAGTTGGCAAGGCTACCAATCATATTGATGGGCCAATGAGGGGTTGGGCTTATCTGTAAGCTTCGACACTACCCAAAAATCATCAGAATGTCAGGTAGTTCTGGCAGAGAAAGCTCCTTTTCTCCTAGTTAATTCCAGAGCTTGCCTATAAGCCATCCCCCATACTGGCTCATCACTATGATGGGCGGCCTCATCGGTCAGTACAAATACATAGGAATGGGCAGGCAAGCTTCAGTACTGTCAGGTAGTGTCCTAGCTTTGCCTGTCAGAATAACCCAACATTTGTTGTGAAAGGAATAGTTTGAGAAACTGCTTCAGAGATGTGACAGAGTCTCCATAAATATAAATTGACAGGTTTACATTTATTGCCATTTTACATGATATTATCAATTTATCTAACATGATGAGGTTTTAATTCACTTTTCAGTATGGTGGATCAGTTGTGAGGGTGTTGGGTATCATAAATAAACGAACCATCTTGAGCCTAATACACAAAGCTGAGCTAAGGAAGGAATGCAGGAAGTATGTGGGCAGATGAACTGTTGAGCTGATTATAGAAAACTTGTTGGCAGGTCCTTGAGAAGTGGGTCACAACGATTGTGAGGATGTAGAAATCATCCTCGCACAGCTATAAGATAAAGTGCTGTTACTCTGGTTACAGAAGTGCACACAAAACAATCTTCTTGATTATGAGGCCTTCATACATATCTTTTAGTTTATTTTTATTTTAGCAAATAACATTTAGGCCGGGTTCACATTTGTGCGGCTGTGCTTTGCAGTCCATGGTCCAGTGCGTTTCCGTTAACCGGTTCAGATGCAATTCAGGTGCAAATTTTTGCCTGAATTCGCACCTGAACCGCCGGACCCAAAAATGCACAGGATAGGTTAACACAATATGGCTGGTGCTTGTATTCGTAATGGGGTTTTTCATATTATCATCTTTTTGTTATGTAACATGAGAATGTTATACAATGTGGAAGTACTGATAACTGTGCTTTTTCTACATTTTAACATTTGTTCCAGGTAATGTGGACCCCACAGTCTATAAAAATGCATTAGGGTAATGACCAAAACATTGTAAAAAAAACCTTTAAGGTTAATTATTTTCAAAATTGTCAGTGGTACTATAGCTGGTTTCTGTGCTATAGTTTTAGTCCCTACAGGAAGGCCATTATAAAAGTGCCAATGTCTTTAGTGACTCACTGCCTCTCCCTCTATGTATAGTAAAATAGAGCCAATATTTTAGTGATAGCTTGCAATTGCTTTAATAACCTGCTGGAAGTGGCCACATTTCTCATTTGGTTGTAACCACTACCAGCAAATTCCTTAAGCTGGCCATAGATAGGTAGAATTTTGAACGAAAATTTTTTGCAAAAGAAGGTTCTGAGAAAGTTTGCTAATTTTTCTAATCATTACTGAGTCAAATCTACATGCATTTTCGATTGCAATGAGGAGAAAATTTGAAGCAGCAGGTTGGAAAATTTTTCTCAAACAAATACATTTCCAACAGTGTATGTGGTTTTCCTTTCGTAAACTCCATTCATTCCAAAAACAAATTTTAAAGGCAAACAAAATTGTTTCAACGAAAAAGGAATATTCTAAAAATGTTGTAAGAATTTTCCCTAGACTTTTCCTAAGTTTGAAATTCTATCCATCTATGGCCAGCTTTGGAAATTTTTTTTCATCTACATCTTTTCGTTTTTTGCTCTGTCTTGTATTGGGAATGAGCGCATTGTCTTACTTGGTAGTAGTAATACCTTTCCTCTTTTCCTGAAGTATGACAGCAGTGAAGTTAGTGCAGCAAAGTATGAATGACTAGTTAACTAGTTTAGACCATTACACTGCAAGGTAATAATGTTAACCAACTATAAGACATGTTTACCTATGGATAGTCTAAAGCACATGTGTCAAACACAAGGCCCGTGGGCCAAATTCAACCCTCTAGGCCATTTCATGTGGCCCTCGCACCTCTCCTGCAGCTGCAGTAATTCCCCTCCTCTTTTCCCCCACCATGCATTCGGCAGCAGAGAAGAGCACAGAACTCCTCAGCCAGTTCCTGCACCTCTCTGTGCAACTGCAGCACCCCCGCATCTCCACATTTTCTGTCTCGGCATTTAGCAGACTCCAGACATTCTCTGTTCCTCCTCCGACTTTACACTTTCTGCTTCCCAGCTCCTCCCATCTTCTTCCCGTCAGCAGCACATGGCAAGCAAGTTGTGCTGTGATGTAAGGGAAGGTGGGGTGACTTCTGACATCCGTTGTAAGGGAGGGGAAGTGTGCTGGCCATCTAGTCTTACAGATACAACCTGCCCCCTTGAGGGCAGCCATAATGCTGATGCGGCCCGTAATAAAATTGGGGTTTACACCCATGGTCTAAAATGATTATTGCCATTTTCCTTTTGGACAGAATAAAAACCTCTTGGGTGGATTGAGCAATGAGAGATTAGTACCATTGTCTGTCAGAGCTCTTAGCGTCGGGAAAAGGGATTCACGCAGTGGTGGCCCGTGCATAGGGGGCGCCAGAGCACCGCCCCCCCAAAAAAAAATAAAAATAAAAATAACAAAATGAGCAATAAAGTTTTCCAAAAAAAAAAAATTGCGCTCGCCAACTTCGCCGCCGCCGGCCTATGTGGAGGCTGGGGGGGGGGGGGTTACGACCCAGAAGAGGTGCCGATTGGCTGCCTTCTGGGGGCGTAACCTGGGCGCAGGGCACAGCGCTTGGACACCCCCACTTCGTGGATTCCTGGCTGTGATTGGTCCAGTCACCAGCCTGGACCAATCATCATCCAGGACATCCGACGCTGACGTCGCTGACGTCGCGTGCGTCATTCTCACTGGAGTGGACGGACGATGGAGTCGGGTGGACAGATGGGAGTGACGGCGGCACCAGAGAGGAGACCATCGGATGACCCAGACGACCGGACCAGTCACCTCACCAGGCCGCAGCTACGATGGAGTCGGGTGGACGGACGGGAGTGACGGCGGCACCGGAGAGGAGACCATCGGATGACCCAGACGACCGGACCAGTCACCTCACCAGGCCGCAGCGGCAGGAGCGGAGGTCATCTGGAAGAGAAGAACCAGTCAGTCGGGACTCGGTCACCACCGGTAAGTGAGTCCTCCCTGTCCTGTCAGTCTCTGCAATCATTGGGGTACAATGCTGTGGGCACTCTGCAATCATTGGGGTACAATGCTGTGGGCACTCTGCAATCATTGGGGTACAATTCTGTGGCCCTCTGCAATCATTGGGGTACAATGCTGTGGCACTCTGCAATCATTAGGGTACAATTCTGTGGCACTCTGCCATCATTGGGGTACAATGCTGTGGCACTCTGCAATCATTGGGGTACAATGCTGTGGGCACTCTGCAATCATTGGGGTACAATGCTGTGTCACTCTGCAATCATTGGGGTACAATGCTGTGGCACTCTGCAATCATTGGGGTACGATGCTGTGGCAATCATTGGGGTACAATTCTGTGGCACTCTGCAATCATTGGGGTACAATGCTGTGGGCACTCTGCAATCATTGGGGTACAATGCTGTGGCACTCTGCAATCATTGGGGTACAATGCTGTGGGAACTCTGCAATCATTGGGGTACAATTCAGTGGCACTCTGCAATCATTGGGGTACAATTCTGTGGCACTCTGCAATCATTGGGGTACAATGCTGTGGGCACTCTGCAATCATTGGGGTACAATGCTGTGGGCACTCTGCAATCATTGGGGTACAATGCTGTGTCACTCTGCAATCATTGGGGTACAATTCTGTGGCACTCTGCAATCATTGAGGTACAATGCTGTGGGCACTCTGCAATCATTGGGGACAATGCTGTGGCGCTCTGCAGTGATTGGGGACAATGCTGTGGCGCTCTGCAGTGATTGGGGACAATGCTGTGGCGCTCTGCATTGAAAGGGGCTCGCACGCTGAACTCTGCATTGATGGGGGCACGGAACATTGTTCATTGCATTGAAGGGGGCACAGCACAGTGTTTATTGCATTGAAGGGGGCACAGCACAGTGTTTATTGCATTGAAGGGGTCACAGCACAGTGTGTATTGCATTGAAGGGGTCACAGCACATTTGTTCATTGAATTGAAGGGGTCACAGCACAGTGTTTATTGCATTGAAGGGGTCACAGCACAGTGTTTATTGCATTGAAGGGGTCACAGCACAGTGTTTATTGCATTGAAGGGGTCACAGCACATTGTTCATTGCATTGAAGGGGTTACAGCACAAGGTTTATTGCATTGAAGGGGGCACAGCACAGTGTTTATTGCATTGAAGGGGGCACAGCACAGTGTTTATTGCATTGAAGGGGGCACAGCACATTGTTCATTGCATTGAAGGGGGCACAGCACAGTGTTTATTGCATTGAAGGGGGCACAGCACAGTGTTTATTGCATTGAAGGGGTCACAGCACATTGTGTATTGCATTGAAGGGGTCACAGCACAGTGTTCATTGCATTGAAGGGGGCACAGCACAGTGTTTATTGCATTGAAGGGGTCACAGCACAGTGTTTATTGCATTGAAGGGGGCAAAGCACGGTGTTTATTGCATTGAATGGGTTACAGCACAGTGTTTATTGCATTGAAGGGGTCACAGCACATTGTTCATTGCATTGAAGGGGGCACAGCACAGTGTTTATTGCATTGAAGGGGGCACAGCACAGTGTTTATTGCATTGAAGGGGTCACAGCACAGTGTTCATTGCATTGAAGGGGGCACAGCACAGTGTTTATTGCATTGAAGGGGTCACAGCACAGTGTTTATTGCATTGAAGGGGGCACAGCACAGTGTTTATTGCATTGAAGGGGTTACAGCACAGTGTTTATTGCATTGAAGGGGTCACAGCACATTGTTCATTGCATTGAAGGGGGCACAGCACAGTGTTTATTGCATTGAAGGGGGACAGCACAGTGTTTATTGCATTGAAGGGGGCACAGCACAGTGTTTATTGCATTGAAGGGGGCACAGCACAGTGTTCATTGCATTGAAGGGGGCACGCACGCTGATCTCTGCATTGAAGGGGGCACGCATGCTGGTCTCTGCATATACCATCTCCTGTACCATGACCTGTGACATGCCTATACCATATCTGTGCCATGCCTATACCATATCTGTGCCATGCCTTTACCATATCTGTGCCATGCCTATGCCATGCCTATACCATCACCTGTGCCAAGCCTGTACCATTACTTTTACTGCGTTTCTTGGCGCGAAGCAATACCTATTACATTTTTCTTTTTGCGCCCCCCCCCAAAAATTTTGAGCACCAGCCGCCACTGGATTCACGTAAGTGTTAAACTCTTAGTATGAAGTAAGAGTTGGATTGCAGGGATCCTCTGCTGATGTCACTTCATAGGAATGGAGAGTTGCTGTAGATACAGTAAATAATCAGTCCAGCCAGCAGCTAAATGTGCAGTTGGCACTCCACATTTGAAAGAAGATAAACTGCTGATAAAAACACATGTGCTTTTGACATCTCAGATAGTAATTGCTAGACTTATTTGACTCTAAAGTAAGCAACCATTAATCCTGAATCACTAGGTAACTAAAATGTAATACAAAGGGGTCTATTTATAATTTTTGATTTTACAAGCTGGCTTTTTATATCGGAGTTCTCCTTTTTTTTCAGTAGTCCTTTTCCTTTATATTCCAACACTTTAAATTGAACTCACATTTGCTGAGTTTTAGGCCTCGTGCACAAAGCTGCTTTTAGGAGAGTCAGACGTTTGTTTGTTTGTTTTTTTTGCAGCCTAAAAATGCCCCTCCATGTTATTTTATGGCCTCATGCACACACAGACATTTTGAAGCTGTAAGTGGCATGGGCATTTTAAAGCTGCAAAACAAAGCCCAGGGCCAGCACGTTCTGAGGACCGGCGTTACAGCTGTAAAAACGTCTGACGCTGCTAGTATGCTGGCAAGATCATGGGAGACAGCGTCGGAGGAGGACCAGGTTGGCAGCGGAGAAGACCAGAGGAATAATGCTGGAGGGAGAATATCGGAGGAAGAAGATCTGAGGGAGAAACCCGGAGGCAGAAGATCAGAGTTAGAAGACCTGAGACTTTTCAAAACCGTCTCTTGTCATTATTTACACTACAATGCCTTTTTGGGGTGAATGAGTAGGGGTACAATGTACCCCATACTCATTCACATAGGGGGGGCCAGAGGAAGAATGCTGGAGGGAGAATATCGGAGGAAGAAGATCTGAGGGAGAAACCCGGAGGCAGAAGATCAGAGTTAGAAGACCTGAGACTTTTCAAAACCGTCTCTTGTCATTATTTACACTACACTGCCTTTTTTGGGGTGAATGAGTAGGGGTACAATGTACCCCATACTCATTCACATAGGGGGGGCAGGATCTGGGGGCCCCCTTTTTAAAGGGCACTTCCAGATTCCGATAAGCCCCCTCTCCGCAGACCCCCCTTCAAACACCACCCAGGGTTGTCCGGAAGAAGCCCTTGTCCCCATCAACAGATCCTCCCCTGCCCCAAGCACCCACCCCCCCCATGTTGAGGGCATGTGGCCTGGTATGGTCCAGGAGGGGGGGCGCTTGCTCATCCCCTCCCCTTTCCTGACCTGTCGGGTCCAGTCCGGTGTCCGGTATGGATTTTGGGGGGGACCTCACGCTGGTTTTTTGGTGTGGGGTTTCCCCTCAAAATCGGTCTGGTATGGTCTTTGGGGGGGACCCCACGCCATTTTTATTTTTCATTTTGGCGTGCAGTTTCCTTTCAAGATCCTCAGAGAACAATTCACACCACAAGTCAGATCATTATGATCCGACTTGGATGCGACTTCTATTCAAATCAATGGGCTGAAAGTCGGATCAAAGATGGCTCTCATAGGCAACCACTGATTTTGAATAGAGGCAGAGAAACACTGCTAAAAGCTAATGCTGCTAAACATGCATTAACGCCAATGGAAAAAGCTACTAAAAGCACATTTTTACAGCTGCTTTTTCCTGGCGTTGGTAGTGGCTTTGCAGCTCGTTTTTTCTAACGCCCTGTGTGCATGAGGCCTTAGGTGGAGAAATAGCAGATTTTCAATAAACTTTGAAAGATAAATACATAACTATAGCAGCGGCATATGTAATTCTTGTAATGAAAGTCTTTTTCTCTGCAAGAATTGTCTGGCTTTATTCTAGTTTGACAATCTTTTTCAGCTTTCTCTAAGTTCTGTTTCCAATTTTTAAAAGCTACTGCTTCATTTTTCTAGCTTGTTGGCTTGTATATTAAAACCGACAAAGCGAGGTAATTTAAAAGTTCATAAATATGCCTCAAAATGAAAGACAGGAGTTGAATTATATTTTACCTTTCAAAATCAACACTGCTCTTAGGAACAGCTACTATAGAGTATAAATCCCTAAGCTCATGCCTTTCCTGTAAACTGAACTGCCTGTCTACACTCTCTCAGTTACGATTTTTGAGAGTCCTTGGTAGACTGTCCAACAGATCATGTAGACCAAGGGTGTCAAATTCAATTTAATCAGGGGCTGCATTAGCATTATAGTTGCCCTCAAAGAGCCAGTTGTATCCGTAAAACTATATAAGTATATTGACTGGTTATAGTAATAACTTAGGACTTAAAGCAATTGTAAAGGTACACGATTTTTAAAAAACACAAAAAGCCATGTCTATACTTACCTGCTCTGTGCAATGGAATTTTACAGAGTGGCCGCAAACCTCCTCTTCTCAGGTCCCCCATTGGCACTCCTGGCCCCTCCTCCCTGTCCAGTGCCCTCATCGGAAGCTGCTTCCCATGGGTGCACTCCAGTGGCGGCCGGCTTGTTAGGGGCACAGGGGCGCCGCCCCCCCCATCCATGCGTCCGGCCCCCTAATCTGCATGCAGGGGCGCCAGACGCATGGAGTTCAATGGGGATTTTTCTTTTTTCATCACCTGATTAGAGCCAGAGGCTCTAATAGGGCGATGGAAAGGGTAGTCCTGGGGGGAAGAGCAGTGCGTCCTGAGCCCACCCATTGTGTGACAATAGCGAATGAAAATTCGCTATTGTCACACCGATCCTCCTCCTAGCCAATCAAGAAGCGTGTCCGATACACGCTTCCTGATTGGCCACAAGGCAAACCCCATGCCATTGGCCGAGGAGGAGGCGGGACCGGAAGGACTGGAGGAGACGCACCGGGACCGAGCAGAAGAAGCCATTCGGGGGACTGAGGAGGAGCCGATCGCCGCCGCTGCTGCTCCAGGTAAGTAAGGGGGCACACACGCTGATCTCTGCATTGGGGACATGTATACTGGTCACTGCATTGGGGGCATGTATACTGGTCACTGCATTGGGGGCATGTATACTGGTCACTCATTGGAGGCACGAACGCTGATCTCTGCATTGGGGATATGTATACTGGTCACTGCATTGGAGGCACACACGCTGATCTCTGCATTGGGGACATGTATACTGGTCACTGCATTGGAGGCACGCACGCTGATCTCTGCATTGGGGACATGTATACTGGTCACTGCATTGGGGACATGTATGCTGGTCACTGCATTGGAGGCACGCACGATGATCTCTGCATTGGGGACATGTATACTGGTCACTGCATTGGGGACATGTATACTGGTCACTGCATTGGGGGCATGTAAACTGGTCACTGCATTGGGGGCATGTATACTGGTCACTGCATTGGAGGCATGCACTCTGATCTCTGCATTGGGGACATGTATACTGGTCACTGCATTGGAGGCAGGTACACTGATTTCTGCATTGGGGGCATGTATACTGGTCACTGCATTGGAGGCACGCACGCTGATCTCTGCATTGGGGACATGTATACTGTTCACTGCATTGGAGGCATGCACGCTGATCTCTGCATTGGGGACATGTATGCTGGTCACTGCATTGGAGGCACGCACGCTGATCTCTGCATTGGGGACATGTATACTGGTCACTGCATTGGAGGCACGCACACTGATCTCTGCATTGGGGACATGTATGTTGGTCACTGCATTGGAGGCACGCACGCTGATCTCTGCATTGGGGACATGTATACTGGTCACTGCATTGGGAGCATGTATACTGGTCACTGCATTGGAGGCACGCACGCTGATCTCTGCATTGGGGACATGTATACTGGTCACTGCATTGGGGGCATGTATACTGGTCACTGCATTGGGGGCATGTATACTGGTCACTACATTGGGGGCACGCACGCTGGTCACTGCATTGGGGGCATGTATGCTGGTCACTGCATTGGGGGCATGTATGCTGGTCACTGCATTGGGGGCATGTACGATGATCTCTGCATTGAAAGGGGCATGTATGCTGGTTTCTGCATTGGGGGCATGTACGCTGATCTCTGCATTGAAGGGGGCATGTACGCTGGTCACTGCATTGAATGGGGCATGTACACTGGTCACTGCATTGAAAGGGGGCACGCTGGTCACTGTGCATTGAAAGGGGGCACGCTGGTCACTGTGCATTAATAGGGGGCACGCTGGTCACTGTGCATTGAAAGGGGGCATGGCACGCTGGTCACTGTGCATTGAAAGGGGGCACGCTGGTCTCTCTGCATTGAAAGGGGGCACGCTGGTCTCTCTGCTTTGAAAGGGGGCACACTATACCTTAATTACTGGAGGCCCCTTTCACACTTTTGCAACCTCAAAATCACGCAATTTTTTACAGAATTTTTTGCCGCAAATCAATGCCTATTACATTTTTCTGTTTGCGCCCCTCCCCCAAAAAAAAATTTTGAGCACCAGCCGCCTTAGGTGCACACGTGTATGCTCGATCCCAAGCCTCACCGCTGCATCCATTGACACAGACGGTGGGACTCGGCCCCGCCCCCCGCTCCCTTGTCACTGGCTTTGATTGACAGCACTGGGAGCCAATGGTTCCCTGTGCCCCAGCAAAGCCAGTGAGACCCACAAGTGAGGGGAGAGAAAAGCTACAGACGTGCACATAGCTGGATCAAGTGAGGGCTCAGGTAAGGAAGAGGGGGGATGAGGGGGGTTGCTGATGCCTAAACGTTTTTTACCTTAATGAAAGGAATGTATTATGGTAAAAAACGTTTAGGCTTTAGAAGCACTTAAAGCTGTGAAGGTAAGGTGCAGACTGACACGGAGCCCACTCACACTCCTGTAGCAGATGATGCAAGTTTGAAAAGGAGGGTCACACCCCTGGTATCAGCCACAAGAAACTTTATTGGAGACTACTCAGGCAGAACATGGTTCTGCCATGGTGTTCTGTGGAAGCAGTCTCTAATGAAGTTTCTTGATTATGATACCGGCGGTATGTGACCCTCAACTGGCATAGAATTGTATTATGTGCATAATTATTATAAGCAGATTTGCAGAACCCCCCCAATACATCAAAAGTCAAGTGTCCCCCACCCTCCCATATGCAGTGCACACCCCTGTTCTTGTGCTGCTGCTGAGAAGAAGCTGGGAAGATGAAAGTGCAGGGTCTGGAGGAGGACTGGAGGAAGGCTGGAGTAAGCTATGGAGTTGCTACAGTGCACTTATATGCTTAAGCCAAGGATACTTTTCTTTTGAAATAGTGCACTGGAACTTACTATTCAAATCTGTATCAACCTGTCTAATACTGTACTCCCAAAATGCACACCAACATACACATAATCTGAACTTGCTCAGAATAAAATCAACAAAGTATAGAAGCATCACTGCCAAAGCTAGGATAACACTGTAAACTATGAGCTGTCATTCTGGTCTTTTTTTTTTCTTTTCATCTATCAATTGATTATTATACTACCTTGAAAAAGGGGTAGCAGCAGGACCAAGTGTGTGTGTGTGTGTATTTTTATAATTGTTTAACCTTGTTTTGTTGTGCAACAGTTCAGGTACAACAACCGTCATCAAAGAGAAATGAATGGGCCACACACTGGTGCCATCATCGTTGTTGAACCAATGTAAAACCAGCTTTAATAAAACAAATAGAGAATTCACAACATATGGGATTGCCTGTCCAAACTCCACTCAGCAAGTATCACATCACTTTGTGGTATAAATGGAAGCGGATAGGCAAGTCTGACTATATGTTGTGAATCCTCTACTTATTATATTTAGTAGGTTTTAAAATGGTGATGGCATTAGTGTGTGGAACATTCATTTCCACTTGACAAGCAGAAAATCTGAGCAGGTAATGCAGGAAAGTGGTTAAATTGAAAAGGCAGTTTTTTATTGTTGTTGGCAGTCTACATAGCATATGAAATATAAAGAGCTTTTTTTTAACACTTACCTTAATGGCAGTGAGATCATCACATTTTAGATACTCACCCTGCGGGTCCAGCGATGTCCAGTGGAGATTAGAACTAAAGGCACAGGAAATACACGTATGTTTTTCAGAGATTCAAGACATAAAGTAGATTTTTTCAGGTATTGATTAGTCACAATTATCTTTCTAGATGTTCCCTATTAGATAGAAGTTCTTCATTGTTTGCGTACAGGTCCACTTTAAATATATCTGTAACAAAGAGAATAATACCTACCCTTGCAGTGTTCCGCTCTAGCCTAAAGCCTCGTACACATGCAACGATTATCGGCCGACCGATCGGCCGTCTTTTGTCCAGTGTTGTTGTGTTGGTTGAAATGTGCTCTAGACTGCACACGAATTTTCTCGGCCAACAAAAATCTACTTCAGAAGTGATGTCATGTGCTGGTTTACTTTCCGTGTGTTTTTTCTTCTCTGAGCATGCCCAGTCTTGCTCATCAGATTTTTGTCTGCCGAAATCTGTGCTGACTGACGGAAAATCGGCCGTTCTGTTGACGGCCAACAAAAATTTTATAGCCTGCACACCAGATTTTGTTCGGCCGAAAAGTCGGAGTCGGTTGTCGAAAGCATCATACTAACAAGCCGACAATCGGCCGATTGGACGTTGGCCGAAAATTCATGGCCAACTATCGATGCGTGTGTACGAGGCACAAATTCTCCAGATTGCTGGGTTTGGTTCAAATTACCTATTAATTATAAATCTCCCTCTGTATTTTCTCTCCCTCTCCCTCTTTCTCTCCATATATATATATATATATATATATATATATATATATATATATATAGTGTGTTTTAAATCAACTTTGTCTTTCACATCTCTGCTATATCTACATAAATAAGAATTATTTAGTGTAGATTTTGGCACAGTGGGTTGGGCACAAGTATGTATAAACAAGCATGTCTGGAATTTCAATGGTTCAGACTAGTAAAAGGAAAATGAATTAGTGCAGTGCAGTATTAATTTTCAGGCAAGTAACTTTATGGGATAAGTATACAGAGACATTGCCGTACACAGACGTTTCAGGTCATAGCCACTTCAGCAATCAAGGAAAGGACTTTGCTACAAACTACTTAGCTGTGTTCAGCATGCCCTACTGATTTATTTGTAACTGAGCTATTGGTGAATATAACAAACATGGAGGCATCAAAGCACACAGACAGTTTCTGCGCTCTCCACTCTTATCATATCATTTATCAGCATTGCTTACGTCAATAAAGTGCTCCGGGTCGGTCAGGGCACAATTTGGGAAGAGGTAATTTTCTTATGCTATGTGATCATTGTCTTAGCTCTTGTGATTTGAACTCTTACAACTGCTCTCATTCCTTTGCATCTGGCTTAGAGTCAAGCTGAGTGCTGTACATGTGGCAAAAAAAGTTAAAAAAAAAAATGAAAAGATAGTTCATCTTGTAGACTGACTGATGCAGGAAGGAGATGTTGCATCACATCAAAAAGCCAATTACATAATTTCAAATAAAAAACCCTAAACTTATTTACTCTGCCTGTGCCTATTTGTATTGCAAAAATATTAGTGAATTCTCATCTGTTTCATTGTAAACTTTTCCGTATAAAAATCTGTCTGTAACGAAGAATCCTGGAAAATTTAAAACAAAATAGTTTATAGGGAGGAAGAATTTGTTACATGGCCTTTTCTGACTGTAGATCATTAGGTCCATGACATTTTCAAATGTACAAAGGGTGCAAATTAATACAGCGCTGCTTTCTATTGTCTAGCATTTCATAGAAAAAGAAAACCAATACACATCATGTTATGTATTACAACAGAACAGATTAATATTGTTATAATTCAGAAATGCTGTTCTTCATTTAGGCTGCCTATTACAACGTATTCTATTGTGAAAAAATGGATTCAAGTTTTATGAAAGTAGTCTTTTTCTGCACACATAGAAATGTATGGTAGATTTGATATATTTATGCGTGGGTTGAAAATAAAACTCTAAGTGATTCAGCCCCAATAATTGAGTTTTTATTTGAAACATAGATATGGAAAATGACTTCTAAGTCTAGACCATTTCACATATTTGTAAACTGCTCCTCTGCCAAATAAATACAAGTACCAATGCCAGTGTTCTTATAAGTAGTCACTCTTTCCATTGTAATACACCCATTTCTAGTCAGCTGTCACCCCAAACACAGTGTGCTTCCACGTAATCGCGGCCACCACATGTGTCACCCCAAGCATGTCACTGTGATATCAAAGTTAGTGTCAGTGTACAATAACAGTCACTTCCTTGTTGTTACATAGGGGTTAAATTACTAAAGCTAGAGAGTGAAAATCAGTCACAATTCTGGCTAATTTTGCACTTTCCAGCTTTAGTAAATAAACCCTATATTGACTGTAGTTCTGTGCAGTGCCATTGTGACATAATATTCAATGGCACTGCACAGTTACAGTCACCCTCTGCAATATCACTGTAATCTCTTGCTTTTTGTCACTGAGCAGCCAATGTCACCATTCCCTCACTTTCACCACATGTAATGCAAATGTACAGTCACTATGAACCTTTGTTACTGTGCTACTGTTGTCCAATACAGTGTCACTATGCAACCACTGCCACCATCTGCAGTGTCACTGTAACCCCTTGCTTTTTGTCACTTAGCACCCAATGTCACCATACACTCACTTTCACCATGTGATGGAAATGTACAGTCACTATGAATCTTTGTTATGTCACTGTTGCCAATTACAATGTCACTGTGCAACCATAGTTACATAGTTAGTCTAGTTAAAAAAAGACACATCTAGTTCATCTAGTCCAACCAATCAAAGAGGGGGGGGGGGGGATCATGCAATCCCATATACACAATCCTATACCCACAGTTGATCCAGAGGAATGCGAAAAAACCCAGCAAAGTATGATCCAATTTGCTCCAGCAGGGGAAAAAATTGAATTCCTGATCCCCCGAGAGGCAATGGGATATTCCCTGGATAAAAGTTACCTATAAATGTGAGTACCCAGTTATATTATGTACATTTAGGAAATAATCCAGGCTTTTTTAAAGCAATCTACTGAGCTGGCCAGAATCAGCTCTTGAGGGAGTCTATTCCACATTTTAACAGCTCTTACTGTGAAGGAACCTTTCCATATTTGCTTTACTTTCAAAAGATTTTTATTTGTAACATAAAGGAACAGATACATTACAAGCATTATGGACCATGCACAAAAAGCAAATATTTGACATATTGAGCCATACTGAACAGTATACATACAACTCTCGAAAACTTCAACGTTTAAGTAAACAAGCGATCTGCACATGTTACACAATGCAAAGGGCGCAGAGGAAAAGTTATACGCCTTGAAATAGAGATCCGGAGAGACCCGCCCAATCCCGAGGAGACCCCTACTGGGGGCTAAGACTGCCCCCTCAGGGTGGATAGGGCATCCCCGGCTCCCCCATAACTCAGCTCTGGTAGACCAGGTTGAGGTAAAATGAATCACCCTCATAAAAGAGTGCAGTAAAGTTATAATTTTAGCTCAAAAAGCTATTGAGTAATATGCAGTCCTAAGAGCCCAGAAGGCTACCAAAACCGTGAAGGTAGGGAGCAACTAGCGTCTCAAAAACTTTGCATCAAGCATGGCATGCTGAAAAGAAAATGGTGTGGAGAAGAGAAAGAAGAGACACAAGGTGGGAAAGGAATCGAGAGTTAAAGAGAATATTAACCACTTAAGCCCCGGAGGATTTTCCTGCTAAAAGACCAGGGGGTATTTTGCGATTCGGCACTGCGTGACTTTAACGGACAATTGCGCGGTCGTGCGACGCTGTACCTAAATGAATTTGACGTCCTTTTTTTCCCACAAACAGAGCTTTCTTTTGGTGGTATTTGATCACCTGTGCGATTTTATGATCACGCGCTATAAACAAAAAAAGAGCGTAAATTTTGCAAAAATAACAATATTTTTCACATTTTTTTATATGAAATTCCCCCCAAAAAAAATGTAAAAATCAAAATTTTTTAACATTTTTGGCCAATTTGTTTTATCCTACCTATGTTTGGTAAAAAAAATCGCAAAAAGCGTATTTTGATTGGTTTGCTCAAAAGTTATCGCGTTTACTAACAAAGGGAAAGATTTTTGTCATTTTTGTTGTTTTTTTTTTTTAACGCGTAATGGCGGCGATCTGCGATTTTTTTTGCGGTACTGCGACATTGCGGCGGACAGATCGGAC
This sequence comes from Pelophylax lessonae, assembly GCF_965119305.1. NCBI lineage: Eukaryota > Metazoa > Chordata > Amphibia > Anura > Ranidae > Pelophylax > Pelophylax lessonae. Next base: position 268,044,831 of record NC_138770.1, read on the forward strand.
CCTTGACTGACATTTTTGACACTTTTGGGGTTACCAGTGACATTACTACAGTAATCAGTGCTATACATATGCACTGTTACTGTAAAAATACACTGGCAGTGAAGGGGTTAACTTTATTTGGGAGGGAGGGGCTGTGTGTGTCCCTAGGGGCGTGATTCTTACTGTGATTGGCTGTGGCTCTAGCTGTAAGGACACTGATCAACGGATCTACATACTAGATCCGTGTAATCAGTGTCTTTACAGCGAGGAGAATGACAGGCAGCTTGTTTTCACAAGCTGCCTGACATTCTCCCTCTTCCCCCGACGATCGCCGAGTGGCCGGCGGACATCGGGTCCGCTGGTCACACGCGCGGGGGGGTGCGTGACCGCGCGGGAGCGGGAGCGCGCCTCCGCGGGCGCACGCTCGCTCCCCAGACCCTCCCAGGCTAGTGACGTTAATTAACGTCACTCTGCCTGGCAGGGGCTGACCGCCGCAGTAAATCTACTTGCGGCGGTCGGCAAGCAGTTAAAAGAAAGCACAGGGGAAAGATCAGATCATGATAAAGAGGGTGTGATACTAGCACTGAGGAATGAGATCTTAGAGAGAGAAAGTGAGAGGAAGAAGTGTTCCTGACAGGTCCCTAAGAGCAAGAAAGTGCAAACTAGTGCAGCAAAGCATGTAATGGGGTTTTAGTAAACTCAGCCCATGGTTCCCACACCACCTCGAAGCGGTGGTGAGTATCCAGGAGTTTGCTAGCTAACAATTCTTGCGACATGATCCAGGAAATGTTTCTTTTAGCGCGCAATATGGAAACAGAAGGTCGCTTCCAAGCGCCTGCTATGGTAATTTTGGCTCCCAGAAGAATGAAGTGAATGAGACGTTTTTGATGTTTGGATGCGCCCGGGGTAGGCATGTTAAGCAGAGCAATCTGTGGTGATTGCACAATCGATAAACCCGTGACTTTCCTGATGATGCTGAATACTTTATTCCAGAAGCCCCTTATTTTGGGGCAGTCCCACCATATATGAACGACAGAGCCCAGGAGGGAGCAACCCCTGAAGCAGAGCGGGGAAGAAGCCGGGTAGAATTTATGAATCCTCTCAGGAACCATATACCATCTGGTGAGGAACCTTTCCATATTTGGAGATTAAATCATATTTCCTGTAGATGTAAAGAGATTCCCCTTGTCCTCTGTGATGACCTTAAAGTGAATAACTCAACATCAAGTTCACTAAATGGACCCCTTATGTATTTGTAAATGTTGATCACATCCTCACTTAATCTGCTCTTCTCAAGAGAGAATAAATGCAGTTCCTGTAATCTTTTCTCATAGCTGAGCTCTTCCATGGCTCTTATCAGTTTTTCACTTTCTCCAGTTCTCTGATACTCTGATATCCTTTTTGTGAACAAGTGCCCAAAACTGATCTGGATATTACAGATGAGGTTTTACTAATGATTTGTACAGGGGCAAAATGATATCTATCTCCCTGGAGCCTATACCTCTCTTAATACAAGAAAGGACTTTGCTCACTTTGGAAACCACAGCTGCCCCCCCCCTCTGCAGTGTCACTGTAACTCCTTGCCTTTTGTCACTGAGCAGTCAATGATATGTTATACAGTCAGGGTCACCCAATAAATTGTCCTTTTACAGTAACTGCCACCCTTTCCCCTATTAATACTGTATCACCTGTCACATGAAGCACATATTCATGTGCACACAATATACACACACACATGCTCTCTCATGTACACAATCCTAACATGCAAGGCAAATGTGGGGATAGGAGAGAGTCTTAGGCAGAATAAAGTGAGTTGTCATTATGCTTAGACTATCATTGTTTTATGTTTTACTATCAACTGTGTTTTATGCTTTTCCAGAAATGTCTGCATCTAGAAGAGGTAATAGACCACATGTACCGTGATTTTGACTTACTGAATCCCAGCTTTTCAGTAAACTTGGTTTCTGTGAGTCACTGGCATGGGTGCAATGATCACAACAGGCACACGCAGTGCGGAAACCCGTCTGCTTACTGGCAGCTTGTAGAGTGTTAGCGGTCTGTTATGAAATGCTTTGAAACTTTGTGATTTAATATGGATCATGGCTGTGTTTGGCTAAACCTTTCAGGCATTTTTTCTCCCCTTCAGCTTCTTAAAGCAAGTCCCTATGTACTGTGGAGCTGTTCTCCCTCCAGTCCTATGGCTGGGGATTTTCAAATGGAAGGTGAAATGCCATGGTAGAGTGACTGCCATTCCTTTGCATCCAGTTAGGCCTGGATTTATGGGTTAAAGCCTGCATATGCTTCTGTCTTGGAGTATCAGACTGGTTTTAGTGTTATCACTTTTCTTTCTCATATAAACTCAAAGAATAACTGTTACTAAATGTAATTACATACATCTTTTTGTAGAAAGTCAAAAGTACTTAGAGCCAAAGATCTATGGTCATATTAAAATCTGGCCTCGTCTGTGATTGTCTCTGTGTGGTAAATGGTACTGGGATGTGTAACAGTGCCAACTGTGCAGCAATTGAACGAGGAGATTATGAGGGAGGAGAGCAATTTCTGGTGTTATGCCATCAGAGGCATCAGTACAAGGAACTGAAAACTATTCCCATTTTTTTTCTGGGATTTTAGATTTAACAGGTTTTATATAGCACCGGTAATGTATGCAGTGCTTTATATACTCATCAGTCCCTGCTCTCAGAAAACTTACAGGATAACCTACACAAGCACAGGGAAAGTAGGCAAACGCCATGCCCGGAATGTCCTGACCAGAATTCAAACCAGGGTCCATGCAGAAGTTCTAACCAGTAAGCCACTGTGCTGAGATCCCCATCATCTTTAGCTGCACATTTAAGTGATATGACATGTTATGGCGCTTATATAAATGAAAGCACTTACTGTGAAAAGGTTTACACACACAGTTTAAACACCCTCATCTTATACTTTGTCCCAAAGTTTCAAAACTAAATTTGCATTTGCAGTTGTGTGAGATGAAAATATTCCGATACACCCACTCTTGTTTGTTTCACAGCCATGCAAGTATTTGCCCTGTAAACCTACTTATCAGTCTGTTTTGTAACACATCAAATTTGGAAATCAGCTGAATTTGCCTTCTCAATTTCCACCTTCCCACAACCAGAAAACCAAGCATGCTTCTTTATCATAAACATGGGATATCACATCTTAGATTTAAAATTGTTAAAATCAAAATTGCTGGCAAGATTTGGACAGTGATTGAATGTGGGGTGAAAAAAGAGGTTAGAGTCAAGAATTTGACCTACCTCCCTGACATGATGGAAAGTACTTGATAGCTATGCTACTGACTAAATGTCTGGGGGGGGGGAATATGAGTTCAGTTTTGGAAAGATAAATTTCATTGTCCTCGGCATAAAGATGAATTTGGAAGCCATGGGATGCTATCAATTGACCAAGGAAGAAAGTGTAGATAGAGAATAGAAGGAGTCCAAGGACAGGGCCTGCAGATCACTATGGAAAGAGAAGAGAGATGGAGATAGAGTTGTAGCTGACACTGAAGCGTATGAAGGAGAAGAATTGGGAAAGGGTAGTGTGTTGGAGGCCAAGGGAATAGAGGAGAGCACTGAATGTGATGGTAGATATGGTGAGTTAAGTAGAGAGATATCTGGCAAGTGAAGATCACAAATTGCATCTATCATATTCTGAAATGATTGGCAATGTGCTGGGCAGTAAATGAGTTAGCAAAGAAGAGGTGGTAGGGCATGAAGTAGAGAGTTAGCAGTAGAAAAGAGTTGACAAGGATCTGATGGGAGGGAAGGAATTACATTTTGTCTTAAAGCTAGTCAGTAGCAAAATAGAGCAGAAAAAGTTGTTAAAGGGGCAAAGATTCCTACAGGTAACTGGTGGTTGGAGGGATAGTGAGTTTAAGATAGTCAGAGTGTGAAACTGATAAGGCTGTGATCAGAGAGGAGGAAATCGGGTGTTGAAGAGGTTGCAATGTGTGCATTGGTAGGAGAATGCAAGGTCAAAGGTATGGCCATTGAAGTAAGTAGAAGTGTGTGTCCATTGTGTTCAGTCTAAAGATGATGTTTCATTGAGAAGTTGAGAGGTAGTCAGGGTGTTAGCATTAACAGGGATGTAAAAGTGGAATTCAAAAAAACCACCTAACTAATCTTAAAAATGTCCCCTCCCTCCTTCTAACACATATTCTTACTAGCCTGTGTAAGAAAGACCTGTATACCTACCTATTTTCCAGCCTGCTCCAGTCCAGCCATGTGATCTCTCCTATGCAAGCAATAGCCGGCTGCAGGGAGAAGAGAGAGCTCTCCAGGCACCAGCTAGAAAAGCCTGGAGTGGTAACGTCACCCATAGACTTCAATGACCCACCCATGTTTATGCTCTCTCCTCTCCCCAGCAGCCGCTGACACGGTAGCTGGTTCACGTGACCAGGAGCAGGCTGGAAATAGGTAAGTATACAGATCTTTCTTACACAGGTTGGTCAGAATAGGTGTTAGGAGAGGGAAAGGGACAATTTTAGGAGTACTGATACGGTGCCTGAAATTCCAAGGAAATAAAGTAGGGTAGCCAGGATGAGATGTTGTCAAGGAAGCATGGCAAGAGTAAAGGAAGCTGATAAATCACTGCAGTCCTCAGTGAAACCAGAGAAAATAAGTAAATACAGTGAGGAGAGAGATAGAGACAGAAGGAAAGGAAGAACAGAAGAAGAAGGATAGAAAAAATCCAATCCCCCCTCTTTTTTGTCCACTGGGTCTAGGTGAGTGAGTCCACTGGTGGCTACCATGGGAGAGGACAGCTGACGAGGCAGAGCATATTCCTTGCTCACAAAGTAGCTGACACTCTCCTCGGCTCTCTAACATTCTGGAAAGTGGACAGGCCCTCATTATCCTCATGTGCAATGCAGCACTGATTCCTTTGGAGAACCTGCAACCAGGGGAAATGTGAAGAGAACTTTGGGGGACTGGCCTTACAGTGCAGAGAAAGACTGTGAGATCTAGGAATAAGGTAAAGACAGTTGTCTATTTCCTTCTCCTGTACAGAATGATGCTTTAAATCTTGGAGTGCAGAGTGGCCTCACTGAAAGAGCCATTTTTCACACCTAACCTTGAGTAAAAGCCAAGTTAAACCCAAAAATGTAATATATTGCAACTTACTAATCTTTAGATGTGATGGCTGCATTAGTTTCCTTTTCTTTTTTAGAATGTTTTCTCTGTTTTCACCTGGTGGTCTAACCAGTAAGACACCTCCTGTATTAAGCCGGCCATAGGTGGATTGCTCAATTCTCCCATCAACACAGTCAGTGTTGATGGGGGAATCCCTCCTGCAGGGCTATTGTGTTCTCCCGGAGGGGGTGTGGGGGGGGGGGTGTGGGTGGAGCTGTCCCTGTCGGGAGAACACACAGTGATTGTTGCTAGTGCTATAGCCACTGGCATTAATCATGTGAAAAGTCAGACGGGCTAGTTGTACCCAAGTTGATAGAACAATCGATCAGGTTGGGTACAATCAGCCTTGTGAATACGTGGTTTGAATCTTTGCCAGTCACTGCTGAACCGGCTGATATTTGAACTGTCTAGGCTGACTTTTGAGTGCCTCTCCTTTGGATGAAAGAGCAACAGAGGCAATTTGGACAGCAGCATTGTCTGTCTGGGAGTAGAGGGGGGGGGGGGGTGTTAAATGGACTAGTAGATTTAGATAAGTGATCGACCGATATCAGTTTTTCGTTGCCAATACAGATATTTTGGCCTTTGCATATCGGTATCGGCCGATATTGGCCGAAATTTTCGCACATTTAAAACATTTTTTTTTTATCACTTGACAGGTACTTTTGTGGAGGAATCTGGGGGTCTAAAAGACCCCAATCCCCTCCTCTGCACTTAAAAGCATTCAAAACGCCAAGTTTGGCTGTTTTGAATGCTTCATTTTTTTAAATCTGGCGCAGAGTACCCGGAAGTGAAGTCATGATGTCATGAGCCGAATGCGGCTTTGATCTGGTCTTTGGCAGCCGTACAGGCTGGTTGCCCGGGTCTCCCGGTGGGACAGGAGACCCGGGCGAGACCCGCAGAAGGTGGCGGGAGGGGTGTCCCCTCCCGCTCCTTGTAATGACAGCCGAGTGGCTTCTCAGCCACATATCGGTTGTCATTACAAGGCAGCTGACCGTCAGCTATGGATGCCGGTACATGGGTGATGCCTCTAGCTGCAGGCATCACTCCAAAACAAGCACTTTCCCGAAATATCGGCAATATCGGTCACCTTGATGCCAACCCTAAATTGATGCCAACCCTTTAACTGCTACATATGCAGGACAGCTTGTTTTGTTGAAAAGCAACAAACATTCTATCTGGATCACCAGGTGAAGAAAAAAGAAAGCTAAAAAAAAGAAAACTAGTGCAGCTACCACATCCAAGAATTGGTAAGCTGCAATTGATGCTTTAAAATGAAATACTTATGAGTCAAGTATGGAAAAAAACAAAAAGGCGGGAGTTAGATTTCGTATTTGTTTTAAGTTAGTGACTCAGAAAGTACAGAGGCCAAAGCATTGATATGACAGCCAGGCAACTAGTATTTTAAGGAGAAGATGACAGCAATGGTTTCCTTTTTACATATACTGTATAGTGTTCTTTTAAATCACACAATATAATAACAAGAAGTATAGTTCCCTCTAGTGGTCAGCTTCTAGTATGTACCAACATTTTTAAAAAGGAGCTGTCTCTGCAACTAATACAGTATTGCCTCCATAAAGAGGTAAAAAATATAGACGTTGTCCATTACAAATTATGAAAAATTGGATGGATGAGAAAATACTATTAGATTGTGATGTAATTGTAGTATTTCTGTAATTAATTGAAAACCAATACAGTCCCTGTGTGCGTTTTTGTGGGGCCTTGTTTTATTTGCGGCCTGAATGTTTTATGTATTCTTGTTTGAAAAATGTAAAATGAGACTTTAGGCAGACTGCTAAATGCAAAGTTGATATACCCATATGTAAACTGTGTAATCCGCTAAAGGACTTGTAGTTCTGCAAAGCCATTTTTTTGTGATCCGTACTTCTCTGCCAGACAACAAAGCTAGGAGGTTGTTAAGGCCTGAAAAAGATTACAAAATCGTATGAAAAATACCGCTTTCGAAGCGATATTACAATAATTGGATCATTCGTACAGAGCTTTCGAGAGCCGATAACGACAGTTCATGCGATATTATATGATGGGACAAGCACGAAAATTTTTCTTGTATGATACCAAATCATATGATTTTCATTTAATCAATACAGTTGGCATTCAAAAATATAATACAAATACATTACAACACATTACATCCCTTCCAAATGTTTATTCTGTCGTATGAGAATTTTCATAACTTTCGTAAACTCTTCATTTTCGATATGACTAGCATTCAAAAAAGAAAAAAAACGAAGATCATTTGTCCGATAATCTCATTAACCCAGGCATTAGCATTAACGTATACAGTGGTCTCCTCACCTGCAGATCAGATCATTATTGAGTGGTAACACACTGATAAACTCACTCTTCCCTCCCCTGCAGTCAACATGATCCTTGTCAGGACACGCAGAACAGCCTGAATAGCTAATTGTCTTAGTGCTGCTGTGCAAAAGATGGCTAGAGGCTGATGTCATGCTTATGGTAGCTCTATGTGGAATTTATATAAGGGAATACACTGTCTTTTTGTGTATCTAAACTTTTTTTGTTTTGGATACTGTGGAATGATTAAACCCCCTGTTGGTTTTTTATGGCTGCTTGTGTCCCTGTAGACATTCACCTTATCTATTTTTCCTGGTGGCCATGATCACCAAAACAAGAGTGGAAGGGAGGGAGATTTCCTCTCACTTCCTGGTGTGTTTTGTCTTTTAGATATACTTCAATATTTATATATCTGCCTAGAGTTCAGCTTGAAATTGACAAGAATCTTATTTGAGTATATGTCAGTGTTTGACTGTAAAAACCAGCACCACAACTTCCCTTTAGGATGAAGTTCCACTTTAAATCCAAATCCATACTCACAAAGTCTTCTCCAGGCAAGCAAGACCAGCCACTGATGGACAAGTTTGTCTATTAGTGGTGACAAAGCAACATGAGGGTGATATTGATGCTCAGAATTCAGAAGTGGTGTGATAGCACTGTCCAGGGCTGGTCCTACCATGGGTCCCGCTGGGACCATTGGACCCAGGCAGGACTTTGAGAGGGGCGGCAAGCTGACTCCCAAGATTTTTTTCCAGCAGTTTTGTGTGTCATAAGTTTGCGGCGCGTTATGGGCGGCATTTCTCCATCTCATACTGCCACCCATAGTGCAAACTGACGACTATGACGAGGCGGAGCGTCTCCTCCAGAGAACATCCGTCATGTGATCGTGGTGTTCGCAATGACATCAGACATCAACGCACTCCATCTCACGCAGGGCAGGCTGGATCTTCTAGGGTGGTGGGCGCGGCAGACACAGGAGTGACAGGAAGACTAGGGACAGACAGTGGGTGTTTGGTGGACCGGTCCGGTGGTGAGTAATGGAAGAAGATAACAGTATATATAATATTTTCTACATTTTATATATAAATATATAAAATAATGGATGTGGGGGCCTTTTGGTGGGCGTAATTTTGTTTCAGGGGTTGGGGGGGGGGGGGTAGCATTTCATTCTTGGACCCAGGCAGCACAATGTCTTGGGCCAGCCCTGGTGCTGTCACCCCATCATATGAAGTTGCTTGTTTGGCAGAATTATTGGTTATGCAATAGAAAGTTTGCAGTTAAAGTTTCACAGCATATAATATTTGATAAATTGACTCTAGTTCTACTTTAACTCCATCCTTCACACTTGTTTCATGTCACCTCTTACAGTCACAATTGACCAACACACTTCCTTTACCGTGCCCTGTAGGTCTAAACATGAGCAGTCACCTGAATACTTACATGTAACTGTCCTGCTCCCCTCTATGGTGATTTGTAGAATGCTAAGGGATGTTTTACTTCTGAGCAGAGAGAAAAATCTGGCCAACTGATTTTGAAAGACTTTCTGGCATATGGGATTGTTTGTGGATAAGTAATTGAGAAAAGGTTTGGTGCATGGAAAATATTAGCAGACTGAAACCCAAACATGCTATATTCTTGTGTTTGTTAGAGAAAAAAAAAAAAAAAAAAGATAAAAGCTAAACCATCTCAATTATGGGGTTAAAGCTATTATTTTCTCCCCACTCGAAAGAAAATAATTTACAACAGTTTCCTGTAAAGCCCCCTACCCAGATGCAAGAAGGCCTCACAGTACCGTGACATCAATATTGTGGATATCTCGCAGTAGGCAATATCAGAAGGCTGGAAGTTACATCTTTTACATGTAGTAACCTATATTACAAAGTAATATGTATCACTGTTCTACCCGAGGCCAGATGAAAGTCATAGCCCTCCCTATCATCTTTAATTATATCTGCTGCATCTGCTATTACTACTAGTTATTATTAATAGTTTTCATAATTATTATTACTACTACTTATAATAATAATAATAATTATAGAGTATTAACAAAAGAAACAACTCAAACTTTCATATTTACATTTATAAATATTGCAATATTGCAATTTATTATGCCTTTTTCTAGTTTCATGCAAGTGAAAACACCATAAAGTGAATAGAAACATTTAGAAATATTGGATAATATAAGGATAAATATAGGATAAATATAGGATAAATCAAATGAAATCTCTTATGTGTAATTAGATACAGTATGAAACACATATATCATTTGCTCTTTTGGCTAAGACCATTCCTGATTTGGAATGTAGGTTTTATTCTTTGGTCTTGACTGACCCCTAATGGACAAGTAATATATTGCTTCTAAAAAAAACAATGTAATTTATACCTGCCTTTTTTTCCTGCCCAGACATTCCTAGTTTTTACTTTTACTTGTGCATTATGCTTTATATACAGTTTTGTTTATTAAAAAAAGAATATAATATTATATTCATATAATCTGTAATCTGTTTTAATTACCTTAACTGGTTTAATTCTGATTTATAATGCTGCTCAGAATATTTTCTAATTTTAACACTTCTGCCAGACAGCAACAGTTCTGCCAGACCTTACTTTCCTCCACTGCTTGAAAGCAACACAGCTTGGTTGGGGCTGTATCTGAATAGTAAATATACAGCATCTTACTGATGAGGACATATCTGTGCTCTCTCCACCAGTTAGCAAGCTCCATGTGTTAAGTTCATAACCTTGTGCATTATAAGAATATCTGATTTGCTTATGGTGTTGCCCCTTCCTCTTTCAGTGATGTATATGGAATTACCTACATTAAATTAGTACCTGAACCTGTGTAATTCATATGTTTTCAGGTTTAAAGGGATGAGATGGCAACCCTACTCTCTATGCCAGGTAGTCGCTTCAGTCAGCTCCAGTCCAAACAGCACTGACAGCCCCACTCCTGTTGCTTGCCTTGCTCCTGTCCCGCAGACAACCACACATGAGGTTCCGGCCTCTCTCTGCTTGGTCCCTTGCACCATGAAATCACATGACACGTTCAGGCAACACCTCCGCCAGACCCCCACCCCTGCCTGAACACACTGTTGCAGGCACTCAGAAGGTCTCGGCTAGCTCCAGACCTGAACTGCACATGAGAGTGTAACAGCCATCATTTTTACTGGCACCCTTTTCCTGTCTCTGGCATTTACTGGCAGGAGAAAAATGCAGATTTTTTACTGGCTGCTAGTAAAAATACTGATGGTTCCCAACACTGCTGGTGAGGGACTCCATATTTTAGGGAGGATTTTCGAATTGTAGGTTCTGCAGCCCCTGCTTTATATTGTGCATGGTCTATTCACTCCACTGATCTCCCCATCCCCATCCTGATAGCCATCTATGTAGAAATGGCTTAGGGAGTGATACATTTTATAGGGTGTTGTTGAGGTGTAATAGAAGTTCTTGAAGGTACTGAGATGCATTTATTCCTTTGACCACCTTTTCTCTAGAGTTTGATGCTTGTCCATTTTTTACAATGACCATACATGGATTTCTGGATGCCAGCTCCTTGATGCAAAAGTGTTGTGTATTTAGAGCGTGAGAAAAATTTTTTGAGTAGCTTACTTTATATAACACCATTTATAGTATTTCAGAAATGTATGTAATGTACAAGAATTGTGGCATGGGTTACTGACTAACACTGTTTTCTGTTGCAGAATATGAACCAGAAGTGAAGAAGCCACATGAGGTGCTTTCAGGAATTGAGAAGTTAACGGTGGGTTTTTTTAATCAATGTATAATTGTGTTACTAAATGTATTTTTCTACTTGTACATTTCTTTTATCAATTTATATGGTTCCAGCATGTTTTTTAATGTGTTACACAGAAGACAAATCCGTTAAAACAGAACAAACCCAGTTAACTTAGCAGTTTAAATTAGCCATTCTGTTCAGGCTTTGGATTTAAATACCTCTGCTACATACAGACAATCAGTTAGGTGATTGCTTATTTTCTGCATGAAACATCTTTGTTTATATCCCCTCCACCACCAGCCTGGATGAGTAACAAGACAGAAACGTGTAAGGCTCCATTCACATATATGTAAATTGGATGCGTTTTGAACGGCATACAATTCGCATGATATGTGAACTCTCAGCCTTCTCTGTGGAGGCGGTTCACATATATGCGATGCAGCAGCAGTGCGAATTAGCTGCGAATTGAAAAAGAATCCTGTGCGTTTTATGAGCACTTATGAGTTTTTTTATGAGTTTTATGAGCACTACGGTGCGATTCAGATACAAATTCCTGGCTATTGCCTTCTATGGGAACACATTTCATCAGTTTTAAATACGAATGCAATAATAAAAAAAAAAAGTGTGGGGGTCCCCCCCAATCCGTACTGGGCCCTGTCAGGTCTGGTACGGATTTTAACCACTTAAGGACCGGGCCTATTTTTGACACATTTTGTTAACAAGTTAAAATCAGTATTTTTTTGCTAGAAAACTACTTAGAACCCCCAAATATTATATATATTTTTTTAGCAAAGACTCTGGAGAATAAAATGGCGGTCATTGCAATATTTTTTGTCACACGGTATTTGCGAAGTATTTGAAACACCATTTTTTTGGAAAAATTACGGTATATTTTACTGCATTTAAAAAAAAACTAAACAGTAAAGTTAGCCCATTTTTTTTGTATATTGCGAAAGGTGATGTCACGTCGAGTAAATAAATACCCAACATGTTACGGTTTAAAATTGCGCACACCTGCTGAATGGAAACAAACAACGGTCAATAAAAATCTCCAGTTTAGAGTTAGAGATTAGCTCTTTTTTTTTTAAATTATTGCTCACGCTCTGGAGATCGCGGCGATACCTCACATATGTGGTTTGAACAGCGATTTAATTTATGGGCGCAACTTCCATACACATTTTTTTCATGTGCGAAAAAACAAATCTGATCACTTTTATTGCTGTCACAAGCAATGTAAACATCCCTTGTGACAGCAATAGGCAGTGACAGGTACTCTTTATGGAGGGATCGAGGGTCTAAAAGACCCTAGACCCCTCAACTACACTTCCATGTATTCAAAACGCCGAAAACGGCATTTTTGAATACACTCACTTTTTAAATTTGGTGCCTTTAGCAGCCGAGTAACTCGGATGTGACGTCATGGACGCCACCTCTGGGTTACGTTATCGGAGATCCGATCGAAGCTTTGATCGGGACTCCATCCAGCCGGCGGACGTCCCACTGGGAGACCCGGACAGAGCCGCAGAAGTCGGCGGAAAGGGGGGGGGGGCGTCCCCTCTCGCTCGCTGGGGTAACGATTGAGTGGCTCCCGAGCATCGGTCGTTACCGCCGGAAAGCCGACCGCCGGCTCTAAAAAAGGTACCGTGACGATGCCTCTAGCTAGAGGCATCACCCCGGTACAACCACTTAAAGGCAGCCAACATAGACTTACGTCAGTTTGCGTTAAGTGGTTAAGGGGTACCCCACGCCAAAATGTAAAAAAAAAAAAATTGGGTTGACGTCAGTGGGGGCAAGCATCGTGATTGATTGATATTTTTTTCATAAAGGAATTGTCAAAAACTGTCTCTGTGTTTTTATGTCTCTTTGACACTTTTTGGTGAATGAGTAGGGATTCAATGTACCCCCCGTACTTATTGAAAAAGGGGGGGGCCCTTGTTAAAGGGGGCTTCCAGATTCTGATAAGCCCCCTGCCTGCATGGGGACAAGGTTCTGTGGGGCGGGGGGGGGGGGGGGGCAGACCCCCCTGCCCCAAATCACCCTCCATATTGAGGGCATGTGACCTGGTATGGTTTGGGGGGAGAGGGGGTGCTTGCTCATCTCCCCCTTTCCTGGCCTGCCATTTAAAAAAATGTTGGTGTGGGGGGTTCCCTTTAAAACCGTACGAGACCCATGACAACTGATGAGTCATCCATTGTTAAGGGCGCAGCGGCCGGCTTCCTGGCCCACTCCTTAACCAGCTAGTGTTAAAGACGCAGGTGGCTGTCGGCTCCAAAAATTTGCATGTGAGCCGCATCTAAATCGCAGCTGAACCGCTTAACAGCTGCTTTAGAAAATCGCAGTGAAAACTGAGGGGAAACGTGTGAACCCAGCCTAAATCACTGGACTGGCTGAGTAAAATTACAAATTCTATGGTTTTTAAAACAAATCATACACTATATTGTCAAAAGTATTGGGACGCCTGCCTTTACACGCACATGAACGTTAATGGCATCCCAGTCTTAGTCCGTAAGGTTCAATATTGAGTTGGCCCACCCTTTACAGCTAACAGCTTCAACACTTCTGGGAAGGCTGTACACAAGGTTTAGGAGTGTGTCTATGAGAATGTTTGACCACTCTTCCAGAAGTGCATTTGTAAGGTCAGGCACTGATGTTGGACGAGAAGGCCTGGCTCTGTCTCCACTGTACATCATCCCAAAGGTGTTCTATCGAGTTGAGGTCAGGACTCTGTGCAGGCCAGTCATATTACTCCACCACAAACTCGCTCATCTTTAGGGACCTTGCTTTGTTCACTGGTCCAAATCATTTGTTGGAGGGGAAATTATGATGTGGGGTTGTTTTTCAGGGGTTGGGCTTGGCCTCTTAGTTCCAGTGAAGGGAACTCTTAAGGCTTCAGCATACCAAGACATTTTGGATAATTTCATGCTCCCAACTTTGTGGGAACAGTTTGGAGATGGCCCCTTCCTGTTCCAACATGACTGCCCACCAGTGCACAAAGCACTGACCTCACTAATGCACTTCTGGAAGAATGGTCAAACATTCCCATAGACACACTCCTAAATCTTGTGGACAGCCTTTCCAGAAGAGTTGAAGCTGTTATAGCTGCAAAGGGTGGGCCAACTCAATATTGAACCCTGCGGACTAAGACCGGGATGCCATTGATCATGTGCATGTAAAGGCAGGGGTCCCAATACTTTTGACAATATAGTGTATGTCTTTCAACTGCAAATGTTGATGTTTGACTAGGGTTCTCTTTTTTATGTCTTCCTGATGGGGCTTAGAACCTAATGTCCATACCACTTCCATACAGACATACTTTAGTGCAGCGTTCCTCAACCAGGTTTGTGTGGAACTCTAGGGTTTCTTCAGAAGTTGTTAGGGATTTCTTGAGTAATGAGCAGTGGTTGACTGATCTTCCTCCTACACTGAGCATAAACTTAACCACTTAAGCCCCGGAAGATTTTACCCCCTTCCTGACCAGGGCCTTTTTTGTGATTCGGCACTGCGTGACTTTAACAGACAATTGCGCGGTCGTGCGACGCTGTACCTAAACTAATTTGATGTCCTTTTTTTCCCACAAACAGAGCTTTCTTTTGGTGGTACTTGATCACCTGTGCGATTTTTACTTTTTGCGCTATAAACAAAAAAAGAGCGTAAATTTTGCAAAAATAATATTTTTCACATTTTTTTATATGAAATTCCCCCAAAAAAAGTGTAAAAATCCAAATTTTTTAACATTTTTGGCCAATTTGTTTTCTGCTACATATGTTTGGTAAAAAAAATCGCAAAAAAGCGTATTTTGATTGGTTTCGCAAAAGTTATTGCGTTTACTAACAAAGGGAAAGATTTCTGTCATTTTTGGTGTTTTTTTTTTTAACGCCTAATGGGGGCGATCTGCGATTTTTTTTTTTTGCGGTACTGCGACATTGGGGCGGACAGATCGGACCCTTGACTGACATTTTTGACACTTTTGGGGTTACCAGTGACATTACTGCAGTAATCAGTGCTATATATATGCACTGTTACTGCAAAATGACACTGGCAGGGAAGGGGTTAACTTTATTGGGGCAGGAGGGGTTAAGTGTGTCCCTAGGGGCATGCTTCTTACTGTGATTGGACATGGCTACTGGTGTAGGAACAGTGATCAACAGTCCTACAAAGTAGAACAGTATGATCACCATTCCTACACAGGGGAGAATGACAGGCGGCTTGTTTACATCAGCCGCCTGCCTTTCTCCCTTCACGGAGGACGATCGCGAGTGACCGGCGGACATCGGGTCCGCCGGTCACACACACGGACTTCCCAGGGAACGAGCCGGGGCGGGCGCGCGCTCGCCCGCTATTGGCTCACCAGCAACTGACAGGCTAGTGACGTATATATACGTCACTTTGCCTGGCCGGGGCTGACCGCCGCAGTATATGTACTTGCGGCGGTCGGCAACCGGTTAAAGCATACAGTATGTCAAGGCATAATAATAAAAAAACAAAGTTTATGCAGTGTTTTTCTGCAATACATGCTCATTTGACCATGTTTCAACCCTTTAAAGACCCTGCAAGTACAGCAAAATACCTGTTAATGCCAGAAATAGACTCAACTTTTAATTTCCTATCCTAGACTTTACACAAAATTTTTGTGGACAGCCCTGCCCAATATAGTTTGCTTTATTAATAAACAACTAGTAGGTCTAGTTACTAGCCTTGAGATAATAGAGGTAAGAGAGCACAAAACAGGACAGCTCTGACCTTCTCACAAGATCAACAGGTATTATTTGTACTTATAAAAAAACATAAGTTTATTGTTTGGTTTTACATAAACTTTGTGTAGCTATTTTTTCACTGATATTCAATGTAAAGGTCACTTCTACACTGACCACTAATATAAAATGGAACCTATGCACTGACAGTCAACGCAAGGGGACACTTCCTACTTACAGTTAGTGTAAGGAGGCACTGCGCTGACCACCAATGTAAACAGGCACTTCTCCAGTGACCACCAATGTAAACAGGCACTTCTCCAGTGACCACCAATGTCAGGGTCACTTCTTCATTCATCACAAAGAGCCACTTCCCCACTCACCTTCCATGTAAGAGGTGATTCTGCAGTGATTGCCAATGTAAGAGGACCCTTCTTTACTGACCACCAATGTCGTGTCACTTCTCCATGGACTGCCAGTGTAAGAGGGCCCTTCACCACAAGTGTAAAGAGATAATACAATTTTAACTTCAAAAAATATTATTAATCATTTACCAGCAGGGGGTGTTGTAAATTGATACATTGTGGGTTTCAATTATTCCAAGTACCCTGCATTCTTTATTATTTGATTACACCAATGTACCATGAACTGCAGCTATGGTAGAATTAGAATTATTTTTTAACAGTTCCTTGTGAGATTAAAATGATTGAAAGTGATTGTAAACCTCAGACATGAAATATGAACACCTCATATCCCTCTGTAGTGAGAACTAAAGCCCCGTACACACGTACCGATTGTCGGCCGTAAATATTCGGGCGCCGAACGATCGGCCGATTGTCGGCTTGTTAGTATGATGCTTCCGACAACCGACAGCGACTTTTCGGCCGAACAGAATCGGGTGTGCAGGCTATAAAATTGTTGTTGGCCGTCACAAGAACGGCCGATTGTTTGCCAGTCAGTACAGAATTCGGCCGACAAACAGCAGATTAGCAAGACTGGGCATGCTCAGAAAAGAAAAAACACACGGAAAGTTAACCATCACATGACATCACTTCTGCAGTCGGCTGTTGTTGGCCGACAAAATTCGTGTGCAGTCTTTTGCACTTTTCAGCCGTCAGGACAGCAACGGACAAAAGACGGCCGATCGTTCGGCCGACATTCGGTACGTGTGTACGGGGCTTTAGTGTTATTTCTGTCTGCTGCCTCTTTCTACTGCTATCAGCATGAATCACTTCTAACACGTTTTCCTGACACCAAGAGAAAAAAGGTGACAGGGGAGGAACTTCCAGCATACAGCCTGTAATTGACAGCCTCATTTCTGTCCCTGTGTGCTGTGTGAAAGAGGGTGGGTCCTCCTACAATCGGCTCTCATCACTGAGCTCTGCATAGTGCAGTTTCAGCTGTCTGCCCCCTTTTTTCTGAATGCCTAGACAAGCTTTATATGTTTTAAGGAAGAGGAGACCCCTTTTGTTAAAAAAGCAGATAAACGGGTACAACTTTTGTAGGAGGATTTGTTTAATCTCTGTGCATCCCCTGAGGCCAGTCATTTCACTGGGTATATATAAGTGCTCACAACCACTTTAAAGGGTTCCTCTGAGGTAAAAAGGTTGAGATAGGCTTCTCTTTTTACAAGAGAGGATATACATACAGTATCTCACAAAAGTGAGTACACCCCTCACATTTTTGTAACTATTTTATTATATCTTTTCGTGTGACAACACTAAAGAAATGACACTTCGGTACAATGTAAAGTAGTGAGTGTACAGCTTGTATAACAGTGTAAATTTGCTGTCCCCCTCAAAATAACAACACACTGCCATTAATGTCTAAACAGCTGGAAACAAAAGTGAGTACATCCCTAAAAGAAAAGGTCCAAATTGGGCCCAATTAGCCATTTTCCCTCCCCGGTGTCATGTGACTCATTAGTGTTACAAGGTCTCAGGTGTGAATGGGGAGCAGATGTGTTAAATTTGGTGTTATCGCTCTCACTCTCTCATACTGGTCACTGGAAGTTCAACATGGAACCTCATGGCAAAGAACTCTCTGAGGATCTGAAAAAAAGAATTGTTGCTCTACATGAAGATGGCCTAGGCTATAAGAAGTTTGTCAAGACCCTGAAACAGAGCAGCACATTGGCCAAGACCATACAGCGGTTTAACAGGACAGGTTCCACTCAGAACAGGCCTAGTCATGGTTGACCAAAGAAGTTGAGTGCACATGCTCAGCGTCATATCCAGAGGTTGTCTTTGGGAAATAGACGTATGAGTGCTGCCAGCATTGCTACATAGGTTGAAGGGGTGGGGGGTCAGCCTGTCAGTGCTCAGACCATACGCCGCACACTGCATCAAATTGGTCTGCATGGCTGTCCTCCCAGAAGGAAGCCTCTTCTAAAGATGATGCACAAGAAAGCCCACAAACAGTTTGCTGAAGACAAGCAGACTAAGGACATGGATTACTGGAACCATGTCCTGTGGTGTGATGAGACCAAGATAAACATATTTGGTTCAGATGGTGTCAAGCATGTGTGACGGCAACCAGGTGAGGAGTACAAAGACAAATGTGTCTTGTTTACAGTCAAGCATGGTGGTGGAAGTGTCATGGCCTGGGGCTGCATGAGTGCTGCCAGCACTGGGGAGCTACAGTTCATTGGGGGAACCATGAATGCCAACATGTACTGTGACATACTGAAGCAGAGCATGATCCCCTCCCTTCAGAGACTGGGCCACAGGACAGTATTCCAACATGATAACAACCCCAAACACACCTCCAAGACGACCACTGCCTTGCTAAAGCAGCTGAGGGTAAAGGTGATGGACTGGCCAAGCATGTCTCCAGACCTAAACCCTATTGAGCATCTGTGGGGCATCCTCAAATGGAAGGTGGAGGAGCGCAAGGTCTCAAACATCCGCCAGCTCGGTGATGTAGTTATGGAGGAGTGGAAGAGGACTCCAGTGGAAACCTGTGAAGCTCTGCTGAACTCCATGCCCAAGAGGGTTAAGGCAGTGCTGGAAAATAATGGTGACCACACAAAATATTGACACTTTGGGCCCAATTTGGACATGTTCACCTAGGGGTGTACTCACTTTTGTTGCCAGCGGTTTAGACATTAATGGCTGTGTGTTGAGTTATTTTGAGGGGATAGCAAATTTACACTGTTATACAAGCTGTACACTCACTACTTTACATTGTACCGAAGTGTCATTTCTTCAGTGTTGTCACATGAAAAGGTATAATAAAATATTTACAGAAATGTGAGGGGTGTACTCATATTTGTGAGATACTGTATAACCCAAATTCCAAAAAAGTTATACAAAATCTACATAAAAACAGAATGCAGTGCTTTGCAAATCTCATAAATCCATGTTTTATTCACAATAGAAAAAATAAACATATCAAATGTTTTAAGTAAGAAAATGTACCATTTAACCACTTCAATACCAGGAACTTTCACCCCCTTCCTGCCCAGGCCAATTTTCAGCTTTCAGCGCTGTCACATTTTGAATGACAATTGCTTGGTCATGCAATGCTGTACCCAAATGGCATTTTTATCATTTTTACACACAAATAGAGCTTTCTTTTGGTGGTATTTAATTACCGCTGTTTTTTTATTTCTTTATTTTTTACTTAAAATTTTGAAAAAAAAAAGTTTTTCTTAATTTCTGTCAGTAAATTTTTTAAAGTAATTTTTCTCCTTCACTGATGTGCGCTGATGAGACGGCACTGATGGGCACTGATGAGGTGGCACTTATGGGCACTGATGGGTGGCACTGATTGGTACTGATAGGTGGCACTAATAGGCGGTACTGACAGACGGCACTGATGGACAGCACTGATGGGCACTGACAGATGGCACTGATGGGCAGCACAGATGAACAGGCATTGATGGCCACTGACTGGCATCACTAATTGGCACTGATTGAAGTGACTGTGGGCACTGATTGGGGTCACTGATCAGTGTCACTGATGGGCATTGATTGGTGTCACTGATGGGCATTAAACTGTCAAAAAAGGAGGGCTCTTGCGCTATTATGGGAAAGTTTTATGTATTGAATGAATAGAAGGTGAGAGGTTGCAGCTAGCACTGATAGTTTATCCTAAAACTTATTAAAAAATATAGTGTGTAGGGGTAGTGCTGTGCTACCTCTAGGAAGTAGTAAATGATAAAGTGAAAACAGCCCAAAAAATATATATATATATTCACAAAGGTATGAAGTATAAATCAAGTCATAAATACCAAGGTGGGCAAAATATAATATCAACAAGCAGTATATGTAAAAAAACAATAAAGTGCAAGTGCGTACAATAAAGTGCTAAAGGAGGGTGCAAATCTTGATATGGACTGCGTGCTACTAGAGCCAAAAAGTGCCTAATGCAAAGGATGCAGTACTCATAAAAAATGAATAATACCTTATACAATAACGTATATATACGTGCAGGTATACATATACACAAAGATGGTGCTAATATTCGCAAATAAATAAAAAGACCTTTCTTAATTGGTGAAAATAAATAAATATAGTCCCAAGTGATGGTGGCTAGCACGCCTTGATGAGAAATATAATACTGATAAGTAGTCCCTAATTTCAGATCTAAGTGCACGGTAAATAGACTCCTCGCTTGTGGTCTTGTAATGGTAGTAAATAGTGATATGCCAAAATGTTGAGTGCTGGTGATATTAGTCAATCCAATGCAGGTAGATATTACCAAATATCTCCAAAGAAAGTGCAGGTGATGGGCAGTGGGGGGCCCCCCTTACTATGTGGTTAGCCTCTCACCTGTCACCTTCTTGTATAAAGCCTTAGAATGAGTAATGGCTGCAGAATTCCAGGGATGGGTCTCCTTCCTGGCTCCTGGCAATGGTTTATCCTCTTGTGGGGGAGGGGTCTCTCCAGGGGTCCTGTGAATGGGACTCTCCTAAGGTCCTGTAGGTGGGGACTCTCGCGGGGTACTCCGCTACTCCTGGTAATTATCTCAATGGTGGGGTACAAGTATGAAGCCTCTCATAGTGTAGAATTTCAAGCATTTATTAGGAAAAAATAGTAGCAACTCACATTTAAAATTTGCGGTCAGCAGCATGGGCAGTAAGGGGGGCCCCCCACTGCCCACCCCCTTCCATTTCCTTTTTAGATATTTGGTCTTTGATCAATGAAGATATAAAACACTCCTTTAGCACTTGAATTTTATTTATTTTTTTACATATACTGCTTGTTGATGTAATATTTTGCCCACCTTGGTATTTATGACTTGATTTATACTTGATATATTTGTGAAGACATATATATATATATATATATATACATATTTATGTTTTTTTGGGCTGTTTTCACTTTAGCATTTGCTACTTCCTAGAGGTAGCACAGCACTACCCCTGCACACTGATGAGCATTAGTTGGTGTCACTGATGGGCACTGTTCTTCTTTACTGTAATCAGGACACTGACGATCAGAGCCCTGATTACCTGTCCTGGACTTCCCTTTGAGGAGGAGCCGCTGATTGGCTCTCCTCGCCACATATACTGACAGTGTGAGGTGAGGAGTGCAGATAAGCACCACTTCCTCATTTACATGTGACCGGCTGTGATTGGACACAGCCGATCACATGGGTAAAGAGCCACATCATTGGCTCTTTACAAAGATCGGGGTCGCGCCATGTCCTAGTTAACCACTTAGCGACCGCCCACTGCAGTTTTACTGCAGCAGGCAGCTGCTCCTGAGCAAAGCGACGTAGTACTACGTTGCTCACTCAGGAGACTCTAGGGGGCGGGTGCGCTCCGCCGGCGGTGCGCTCCCACTCGTCAGCTGGGGAGACAGTGCGTGTGACCGGCGGCTCTGATCTCCACTCGCAATCTCCCACCGGCCACTCACGATCTCCCGTCGCTGACAGAGAAGGACAGGCGGCTGATGTAAACACAGCCGTCTGTCATACTCCCTTAGATGATCACAGAGGCTATGTGATCCTGCTATATAGGATCGCATGTCTCTGTGATGATCTCACAAGCCACGCCCCTCTACAGTTAGAATCATGCCCCTAGGGTCACATTTAACCCCTTGATCACCAGTACAGTTAACCCCTTCCCTGCCAGTGTGATTTTTACAGTAACAATGCATATTTTTAGCACTGATTACTGTAGTAATATCACTGGTACCCCCAAAAGTGTCAAAAATGTCAGTTAGGGGTCCGATATGTCCGCCACAATGTCGCAGTCCCGTATAAAAACGGAGATCGCCGCCATAACTAGTAAAAAAAAAAAACAATAAAAATGACACAAATCTTTCTCGTAGTTAGTAAACGCAATAACTTTTGTGCAAACCAATCAAAATGTGATTTTTTTTTACCAAAAATATGTAGCAAAACACAGATTGGCCTAAAATGTTAAAAAATTTAGATTTTTACATTTTTTTTGAGAATTTCATATAAAAGAATTTGAAAAATATTATTTTTTCAAAATTGTCGCTCTTTTTTTGTTTAGAGCGCAAAAAAGAAAAATTGCAAAGGTGATCAAATACCACCAAAAGAAAACTCTATTTGTGGGAAAAAAAGGACATAAATTTTGTTAGGGTACAGCGTCGCACTACTGTGCAATTGTCCGTTAAAGTAACGCAGTGCCGAATCGCAAAATAGGGCCTGGTCATTTAGCAGCCAAATCCTTAAAGTGGTTAAAGAAAATAATAAGGTCATTTTTTAATTGATGCCACTAACACGTCTCAAAAAGGTTGGAACAGGGCAACAAAAAGCTAGCAGACTAAGTGGTACTAACAAGAAAAAGCTGGAAGAACATTTTTAAGTCATATCTGAACATGATCCAGAATTGCTGCCATCTTCTCTGGGCCAAAGCTCATTTAAAATGGTCTGTTCAAAGTTAAAAACATTTCTGTAGTCAGAAGAATTGAAATTTGACATTCTTTTTGCCAACAAGTGGGCACCGTGTCTTCCAAAATAAAGAGAAGAGGGACCTTCTGTCTTGTTATCAGCGCTCAGTTCAAAACCCTGTATCTCTGATGGTGTGGGAGTGCATTAGTGTGTATGGAATGGGCAGCTTGCACATCTGAAAAGGCACCATCACTGCTGAAAGATAAGTCCAGGTTTGCAGCATATGCTCCCATCCAGGTGACGTCTTTTTCAAGGAAGGCCTGGCATTTTTCTCGCAGGACAATGCTAAACCACATACTGCAGCTATTACAATCACATGGCTTTGTAGTAAAAGAGTCTGGGTGCTTAAAGGGCCTGCCTGCAGTCCAGACCTTTCACCAATTCAAAATATTTGGCGCATCTTGAAATGAAAAATACGACAAAGAAGACACAGGACTGTGGAGCAGATAGAATCCTATGTCAGGCAAGAATGGGACAACATTCCTCTCCCAAAACTCTAGCAACTGGTCTCCTCAGTTCCCAGACATTTACAGAGTGTTGTTAAAAGAAGAGGGGATGCTACACAGTGGTAAACATGGCCCTGTCCCAACTTTTTGGAGATGTGTTTCTTCCATCTAATTCAAAATTACCTTTTTTTTTTCTTAAAATGGTACATTTTCTCAGTTTAAAAATGTAATATGTTTTCTATTTTCTATTGTGAATAAAATATGGGTTTATGAGAGCATTGCAAATCATTGCATTCTGTTTTTATGGTTTTTATGTTTTAAGTGCTCCAACTTTTTTGGAATTGGGATTGTGTGTATATATATATATATATATACAGTATATGTATATATATATATATATATATATATATATATATATATATATATATATATATATATATATATATATATATATATATATATATTGTGTATATATAGGCATAAACAATTAGAAAGACACACTTGCATGTATGTATGACCATGTTATTTACATGTCTTGTACATTTTTGGTTAACTTTCTAATCAACAAATTTTAAATTTCCCATACAATGGACTGTAAAAAAAAAGTCTGGAAGTAATTGGTATGCAAGGTTTAGTTTTGCATGCAAACAGTGTGTCAAAGCCAATTAAAAATTTGAGTAGGTCTTTGTTTACGTCCCTTTCTCCTTTGGTGATGCAGCCTTCAGTTTAGCTAGCTTCTTATTAGTCGAGTTCCCTATTTCCTCTTTATTAACTATTCATGTTTTTAATCATCATATTAATGTTCTTAAGATGGACAACCGGCTCTTGACTGTGAAAGACCAAGGCTTTCCTAGTATTTTATTTATTTTTTCAATTTGGAATCAAGAGCCCAGGAAAAAAGCAGAATGTAATTTGTATGACTTTTTGATGGACATTTTCATCTTATGGTGCACAGCTGTTTTTCAATTCAGGCATCTTTCTGGCTTTTTCCAGGAAAACATAGTACTACTGGTTTCGCATGAATTGGTTCCATTCAGATTGGCTCTGGAATATGTATGGATCTGACATGTAGAAAATTATGAATCTATCAGAGAACTGTGTTGTTTAAATCCCTTTTGTTAAAAAAATAGGGATTTCTATACATTTTCAGTGGTCTATAATGTACGTTGCAGTTATATTCTGGCTAAACACCTTGCACTTATGAACATTGATTTGGCTGCACCCACTTCTATTATTTTATTTCAATTAGGGATAGACCGATATGGTTTTTTCAGGGCCGATCCCGAATTTTGGTCACAACGTATCGGTATCGGCCAATATGGGCTGATATTTTGTACATTTAAAGTTTTGAAAAATAAAGAAAATATTTGACACAAATCTGGTACTGAACATGTTAATTTTTGTTTAATGCTTAATGGCTGGCTTGCTGGCACCCTGTGGTGGGTGGCTGGCTTGCTGGCACCCTGTGGTGGGTGGCTGGCTGGTTGGCACCCTGTGGTGGGTGGCTGGCTGGCACCCTGTGGTGGGTGGCTGGCTTTCTGGCACCCTGTGGTGGATGGCTGGCTGGCACCCTGTGGGGGGTGGCTTGCTGTCTGGCACCCTGTGGTGAATGGCTGGCTGTCTGGCACCCTGTGGTGGGTGGATGGCTGTCTGGCACCCTGTGGTGGGTGGCTGGCTGGTTGGCACCCTGTGGTGGGTGGCTGGCTGGTTGGCACCCTGTGGTGGGTGGCTGGCTGGCTGGCACCCTGTGGTGGCTGGCTGTACCCTGTGATAGGTGGGTGGCTGGCACAGGGGCTGTGGGTGGCTGGCTGGTAAAGTGCCTGTGGCTGGCTGGTACAGGGCCTGTGGGTGGCTGGCTGTCTGGCCCCCTGTCTGTGGGTGACTTGCTGTCTGGCACCCTGTGGTGGGTGTCTGGCAACCTGTGGTGGGTGACTGGCTGGCTGGCACCCTGTGGTGAGTGGGAGGCTGGCATAGGGGCTGTTGGTGGCTGGTACAGGGCCTGTCGGTGGCTGGCTGGTACAGTGCCTGTGGCTGACTGGTACAGGGCCTGTGGGTGGCTGGCTGGCTGGTACAGGGCCTGTGGGTGCTGGCTGGCTCGTTGGTACAGTGGCTGTGGCTGGCTGGTACAGGGCCTGTAGATGTGGGTGGCTGGCTGGCACCGGGCTGCTGTGGGGGGGTGTATGACTGTGATACACTCACACGAGACTAGTCCCGACTCCAGACGAGGCTGTCCAAGGCAAGGGAGGGGGCCTAAGAAGGCAGAATGACGTCACAAAAATATTGGCTATGTCGGCCAGTTCCGGGGCCTATACCGATATATGGGGGAAAGTGCATATCGGCCTTGCCGATAATCAGTCTATCCCTAATTTCAGTCACTCAATATTTTCTAAATACAGTCTGCTATTGCTAGTAATACCATTTGTGCCACACATGGTTCCAAAGACATCCCCAAAGAAACCTCCCAGTAAGGTTAGTTTTAACCAAAGAATTCCTATTCATAATATCTCTAAAAATAAAAAGCATCTCCATGGTTCCTAAGCCATAGTCCTTTATACTTTCTCCATAAATGTAGGGATGTGCACATACAGTTGGCATACTATGACTATTGCATATTTTATCAAATGGAAATGGAATGAGCAATTCTTTTACCTTTCTTTCAGGTTTCTAACATCCAATCAAGAACAGCTTTAGTAACATGGTCCCCTGCCAATGGCTATTCAAATGGGGAGAAATCCAGTAATGGCCTCTCGTATTCTTGTAGTTACGAGGTTGCATTATCAGACAAAGGGAGAGATGGAAAGTACAAGATTATTTACAGGTACTACCTTCCCCTGTGAAACATATGTTAGGTAACCATTATATTCGTGAGGCTTTCTATCAATAAAGGTAATAAAGAGCACATATCGCAAGCTGTGCACATGTTGAGCTTCCCCTGCAGGTCATTAGCTGACAAGTATAGTTTGTTTGCTGTGCATAGTGTTCATTTCAGACATTATAAAGTATACTTAAATGTCATTAAAGGCTGTGCTGTATATATCTGGCCTTAAATCTCATAAAAGCTTTATTCTGTATGCTTGTTAAAAACCTGTTACATGTATTAGGAATGTTTTCAAGTCCTGAGTAGGCAGATGGATGAGCTTTACTCCCTTACTTTGTCTGTTATATTGATGATAATGTTAGAGCGTAGGGCAGAAACCCATATTAGCTTCCACCTGTTTATTGCTTTCTTTTGATATGTCATTTGTTCTTGCAGTGGAGAAGAATTAGAATGTCATTTGAAAGACCTCAGGCCGGCGACAGATTACCATGTCAGGTGAGTTATAGGCTTCTGACTTTGGGGCTAGAAAAACAACACTCTGTAATTTAAAGTGCAGTGTGCTGTTAAATATCAAGCTAAAATACTGTAATAAAGAAAGGGGAATCAAACCATGCAGATATCCAAATGATGAAACCCCTACAGCAAAGCTTGGGTGCTTTCTAAAAGAACAGGATCCTGTGAGAACAGAAAAATGGCAGCTGCCTTTGCTATTCAGACTTTTAGGTTGCAGGGCCATGACTTTTATGACTATTATCCGGATCCCTGGTTCCAAAACTAAGTGGGTTGGTGGTCTAAAGCAAGTATAAGGGATGCTGTGTCAGGCTTGTATGACTTCACTGGCTTCATGCTTGGTCAAGGTCAAGGACTCTTCTGGTTGTGAAGCTAGGTTTGGAAGTACAGTTCCAAATTCCATACTTTAAAAACAGGTCAACAATAGCAGCCCCCATATTTCTTTACAAACAAGATAACTATGTTTTTTTTTACAAAATTAGTGGTCAAGATCCCTTTGGAGGTAAATTCTTTTTTCTATATTTTTAATATAGAAAAAGGAGTCTTAACCACTTGCTGACCAGGCCATAGCCATGCAGCGGGGTCAGCTAGTTCTGGGAGGGCGTACAATGATGTCCTCTCAGACTCACCCTTCCCGCGCACCCCCTGGGGCGCGCACCTGAGTATGTCCGTGATCGGCGGGTTCTCCGGACTGGCATCATGGATCAGGGTAAAGGGCCAATGACGGAGCAATGATTTGTCAACAAACTGGTACAGGTCTGGTTCAACCCTCTCCTCGACGGTACAGCATATGAGGAGAGGAGGGAGACGGCAGCAGTGCTCATCCGTGCTTCATTCATGCTCATCTGTGCCTCATCCATGATCATCTGTGCTTCATTCATGCCCATCTGTGCCTCATTCATGCCCATCTGGGCCTTATTCATGCCCACCCATGCCACATCAGTGCTCATCCATGCCACATCAGTGCTCATCTGTGCCATATCCATGCCACATCTGTGTTAGAAATATCTTATAAATTGACAACTTTGTGTAAAAAAAAAAAAAAAAAAAAAAAAGAGTTTTCATTTTCTTTCCACATTTTCCAAAAATGTGTTGAAAAAAATGACATGTTCAAAGACTCATAATGCCTTCTAGATTATGTGTTGGGGTGCTTGCTTTTACAAATATGGTCATTTGTGGGAGTTTCCATTGTCCTGGTGATCCAGGGCCTTCGAAAGTGTGATAGGTTGTCAGGAAATGTGTAATTTATGCTCCTAGAGTGACTGGAGGTGCTACTTGCATGTTGGGCCTCTGTATGTGGCTAGGCTGTGTAAAAGTCTCACACATGTGGTATTGCCATACTCAGGCAGTAGCAGAATGTGTTTTGGGGTGTAGTTGCAAGTATGCCTAGCCTATACAGTGTGTGAGATATAACTTGGTAATATGACAATTTTGTGGGGGGAAAAAAATATTCATTTTGCAAAGAATTGTGGGAAAAAATTACAACTTCAAAAAACTCACCATGCCTCTTACTAAACACCTTGGAATGTCTACTTTCCAAAAAGAGGTCATTTGGGGGGTATTTGCACTTTCATGGCTTGTTAGTGTCTTAATAAATAAATCAGTACATCAGGTGTAATCAATTTTCTATGATTGGCACCATAGCATGTAGTCTCTATAACTTTCACAAAAACCAAACATATATATTTATTTGGGTTATTTTTACCAAAGATATGTAGCAGTATAGCTTTTGTTCAAAATGTTTTAAAGAAAAATTACTAATTTGCAACATTTTTCATCCGAAACAAAGGAAAATGCATATGTTTACAAATTTTTTGGTCTTTTTTCATTTATAGCGCAAAAAAAATAAAAAACCCACCAAAAGAAAGTTCTATTTGTGTGAAAAAAAAGGCAAAAATTTCACATTGGTACAGTGTTGCATGACTAATTTTATTGTCATTCAAAATGTGAAATCTGAAAATTGGCCTAGTTAGGAAGGGGGTAAAAGTGCCCAGTGGGCAAGTGGTTAAACTATGGGTGTAAAACTGTTCTAACTCCTGACACTTTCAAAGTTTATCCCAGGTTCTGCCACTTGTGCTGGACAGCATGGTCTACATGTACATGTGGAAACATTTCTAAATAAAATCACGTGAAATAAAAACATAGTATTGTTATAAAAAAATATATACATTTTTCAGTGGTGGTTGCGACCTGAAATTGGATAAGTGACCCTTGTCTTGGCTTGAAACTTAAATAAGCCTCCACAGTTCTGAGTAAAGTAGAATGTTCTTTGATGATCCTGCTTTCTTGGAAAATGGTAAACTCTGCAGGTTGATTTATTATGCTATTTACTTATTGTCAAGACCAGGAAATATCTATTAAAGACCTATGCTGGCTCACCTTAACTAGACTATTTGCTAACTGCTACTGTTGTTATTGCATTTACTAGTACTAGGATCAGGGCCGGCCCTTGGGGTGTGCGAGCTGTGCTGCCGCACAGGGCGCCATGGGCAACAAGGGCACCGTTCGGCCATCACAGCTCGCAGTCAGTTACTCACAGGACGAGACTCGTCCGACAAGTCACAGCAGGCACTGCCAGGGTAAGTCCTTCTGCCCTGGGGCTGGCTAAAGATCAACGCAGCATCACGGCACTGGCACCTGAAAAAGAAAATGGCTGCGGCCGGCCCGACAGTTATACTGCGCATGTGCCGCCGCCACTCGAGAAAGCCCGTACATGCTCGGCCATTCTCGGGCAGATGGCGCATGCGCGGTGACATGTAGGCGCCAGGCGGTGCCATTTTTAAAATGAGACCCCTCTGCAGCTCCTTCATCTCCTCTGGAGAAGCAGTGCTGCGGACATGGTCCAGAAAATTCTCCAGGAGAATCTCCTGTACCATGCCCGCAGCCCTACATCTCCTCCACCTTGCCTGCAGCCCCTGCATCTCCTGCACCATGCCCACAGCCCCTGAATCTCCTGCACCATGCCCGCAGCCCCTGCATCATGCCCGCAGCCTCTGCATCTCCTGCACCATGCCTGCAGCCCCTGCATCTCCTGTACCATGTCGGCAGCCCCTGCATCTCCTGCTCCATGCCCACAGCCCCTGCACCATGCCCACAGCCCCTGCATCT
The DNA here is from genome assembly GCF_965119305.1 of Pelophylax lessonae. Taxonomy (NCBI): domain Eukaryota; kingdom Metazoa; phylum Chordata; class Amphibia; order Anura; family Ranidae; genus Pelophylax; species Pelophylax lessonae. Next base: position 268,074,458 of record NC_138770.1, read on the forward strand.
CCTGCACCATGCCTGCGGCCCCTGCATCTCCTGTACCATGCCCGCAGCCCCTGCATCTCCTGCACCATGCCTCGCCGTCCTGGGCTTTGATTGGGCATATCTGAATGATGCCTGCAGCTTAAGGCATCATTCAGATACCATTATTTTCTGCTGGCGATTCCCTTCACTGTAAGAACAATCATAGAGACAGCTCAGCCGCTTGATTCTTCTTACAGGCGGCAGGAGAATATTTTTTTCCTCTTTGTGTATGGTTAGGTGACCAGGGGGCAAGGGGTGAGGATTGGGGGGGGGTGGGTGCGCCACAAGATTAGCTGGCACAGGGCGCCGAAACACCTAAGGCCGGCCCTGACTAGGATCATATGCTTGATGTTTTTTCAATATGTGACATCTTTGTTTTTGGTCTTTTAAGGTTTACTTTAATTCTTTCCTATGAAATGTTTAGCAGGAGGTTAGGTTTAAAAGTGTACTTGTTAAGTTTATATCTCATACTGTGTGTAATGCGTGTATTCTTAGGGTATATACAACCAACAAATCATTAAAGGGATCCTGCTCAGAACCCATCACTTTCACCACTCACAGCTGTGCACCAGAATGTCCTTTCCCACCTAAGCTGTCTCACAGAACCAAAAGCTCACTCACACTACAGTGGAAGGTAAGGTCAATTCACCTGCAGCTCTGTCATCTATGGAATCTATCTGACCACACTCCGTACTGTAATGTTTATCTTTCTCCCAGCATGCCACTTGCAAGTCTGGAGCAGATGCCAGATGCTTAACCTTTTTGTAATATATTCTGAGTACTTGCAAAGTGTGTGTATGTATGTATGGATAGATAGATAGATAGATAGATAGATAGATAGATAGATAGATAGATAGATAGATAGATAGATAGATAGATAGATAGATAGATAGATAGATAGATAGATAGATAGATAGATAGATAGATAGATAGATAGATAGATAGATAGATAGATAGATAGATAGATAGATAGATAGATAGATAGATAGATAGATAGATAGATAGATAGATAGATAGATAGATAGATAGATAGATAGATAGATAGATAGATAGATAGATAGATAGATAGATAGATAGATAGATAGATAGATAGATAGATAGATAGATAGATAGATAGATAGATAGATAGATAGATAGATAGATAGATAGATAGATAGATAGATAGATAGATAGAAAATGAATGTGTATTTAACAAAGGATTATTTCAAAAGTGTTAAAATGCTGTTGCTGGCAGATAATGAGATTTTACTTTTGGTGGGTTTAAAGCAGCTGAATGATGTAAGATGTCGTTGCTATTCATCTTCTCTTTCTGCATTGTTCTTACCCTATAAAAAGTTAGAATTTGGTGCTTTTGTGAGTGCTAAAAAACTGTATTGCTTATTTATTTAAAGTAGTATTAAAAAGAAAACATGGATTATATTACAGTTTATCAGTTCATAGATGTAATGGCTGCCTTAGTTTTCCTTTTAAGCTTTTTTTTCCCTTTTTACACCTGGTGACCTGGCCAGTAAGTCTTGTATTTTTTTCTAACAGAACAAGCTATGCTGCAGATGTGATGTATCAGTTAGAATGTTAAGACAAACCATTTACTGTGTATTTATTGAAGTAAAAGGGAAAAAAACACATGTTGTAACTGCTTGTGTACCTGCAGTGTGAGCTGGAGTTTGGCTTCAATGTGTTAGTGTATCTAAATCTGCCAGTTCTTCGAACCATCCTCCCAGACTGACAATGTTGCTGTCCAAAGGTGCCCTTTTGCTCCTTCATCCAGAGAGAGAGGGCACTCTAATACAGTAAGGTTGTTACTGGCGAGATCACCAGGTGAAAACAAAGGGGCAATAGCTTAAAAAAAGAAAAGTAATGCAGCCACCACATCTAAAGGATGGGTAAGCTGCAATATATTACATTTTTGGTTTTGGGTTTAATACCACTTTAACCTCATTTTACCAATATTTTCAGTTTTACGATCCATGAATTTTAAAATATTGTCTTCTCTTGTTTTTATAGGCACCAATTGATAATGGCTCAAAAATCTCCAGTTACCTCTTACAGTGGGATGAGGTTTGTATTTTATCTTTTACTGAGGTTTCTTTTAAGCTGCCATACATGGATCAAAATTTTGCTGGTTCAGCAGGGATTGGCCGCATTTCGATCCATGTGTGGGAAGGGAGGTTGTACCGGTAGCGTGACAAAGCTGGCAAAACACTAGGGCTTTATGTGTTTGTTCCATGTTTGAATTGTAATTTATTCATATTAAATTATGTAGAGAGAACACTCTCTTCACAAAGCTGTTAGTGCTGAAGTCCCTGATGTTAGTTTGTAATGTCAGCTTGCAGTGGACTTTAATGTGTGCTGTAACTTTGCTGTAATAGGAGGAGAACTTCCCAGTAGATTTTACATTCATGGCTCCATTACACCTGTGCAGTCCAATTTATTAACATATGTGCATAAACATATATTGTATTAATGCATCCCATTTATTGGAATGGTTCCCCCAATGCACCACAAGGCATGTACAACCAGACCCTTACTATTTTTTTCAAGGCTGTGCACGCTGATGCATGGCAGTGCATTACTGTACATCACTGTACCCTGCAATGCAGCGAAGTTAAAGGTATGTTGGTCTAGTAGTACATTAGAGTGCCATTCGATTGACGAAACACTTGTCAGTTCCTTTTACAAGACCTTATAGTGCACTGTGCTCAGACTATGGACATTAAAGTAATTAAGCAGTAAATAAGTAAAATGGCCTTCACTAACCTTTGTATCTGCAGGTAACATGGTGAAGATCATCTTCAAAATTCACAAAAGAGGCACTGAAATGGCAACTGCTCTTCCTTTTATTTTCCATTGTAAACAAACACCAGATGCTAAGCTGTCACAAAGACTGAAATCAGACCTCAGAGTCTCTGTTGTGATTTTTGAGGATTCATTTTTCCACTGTACCCAATCTACAGTTGTCAGGGAGGGCTTGTATTTAAGCACTTTCACTGCTTGTTAGGAATACTGTATTTATAAACTTGAATATGCTTAATCTGGTCATAGGTGCCCTTTAACATCATAAGAGGGTAGGTTGAATCTCCCCACATATGAGAGGTGAGGGGTCCTGTAAGGGACTTGGGTCCTGACATTCACTGGAGTATTTAGTCAGTGTAAAGTCTGTCCACTATATTTATATACTCTGTACTACTGATCCCCATTTGCAAGGGTTTTTGTGTAGTTTCCCCTTAATCAGCTATTAAATTGTAGAGTACGTGCCTATATTTGAATCACAGTGTAGTTTATTTACTCAAACTGGAGAGTGTGAAATCTGGTGCACCCTATAATATACACAGAGATTAAACAAATCCTCCTACATAAGTTTTACTTGTTTATCTGCAGTCTTCTCTTTTGTACATCCCTTCAAAGGGCTGATTTTAGGTTAAATCCCTCTGAATTTGCCAGTATCACAGAGCTTCAGTTAGAGCTCTGTGAGAGCTGATTGGAGGATAGGGATACCCCCACCCCCCTTTCACACATGGCACAGAAGCTGTGTTGTAAATAGACAAGCTTTGTGCTGAGCTCTCCTCCCAACACAAATGTTATCTTATGTGTCGGGAAAACTTGTCAGAAGCGACTCATGCTGATAACAGAGGAACGAAGCACCAGAGAGAAACTACACTTAGAGCTTTGGAGAGAGATAAGTAAACACTACAGATATATGTGCTTTGCTGAACAGCAACCCCAGATTTTGCACCCTCCAGTTTTAGTAAATCAACTCTTATGTATCCTAAGCATAGTTATGTTGTATTAGTATAGATATTAGTATGCGTACAATATTTTTTTTTTCAGCTTCTGATTATTCATATACTAATACTTATGTGTTGGGTAAACTAGATGGACTTGTGTCTTTTTTCAACCAGACTAACTATGTAATACTATTGCTTGCTAAGTGGTGTATGTTTGCTTTTATTTAATCAAACTCATCTTCTCAGCCTTATATAAATGAAAGTAAAAAAGATTTCTATGCTGTGAAAAAGATCAAGAATTGGCCCCTAAGCCTCTCATCTGCTGAGCTCATTAGAGAGAAACAGGATGTAAACACAGAGACTGCACGGCTAACCAGTGAATCAAGCAAGCATGAACATAAGGCTGGGTCAGAGGAGAGCAATCAATAAGACTGCTCTTTCTGTTTTCTTTGCTTTGCATGGTGGGCCTTATTTTTACTCAGGAAATACTGCTTCACAGAGGACTTATAGGCTCGCCACTTAGGAAATACATGTCAGTCACACATGCCAGACTAATTTTCCTTTGACTTTTTCAACTTCTTTTTATTAAATCCGAAATCTATTCAAATTAATAGGTAACTCGTTTTTTTGCAAAAACATGGCAGGAAGAAAATTGTCTCCTAAAAAATACAGATAAATCGAACTCTTTGGATTGCAGTGGTCATCATTATTTACTTCCAGTTGTGTTTCTTACATCTATGTTAATGGAACAGACTGTGTCACGAAGAAAGGCATACTGTGGTTTTTCATAAAAAAATGATAATCCAGTGTACATGTGTTCAATATATTTAAATATTTATCAATACCTTCATAACAAATAATTGCTTTAACATATTGCTAACAGCAGTCCCTTTTTTTTTTTTTTTAATCAGGTGTATAGAATGTACATACATGACAAATTGGAAGTGAATGGTGATTTATAGAGTAGTCGTTTCTATTATGGTTAGCACCAGGGCCCTGAAATAATCAGGGTGTAGTTTAAATTGCCTAAAGGGGTCATCCATTTTAGTAAATGTTTATAACTGTAAAACCACCTCATATGGAACCAAAAGAATAAAAACCTTGTGTGGTTATGTCTGTCTATAAACAGAATATTTTAATCATGTAAATGCAAGGAACTGGTGGAAATTAACCTTGCTACTTTTAGGATCTTAAAGTGTCACTAAGCCCACATCATTAAAAACAATCAATAATGCTGTATTACATGCTGTTTACACTCACTCAGTCACAATGAGATTCGTTTTCTGTATTCGGAAAAAAACCTGGTTGATCCTGCTGCTCTCTATCGCCACCTTTTGTTCATGTCCCCAATTCAGCTAAGGACTTTGCAGCTGTGGTGACAACTCTGCACATACTCAGTTTTCAGTGAGTTTCTATGCTGAGCATTTCCTTCCTATTACATCTGAGGGTGCCAGGAAACTAGACAACACGGGGATGCAGGTTAAATAAAGCAGTTTATTGAAGCAAACTACAATAAACGCACAGCAAGAGCAAGTCCAGAAGCGGGTAGTCATCCAAACCAGGATCGAGTCCAGAAGTGGGTAGTAATCCAAGCTGGGGTAGAGTCCAGAAGTGGGAAGTCTACCGATGCTGGGTCATCTGCTGATGAGGGGTCGAGAGCCAGCAGAGTCGTCAGTCAACCCAGGTCACACATGGAGAAACACAAAGAACAGAAGATGCACCTTGGAGCACAAACGCAAGGGCAAGGACAGCAACATATCAGGTGATAGATATAGTCAGGTGTGCAGCATCATGACTGCGTGACACCCAGGCAGCAGGCAAGTGATGATGCAATCAGAGATTATAAGAGGCAGCAGTCTGCACATGTCCAAGATGGCTGCCAACAGGAGGGCAAGGTAAGACCTTGACAGCATCCCATGTGACCATAGAGTCACACATGTGGGCATATACACAGTGGTAAATGACAGCCCACTCCCTTCCTCATCATCTATGTCCACTAACCAGCAAAACACAATGGAGGTGGGATATTACATGCAGATTAATGGAGGCTTCACCTCCCTCTTATTCTAAGACACAGGCTGGAGGGCCGTGACGCAGGCTGTGACTGGCTCTGCCCACGCCATCTTTTTTTTCTCAAAATAATAAAGATTTGATTTCAAATATATATATTGTATGCCAATTTATAACAGCAGCAGAGGACTAGAAGCTCCTCCTGCTTATGTTTCCCTGCAGACAGGCTGGGAGAGAGCTAGGCCATGTGACAGCTGTATATCGATTAGGTTAGGTAAGATTAGGAAAAGGTTTATTTAGTTTTTTTTTTTTTTTTTAATTAACATAAGTACAGTGCCATCAGCCACATATAGCAATAGAAGGCACAATGTAAATGAAACAGTGTGTGTTTAGTGTCACTTTGATTCTGTTCGTGGATGGATTAGAACTTATTTCAAAATGCATCAGCCTTCATAATGCACTGGGTTTTCACTGGTCATATACCACAATAAGAAAGAACTAGACACAAGTGTTTAACCACTTGCCGACCGCCGCACGCCGATCTACGTCGGCGGTCAGCCCCTCACAGGCAAAGTGACGTAGGGCTACGTCACTAGCTTGTGAGGGTCTAGGGAGCGAGCGCGCGCCGCCTGAGGCGAGCGCGCGCCGCCTGAGGCGCGCTCCCGCTCCCGCGTGGTCACGGACCCCCCCGCGCGTGTGACCGGTGGACCCGATGTCCGCCAGCCACTCTGCGATCGGCGGGGGAGAGGGAGAAAGTCAGGCAGCTTGTGTAAACAAGCTGCCTGTCATTCTCCCCTCTGTATGAGAGCTGATCATATGGATCTACTATGTAGATCCGTTGATCACTCTGCATACAGCTGAAGCCACAGCCAATCACAGTTAGAATCACGCCCCTAGGGACACACACAGCCCCTCCCTCTCAAATAAAGTTAACCCCTTCACTACCAGTGTATTTTTACAGTAACAGTGCATATATATAGCACTGATTACTGTAGAAATGTCACTGGTAACCCCAAAAGTGTCAAAAATGTCAGTCAAGGGTCCGATCTGTCCGCCGCAATGTCGCAGTACCGCAAAAAAAATCGCAGATCGCCGCCATTACGCGTTAAAAAAAAAAAACAACAAAAATGACAAAAATCTTTCCCTTAGTCAGTAAACGCAATAACTTTTGCGCAAACCAATCAAAATACGCTTTTTGCGATTTTTTTTTACCAAACATAGGTAGCATAAAACAAATTGGCCGAAAATGTTAAAAAATTTTGATTTTTACATTTTTTTTGGGGGGAATTTCATATAAAAAAAAGGGAAAAATATTGCTATGTTTGCAAAATTGACGCTCTTTTTTTGTTTATAGCGCGTGATCAAAAAATCGCACAGGTGATCAAATACCGCCAAAAGAAAGCTCTGTTTGTGGGAAAAAAAGGACGCCAAATTCGTTTAGGTACAGCGTCGCACGACCGCGCAATTGTCCGTTAAAGTCACGCAGTGCCGAATCGCAAAATAACCCCTGGTCGTTTAGCAGCCAAATCCTCCGGGGCTTAAGTGGTTAAGAAGCCGAAGGGTCTATAGGAAGTATCACAGTTTATACTGTGTCCTTAAATTATTTCATGTTCTGCAGCATGTTTTCACAAGCCATATAAATACAGAGCACTCCGTAGGACCTATTTGAAAATGCAACATTACTCCATAAATTGCTACTGCGAAAAAATACTCCTTTTGCTAGTGTCACAAGAAATATTGCTGACTGTTTCAAATAGCTATTAAGTTGTTTTTGGCAGTTTTTCTCCTTTTTAAATATCAGTAATATAAGTTATTTTTCATTAAATTTATATTTTTGTAAATGTATAATGAATTTCCACCTTTGAAAAATGTCACTGCTAATTTGTACCACCAGTTCTTTATTTTCAAGGAATTAATGAGAAGAATAATTTTGAAAGGTGGCATTTTTTTTTTTTTCTTTTTGTCATTATGACAATTTTTGCCAATATGTCTGCTTTGCAATAGTTTATCCCTTCAGCATAATACGTTTCCATTTCAATATAACCTAAAAAAGATTTAACATGAAAACAGGATGCAATGTGACACATTTAAACCCATTATTTCTACAGCCCTGATCTAGGTAATTATATATCAGGCAGAATAGTTTACTGGTCATTAAGACTTCAGCTATGCTGCTTTTATAGGCTTATGCCTAGCTATAATCATGATAAGGTAACTTTCTCCGACTAGGTACAGAAAAGAATCTGCATCAGAAACATATATTAATCACTTCCCGCAAACCGACGTTCCTGTACTTCAGCTCGAGAAAGTGGTTGTACCGGGTGATGCCTGCAGCTAGAGGCATCACCCCGGTATCGTTTTATTAGAGCCAGCGGTCGGCTTTCTGATGATAACAACCGATGTGGCTCAGCAGCCGCTCGGCCGTTATTCCAGGGAACAGGAAGGGACGTCCCCCCTCCTGCTGCTCTGCCCGGGTCTTTCCATCCCACTGGGAGACCCGAGCGACCGGCTGGAGCATCCACCAGCTGGTCAGAGTCCATAACGAAGTCGCATTTGGCTTTGATCGGGTCTCCCATGAAGTAACCTGGAAGCAACATCACAACTTCACTTTCGGTTTACTCGGCTGCCAGTGGCCCAGATTTTAAAAAATTTACAGTATTAAAAAAACACAGATTTTGGCATTTTGAATACTGTGAAGTGCAGTCGAGGGGTTTTAGGTCTTTTAGAACTCAAATTCCTCAATAAAGATTACCTGTCACTACCTATAACTGCCAATAACACCATAGAAAACACATACGTAAGTGTAACTCTAAACTGGTAACCTTTAAAAAAAAAAAAAGTGTCGCCTACGGAGATTTTTTGATACTGTAGTTTGTTGCCATTCCACGAGTGTGCACAATTTTAAATCGTAACATGTTGAACTTACTTTCTTTTCAAATAACATTGATGACCTGTAAATTTAAAGAGGAAATTCTGTAATGGGGACACTGATAACTAAAAAATGCCCGACAGTGGTTTTAACCCCTCATCACTTAATCTAAATCTTAAAAAGAAACGTCTTTCCTTTAGTTATAACTTATGGAGGAGTGATATGTTGATAGTATAAAAAGTATGTAAAACATTAGCTTTTACAGAGTAATTTTGGGAGAGATTGAATATTTTTTAGGATTTTTCTAGAAGAAATGCTCCTCCTCTGGATCGGCTGTGGGTATAGGATAGTGTACATGGAGGTTTCCCGATTTGTGTGTGTGATTTTTCTTTTTTTCCTCTGTTGGTTGAAATGGATGGGTTTTTCAACCATAATAACTATGTAATGGCTGTGCCCTATATCAATTATCAGATTTTAAAGAATTTACAGTATTAAAAAACTCAGATTTTGGAGTTTTGAATACTTTGAAGTGCAGTTGAAGGGGTTTTAGGTCTTTTAGACCCCAGATTCCTCAATAAAGATTACCTGTCACTACCTATAACTGCCAATAACACCAAAGAAAACACATACGTAAGTGTAACTCTAAACTGGTAACCTTTATAAAATTTTCAAGTGTCGCCTACAGAGATTTTTTGATACTGTAGTATGTTGCCATTCCACGAGTGTGCACAATTTTAAATTGTAACATGTTGGGTATCTATGTACTTGGCGTGACGTCATCTTTCACAATATACAAAAAAATTGGGCTAACTTTACTGTTTCGTTTTTTTTTTTTAAATTCAGTGAAGTGTATTTTTTCCAAAAAAAATAGCTTTTGAAAGACCGCTGCACAAATACCGTGTGACATAAAATATTGCAACGACCGCCATTTTATTCTCCTTTGCTAAAAAAAAAAATATATATAATGTTTGGGGATTCTAATTTTCTAGCAAACAATACTGATTTTAACTTGTAAAGAACATGTGTCAGAAAAAAGACTTAATACATTATTTTCTCCTCAGGGTAAAAGAAACAGTGTGTTCAGAGAATGTTACACAGGAATCCAAAGGCACTGTAAGCTCACAAAACTCTGCCCTGCAATGGGATACACATTTAGAGTTGCAGCACGCAATGATATTGGGAAAAGGTGAGTTCTGTTATAAAGCAGCTTGGTTGCTATGAGCTATTGTACTTTGCACATTAATATTATGTTTTGTGCAGCCATATTTAAAATCTTATATATTTAACCGCTTGCCGACCAGCTGCCATAGTAATACAGTGGCAGGTCGGCTCTGTTACATGAAAACAATGTACATGTACATTGCTTCGTGTAGCAGTTAGTGTGGGCAAGCGCCGATTGTCTAGAGGGGGAGCCTATCAGCGGCTCCGATGGCTGCGATGTCCTCCGGGCACCCGTGATCGCTCCACATGGAGACAGAACAGTACTCTGCCAATGTGAACATGGCAGACCGCTGTTCTGTCAGTGATAAACACAGGGATCCAGGGTTCCTCCTATTTAGGAACACAGCTGTCTGTGTTCATCCAGTGAGCCCATCCCCCACACAGCCATAAAGCATCCCCTAGGCACACATTTAATCCTTTGATCGCCCCTGGTGTTATCCCCTTCCCTGCCAGTGTCATTGGTACAGCAACAGTGTCATTGGTACAGCAGCAATTTTCAAGTGTCGCATATTTTTTAGCACTGATTACTGTAGTAATGTCACTGGTCCCCCCTATTAGGTGTCCAATCTGTCCGCCGCAATGTCGCAGTCCCGCTAAAAATCACTGATCGCCGCCATTACTAGTAAAAAATAAATAAATAAACATGACATAAATCTTTCCCCTAGTTTGTAGACGTGATAACTTTTGCGCAAACCAATCAATATACACTTATTGGGATTTTTTTTACCAAAAATATGTAGCAGAATACAAATTGGTCTAAAATGATGAAAAATGTTATTTGTTAATTTTTTTTTTATTGGGAATGTTATATAGCAGAAAGTAAAAAATATTGTTGTTTTTTTCAGAAATTTTTTTGTTTATAGCGCAAAAAAATAATAATCGCAGAGGTGATCAAATACCAACATAAGAAATCTCTATTTGTGGGGAAAGAAAGGACATCCATTTTTTTTAGGTACAGTGTCGCACGATCGCGCAATTATAAGTTAAAATAACGCAGTGCCATATCGCAAAAAATGGCCTGGTCATTAAGGGTGTGAAATCTTCCGGTCCTTAAGTGGTTAATTTAATAATAAACATTTGCCTCAAAGAGATTATGTGAATGATTTTCAAAAGATTTTAGGTTTTCTTGTACTCTACAGGATTTCTGGCACAATTATCAAAGAAGCATCCTGCAGAATTCTGTTTGACGTTTTCCCTCTGAATACTGACAGTGTTAACTTTTTTCAAAACATTATTACATTGTATGCCTTTGAAATGATCATCACAAAATGGTGTAGGTTAGGTCACACCTTTTCTTTATATTGGATAGAGTAGGGGGGTAAAAGCACTGTTTTTGCCTTCTATGTTTCTGTAGGGTGATTTCCTTTCACTTCCTGTCCCGTAGACTCAAAAGTAATTGAAGAGGATATCTTTTCAATGTGAGAGAAATACCCATCTAGACAGTTGTCTTGGGAACAACTGTCCACATTGGAAGATTTCCCCTATATTCCTGTTTTTTTTTTTTTTTTTTTCTTTCAAAATTTTGAACTTACTTTCTTTTCCAATAACATTGATGACCTGAAAATTTAAAGAGGAAATTCTGTAACGGGGACACTGATAACTAAAAAAATGCCCGACAGTGGTTTTAACCCCTCATCACTTAATATCTAAATCTTAAAAAGAAACGTTTTGCCTTTAGTTGTAACCGGAGGAGTGATATGTTGATAGTATAAAAAGTATGTAAAACATTGGCTTTTACAGAGTAATTTTGGGAGAGATTGAATATTTTTTAGGATTTTCCTAGAAGAAATGCTCCTCCTCTGGATCGGCTGTGGGTATAGGATAGTGTACATGGAGGTTTCCCAATTTGTGTGTGTGTTTTTTCTTTTTTTCTCTGTTGGTTAAACTGGATGGGTTTTTCAACCATAATAACTATGTAAAGGCTATGCCCTATATCAATTATCAGAGAAGAATGAAGACCCCACCAGCAGTGCTAGAAGGTGCCCACATCTTATGTTGGGTGGAATACCATGCTTCAGCTCTGTCCACAGTCTTCATTCTGGAAGTTGCAACCTGCCAAGCAGGCCACCTGTCATATGAAACAAAAAGAGATGACCGCACTCTGATGTAAATCAAAATTGGAGTATATTTATTCCACATCAAACAATAGGCAAACTTGAAATATCACACTGTGAGTGCAGGATAAAAAGGCAGACGTGTTTCACGACTTAGAGATGTCGCTTACTCATTACCAACTATGGTAATGAGTAAGCGACATCTCTAAGTCGTGAAACGCGTCTGCCTTTTTGTCCTGCACTCACAGTGTGATGTTTCAAGTTTGCCTATTGTTTGATGTGGAATAAATATAGTCCAATTTTGATTTACATCGGAGTGCGGTCATCTTTTTGTTTCATACGACTTTGGATTGCGGATCCGACCGGCACCTGATACCCATCCCACCTGGAGCGGTCTCTCCTATCTGGACTCTATTTAGGCCACCTGTCATGTCAACAAAGTCTAGATCTAGGAGAATGGTCTCAGCATCCGGAATTTTTCCTGCAAATTTGTCGAAGACAGGGATTGCCGGACATGGATTTCCTGGCATCTTTTCTCAACTTCACAGTGCCAAATCTATTGTCTCAATGTCTATTATACCATCTTGGCTTACAGTTGTTGGCTTTAAAAACCTGGCTATTAAAATCCACGTGCTAAGAGACAGAGGGACTACCAGACTCAGTAATTCCTGTGATGCTTAAAAAAGAAGCATCACTACATGGTTAGTGGAAGTAAACCCTCCTATCATTTTCAGCCAATAAAGCTGCAATCTTGGCCTTTTAATTCTTAACTGCCATGATGCTGCTCATGTGATCAGTTGACACTAGCCATTGGATGGTTTGACAGTCTGGTTAACAGCACAACCAATGTGACAGTTACATTCCTGGCACTGGTAAATCGATGGGTTTACTTCTGCTTTAAATCCTACAAGGGACCGTGTGCATGTAGCATTTGGTCCCATTCTAATCTATGCTGTAGTTGCTGAGCAGCATGGTAGGACAGCTTGGCCCTCTCCCCCTGATTCCTTCGGGGCATGTTGCTAGCAAGTAAACAAATACCTAATGATGGCCGATTGACAGAGCTTCTCTTTGAACTTTCAATTTCAGGTTGAAATAAACTCCACTGACAAAGTCAGAATTGTTTACATATCTTCCCTGAGGCGTATCCAGGCAACTAAAGATGCAAAGGAGAAAGTTACACAAACTATACTGCCCAAGTCACCTCTGGCAGGGCTGTTTGATCATCCACTGCTTGTAAACATAGGCTGTGCTTACTGTGGCAGAAGTTTGAGGCGCATCCAGACAACAGATGACGCTACAAGTTTTTACAAGCAGCATATAATTACATAGCCCTGCCAAAGGTGACTGTGGCAGTGTAGTTTGTATAACTTCATCTTCAGCGTCCTCTGCAAATGCACCTGGGGGAAGTTATACAAACAATTCTGCCAGAGAAAAGAGAGGAAGAAAGGCAGATCAAATTAGCACATGGGAGGGGGCAGTGGCGACACGCTGGCTGCAGCTCTCCCACAGGAACACCCACAAATTGGGCTTCTGCTAGGCTTTGAGCTAAAGCTAGCACAGACAGATTATTAAAGGGGCTTTTAACAGACAGCCAGGCCATGCATTTGGTCTCTTGGGGTTTCAAATCGGAAGCCGGTAATGGGTAATCAAAATTTTTCTTTAAAGCTCACAAATTTACTTCTCATCAATTATTCTATCATACCTGAAAAGTGTACATTTTGTGGAGTCCCTAGGGGGTTCGTGCGTGTTTTGCCTTTCAGTGGCATATGTATTGGCTTTTATTCAACACAGCTTGGATCAGCAGTTAGCCTTATGCTTTATCAATGGTCAGGTATTAGTATTAGCAGTCTTCTTTCTCTTGCTGCTGGCCTTTCATTCTCTGGTTTGCACCTTTGTTATGCTTGTGTCTCCTCTGGTAAGACTCCCCTGGGGTTGCCATGGGACCTGAACTTGGTGCTTTCTGTCATGCAAATAACACATTTTGAGAACATTTATCAACTTTCTTTGCTGAGTCTTTAACAGCAAGTGTCTATTTTGGTAGCCAGTATATCAGCTCGAAGGGTTTCAGAGTTGGTTGCTTTGCTTTGTAAAATTACGTTTTTGGTTTTGCATAGGAACATGTAGGGTTCCTTGGCCGAAGTTTTCTTTTTTGCCAAACGTAGTGTCTAATTGTCATTGTAATGAGGATATTATCATGCCTTCTCTTAATCCCAGGCCAATATACCCCTAACAAATGGGGCTGCAGTGCTTGGACATCATTAGGGCCATGCATGTTTATTTTTCTGCCGAGGTCTCATTCAGTGAAACCCTTTTTGCAGTCATGGAGGGTCCCGGGAGGGATTCTTAGCCACTATCTCGTGATAGATTTGACATACAAAGTAGTTTTTTTGTACATACCATAATTCTTTTTTTTTTGTGGGACACTGCACCCACCTCTCTGGTTGTTCTTTCTGTGACAATTTGTTTATGTGCTTTTTTGTGACTAACTGAGCAGCCTCTAGCAGATTGAGCTTTTGACTACCACCAGGGGCCACCCCAGGGTTTGTTTTTGTTTTTAATACCTGGAATTCTTAGGTTTTGATAGAATGATGAAGGGTTACTAAGATCTCTTATCATTTCCCGTTTTTATCTTCAGGACAGAGGTTAAAAGCTGTAAAGTTTTGGCTTTTCACACACTTTATGGCTTGAAGCCTACGTAACAATGAAAACCCACCACACAGACATGCATGTAATGATGAAAGATTTAGCTCATCTCATAAAATAAAAATGGCAGGGCCAAAAACATATTGTTGGAACTACCCTAACTGTTTAACTGTTAGCTGCTGGACCAGATTGTTTGATTGCCTTGCAGCCTCTAAACCATTTTGAATCTGGTTGGCTGTCCACAGAAAGTCTTGTTATATAGACAGTACTATTGCTGTTGTACAAGAGAACACCAGTTTGTGCCCATGTAATTAGATAGCTGCAAAGCCTAATGGGAAGAGTAGTTCAGGAAGCTGTTGGACCTGTTGGATTTCATATCCAGAAGTAAACTATTAAATGTGAAAAGACATTGCAATTGCAAATATGGGAAATCAAGATTTTATCAAAAAACTTGGCAATGGTTTAGGATACACAGTGCTTTCCCAAATGAAATGTCATTCAGATAGGGTTTACGTGAACTTTAAGTAAACATTCCAGTATGCTAAATTTACTCTGTAAGCAAGAATATTTTTCCGTATATCAATTCTACGTAACAAATGCAGAGGACCAAGAAAGGATTCTTCAAGTAGAAGTTTATTTTTACATGTAAGTAAATATTGAAATGCCAGTCAAGATCATGTGTGCTCCTTTGACTATTTTTTGGGGAAAGGTAGATTTCCTTCTTCAAATATACATTTATACACCCTAAGCTTAACTCTGTGGTAACTAACATAATTAAATAAATTGTTTACACAGCATGGAACACTACTACATTGTAGTAAACATCTTGCTCATTGACGTGTGTGTCTATTCACAGCGAGTACAGCCAAGAGGTTGTGTACTACACATCAGGCAATATCCCTCAGACGCCTTCCACACCTAAATTTAATAGAGCTGGAATTACGTGGATAACACTGCATTGGATGAGGCCAGAAGGATGTTTCCCTGAAGAAGTAATTTCATACACGTTGGAGATTCAGGAGGATACCGTACGTATCTTATTTTGATGTTTCTTGCACTATTTACACTAGAGAAGTGGGGAATTTTTTTGAAACCTTGCCTTAATAAATGTTGTTTTCTAATTAATTTGCCAATGCAGCATAAAGTCTCTAGAGTTGCATTTCAACACCTCATAGACACAGCTCCAGAACTTACCAGGCACCAGAAATATGCAGCGTCTACATGCGACATGCTGCATGGGCAAATGTGCCCATATTCATGAAGTATTCATCTGTCCAGGTTATGAAGAAAAATAAACTCCCTTTCCTTAAAAATAACACATGTGACAAATCTAAAATTAACTTGTGCCTGTGAGTACAGCCACCACAATAATATTTCATAATATGGTGCATGACATACCATAAGAAGCACCTTTAGATATGGTTTCTAGCTTACCAAGAGCCTTTATCAAGTATGTATTGTATTTATGGTGTATGATAGGGCATATCAAATAAATAAAAAAAAATTTAACAGTTAATACAAATTTGCATAATGATGGTCTACTAGAGGCTAGTCTTAAAGTGACTCTGTACTAGGTGAGAAAGAATCTATGGTAGAGGCTGTTGAGTATTAACCATAAGATGTCTGATGTCTGCACATGTCTTCCGTGCACTTACTGCTACCACAGCCTACCAAAGTGAATTTTCAAGTTTCAAATTACTGAAAGTCAAAACCCACACAGGGCTTGGCATGCTCTACCCCACTGCTGTGTACCTGCACTAAGGCCTGGCAATTGGCCACTTACATACTGAACACTTAATCATGGGGTGGCAGATGATGGGGCGGGTAGGGGAAGGGTGCAAGGAAAGCTATCTGCAGGCACCTTATATTGACTACACAGCAGCCTCTGCCTTTACATCACTACTAATAATAACAAAGGGCTCATCTGCATCTAGAGTTATATAATGGAGTTAGGTCAATCTACCCTGGAAACATAAGCTTTGAAGTTTGCTTTGCATGTATACACTGTTTTCCATTGTGTTGAATAAGTGTTAAATTAGGGCCTTTAACAAACCTCTCCAGTTCTCCTGCTGTTTGCCAGCCTTCTTCAAGCCTGCTATTCCCTATCCCTACCCCTGTTTGTCCTATCCTGCCCTCTGTCTTGCTATCTTCTGTCTGTCCTCTAGTGGCATCTGTCTTACCATCTGCTTTTTGTGCTCTTCGGTCATGTGTATTACTGTTTGCAGCCTTCTGCAGATTTGGTGAGACTCAACAGATACAATTAGAGGAGAGCAATCTTATACAGTCATAAAAAAATTTCCTAATATGACATTTTGCATCCTTTGTTATGTTATGCTTTTAGGACAGTGTATTTCAACCTGCATACACTGGAGAAGACTTAACATGTACTGTGAATAATCTCCAAAGAAGCACACAATACAAATTTAGGGTAAGCCTCATCTGCTATTATTTGCCAGCAGAGGGTGATGTTCTGTATGTTTTCTTCTATGCTGTCTTCTATGACGTAAATGTGCTAAGGCTTTATGATGCAAACATTGCAGAATACATATTGGTAATTGTTATAATTATTAAGACAGTTATACATTTCTGTTTGCTTCCAGTGCAAGATAGAGAAGTTGTGGGTAGTATGATTTAATCATATCTTTGCACAAAAAGCATACAATACTAACACACAAAGTAGTGCCAAAAGGAGGGCCAAATGTATAATGGGAGCCATCCACACATGCCAAGGCAGCTTCACCTCTGTATAAAGATCAGTATACCCTCCTAAACCCATGGCAGATCTCGACAATGCTACAAGGATTTGTGTTAGGAAAGGCCAGCTTCAAGATTCAAAATTTTGATATATGAGATTTCAAGTGCAGTTGCTTTGCTGATTTTAAAATGTATTTAAGCCCAGAACAAACATGTAATACATTGCTAATTATTAACCCTTAGATGTGGTGGCTGCATCAGTTATCTTTTTTTTTCTTTACATAAAATTTTATTCCATTTTCAGCCTGCACAAAAACACACCGGTTGATTCTGCAAAAAATCCAATGTCCTTCTAACCTCCTGTGCAAATGAAATGTACTGAAATCTCGAACATTATCAGCTTTTCCAGCTATCTTCTGTGAACTGCATAGCAACCCACCACCATGTTATGAAGATGATGAAAGGGGGAGATTATCTGTAGTCCAAATACTTTGCTGTTCTTGTGTGAGAACACTGCTCCTGCAAAAATACCCTACAGTAGGTGTTGTTACCCTAAAATAGGACGTGTGTTACATATATAGTTAGTCAGGTTGAAAAAAGACACAAATCCATCTGGCTCAACCAATAAAAAACAGAAAATAGTAAAGAGAACCCAACCCATTCAATCCCATATACACAATGCTATACCTGCAGTTGATCCAGAGGAAGGCGAAAAACCCCAGCAAAGCATGATCCAATTTGCTACAGCAGGGGAAAAAAATTCCTTCCTGATCCCCCGAGAGGCAATCGGATATTCCCTGGATTAACTTTACCTGTAAAAATTAGTACCCATTTATATTATGTGCACCTAGGAAAGAATCCAGGCCTTTTTTAAAGCAATCTAGTGAGCTGGCCAGAACCACCTCTGGATGGAGTCTATTCCACATTTTCATAGCTCTTACTGTGAAGAAACCTTTCCGTATCTGGAGACAAAATCTGTTTTCCTCTAGATAAAGAGACATAAAGAGTGCCCCCTTATGCTCTGGGTTGACCTTAAAGTTCACTATATAGACCCCCTATGTATTTATACTTATTTATATATACTTACAAGATCACCAGGTGAGAATAAAGGGGAAAATGTCTGAGAAAATGAAAACTAATGGAGCCACCACATCAAGGTTTCTAGAAAGCCGCATATATTTAATTTTTGTTCTTGGGTTTAGATATACTTTAAAGGAGACGTATAGCTGAAGCTATACCCGTACATCTCCTCCCGTGTTTAGACGGCAGCGGACTATAGCCACCCAGATGCCTGGACCAGCAGCTGGCTCAGCATCTCAGTTAGTCACCCTTAACAACCCCTCCACAGCCCAGCACTCCAGTGAGCGCTGGAGAAACAGAGCAGGGAACTGGTGGCTGGCAGTCACCAGCTCTCTGCAGTCTGAAGGGCAAGAACTGAGCAATCAGCAGTTCTTGATTGCTCAGTTCCCAGTCTTAAAGGCACCAGGGGAAAGATGCAGCTGGGATCAGGGCTGCAGTCATCTAGGTAGGTAAGTGTGTTTTTGTTTTTTAAAGCCACACTTCTCTTTTAAGATGTCACTTTGATATAGTCATATTAGCAATAACATAAAGGATAAGCTAACCTTTCCTAACCCGTATTCATGTAAAATGTTACTGATGCAGCAGCCTTGCACCTCCTCCCTCTTCCCCAAGCTCCCATTGTGACTTTGAGCCGGGGATCCTCTCTCCGCACTCACTGTCACAATTTTTTTTTTAAAAAGCGGCCTGGCGGGGCCCCGTGCAGGTAATGCATTGAGGTAAAAAAAAACTTGCGAATTTAGAACAACTTTAATATACACAAAGGATATAAATCCACTTTGTGTGCACCAGACAACTTCATAGATATCACCTTGTAAAAGTAGCAGTGATGTCAATAGTGTGTAAGCAGAAAATATAATGTAGAAAAATATCAGCGCTCAGGCCTAAAAACGAACTAACTTGAAGCAGCTGGACACTCAGGCTCAGAAACAAAACCCATAAGAGACAAAATATGGAGAAAGAACAGTGCAGCGCTAAAAAAAAAAAAAAAAACATGTCAATAGTGTGCTCTACATAGCCTGTGCAGAGAACTAGGCTGCAGAATACTACAGGAGGGGTCAGAGAAGACCAGTCATCCTGCATAAGCAGAGAGAGCAGCAATGGCTGGTCTTTTTACAGGAAGCTTCTGAACAGAGACAACATTTTACACTGGATTACTACACAGATCTGGAAGAAACCAAGATTCAAGGAAGAATACACATGCCTTTTGTATTTGGGCAATATTTGCTTATCCCAAAATTTAGCTTTAAGTAGGTGTATGACTACTAATGTTACCATTAACATTGTTATAAAAATGAATGAAAACTGTTTCATGCTATTAATCTGCATTACAATGTTTTGGACTGACACTTGAAAATTGTATTTCATATATTCATCCCCTGTCTTTGTTACAGCTTATTGCCTCCAATGTTGAAGGAAGTAGCAGTCCAAGTGAAGTATTGGTCTGCACAACAAGTCCAGATCGACCGGGGCCTCCTTCTCTACCTGTAGTAAAGGGCACTGTCACTGCACACAGCTTTACTGTTCAGTGGGGTATGTACAGTATTTACTCAATCAAATGATAACATTTTTATGGGTATTGAATTCTACTCTGATATATAAAAAAAGTACATTTAAAAGTTAAATGCTCAGCATACTTTTTTGTAATGTCTTGTATTTACTCTAGAAATAGCTTTACTCTAGTTCTGTAACAAAAAGAAATGAACTGCACTGTGATAAAGATGGATGTGGCATTTTAATAAATGTCTATAACTGCACAACAAGTCTCTGGTGAAATGAATGAAACAGAGACTCATTGATATTCAGACAGACATCGCTCTTATCATGCTCATAGATAAGACGAGCACAGTCATTTCTTAGTAGATTGACATTCTCGTTTGGAGTTTTTCTTGAGCAATACTATTCAAAAAAATCAAGCCTTAAAATAAATGTGCTTTGGGAAAAAAGGTTTACATTGCAAGGCATGCGTTTACTCTAAGACTTGTGCTAAAAGTTTGCAAACAGTTATATATTTACCTAAGTAGACCCTGAAAAGTAGCCTGCATTGGCACAATTTTTACTGCACAATTGTTGACAAAACCCTTTTGTTGTTTTTTTTTTTAAATGCTGGCTACTAAATGTGCAGCAAAACTGGCCAATGTGAAAAAAGTATTGTGGAAATCCAATTAAAACCCTCAGATTCACCAGCTAGGAATGTCAGCTATATCTTGAAAAGCTTTTTGGAGACAGTAACGTGTTTTGCTTCAAAGGCCCAATGAGTATTAGAGAAACCAACATATAATATCATATATACATATATTATAAAACATATATACGTATAAAACATTATATACATATAATATAAAAACTAAAACAACTACAGATTCTCTTTCAAAGGGATACATGTGTTGACAAAAATCGATGCAAATCCTGTGTATCTGAACTGATTTATATTCCTGCATAAATATGGTGATTCTTGGCCACTATAAACTACAGTACTGATTGTCTCTGCTGACACAATTCAGGGCAGGGCAAATAGATGGTGTCTGGAAATACAAATGTAGCGCTATTTTAATCACTCTTGGCGGCTACTGGGGTATGATGACGCCACCTGTGTAGTATTTAGGAGCAGAGTATATAATCTGTGTGATCAGGACAGGATTTATAGTAAGTGCCAGTGCCTCCACTCAATCAGGGCTTGTGATTAGCAAGTGAAATCCCAATTGAGAAAACATATCCATATAGACAGTAATCCACACAGCAGAGTGTTTAAATGTCCATGTATTGAAGAAATAACATTCAGTGAACCATACAGCATAAGATACTTTCCTCAGGAACATGAAATCATCAGCAGTGTCTCTGTGTGTCTCAGTGAGGGGATGTTACAGCACTTACAAGTCTGTTCTCCAGCAGGAACATGTCTGTCTCCTCATGTCTCTTTTCTTCACAGTCTTACCCATCATTCCTTGCTCTGCCCTTTTTGATGACCTCATCCTTCTTGCAGAGAGATAAAGAGCACACCGTTGCCATATTGAAAAAGGGCAAAACAAACACTGCATAACAGGAACACACACTTGAAAGATGGGCAAAGAAATTATCACATCACTACATTCTCCTCCTGCTGAAAATCCTTCCGACCCGGCAAGGATATACACATAAAATAACAACAAAAATTAACATCGTTGTCGCCTTCTGCAGACCACTTCTCCAGAAGCAATCTATTACAGAGCTAGCTGCAAAGAAAGTATGGTTAAAAACAAATAGGCATCATGCTAACCAGTCTAGAATGAGCTGCAATCATGTCCGTCAGAACATGAGGTTGTACATAGTTCTGCACAGCATAGCAGGGTCTTCCCAAAGTGTCATAAGTAAACACCGGTGGAGGACGTCGAACACGATCTCCTCTCCTCAACCCCTCAGGCATAAATCCAGAAAACTCTGGGACAGCATTAGTGGGAAAACTTGGTGCTCCAACTATGCCTGGAACTGTAGGCATAAAATTTTGGGCTGTTGGTTCAAAAGCCGGAGTAGCTGGGTTCAAACCTCCCCTCTGAGGAAGGCCCCCATCAATGCTAGGTGAAGGAACCTGTGCAGGAGACTCTGGTGGAGGTGTAAACCAGTCACTGTCATCACTCTGGTCTCCGCTGTTGCCACAAGGCACATCATTAGAATCTGTAGCAATGTCAGATTGTGGCTCCTCATCAACAGTTGCACTTTGTGGTACCGGAAGCAAATGATTCCTATGCCAGGCTTTGATCCGACCCTCAGGTCCTCGAATCCTGTATACTGGAATCCTAGGCAGTTTTTCCACAACTTCAAACAACTCATTTCTCCAGCGATCAGCTAACTTATGTTTGGCTGAGGGTCCCAAATTGCGGAGAAACACTTTATCACCAGGTTGTAAGTCTTTGTAACGAACTTTGGAATCAAAACGCCTTTTATTGGCAGCATTTAATTTCGCAGCATTTTCCTCAGCCATCTGATAGGCCTCTTTCAAACTCTGTTTAAGTCGTGCCACATACTGATAGTGATTTCTCTGTTCCACTCCATCAGTAGACACGCCCAACTGAATGTCAATAGGGAGACGGGCTTCTCTCCCAAACATAAGAAAATAAGGAGAAAAGCCAGTGGATTCATGTCTGGTGCAATTGTAGGCATGTACCATAGCTCCAACATGTCGGCTCCAGGTCTGCTTAGCACCATTAGGGAGAGTACCCAACATGTTCAACAAGGTACGATTGAAACGTTCAGGGAGAGCATCACCCTCTGGATGATAAGGGGTGGTGCGGCTCTTGTTGATGTTAAGCAATGTTAACAGCTCTTTAATTAGGCGACTTTCAAAGTCCCGCCCCTGGTCAGAGTGAAGTCGATTTGGCAATCCATAGTGAACAAAAAACTTCTCCCACAGCACTTTGGCTACAGTTACTGCTTTCTGATCTTTGGTGGGATAGGCTTGAGCATAGCGAGTATAGTGATCAGTCACAATCAAAATATTTCCCACACCACTGCTGTCATTGTCAATACACAAAAAGTCCATGCACACTAAATCCATGGGACCAGAACTTTTCAAGTGTTCCATAGGAGCAGCTCGAGTAGGCAGAGTTTTCCGTTGCAGACATCTCACACAACGGCGGCAATAGTCCACAACAGCTTCCCTCATTCGTGGCCAAAAGAATCGGTCTTGGATTAATCCATAGGTTTTTTCAACTCCTAGATGCCCATGTTGATCATGCAAACTTCTCATAACAGAGTTTCTATAGACTTGAGGCAGCACTAGCTGTCTCCTTCCAGGATGATCATGAAACAAATGTACCCTGTATAAAAGTCCATCAATTATTTTGAGCTTCTCCCATTCCTTAAAATAGTAGGTACTCTGCTCAGGTAGGTATTTTCTCATGTAGTTAGGATCTTTGCGGAAAACAGACTCTCTGACATGTCTGATTATTGGATCTCTTTTTTGTAGAAGGATCATGTCTTTCTTTTGCAGCTGGATGTTTTCTGGCACCCCTAAAGCAGTGGGGCAGCAATACATGTTTGGAATACACTCTTCACCAGCTCCCAGGGAATCAATAGCTCGTAGGTCAGAGAAAACAATATTGTCTCCTTGTACAGCAGCTGTAGCACAATAGGCAGCCACAATAGGCCCAGGTACTTCCTCCCAGTCACTTTCTTCCAAGTTCATGGGTAATCCAGGGCGCCTAGAAAGAGCATCAGCCCCAATATTCTTGGGACCAGGCTTGTACTTGAGAGTGAACTGATAATTAGACAAGGCAGCAAGCCACCTATGACCAGTGGCATCTAGCTTTGCTGTAGTCAAAACATAAGTCAGGGGGTTGTTGTCGGTTCTCACCTCAAACTGAGTTCCATACAAGTAATCATGCAGCTTTTCAACAATAGCCCACTTCAGGGCAAGAAATTCCAGTTTATGAACAGGATAATTCTTTTCTACTGGGCTTAGACTGCGACTTATATAAGCAACAGGCCTAAGTCCTCCTGGGTACTCTTGATGTAAGACTCCTCCCAATCCATCATAGCTGGCATCCACATGCAGAATGTATGGCTTTTGTGGGTCTGCATAAGCCAACACTGGTGCTTCTGTAAGACTTTTCTTAAGCTGTAGAAAAGCTTCCTCACAAGCAGAAGTCCATCTCTCACTGAAATGAGTTTTGCGGTTTGTGTCCATGCCAGGGGTTTCTTTGAGCAAGTCATTAAGAGGCCGAGCAGTCTTGGAATAGCCTCTAATGAATCGACGATAATAGCCACAAAATCCCAAGAAGGACCTCAGTTCTGTCAGATTTGTGGGACGGGGCCAGGTTACCACAGCCTCCACCTTAGCAGGATCAGTTGCTACCCCTTCTGCAGATACGATGTGACCCACAAAGTTTACTGAAGAACGAGCAAACTTACATTTGTCCAGTGAAAGTTTCAGACCTTCCTTCCTCAAACGATCTAGCACTTTAAACAGTCTTTGGTCATGCTCCTCCAGAGTGGAGCCAAAGACAATTATGTCATCAAGGTAGACGATACATTGAGTGGGACAAAGGTCTCCCAGGGTCCGATCCATTAGACGTTGAAAGGTTGCAGGTGCACCACTAATGCCCTGAGGCATGCGAACAAACTGGAAAAATCCCAGGGGGCAAATAAAAGCCGTCTTTTCTTGATCTTCCTCACTCATTGGTACCTGGTAATAACCAGATCTTAAGTCCATTACTGTGAACCATTTACTGCCTTGCAGGGCATCAAGAGCTTCCTCAATGCGAGGTAGCGTGTATTGATCTGGGACTGTTCGCCGATTTAGAGTCCTGTAGTCAACACATATTCGCACTCCACCATTTTTCTTTCTGACTACCACTATTGGGGATGCATACGGGCTTTTAGACTCAGCAATGATGTTTTCATCTTTCATTTTGTGCAAGCACTCTCGAACATCATCCAGATCTTTAAGAGGTATGCGCCTGGATCTTTCTCTAAATGGGGTGCTATCTGTTAGGCGAATACTGTGCTGAATACTCTTTGCACACCCAACATCCATGTCATCGGTAGAGAAAACATCATTGTATTCCATTAGCTGCTCTCCTAGTGCTTGTTGGTGCTCTGCAGGACTATCAGCATCATTCAAGTGAAAGTCTAATTTGGTTTCTTTCTCCTTGACTTTAGCAGTGTAGGAGCTAATGGTTTCCACTGGGTAACAATAGGCTACCTCTTTCCAGGCTGGTATTATAACTGGGTGTGTGGTAATGTTCCGAACAGTAACAACATCCATTCTTGGACATTTTACACGATAGTCTTTCCTTTCTGGTACTATCTCCCAGCCATTCTTTGCAGCCTCTTTTGTATCAGTCTCTAGCAAAAAGAAACTACCATTTGCACTTGGTGAGATTTCCACATAAACCCGCAACACTCTCACTCCCCCTGCTGGAAGCTCTATGGGACGCCATGGATTTCCCACACACCCTCCAGGAAGATCAGGAGCAAAAGTTTGGCAGATATTTTGAAGTTCTGGAGCAACAGGCAGTGAAGGTAGGGGAGTTCCCTGTTGAGGCTGAAGAAACCGTATGAAAGCAGCCTCAACAGCTTCAACATTGGAACCCACAATCATAGGAGCATACTCATTACCCCCAGGTGGAGGGCTCACATAAGCAATAACTTTAAGTGGGGGATCCTCCTCAGCTATCACGCCAGGAATGCGAAGCTCGACTTCTAGGCAACCATCCATAAAAACAGGATTTTCTCCCACACCATAAACAGGCAAAGTGTCCACAGGTTGCAAAGGGAGGTGGTTTAAGTGTTGCTGATAGAAGGGCCTGTATATGATTGTCAGCTGAGAACCAGTATCAAACAGAGCAGTAGTGGGTATATCATTAACAAACAAATTGAAAGTACATCTGCGGCCTACCCCAGGTAGCTTGGTAAACGTTTGTTTTCTTGATCTTCCATGTTTTCTTTGGTACATATGTCCAGCTTTACTGTGAATTTCAGAACTGTCAGTAAGCAGTGGACACTGACGAACTGTATGGCCTGCTTGTCCACAGCGGAAACATTTAATGTGGAAGAGAGGCTTATCACTGGAGGTTTTATCAGCAGATAGAGCTCTAGGCTGTGGGAGTCTACCCACTTCTTTGTTCTTAGCAACAGTCTCATTTGTGGGCTCCACCCCAGAATTCTGTTTAACTTTGCTCTTGGAAGGGGTACTAAAAATAATATAAGACTCCTGTCTCTTTACTTCAGTCATAATTTCAGTGAAAGTAAAGTTCCTCTCCCTCAAAACCACTCTTAGAACTGGTGATATTGGGTGATGCGGCAGTAGCCCCTTTATTATTTGAGCAGTCCTTAATCTGTCAACATCTGTAGGAGAGATGACCTTGTCAGTGAGCAACCTCCCCAGTAGTACTTCTAGTCTCCTCACAAACACAGAAACATCCTCTCCCTCTTTATGCTTTGTCTGTTTAAAATCAGCAAGCATCTGATCAGGGTCACGGTGCAGTCCATAAGCATCTGTCAAAATATCAATATATTCTTGAGCACTGGTACTCACATGAGTCTCCTTGTAAGCTCTGATGATAATGGATGCTGGTGGTCTTAAACTTTCCATGATGCGCTGTTTTTTCTTTTCCTCTGAGCAGGTCCATTCCTCTATCACTTGCTGTGCAAAATCTCTCCACACCTCAAAGCTTTCTTCTCCAACAGGGACAGGTAGCACTCCTGAAAAAGCCTTTAATTTGCGATAAGAATCAGCATGTAAATTCTGGGCAATGACTTCAGTGACTTTTAGCAACAGATGCTCAATATTTGTTTCCTGCTTAACAGCCGCAGCAGTCAGCTTTACAGTTTCTCCTGATGCAGCAGTTGTATTCAATGGTTCACACTTATCAGGCAGGGCTGGTAACTTCCGCCTTACTGGAGGTGAACTTACTGGAAATACTACAGCACAACCAATTTCTTCAGCCCCTTTCGGATATATACAAAAGGGCCCTTTAACTGGATTTAAATCCACCTCACTGAGACAGAGATAATGGGTATACAGTTCATAACTCTCATCTTCCTCTCTTTTATCCACAGGAGCGGCATACCGCAAGGTTTCATTTGCTTTTAGCGCCTCCTGCAGTTTGTGGATGCTCACACGGATAGGTACATATGAAATAGCAAATGTCCTTTTAGGTGGCAGTCCCTCTTCCAGGGCCCACTGCCTCACAGCTTCTGTAGATAACAATGACATGGTCGTTCCTTAATGTCCTGATCCAAGATTTGTATCTCAGCAGTGCCTCCAAATGTAGCGCTATTTTAATCACTCTTGGCGGCTACTGGGGTATGATGACGCCACCTGTGTAGTATTTAGGAGCAGAGTATATAATCTGTGTGATCAGGACAGGATTTATAGTAAGTGCCAGTGCCTCCACTCAATCAGGGCTTGTGATTAGCAAGTGAAATCCCAATTGAGAAAACATATCCATATAGACAGTAATCCACACAGCAGAGTGTTTAAATGTCCATGTATTGAAGAAATAACATTCAGTGAACCATACAGCATAAGATACTTTCCTCAGGAACATGAAATCATCAGCAGTGTCTCTGTGTGTCTCAGTGAGGGGATGTTACAGCACTTACAAGTCTGTTCTCCAGCAGGAACATGTCTGTCTCCTCATGTCTCTTTTCTTCACAGTCTTACCCATCATTCCTTGCTCTGCCCTTTTTGATGACCTCATCCTTCTTGCAGAGAGATAAAGAGCACACCGTTGCCATATTGAAAAAGGGCAAAACAAACACTGCATAACAGGAACACACACTTGAAAGATGGGCAAAGAAATTATCACATCACTACACAAACTATAAGTGCAATAGATACAAGGAACAGCAAGCACACCCTAAGGCTATGAAATTGAATCCTTTATCAAATATTGTCATAGGTGGTCTTAGAAGCATGCAAAAAAAAATACACCACTTACATGTTTCAGCTGCTTCTGAACCTTGCCTGAATCTGCCATGTACAGTAGTCCTTCAAAAAAAAGCATTCCAACTGGGAAACAAGCTCCATATCCAAACCACGTGGATGTATCTTTGCTTAATTGGTGACTCTTTGTTTCAAAGAGTCATGAACAATAACAAGTATGGATTGGGACCAATGCATTTAGAATCTGCTAGCTAGTATAGATGTTCATTAAGTTATATTTGCAGAAATCACCACTAGCAGAGCAACCACACTATTTAAACCCCCAGCCCTGCAAAAAGAAAAAAAAATACATTTGAAAGTGTAAATCCAACATCAATCACATTGTCCAGCCATGTAGATCCATCATCAATAATGATGGCCTGCTGTCCACAGAAGTTCCCTCACCCTCACAATGCCCCGCCACACTACTGCCACCAAATGACAGACTCCCTACCGCTACTGTAAAGTACACAACAGCGCCGGGGATCCTGGTTGGCATCATTGACTAAATATGGTTGATGTTGTCATGTAAGATCCCCGGCTGCTTTGATTACATTTTAACAGTGAGGATTCAATCAGATAAAATGGCTAGTAATGGCCAGTTTGGCACTGTGCCGAACCCTCAACAAGCTAAGTTTGGGTTAAACTTATTTTTGACCCAAACCTAAATGTCATGTCTAGAGCTGTGTAACAAAGCCAAGATGTATTTAGGTCAAAGATGTCTATAAACTACAGCTTTATGCTCTTTCTTTAGTAGAAATGAAAAGCGTTATGGAGGGCAGGATTTCAATTTTAGTCTTGCTGCTGTTACTATTAGAATGTTACCTACTCCTATTTTCTGCCATTTTATAAACATACCTCTTAATTTTTTTTCGCCTTTTTTATTTGTCTATCTATCTATCTATCTATCTATCTATCTATCTATCTATCTATCTATCTATCTATCTATCTATCTATCTATCTATCTATCTATCTATCTATCTATCTATCTATCTATCTATCTATCTATCTATCTATCTATCTATCTATCTATCTATCTATCTATCTATCTATCTATCTATCTATCTATCTATCTATCTCTTGTATGTTCAGGAAGAACTGAATTGCTTAACAATGTGCTTCTTTCAGATGTTCCTGAGGACAATGGTGGCTCAGAAATACTGAAATACCTTTTGGAGATTTCTGAAGGGACGTTTGAAGGTGTGTTTTACTGCAGGGACTCCAATTATACTTCTAGTAACATTTTTCAGGTACAGGTAAATTGCATTTATCAAGAATAGACAAAGGACAAAGAAAAAAGCTTTATACACTGTTGAGATATAGTCTGGTACCGTTCAAAGTATGTCATAGACTGTCAAAGATGTCTATAAACTACAGCTTTATGCTCTTTTTTTAGTCAAGAGGATATATTGCTAAGGCTTGACCACTGTTCTCTGACATCGGTGATATATTGAAATCTTGTGGGTTTTTTTTCATTCAATGCCACTAGAAAAGTGATAACTAATGTACTATAGTTGAAAGGGTTATGCTGAGCAACTAAACTGTTTAAAGTGGTTGTTTGCAAAACTCTGTCAGTAAAGCAAGATGGAGATATTTCTCAGAGGTCTGTTTTGCTGGAAATAGTAACCATAATTTAGTAGAAAGCTGTAGTAAACCATGTATACTGATGTTCCTTTGCTTGTCTAGAATACACATTTTTAGTCCAAAAAAAACCATGGCAGCATGGTAAGAAGTACCGGGTAAATGCCAGTATGTGGAAACTTTCTGTCATAGTACATTGATGGGTCTGAATCAAAGGTCAATGTAAGCTGGCATTTGAGGCCAAATTTTCATTACTGGCACCCATATGTAGGCACACAACTGTTGGCGCTCTAAAGCACTTATGCTAGAATCACGTCTTTTTTTTAGAAAAAAAATGGCTTGTTTTACTGATCCTAACCAGGTTAAGAATAGAGTGACAACATGTAAATGAGCTTTATTTCTACGAACCATGGAAAAAAATGTATAGCTAAGCTATACTGGGAAAATCCACCTTGGGGTATAGGCCTGCTGTGACTAATGGTAAATCCATCCCTGCATTTAATAGTATTACTTGCACCAAACTATATTGAAAGATTTTATTTCCAGAATGGTAAAAATAAATACAATTGGGTTGATTTACTAAAACTGGAAAGTGCAAAATCTGGTGCAGCTGCGCATGGTAGCCAATCAGCTTTGAACTTGTTCTATTAAGCTTTCACAAAAAAACTGGAAGCTGATTTGTTTCTATGCAGAGCTGCACCAGATTTTGTTTTCTCCAATTTTAGTAAATCAACCCTAATGTATAGTAACCCACACTAAATTCACCTTTGGGAACATGTTACATGTTTCTGCTCCTGCAGCCTCTCCCCGACCCCCTTCAAATTGTGACAGCGGGGATCTTCTCCCACACCTGCTTTCGCAATTTGAAAAGAACGTGGCTGTGCTGGGCTCCGCCCACACCGCCGCGTCATTCATTCACAGAGATTTGTGAATGAATAAACTACTAGTACCTACATCCTTTGTGGCTGGTGGCCTGTAGTTCTCAATGAACTACCAGGGTGCTGGTGAGCACTTTAGCAGTTAATTGATTGTGGGTGCAATGCTTTACAGGCTCCTAAAATATATATATATATATATATATATATATATATATATATATATATATATTAAATGCACATTTTTTTTACCTCCAAAAAGATATGCATCTATTTTTATTTTTTTTAAAGGTGAAGTTATCCTTTAATGATAAAGACGGAGACTCATGAAACCTGGTCTATACATTGTTGCTATGTGTGCAAATAATTGTATCCTAGGTTTGCCTCCATGCTGTCAACTATAAAAAAAATAAATGTATATTTGAAGGGTTCTTTTGGAAATGTTGGTGATTGTAAATTGAAATATCAAATGCTAAACATTATTTAAAATAACTGAATTAAAACTATATCTAATGCTTTAATGTAAAAATGTGCTGGCTTATCTAAGATCATTTAAGTTAAAGAGTTGCTTTATGGGCAATGTATATTCATTTTTACTCATTAATCTAAAAGCACCAGAAAGGACAGGGTGATATTAGGGAGCACTGCACAAACAGATGAGACACAGTATAGTCAGGATGGAATACTGAGTGATAGTCACTTCTACCAATTACACTGTTACTATTGCTAGTACACCGCTAATGAATTCCTAGAAAAAGGTCATTAGAAGTAAAAGTCTGTTCTCTATTGAGGTTTTACTTCAAGGAAAATAAAATTAAATGTAAACTGAAGGGAGCGAAAGAAGTGCTCCATCAGCTCCCTTATTAAATAGATATGTGGATGTCATTATCAAATATCCTTTTACTAAAATTAATACAAGGACTGTCAACTTGTGCCTTGCTGGGTCTTGATATGCCTAGTTAGGTACCATTTTGCTACAAAAACATGCTGGGCAGTTTTAAGATATAAGTGGAGTTAGGACAAATGCTATATCAATCACCCTTCTGCCATCTTACCTTTAAAGGACAAATGGCAAATCTTACACTCAGAGTAATAACCCTCTTTTTTACAAGAGTCAAAATGATCCTTTACTGTGCCCTGTCCCTCATTAGATCTTTTCAAAGAGCATTTCAAAGAAAAATAGAAATCCTTTGTCCACAGCCCCTCATTTTTTAAAGCAGAATTTAAATGTGCAAGACCCGATCCTTCCTAATGTGTCATCTTACCCACTGAATGTATGTCACTTATAAGTCTTACTAATAATTTATTTTGTATTTTTATATTTAAACTGCTATTAATAACAGCACATTTAACAATAAAGTGCAATTAAACTAGTGAGGTGACGGACAATTTTTGCCACAATGTGCAAGTATGCAGCATACTTTCATATTAGGGTGCATTGACCTTTGGGTGTGACGCAAGGTTCTGAGCTAGTCATCTCCATTTCGTCACTGCTGCTGCAATGTCCCTCTCCTTACTCTTCTGGGTACATGTTTTTTTCGATTTGCCTGTTGGGTAGACCCTGACGATGTCACTCCCACGCATGCACACTAGAGTTGCATTATCTTGTCATCTGGCTCCATTCAAGGCATCTTAAAGGTTGGGACTGTACACTGTAGCAGGTAAGTAAGTGTTTTGGCAGAAGAGAATTGTAAAGTGCCTACAACCCTAGAGGTTGGGAATTTTTTTTTTTTTCTTCTTTTAAAGAATGAGGAAAAAAATGTGTGCGTGACAAGACTCTGATACAAGCAGCCATACCATAACTCATAGAGAACAGGTATTACTTCCTGGGTATTGGCTCCAGTTGCATTTAAAGTGCATCTAAACATAAAAACCAAAATGTAAGACATTGCAGCTTGCCAGTCATATAGTAGCTACAATAACCTTCTTTTTCTTGTTTCTGCTTCCTTATTTTCACCTGGTGATTTTGCCAATAAGATGAACTGCCAATATCCTAACAATGCATGTATAGAGGAGCAGCATTTTCCCCCTAGGTTGCTTTCTTCTGTTTTGGACTACTGGCTCACATGCTGACACCATGTTTAGCCTTCCCTAACCCCCACAGGACCTGTGGTAGAGTGACCCTTCCCATTTGACTTAAATAGACAAGCGACTTCCAGTTTTACTGGTACCCAATTTGCATTACCAGTTCTGAAGTGGTCACCTTAGTTATGTATGCTGAGAGCAAATGCCATTGCAAAATATTCTTAACAAAAACACCACCCCCCCCCAAGATGTCTTTTTTTATTACCTATATCTAAAACAATGCCAGAACAGTGCAGTATAACACTGTAGTACAATTCAACTATTGAATTTTGAAAGAAATAATGGAATATAAACTAAAATCTTTTAGATACTGGTTATCCACCTGTCCTTCCATACTCTCTACAGCAAAGCTTCGTGTTTTGATGATGTCATTTATGCAGTGGTTACATTGCGATCATTGTTGCACTCTGTTCTATGTTCTTTTTAATGCCTGGTTATTGGAGTGATATTATGATAATGATATCATATTTTTACAGCATCGCAGTGGAAGGTGGCATATAGTGGATCTGAAACAGAATATACCTGCAAAGACTTGAAGCCAGGCACTTTATACAAGCTCCGTGTGTGCTCAATCAGCACAGGGGGACACAGTCAGGTAGGCTTATCTCTTTTAGCATAATTTACATTCTGGTTACGTGTATAATAGAAGGAAAGCTTTTATAGTCGTGAATATGGATTCATTTTTTTTTTTTTTTTTGCATTAAGTTATGTTTACCAAGAAAACCTACTATATATACATATACATATACACTGCTCTAATAAATTAAAGAAACACTTTGAAAAAACATCAGATCTCAAAGTTGAAAAATGTATTGCTGGATATCTATAATGCTATGGACTGTGTAATGTGTTAGTAACCGAAGGATGCCACATCGTTTCATGGAAATGAAAATGATCAACCTATAGAGGGCTGAATTCAAAGACACCCTGAAAATTAAAGTGAAAAAATGAAGCAGCAGGCTAGTCCATTTTGCTGAAATTTCATTGCAGCAACTCAAAATGGTACTCAGTAGGTTGTATGGCCCCCCACGTGCATCAATTCACTGAAACTCCTGGGATATTGATCTGGCCAGTTAAGTAGCAGAGGGGGATGTTAATGATTAACAACCCCCTCTGCTACTTAACTGACCAGATCAATATCCTAGGAGTTTCAATGAATTGATGCTCTACTCTTGTATGCATGTCTGACAATGTCAGGGCATGCTCCTAATGAGACGACTGATGGTGTCCTGGGGTGTTTCCTCCCAGATTTGGACCAGGGTATCACTGAGCTCCTAAACAGACTGGTGTAGGTGCAACCTGGCGGCATCAGGTGGACCAAAACATAATGTTGCAGAGGTGTTCTATTGGATTTAGGTCAGGGGGCCATTCAGTGGTATCAATTCCTTCATCCTCCAGGAACTGGCTGCATACTCTCGCCACATGAGGCTGGCCATTGTCGTGCACCAGGAGGAACCCAGGACCCACTGTACTAGGGTATGTCAATGGGTCCAAGGATTTTATCCCAATACCTAATTGCAGTCAGGGTGTGATTGTCTAGCCGGTAGAGGTCTGTGCATCCCTCCACTGATATGCCTCCCCAGACCATCACTGATCCACGACATAACCAGTCATGCTGAATGATTATACAGGCAGCATAACATTCTCCATGGCTTCTCCAGACCCTTTCACATCTGTTACATGTGCTCAGAGTGAACCTGCTCTTATCTGTGAGAAGCACAGGGCACCAGTGTCGGGCCTGCCAAATCTGCTGTACATTGGCAAATGCAAATCGAGCTCCACAAGGCCGGGCAATGAGCACAGGTCCCACTAGAGGACATTGGGCCCTCAGACTGAAAGCGGACATGGTTGTAGCTGACCAGACATACTAGTGCAAGGAGTTCCAGAGGGTGGGAGGAGGTAACAAGGGAGCTAGAGAGCAGAACATTTTGGAAGGAGCAGAGAGGGCGGTTTGGGGGATATCTCTAGATGAGGTTGGTGATGTAGTTGAAGCCAGTGAAGAGATTGTCAGAGAGGAGCAGCAGTCATGGATCAGTTAGTAAGGTGTATTAGTCTAGCAGCAACATTCATAATAGACTGAAGAAGGGCATGACCTGTGTAAAGGTAGGCCAATGAGGATGGAGTTGCAGTAGTCAAGACCAGAAATAACCCAGAAATGAATAAGTTGTTTTATGGTGTCATTAGTCAGAAATGGGAGAATTCTGTAAAGGCAGCAAGATTTAGCCAGTGATTGGATGTGGGAACTGAAGGAAGGGTCAGAGTCTAGGATTACACCCTGCACCCTGGCATGTATTGAGGGACCAATGGATGTGCTATTGATCTCAATGGTAAAGTCATGGGAAGGGGATGGGGGAGGAAGAAATATTACAGGCTCAGTTTTATAAAGATTGATTTTGACGAAGTGGCGTGAGTTTGAGGAAGTGGCGTGACATCCATACTGATATGTCGCTCAGTAAGTTTGTGATATGTGAGGAGATTGATGGGGTGAGTTGAGAGTTAGATCTGGGTTTCATAAGCAAA
The DNA here is from genome assembly GCF_965119305.1 of Pelophylax lessonae. Lineage (NCBI taxonomy): Eukaryota > Metazoa > Chordata > Amphibia > Anura > Ranidae > Pelophylax > Pelophylax lessonae. Next base: position 268,109,236 of record NC_138770.1, read on the forward strand.
GAGGTGGTATTGAAAGTCATGGGAGGTTATGAACTGGCCCGGGGAAGAGCCATAGGGAGAGAATAGGAGAGGCCCAGGGACGGAGCCCCAACAGAAAGAGGAAGAGGAGCAGAGGATATGGTGTTGTATGGGACACTAAATAGGAGATCGGAAGGAGCAGTACCAGGAAAGAGTAGTCACGGAGGCCAAGGAAGTGGAGTTTGTTGAGGACTGGGTGGTCAGCTGTGTGGAAGACAGCAGAAAGGTCCAAGAGTATGAGTATGGAGGACTGGCCGTTGGTTTTAGCAGTTAGTAGGTCATTTGTGAGTTTTAGTAGGGAAGTTTCAGTGGAATGTTGTGGGCGGAAGCCGGACTGTAGAGGATCGAGAAGGTCGTTGTCAGGGGGTTAGGAGCTTATACGATTGTGGAAAAGGCGTTAAAGAAGCTTGGAGGCGAATGGGAGCAGGGAGATTGGTCTTGTGTTATTCAAACAGGTGGGGTCTAGTAGGATCTTTTAAGTATGGGGGTAACCAGTGCATGTGAGCGGGAAGAAAAAGATGCCGGAGGAGAGGGAGAGGTTGAAGATGGTTAGAAAGTTAGAGAATTTAGGATAGAGTAGGAAGGTGGTCACAGTAATTGTGAGGGGAGGTTCAGGGGACGGGTGGTGAGGTGGGCCGTGGAAAGGAGTCTGGCAACTTCCTCAGTGCTAACAGGATTGAAAGAGGAAAGTTTTGAGATCGGTGTTGGACCTGGTGTGTTCTCATCACAAATCGTTGATTAGCAGTCTCTTGGGCAGTAAGCAAGTTGGTGGGTGGAGGCATTTGGGGGTAAAGTAAGGAATTAAGGGTAGAAAATAGTTAATGAGGTTTGGATGAGAGTGGTGTAGTAGGTTTGTTCAGCAGTGTGGAGACAGGAGTTGTATTTGAGAAGGGAAGATTTGTAGAAGGTGAAGTCTTGCAGGGTTTTAGTTGTATGCCATGTTTGCTCAAGAGCACAGCTGTGTCTTCTGAGACTTCTGGTGTTGTCTGTTTGCCAAGGTTGTAGCAGGCGAGGCCTGTTTCTCCGTGTAGAGAGAGACGATCAATTGTGTGCAGGGAGGATGACAGTATGTTGTTGTAGACAAAAGTGGCCAGGTCTGGGCAGGACAGGGGTGCGATTTTATCATAATGGCAGTCAGTAGCAGAAAGAAGAAGGGAAGGGTTGAGTACTAGATGGACAGAAATACAAATCCCCTAGCAGGTAAAACTGCTTTAGCATATGTATATCATTCATGTATTTAGCTGTATGCTTGGAGTTCAGCTTTAAAGTAAACATTTCTCAAAAACGAACTGTTTAGCTGCAGTTAATCAGTGTTTAACTTATAATAACTGTAACTATGATCATTTCTTTGCTCTCTATTCGATCACTGTATTATACATCCACGAAAGGCCAAAGCATGCTGTATGTAATCACTGTTGCGATAGTCAAATCTAAAGTAATTCCTGTCTACTCCTTCAGACTACCCATGCTGCCCTATGCTTTTGGTTGTCAAAAAGTTGATCAAGACTTCACATTACCAGGAACCATGTACATGATTTGACTAGCCAGGCAACCATTCCCTCACTGTTCTAAAAAATGATACCAATACCTTACCCCATTATGGTGAAGTAATATGGCAACACCCAGTAAAAGATAAAAGGGTAACAGTACAGTATGCGTTTTTCCTGGAAAATTTAGTGATTGGTTTGTCTAAATGATGTCTGTATCTGAACAATGTTTTTTTTATAGTGTTCTGAAAGTCAGCCTATTCGCACATTATGTGTAGCACCAGGTCCTTGTCCAGCACCAAGAGTGGTAGGCAAACCAAAGCACAAAGAAGTACATTTACAATGGGGTAAGTACCTGCAGGACTTCTATTGTAGGTTTATCATTTTCTGTGTTTGCATTTATGGAGGGGGCAGTGTTTCCATTACCTGTTTTGCCTGTCGTGCAGGGTTTGCTAGCTCCAGCAAATTTGGTTTCCCTTAGAAAGGTGTGCGCTATGCTGAAGGTGGGTATCTGGTTCTGGCCTTTTTAGGGAGTAATACTGTGACCAGACTTTGGTATTAATAGGAGTGCAAAAGTTGGTAAACACTGAGCTTACCCAGGATAGGCCAGGCAGTGGAAACATTGCTTTGATTATAACAGAAGTTCCTGCATTATTTTGGTTTTCTGATGTAGATGTTTGTGGGGGAAGTTTTCTAAAATTTTCTCTATATTGATTATACGGTATAATCAATCATTTAAAAAGTACCAGCCAGGGAATTTGTAAAAATTCAATTCTCTTTGAAATTCATGTTGCGACAAAAAATGTCAGGTCAGTGTTAGGCTGATCTATCTCTTTCCTAAGCTCAGGAAAGGTAAAATACATTTTGTCTAGCGTCTAAAGAATTGTAAATCTGTTAGTTATCAATGTATTTGCTTTTCCTTTCATGTAACCCGGCAGCATATAAATTTGCTTAGAGTTCACTCAGTAAACACAGCTTGATACTCAGCCTAAATATTCTGTTACAACATGAAGAGGATACAAGTATATAACCAAAAAAAGAGAAGTAAGGCTCCACTGTAATACCAGGTCAAGAATGGAGATTATCAGAGATGTCCAGTGGTGACTGGTTCCCTTTAGGCCTCCAGCAGGTTTGCTTTACTTCTCAGTATAATAACTGTACAGGAAATAATTAACCACTTAAGCCCCGGAAGATTTTACCCCCTTCCTGACCAGGGGGTATTTTGCGATTCGGCACTGCGTGACTTTAACGAACAATTGCACGGTCGTGCGACGCTGTACCTAAACGAATTTGACGTCCTTTTTTTTCCACAAACAGAGCTTTCTTTTGGTGGTATTTGATCACCTGTGCGATTTTTTGATCATGCGCTATAAACAAAAAAAGAGCATCAATTTTGCAAAAATAACAATATTTTCAAATTTTTTTATATGAAATTCCCCCCAAAAAAATCTAAAAATCAAATTTTTTTAACATTTTAGGCCAATTTGTTTTATGCTACCTAGGTTTGGTAAAAAAAATTGTGAAAATCGTATTTTGATTGGTTTGCGCAAAAGTTATTGCATTTACTATCTAAGGGAAAGATTTTTTTGTCATTTTTGTTGTTTTTTTTTTAACGAGTAATGGTGGCGATCTGCAATTTTTTTTCCAGGACTTCGACATTGCGGCGGACAGATCGGACCCTTGACTGACATTTTTGACACTTTTGGGGTTACCAGTGACATTACTGCAGTAATCAGTGCTATACGTATGCACTGTTACTGTAAAAATGACACTGGCAGTGAAGGAGTTAACTTTATTGGAGAGGGAGGGGTTAAGTGTGTCCCTAGGGGCGTGTTTCTAACTGTGATTGGCTGTGGCTACTAGTGTAAGAACAGAGATCAACGGTCCTACATAGTAGAACCGTGTGATCTCCATTCTTACACAGGGAAGAATGACAGGCGGCTTTGTTTACATTAGCCGCCTGCCTTTCTTCTGGTGTAACGGAAGATCGCGAGTGCCCGGCGGACATCGGGTCTGCCGGGCACACGTGCGGGGGGCTCCGTGACCGCGCGGGAGTGGGAGCGCGCCTCCGGTGGTGCTCGCTCGCTCCCTAGAGCCTCACAGGCTAGTGACGTAGACCTACGTCGCTTTGCCTGTGAGGGGCTGACCGCCGCAGTAAATAGTCGTGCGGCGGTCGGCAAGCGGTTAAAAGAAAATTAATTCCCCAACAAAAAGTTTGTGTCCAGACTAGTTCTGCTAACCTTTTCATATTGGAATCTTAGGGCCCTTTAATGTGTACTGTATATGTGCATTCTCCGGAGAAACAATTGGTATTCTCCTTGAGTATTAGCTTAATATTACTCATGAGCATTGTGGACATGTACACTACATTTTTTTAAAAATTAGGTTGCCTGCCTTCACACGCACATGAACTTTGATGGCAACCCAGTCTTAGTCTGTAGGGTTCAATATTGAGTTGGCACACTCTTCACAGCTATACTAGCTTCAACTCTTCTGAGAAGGCTGTCCACAAGGTTTAAGAGCGTGTCTATGGAAATGTTTGATCATTCTTCCAGAAGCGCATTTCTGAGGTCAGGCACTGATGTAGATGAGAAGGCCTGGCTCGCAGTCTCCACTCTAATTCATCCCAAAGATGTTCTGTGGGGTGAGGACAGGACTTTGTGCAGGCCAGCCAAGTTCCTCCAGCCTAAACTTGCTCATTCATGTCTTTATGGATCTTACTTTGTGCACTGGTGCGCAGTCATGTTGGAACAGAAAGGGGCCATCCCCACACTGTTTCCACAAAGTTGAAACATGAAATTGTCAAAAATATCTTGGTATGCTGATGCCTTAAGAGTTCCCTTCACTGGAACTAAGGGGCCAAGCTCAACCCCTAAAAAAACAACCTCACACCAAACCCCCCCTCCACCAAATGATTTGGACCAGTGCACAAAAGCAAGGTCCATAAAGACATGGATGAGCGAGTTTGGGGTGGAGGAACTTGACTGGCCTGCACAGAGTCCTGACCTCAACTCCATAGATCACCTTTGGAATGACTTAGAGCGGAGACTGTGAGCCAGGCCTTCTTCTCCAACATCAGTGCCTGACCTCACAAATGAACTTCTGGAAGAATGGTCAAAACATTCCCATAAATATGCCATTAAAGTTTATGTGCGCGTAAAGGCAGTCGTCCCAATACTTTTGACAATATCGTGTAGGAAAAGGCTGTAGACCCTTACAATGCTTTTACTAAATATACAGTTGTTGGTGTACTAGTTCTTCAATTAATAGTCTGTCATCATCCTGAAACCTAAACAACAGGCAATGGCTCAATGTTGCAATGAGGCTCATCTCCCAGTAGACATTATTAAAATGATTGAAACATGTTTAAAAATAATACATTTTTCAATTATACCTTCTGATTTATCCACTAACTTTTCCCCTCAGATTCCCCTGTGATGGGGTCAGAATGCCAGGTATCAGAGTACAGCTTAGAGCTCGATATACCTGGAGGACATACCACTGAGGTCTACCATGGAAGTGATTTGGAATGTACAGTAAGCGATCTGCTTCCTGGAAGCACTTATCATTTCAGAGTACGAGCCCTGAATGATGGAGGAGTAAGTGATTCTGTTTTCTGATTTATGCAAATTCACACGCCACGCATAATGTCTTGTATATTTTCTCAGTGCCGTCGTTATACACAATTGTTTATTTGAATGGTTAATGATGCTTTCACCCTGCATTTTCAAACATGGATTTTTTAGTTTATTTAAAAAATCTGTTATATCTGTATAATTTGCGTAAATTAAAGCAGAACTCCAGACAGATATAAAATACACAAATTATTGCAGCTCTGTGTTCAATAATATATTATTAAAGGTACTTGTTTTAAATGCATTTACATTTGACTTGGTATCAACCTCATGCAGTCCCTGAACAGTATCACTCATACTGGAGGGGGGAGAGGCTCAAGGACTGAGATGCAGAAATAGGAAGAGATAGCCCAGGGCTGTCGCACACCTCCCCTGGCCCGAGTGATTAGCAGGAAAAAACAACCTCGACCTCAGCTCGATTTATGCAGGCTATGCCCCCAACATGTTTCACCCTGCCCCCAGAGCTTAATCATGGAGATGAGGGTCTGCTGATGACAGGGAAATACTGTAAATACCATCATCAGCAACCTGAATATTGATGTAGGTAAACCATTCAAAAAATGTAAAGTGAAAACATCTAATTGCCTATTTTTGAACCCCCTGTCTCACACAATATTTATCTTAAATGTTTGTGCATTGATTATTAATGTTGGGTATGAGAGATATTGCATGGGGGGTCTTTGTCTTTTTTCCTTCTGTGAACCTTGGATCTTTTTTTGCAATTTTTGATTCAGTTTTACGATTGGGATTTACCATACAAGTTTATTATTATGGTACAGTCTCCATCTTTGCTACCTACATTTTTCTCCATAGACGGTTCGAATCACGGCCAGTTCAGCAAGGACCGGCCAAGACTCAAATCATGTATGTGCAACCCGATGATACCCAAGTTGGTCAATCAATCAACTTTGGTAAAACCAGCTTGTCAGGATTTTCATGCGATTATTGCTAGCAAATATAGTCGCAAGTAATAATCACTTTGTGTTCTCCCAGCCAGGATGGCTCCCCACGCCCCTAGGAGAACACAATAGCCCTGCGGTATTGAATCCCCCTTTAACACTGACTGCGTTGATGGGGGAATGGAGCGACTTTCTTTACTGCAACCCGTGGTCTATGGCTGGCTTTTTTTTAGCTTTTTTCATAATTCATATTTTTATAGTGAACACTAATAACTAAATATAATATATATATATATATATATATATATATATATATATTTTTTTTTTTTTACCAGGGGATTACATTTTTTAGGATCGCTTGTGCCAGTTTATAATTTTTCTTCTCTTTTTTTTATTTTTTGCATTTAGTATGCAATACTTTTATTTTTGTGTTTTCGCCTATTGTCTATAGTCCTTATTTACGCTTTGCACCTGTGTAGGCATGCCTCCAAATTGTCTGTCAATTCTCATTATTGCTATATCACCCGTGAAGTTCCTGACTGTGGTTGCTTTACAGGGGCTTGGACTGCAACACTCACCTGTCTCTTTAAATTTTTTGAGTGGTTTACCTACATCAATATGTAGGCAGATGATAGTATTTATTCCCCTGCCACCAACAGACTCTCATCTCCATGATTAAGCCATGGGGTTGGTGTGAAATATGTTGGGGTTAGGGCCTGGATGAATCGAGCTGAGGAAGCTTTTTACCTGCTAACCACTCGGACAGGTGAGGCGTGAGGTCAGGCTATCTCTTGCTATTACTGCAGTATGCTTTGGTTCTGCCCTTGATAGCCTGAGTGAAAACCCTTAGGCATTTATTGCTGGTCTTACAGACTGACATTGTTCACACCCCAGACGCCATGTTGGAACTACTTCCATTCCATGATCCACTAGAAGTGACCTGATTTAAAAGACAAGGAGGATGTCAGTCTGCCATTGATTATTACGACCATCTACGTCCCAGTTCTATGCTCAGTTGACTCTTGACTCGATGCCACTGGCAATTGAGTACATTATATCCGGTAAGAGTACTTACTCCCCCTCACGGGTAGTGGATGTACACGTCTTGGCATCCTGGTGATCCCTTCTTTGGATTAAGACACCTTTGGTTGAAGAGGACTCTATCTTTAAACTGTTTGGTCTTTTGTTATACAGACAGCTTTCCATTCACATTCCCATTGGACTGTTATTGTATGCACTTTACCTAAAAGTTTTTCAAACATATTTATGATACCTTTCTTTTCACATCTATGAATTAATGTCATTCCACATTCACATATATCGTGCATTTATGTTATTGCACTCTGCGCTTTATTGTATTCATTTTCTTTGACACTTTTTTTTTCTTAAGCAAATTTATACTTATATGTGTTGTTTTGATCATGTTTATGGCACATTGCACTTTATTTTATGGTATCATATCTTGCAATTTTAATTTGTTTAACTTATATACTTGGTTACACAGATATTACCTGTCCCGAACCATCAGGCACACTTTTTCACTGAGCGCTGCACCTTTTCTCTTTCTCTTTGCTATAAAATATTGTTTTATTGTGGTGTTAGCAGCTGTTTCTCTAAACTAGTGGCGTGATAATTCCCTTCCAGTTTTAGATTTTCTTTATTTTTGACACTTTGTTGGTAAATGAGTAGGGCCTGCCTGAAGACCCCCACAACCACTGGGAAAGAGGCCCAGCCCAATACACCCCTCAAAATCCAAGGGTCTGATATAGATTTAGAGAGACTGCATGCCATTTTTAAATTATTGTGGCATGGGGGATCCCCTTAAAATCCATACCAGACCTGAAGGGTTCAAAACTGATGACTTGTAATTCAGATGCATTCCCATAGACGCCTGGAATTCGCATCTGAACCCTTAGAATGCACAGGACTCTTTTCAAATTCACACTAAAATCGCCCTGCTGCTGCACCACATATATGTGAAACCGCTCCAAAGAAAGCCAGTTTGGTTCACATGTCATGTGAATCAGATGCGGTTCAAAACATAACCGATTTGCTTGCAGTATTATGTGAACGGAGCCTTAAGCATAGTAACCACTCAGAATTCAATATTACAGTATTGCTAGTAACTTTTCATTGAATAAATTTGCAGCATTCTCTTTACAAATGAGTTGCGCAGTGCTTTATTTTGTAATGTAAAAAGCCTGTGCCAATCGTTTTTGATAACAAAAGCGACAGTGTGATAAAGTTATGGTGCGCCATAAACAGAATGTACTAGAAAAAGAAGAATTTGCTTTCAAACTTTTTTTTGTGTTTTCAGCATATTATAAACCCTGACTTAATGAGTTGTTAACCACAGCTTTTAGCAAGCCTTTAATTAGTGATAGGAACTAACATATATTTTTTAAATTTCAGTATGGGCCATATTCAAACGCTACAGAAGTCATGACTGCAGCAGGACCACCCGCACAGTGCAGGCCTCCAGTTCTGACATTCCTCTCTGACACATGTGTACATATAAGCTGGGAGGTAAGATGAGCGCCTGCTTTAATAAAAAATTCTGGTGTCCTCAGAAATCCAGCCTCTTTTTGAAGCCCTTTTTTTTCACAATGCTTTGACTGATGAGACAGAATTTGAATGATTGCTCTGATTGAATGTGTGCTCGCTCAGAATATTTTTTGGCTGCTTAAAACAGCAGAAATATATAAAATCTTCCTTTAATTTAGCACAGTTTGACAATGAAACCATATTTGGTAATGGTTCTTTAGTTTGTAAATCTAAATACAATACTTTATCTTTTGTTTTTACCTTAAGCTGTACTCAAGGCAGATATAAAAATACACACATTAAAACAGTTTTGAATTCCTTAGATTTATTTTTAAATGCAAACAGTGTAAATACCTGAATTTAAAGTGGTATCAGCCGCTTTCAGTCATATTATAGCAGAGCTCAGACTAGCAGATGGAGAATCAGCACAAGAAGCCAATCAGTGCAAGGAGCAAGGTGACTGGAGGAGAGAGCAGAATAAGGCCGAGATAAGATTACCAGTCTACTGAATTTCCTTTCACTCTTCAGTTCAGGCTGGGGACAGGGAGGAAAAATTAGATCTCCTCCCCTGGTGCTCTGTGTAAACCTCAGGACTAGGACAGAAACACAAATCCATTGGCAGGTAAAACAACTCCTATATATGTATTTTAATTTTGTATTTATTTTTTTGCCTGGCATTTAGCTTCCACACAGTTTAGCTTAGCAATAAACATAACTGCCTAAAGCATATGTCAATAAAAAAAAAAAAAAAATATGCAATATATGTCTACAATACATTCACATTTCCCCCTGTTGTTTCCCTTTAAAGACACTGCAAGTACAGAAAAATAAATGTGGATCTACCAGAAATGTACTCTGCTCTTGAGCCCTACTGTGACTGACAACACACAACATTGTGGACTTAGTGGTCTCAGCCCTGCCAGGTGTCTTTTGCTAAACTACTCAACCACTCCCACTTTCAGATCTCTAGCACATAAAACATAATCATTCTGTAGTTCAAGATAAGAACTAGATGGGGTCTTTGAGATAATACAAGAAATGTGCCAAGAACATATCAACAGGTAATATCTGTCCTTATAAAACAGATTTAGTGAGGGGAATTTACTAAGAATGGAGCCGGCAGAATCTGAAGCAGCTGTGCATGGCAACCAGACAGCTTTTAACTTTCATCTTCAAAGCTTAAAGCAGTTGTAAAGTCACTACTAAGAAATCCTGTAATCCCCTACCTTACAGGAAGATATAATGTGCAGTATCTGTGTTTTAAAAAAAAATATTTTGCAAACTCCGTTTTCTTTATCGTTCATCGACAGATGCAGCTCCATCTTCTTTAGACAAATGGGTTATGCTCCTCCTAACAGGAATTGGCACTAGGCAGGAAAAAAAACATTACCATGCCTATGGGGCTGTCCCTGCAGGCATAACCCCACACACTCTGCTTCAACCTGCAGTTTTGTTTCTGCCTAGTTTAGGAATAGGACCGAACTCCCTGCTGGGACTTCGGTCTTAGCCGTTAATAGAGAAATGTTGTTATTTTATGATCCGCAGCTTGCGACCTACTCGCGGCTGTTCAGGTTCCATGCCAAGCTGTCTGAGTACCATGTCAGGCTGTCCTAAGTGCCTGACTGAGCTGACCGGCAGATGCCGATGGATCTCCTCACGTGGCCGTATTTGGCCGAAAATTGGGGCCATGGTTTGTGGCCTACTCGCGGCTGTCTGGGTACAATGTCAAGCTGTCCGAGTACCATGTCCAGCTTTCCAAGCTCCTAACCCAGCTGTCCTAACTGCTGATCAAGCTGATAGAGCTGACGGCGGACCCATGACCAGATCGGGCCCCAAATTTAGACGCGGCTTTGGGGCCTACTCGAGGCTGGCTGACTGAGCTGCTGACCAGGCGGTTTGAGCTGCTGACCAGGGTGATAGAGCAGCAGATGGGCATCCGCCGATCCCCCCTCCCTCCTCAGGGGGGTGGACATATGGATTGCCTGGCACCCCCCTTGAACCGGGGTGCGCCATGGGGACATTGTTGTGTGGGGGTACTCTGCCTGCGCGACTGCCTCACGGCTGGCCCCCTCTTTCCCTTTATTATTATTATTATTATTATTATTATACAGGATTTATATAGCGCCAACAGTTTGCGCAGCGCTTAACAAAATGAGGGCAGACATTACAGTTACACTACAATTTGGAACAAAAGGAATCAGAGGGCCCTGCTCGTTAGAGCTTACAATCTAAAAGGGAGGGTCAATTGATACAAAAGGCAATAGCTGTGGGGGATGCGCTGATGGAGCAAGAGAAACAGCGTTATTAGTTAGTAGCCGGGTAGGCTTCTTTAAAGAGAAGGGTTTTCAGGGATCGTCTAAAGATGGATAGATTAGGGGACAGTCGGACAGATTGGGGTAGAGAGTTCCAAAGAATGGGAGAAGCTCTGGAGAAATCCTGGAGGCGAGCATGGGAAGAGGTGACAAGGGAGCTAGAGAGCAGGAGGTCTTGGGAGGACCGAAGAGAGCGGCTAGGTTGATATTTTGAGATCAGGTTAGTGATGTAGCTGGGGGCAGAGTTGTGGATGGCTTTGTAAACTGTTGTTAGCACTTTGAATTTTATTCGTTGGGTGAGTGGAAGCCAATGAAGGGATTGGCAGAGAGGGTTGGAGGACACTGAACGGTTGGTAAGGTGGATAAGTCTTGCAGCTGCATTCATTATGGATTGAAGGGGGGATAATCTATGTAAGGGTAATCCAATGAGGAGGGAGTTGCAATAGTCGAGACGAGAGATAACCAGGGCGTGAATTAAGAGCTTGGTGGTGTCATTGGTTAAAAAGGGCCGTATTCTAGCGATGTTGCGGAGGTTAAGGCGGCATGATTTGGACAGGGATTGGATGTGAGCCTGAAAGGACAGTGCAGAGTCCAGGGTTACCCCTAGCACCCTGGCATGTGTGGAAGGACTAATAGTTATTCCATTGATCTTGACAGAGAATTCTGGGGAAGAGGCACGTAGAGGAGGAAATATTATGAGCTCGGTTTTAGATAGATTCAGTTTGAGGAAGTGGTGAGACATCCAGGCTGATATGTCTGTTAGTAGATCAGTGATGCGGGAGGAGACTGATGGGGTGAGCTGAGGGGTAGAGAGGTAGATTTGGGTGTCATCAGCATAGAAATGGTAGTGGAAACCATGGGAGGCTATTAGCTGACCCAGGGAGGAGGTATAGATTGAGAATAGTAGTGGTCCAAGGACAGAACCTTGGGGGACCCCAACAGTAGGAGGAGTTGCAGAGGAGTAAGTGGAATTGTAAGTGACACTGAAGGTGCGGTGAGATAGGTAAGATTCGAACCAGTGGAGAGCACAGTCACGGAGACCGAGCAAACTGAGTTTTTTGAGAAGGAGGGGGTGGTCAACAGTATCAAAGGCAGCCGAGAGGTCCAAGAGTAAGAGTATCGAGTAGTGACATAAGGGGGCTATGCTTCTTATGTCATTTATGGTCTTTAGCCGGCATCTCCTTGCGGGACTGCGGTTGGCGACCTACCCTGCTTGTTATGCTCCCATGGTGAGCTTAGCATATAGCAACTCTAATGGGTCTGCGTCCATGCACTTTGGGTTCTCTGCAGTGAGGATGATTCCTTTTTTACTGCACATGTGCATGCAAGGGCGCTGGTAGATGTACTGATTGTATCGGTGCAGAAAATTGTAACATGGGGGGGCGCTGGTTCTTTCGGGGCCCGCAGATCCCCCAAAGGCGGCAAGGGTGCTCCCTTTTCCCGCCTACTGTGACAAAATTGTCGCGCATCAGGGCGTTGTTCTAAACGGAATAATGGTAACCACACTTGGTGTGGCTAAAAAGCTGGTCTGCGGATCAAGCTTCTAAAAAGGCTCTACAGATCTCCCCTTTATGGAGGACTGCCTATCTGGGTCTTTGTTGGAATCCGCTAAGAGCGAGTCACTGCGTATTAGACGGGGCCCTTATTTTTCAGCACATAGGCGGCCCCTTCGTGCCTTCGGCACGCAGGAGCAAGGGGTGATTGTGACGGTTACCTCTCGGGAACGCTTTCAGGGATTCTATTCAAACCTGTTTACTGTGCCCAGAAAAGAAGGCAAAGTATGTCCAATTCTAGACCTCAAGGTGAACCGAGGTACAGAAGTATTGAAACGGTAGTGGCGTCTCTACACCAAAGAGTCCTTTTGGCCTCTATAGATATCAAGGACGCATATCTACACATCCCAATCTATGCTGGACACCAGCATTTTCTTTGCTTCGCTGTAGGAGAGGAGCATTATCAATTTGTAGTGTTACCCTATGGTTTTGTCTCGCACCCCCAGGGTCTTTACCAAGGTGCTGACTCTGGTGTTGGCATTACTGCCCCAACGGAGGATTTCAGTACTGGGATACCTGCATGATCTCCTATTGAGGGTGGACTCTCATTCAGTCCTGTTGGGCGACTTGATGATCACTGTACGAACTCTGCAAGAATTCAGTTGGAACATCAATTTAAAAAAATCTGCCCTGATACCTTCATTAAGACTGGATTATCTGGGCCTGTAATCAGTAAAATCCCACGAGTAACCAGGATGAGATTAATTGCTGCAAGCACTCCACTATCTCACAAGTGCAATCACAATCTATCTATAAATTCTACGCAATTAATAGTGAACCAACCAGTGATCAAATGCAAATGTGGATCAATAAATTAATAAATATCATAAAAGTGAAGTTGTGATAAAATTAAATACCATTTGTGTGGAATAATCACAAATAAGTAAATAAATAAATAAAAATTAAAAAACAATTATTGTAAACATATGTGTATAAAAGTCTTGTACAAAAGTTTTGTACAAATAAGTCCCAATATAAAAGGTGTTGCCACTTAAAATTCAATTCTTCAAAAGTGCCAATAGTGCTGAAAACGTGCAGGTATAAAGCCATAAAGTGACAAGTGATTCATAGGTGACACAGTGAAGATCTCTCCCAGAAACCTGTGCACCCTTCTTCATAGGGAATTGCTCCTTCAGGTATACAGCGATCGTATAATATAAAGGAAAAGCAGCTAGATAGCGCTGAAATCCTTTTTAAAATTTTTATTAAATAAATGTGTCAAACTACTCACATTTAGAAGGTGCTGCAGTGCACCAATCTATCATAGGCATCCATAAGCAGGTGGGTATCCTGGTGGTGTGGTGAGAACAACAGTCTAGCGCAAGCAGCAACAGCCGACAGCCTCTCAGACACAGGCTCGGTCAGTGCAGCATTGCGTTCGTCCTTGCCCCTCCCCTACGCGTGACGACACAGGGACCTCATGTCTTCATCAGGGGGGTATCATTATCTGGGTCTGACTCTGGATTCCGCTTTGGTGAGGGTCTTTCTTCCTCCGGACAAGCGGCACTAGTTGCAGGAGGTGATTCGTTTGCTGTTGGCAAGCAATCTGTCCTCTCTGCAGACTTGCAAGCGGCCCTTGGGTCTGATGGTGTAAACCTTTGAGGCGGTTCCGTTTCCCTTAGTTTCATACGAGACCCTTACAAAGGGAGATTCTCGTGAAATGGAACAAAAATCCAAAGTCCTAGGGCGCTTTGATTCGGTTGAGTAACAAAACAAAGACTGCTTTACTATGGCGGCTTCACTTGCTAGCACTACGCCAGGGCAATTCCTTTCTTCCGTTGTATTGGACAGTGTTAGCCACAGACGCCAGCCTGTAAGGCTGGGAAGGAGTGCTGGGGAATTTCTGTGCCCAGGCATCCTGGACAGTAGAAGAGTCCAAAACTTCCGATAAAATGTTTTGGAGCTCCGAGCGATAAAGTTTTGCCTGAGCCATTGGACAAATCGTCTGCAAAATTGTCCAAGCCAGATTCAATCGGACAATGCCACGGCCGTGGCTTACATCAATCATCATGGGGGCACCAAGAGTGTCTTGGCAGCCCGGGAGGTGGCCGAGATCCTGGATTGGGTGGAAGAATTTGTTCCAGCCCTCTCTGCTGTGCACATCCCAGGTGTGGAGAACTGGCAGGCGGATTACCTGTCGTCAGGAGTTGGATCAGGGGGAGTGGTCCCTACACCCGGAGGTGTTTTCATCTCCTGTGTGTCTGGTGGGCGACACCCAAAGTCGACCTGTTTGCTTCTCGACTCAACCAGAAGGTTCAGAGGTTCGTAGCCAGGTCTCGGGATCCTCTTGCCGAAGCCACAGACGCACTGGTGGCTCCTTGGAGTCAGCATCAGCTGATTTATGCATTCCATCCACTAAAACTTCTGTCTGTGCTTTTTTGCAGGATAGAAATTGAAGGGGTTCCAGTCATTCTGGGGGCCCCAGACTGGCCTCGCGTGGTCTTGGTACGCAGATCTGGTAAGGTTGGTCGCTGATGCTCCCTGGAGACTTCCTCTAAGGGAAGATCTGCTGTCTCAAGGACTGATCTTCCATCATGCTTTACCGTCGCTGGCTTTAACGACGTTGCTGTTTAAAGCCAGGTATTGAAGGATAGAGGTCTTTCTGATTCAGTGATTCCTACACTACTGAAGGCTAGGAAGTCTACTTCCAGGAACATCTATCATCGTACTTGTAAATCATACAGTTCATGGTGTGAATCATTGAAGGTGCACCCTCGCTTGTTCTCAGTGGCTATTATTTTGACTTTTCTTCAAAAAGGCGTTGAACAGGGGTTGGCTTTGGTCACTATCAAAGGCCAAGTGTCGGCTATGGCTGTGTTTTTCCAACGCTCTTTGATTACGCATGCCCTGATTCGCACTTTTTTTCAGGGGGTTCGCCATTTTGCTCCCCCGAGGCGATCCCCGCTACCTCTGTGGGATCTGAATTTGGTATTATCTGTTCTTCAAAAACCTCCCTTTGAGAATATTAGGGAGATTCCTCTGCTTGCCTTGTCTCAGAAGGTTGCCTTTTTGGTGGCTATTACTTCTGCCCACAGAGTATCTAAATTGTCCTGCCACTCACCTTATCTGGTGGTCCACAGAGATAAAGTGGTACTCCGACCTAATCAGTCGTTTCTTCCTAAGGTGGTTTCTCATTTTCATTTGAATAAAGACATTGTGCTGCCTTCACTTTGTCCTAAGCCCAAGCATTCCAAGGAAATGGCTCAGCCTTTGGGGAATTACGTCTTCTTGTGTCGTCTTCCCACCCCTCATGATTATACTGCTTTGGGACATTGGTCTAAAGAAGATGGAGGGATGTCTTTCGATGACCAATAGAGAAAACTGAATTTTTGCAAGAACTTACCATGAAATCCTTTTCTCTGAAGTTCATCGACAGACGCAGCACCCACCTCTCTACTTCTGAGTGTATGGGGGTTTTTTTTGGTCTTCTAAACACTGCTTGCAATGAAACTGCAGGCTGAAGCAGAGTGTGTGGGGTTATGCCTGCAGGGACAGCCCCATAGGCGTGGTAATGTTTTTTTTTTCCTGCCTAGTGCCTATTCCTGATAGGAGGAGCTTTACCCATTGGTCTAAAAAAGATGGAGCTGCATCTGTCGATGAACTTCAGAGAAAGAGATTTTACGGTAAGTTCTTACAAAAATCCTGGGCGCTCACGTGACCTTCCGATGGCACCATCTTGCTTGTGTTTGACTTCCTGATATTTCACGCAACCCACTGTGCATGCGTGAGATGCGTTTCGCTTTCTCAATGGTTCTGCAGTCTCCTGACAGGATGCAGATGGGGAGGGGGCCTAAACTCTGCTCTGAGCAGAAGTTGGAGCAGGTACCTGTCAGAAATAGGTACCTGCTCCCAGAAGAAAATTGAAGGGGTAGGAGGAGAATGAGCAAACTTCCCTTTTCATGTTAAGTTCTGTTTTAAGTTCTGTGAACTTGTGTGTAGCAGTGGTGTAATCTAAAAGACAACGCTTATTATGAATGTGAGAGGTGACCTTACCATAATTCTGGTAAATGTGTTGTACATTAATCATTTGTAAATAGGCATGTGAAGCCCTGTGGGAGCAGTGCAATTGAACTGATGCTGTGTGTAACACAATAGTAATAATATTAGTAATAATAATAATGAGATCAGCTTAATGTTAATAATGTTTTCAGTGTTTTTTTAAAAGGAGTGTTTCTTAAACTAAAACAAGATAACTTGGATGCATGCACATACCCGCAGCAGCCTATAATACTTGAATGGCAAGCCAAACTTCAACAAACCTGTGTACTGTCGTGGGTTGCTGTGAAGTCATGTAGATTTCTATTGGCCCATTGCTATGATGGACTTCCTCACTAGCCAATAAGAATATGCAGTAGGCAAGAAGGGATGGCCAAGCTTTAATGTAATGGAAGTGCTGGAGCTTTGCCTGACAGAATGGCTCACTATTTGGCTGTATTTACAGGGTTTTTTTTTTTTTTTTTTGGGGGGGGGGTTAGGCTGCTGCAGGTATTTCCAGGCACCTCAAGCTGCCCATACTTTATATGTGCAGTAGTGTTTTTTGTTTTTGTACATATAGGTGGTTCGTTGCATACCTGATAACATTAGACTCTGCAGTCATTAATGACATAAAAGACCCATAAAATTCCTGGTAGTTTGGTAAAGTTTGATCTTATGTCTCAAGGTTGCATAAGTGAGTGCAGAAGCAGTGTTTTTTTTTTTCTTTTGTCCATCGTAAGAGGTGATTTTCTTTTTTACAGAAAAT
Source organism: Pelophylax lessonae (assembly GCF_965119305.1). Taxonomy (NCBI): domain Eukaryota; kingdom Metazoa; phylum Chordata; class Amphibia; order Anura; family Ranidae; genus Pelophylax; species Pelophylax lessonae. Next base: position 268,126,425 of record NC_138770.1, read on the forward strand.
AATAAAGGACATTGGTGATAAAGCTAACAGGCACTGTAATATGCAGTTCACCATTAAAAAGCCTCCTGTTTGGGCTGCAATGGCTGACTTTAAAAAAAACATGATTATGTCTTTGAACATTCAACATCTCTGAAACAATTAACATAAAGACTGAAGGGCAAGTGGGATGTGAATGCTTTTTACCTCTAAATAAGGCTGTCACGTGCAATATAGTAATGGCTCATTGCCTGCACTTGCCATTGTTTAGTTATTGTGAGCTCAGTTTATATAATGTCAGTGAGGAACAAATGGTTATTGGATGTGTATAATGCAACAGGCACCGTTCCTGTTATCAGTGTGGAGGACAGAATTTATTTTAGCTTTTTCAAACGCTGGTGGATTTTTGTGGCAAAATTAAAATACATTTTCTTTTGCAGAGTCCTGAGAGCAATGGTGCAGACATCTCTGGGTACAGACTACAGTGGGCAAAGGATGAGGATACTCTAGAATTAGTTTACAGTGGCTCTGATACCAGTTTTCAAATGTCTGATTTATTACCAGCAACACAATACTGCTGTAGACTTCAGGTATGACGCAGTTTCTGAAAAACACTGCTAACGGTATATGCCTGTAATGTGTGAATGGGGTCAATATCTGGCTTTTTATAACTTTTGTCCTTTTAGCAGGCGATGAAATCAATTATCATTTTTACCAAGACCTTCTATTTTGTAATTTGTCTGTGTTCCTTGATTTGCCTCTTTTTCTCATTTTTCTTTTATGTTCATTTCTTTTATTTCTCTTCTGTCTCTCTTCTTTTTCTCTTCTCTCTTCTATTTTCTATTTTCTCTGTTCTCTGTTCTCTTCTCTCTTCCCGCTTCTCTCTTCCTTCTTTCTCTTCTCTTCTCTTCTCTTCTCTTCTCTTCTCTTCTCTTCTCTCTCTCTTCTTTCTCTTCTCTCTTCCTTCTTTCTCTTTTCTTTTCTTTCTCTTCTCTCTTCTACCTCTTCTTTTTCTTTTTTTTTTTCTTCTCTTTTATATTCTTTCCCTCTCTTATCTCTCTTCTTTCCCTCTCTCTTCTCTCTCTTTTTTTCCTCTGTCTTCTTTCCCTCTCCCTTCTCTCTTCTTTTCCTCTCTCTTCTCTCTTCTTTTCCTCTCACTTCTTTCCCTTTTTTATCTATCCTCTTTCCCTTTCTCTTCTCTCTTCTTTCCCTCTCTAATCTCACTTATTTCCCTCTATTATCTCTCTTCTTTCCCTCTCTTATCTCCCTTATTTCCCTCTCTTATCTCTCTTCTTTCCATCTATTATATCTCTTCTTTCCCTCTCTCTTCTCTTTTTTTTTCTTCTCTTCTCTTTCAGGTTTAACGTGCTATCTTGTCAATTTTGCGTAAAACTACTTTGTTAGGTTTTCTTTTTTTTTTTTTGCTGTCTGTGTCCCTGCTTAGTAGATTTATTCTTTCGATTTGACCTGGTGACCATTCTCATTGCATCTAAGTAAAAAAAACATTTTCAGTTGTCACCAGAACAGGAACAGAGGGGGGAAATTTCCAATGGACACTGCTTGGCAGTGGTGTATTTAGGTTTTGTGCTGTCCTAGGCCTGACTAAACTTGGGTACCCCCTAATTTAAATATGACCCACCCCTTCTTGTAAAGGCCACACCCTTCCTGTTTATGACCCACCCTGTCATCTGTAAAACACAGACCACAACCACAGTCTATCAGTGCCCATAAGTTCAGCCTCATCAGCACCCATCAGTGCAGCATCATTACTGCCCATCAGTGCAGCCTTATCAGTGTCCATTAGTACAGCCCCATGTCACGGGATTAGTAAGATTACTCCTTTCTTTTAAGAAATTTGGACTTGTGTTTGCTGCCACTGATTGTAATCATAGGATTATTTCACTTATTTTTATAATGACTAGGAAGTCCATAGTCATTATATAAATAAGTGAAATAATCAGTGGCAGCAAACACAAGTCCTAAAAGAAAGGAGTCCTTTTACTAATCCAGTGACATACTGCGATAGCACATATGGAGGTGAGCAGGTCTAAAATATTATTGCCATCATATACAATTAAAAGTCTTAAATGTATATGATGCATTTCAGTATGCTCGCTCAAGGACAAGGATGTTTAAAGAAATTCAATTATATTATTGACATGATGCCTGCCACACCTGGTGTGGAGGAGGGTAGGGGGAGCATTAGCCTGCAGTGCCACACTTATTAGCATTGGCGGCCGTCGGGCCAGTTGTATTAAGTGTGGTCGGGGCCTGCGGTCTGTCCGAATGTCCTCACCAGCTGGTATTATCATACCGGCAGGTAGCAGTGTGACTGCTTTATGGGGGTGCCAAACTGACTTGCCTTCCGGACCCTGCCCTCTGGCCCAATTCGCTTCATAAGACTGACACTATACTATAAATGTAGCGCAAGCCGGCGGGGACCCTTTTCGTGCAGGAGCCAGGATGACGCTGGTTTTTTTTTGTGCGGGTTGCAGCTTTTTTGCTGCCCCCCTGCAAAGTGCCACCCTAGGCCTGGGCCTTGTTGGCCTTGGCCAAGATACAGCACTGCTGCTTGGTGTCAGCAATCTAAAAAAGGCAGCTGTTTAAGAATCACAATGTGTAAAAAAAAAAAAAAAAAGAACATCATTCTGTATCCTATGTCTAGCAGTACAAGCAGTTCTTATGATTTGAATGCTCTAAATTGACAAATTGTTCATCGTTACTCTGGGTTACTGTACACCATTACCCTTCACGCTTCCTTATCTAATAAGCCTGTTGGGACTTCAACAGAGCATACAATGGACCAATATGCTAATCTATTTGTGATAACAAGATTAATGAAACCAATTTTTACGGTAATGAGTACATACAAAATAGAATGAATTTTCTAACAAAGATGACAGCCGATGCCCCAGACCAATTTGGAACACAGGAAATAATTTCAGCGGCAGGCTAGAAAATGATGTAAGGTTTTCATTGCACCCAGTGATTTCAGCTAAAGATGAGCCTAGAGCTATGTGAAACCTACATTTACCTCTGAGTGCGTGTCCTTGAACCAGCTCTTGAAACTATATTAACACCTTTCAGTATAGCAACCAGATTGTAAATATACAGAAGAAACTGTCAATTAGAAAAACCTGATCAGGCCTGACAAAATAGGAGCATCAGTCAAGATAGCTGCAGATAGTCTACACTTTCTAAGAGATGAATTATGATTACATTGTACTCAGAATGTGCCTATTTGTGAAATTGATGCACATCCTATTAAAGGCTCTATGCTATTTTAACTGTACTATTGTTTTCCCTTAAAATCTTTCAAATACTGTATATGTAATGTAGTGCAACATATTGGTTGGAAACTAAAAATTTAAAAAAATGAGTGCCAACTGAAATATGATAAATGCAACAGTTGGTCACATGCATGGAAGCAGCTGATTTCTGTTAACTCCCCCCTCGTTAAATTTTGGAGCCAGAGGTGTCTGACCCAACATCCTCCTCACTGGTCCATTCAATTAGAGTTTCTATGTTCATAAGTCTGCCATCCAACAAACAAGCATCCAGGAGGTCAAACTGTGCCTGTACATCTATCTGTTTTCCCAGGTCTTTGACCAACTTCAGTATCTCTCTGGTTGGTTAGCAGACTTTTCTGGGACACTTAAAAATTAGGCCTGTATGATTTCACTCCTGTTCATTGAAGGAAACATTAGAGATACTGTAGTTAGATCATGACCACGCGGTTATAGTGCCATCTTCAGAAAGTAGGACATAGGCAAAACAAACATGAACAGTAAAGTAATGGCCCCTAATGGTGGCTAACCCCCCCCCCCCTTCATCTACTAGTCTACTAGACGCTTATTATTAAGCTCAGTGGCAAGAAGTAAGGACCTAAGCTTCCTGCAGGGATTTTATTTTCTTAAAGTGAATGTAAACCTGATTCATGAAATTTGACCTAGGCACATATATCTGCAGTGTTTTCGTATCTGTCTCCAAAGCCCTAGGTCCTGTGGCTTTCTACTGGTCCATCCTTCTGTTATCAGCATGATAACTTCTGACAAGTTCTACGTCAACTGAGATCTGCTATAAATTGATTAGCAGAGAGCTTTTCTATTCACAGCAAATTCCTTCCTTACTCTGCCTATGCGGAGTGGGGGTGTGTGTCTTTCCTCCAATCAGCTGTCACACAGTGTATGCCAAGACTACACTCCCAGTGCTGAACAAGAAGAGAACATTTCTAACACAATGTGAACTTTCTAAAGAATATAGCAAGCTGAAGACAGAAGATATGCACGTAAAACTTATGTAGGGAGATTTGTTTCATCTCCGTGTATCATCTGAAGCTGTTCACTTCACTGGGTATATTTGAGGGTTTACATCCACTTTAAGTCTTCAAATCCTTCAACTGCTGTGCTGGGTGAAAGAAAGGCTTGATATGTTAGCACCTTGTAGCCCAGCTCAATCAGCAAGCTCATGCAGAATCATTGCTCTGTGCAGGTTCAAGTGCACCAGTTCTCTTCTGGATTGGGGAAGCCATGATTTTTTTGCATTTGGGATTAACCTCTTCCCTTTTGAACTTACATGCAGCAGATGTAGTGAACCTGTTTCTGTTAGGAATGTAATGCCCATTTTAAAAAGATGTTTTAAAATCATTCCAGACAAATACATCAAATAGTCACTTTCTTAGGGCTACACCAGATAGCAAATTGCAGACACATATTTATATTAACATATATAATGTTTAAAAAAAAGATGATGTAGGTGTTGAGAAGCTTGTGAAGAAATGTACCTCTGTGGACAGGGGTCACCTCTGCTAACTTTTTATTTACTTTTACGCTGCCAAAAACGTCTTAAGCTGTGAGCTGTTCAGTGTCTGTAACTTTTTTACAGACATGACTTACACCGGGATACTTTGAAAGGCTCAGAAGTGGTTCTAAAGGGCACCATATTACATTCAGCTGCTAAGAGGCAAATAAAATGTAAATATATGCAGCGCTCTACTAAAATCTGAGTTCAAATACAATTTATTTTTATATATATATATATATATATATATCAACTCATACAAAACCTACATTCTTATCGTGAAGTTAATATCTCAATACCTATGTAAGACCTTTTAAAATAATCTCCACGCAATATACTTGTGCAAAAACTCACACAAAATAATTTTAATTTTTTTAGTATCCAACCACCTTAGTAATAGGTGTAATAGTACATGTATATTAAAGCTCCATCCAATGCTTTTTCCCACTCATTAAAGGAGAAGTAGAGCTAAAACTCTTTTGGCCCTACTTCTGTAGGTCACAGGAGTACACTTCATTCTTCACTCCTATGACCCGTATTTAGCCGACAGTCGTCTAGACTCTGGAGGGATCCCAACTTGAACGTCAGTTCCACCCAGATGCCTGACCACAGCTGGCTCACCTTCTCAGCCTGCCACTAAGAGTCTGAGCCAGCTGCTCCTGCCCCCTCCCCAGCCTGATGCTCTAGTGAGCAATGGAGGGGCAAAGCAGACAGCAACTGATAGTGACTGCGCACTAGCTTACATATATCCACATTTGTGAGTGCAATTTTTTAATGATGTGTTTAATAAAGTAAACAGCAAGCACTTTGAGTGTCACTTCTGTCATTCTTTGAGTCATATCATGCCCATTATGGAAAAAAAAACCTGCGTTAAGAATCTGATGAGATCTATGTGGAGGAGTCATTGGGAGGCTAATTGATACTTATGCTGTTTAAGACCTCTTTTTTACATGCTGAGGCCCATCTTAGGAGGTGAGGGAACACCTGAAAAGCCCCGGGTGATGAAAGTAATTACTGAGTTGGAAAAAGCACTGGATGGAGCTTTTATATACGTACACTTTTATTTGCTGGCACCTTTTTATAATCCGTTTAGGGAACTTTTTATTACACCTATTACCAAGGTGGTTGGACACTGGATTATTTTATAAGGTTTCACCTATGTTGTGAGCTGTTCACGCCACAATAACAATTTAGATGTTTACAGTATATATATATATATATAGGATTTATATAGCGCTAACAGTTTGCGCAGCGCTTTACAACAAAATGGTAGACAAAACTGTTTCAATACAATTCAATACAGGAGAAATCAGAGGGCCCAGCTTGTTAGAGCTAACAATCTAGGAGGAAGGGTCAAGTAATACAAGAGGTAATAACTGTAGGGGATGAGCAGATGGAGAAAATAAAAGTACAATTGTTAGGTTTGGGCAGGATAGGCTTCTCTGAAGAGGGTTTTCAGTGATTGTCTAAAAGCAGAGTAGGAGATAATCGGACAGACTGGGATAAGGAGTTCAATAGGATGGGAGAGGCTCTGGAAAAGTCCTGGAGATGAGCGTGGGAGGAGGTGATGAGGGAGCTAGAGAGCAGGAGATCTCGGGAGTAACGAAGAGAGAACGACTAGGTTGGTATTTTGAGACTAGGCTAGTTATGTAGCTGGGGGCTAAGTTGTGGATGGCTTTGTAAGTTGTTGTTAGTATTTTGAATTTAATTTATTGAGTGAGCGAAAGCCAATGGAGGGATTGACAGAGAGGAGTAGCAGACACGGAGTGGTTAGTAAGGTGGATGGGCCTGGCAGCAGCATTCATTATGGACTGAAGGGGGGTGACCTATTTATAGGTAAGCCAATGAGAAGGGAGTTGCAGTAGTCGAGGCGAGAGATGAGAGTGAACTAGGGACTTTGTGGTGTCATTGGTTATAAAGGGTATATTTTGGAGATTTTGTGGAGGTTGAGGCGGCAAGATATGGACAGTGATTGGATGTGTGGCCAAAACGAAAGGTCAGAGTCCAGGATTACACTTAGAAACTTGGCATGGGGGGATGGGCTAATAGTTGTGCCAGCGATCTTAACAGAGAGATCAGGGGAAGGGGCACATGGGGGAGAAAAAAAAAAATCTGAGCTTGGTTTTAGATAGATTGAGTTTAAGGTAGCAGTGTTACATCCAGACTGATATGTCCATTAGTAAATAAGTGATATGTGAGGAGACTAGGGAAGTGAGCTTAGTGGTAGAGAGATATATTTGGGTTTCATCAATGTAGAGATGGTATTGGAAGCCATAGGAGGCTATCAGCTGACCCAGGGAGGAGGTGTATATCGAGGTTCAAGAAAAGCACCTTGGGGGACCCCAACAGAGAAAGAAAGAGGAGAGGAGGAAGTATAATTGTAAGTAACGCTAAATGTGCGGTTGGATAAGTAGGAAGAGAACCAGCAAAAAGTACGGTCATGAAGACCAAAGGCGTGGAGTTTTTTGAGGAGGAGGGGATGGTCAATCGTATCAAAGGCAGCAGAAAGTTTCAGGAGTAGGAGTACAGAATAGTGTCCATTGGTTTAGGCCGTTAGCAGATCGTTTGTCAGTTTTAGGAAGGCAGTTTCTGTGGAGTGTTGAGGGTGAAATCCAGACTGAAAGAGATAAAGAAGGTTATTCTCGGCGAGGTGGTCGCGCAATCGGTTCTAGACCAGACTTTCAAGGAGTTTGGATAAAAAGGGGAACAGGAAGATGGGGCGTAGGTTGTTAAGATTGGTGGGGTGCAGTGAGGGCTTTTTAAGAATGGGGGTGATTAGTGCCTGTTTTAGAGAGTTGGGGAAAAGGCTAGAAGAGAGGGAGAGATTGAAGATGTGGGTTAGAGAGTGTAGAATAGAGCCAAAGGGTGAATGTAGCATTTGCGAGGTAACAGGATCCAGAGGGAAGGTGGTTAGCTGGATGTTTAGCAACCTCGTCTATAGTAGTGGGGTTAAATGAGGGAAGTAATGATTGTACCTGTGGGCATGGAGTGTTAAGTGGAGAAGGTATCTGTACAGCGGAGATCTCCTCACAAATTATAACAATCTTATGTTTGAAGTGATTGTTGATCTCCTGGGCAGTGAGTGAGTTAGTGGGTGGTGGACAAAGTAGAGAGTTGAAGGTAGAGAAGAATTGACGGGGATGGGATGATAAGTTGTTATTGAGAGGGATAAAATAGGTCTGCTTGGCAGTGAGGAGGCAGGAATTGTATTTGTGGAGGACAGATTTATAAAAGGTGAGAATGAGCCTTACTCCAAAGGTGATCAAGAGCACAACTATGTTTTTTCATACTTCTGGTGTCATCTGTTTGCCAAGGTTGTGTGTCCAGGGAGGATGACTTTGAAGCATTGTAGACAGAAGTAGCTAGGTTTGGGCAGGATAGGTGGGAGATTTTGTCATAGAGGTGGTCAGTAGCAGAGTAGAGAAGAGAATGGTTGAGATGGCGAAGGTTTCTATGGGTAAATGTAAGGTGGTTGGAGGGGGAGGAGGTAGAGGAGAGGGAGAGAGTGAAACCTTTACGATAGTGATCAGAGAGAGGGAAAGAATAATTGGAGAGGCTGCACGGAGTGCAAAGATGGGAGAAAACAAGGTCAAGGGTATTGCCATCAGAGTAAGTAGAAGCATGTATCCATTGCTTCAGGTCAAAGGAGGGGATTAGACTGAAGTTTGGAAGCAGCAGGAGTGTTAGTATTAATAGGGATGTTGAAGTCCCTGAGAATGATTGTGGGGATTTCAGAAGAGAGAAAGTAGGGTAGTCCGACAGAGAAGTCATCAAAAAAGGTTGATACTGTTCCACGGGGCTGGTAGATCACAGCTATCCTTAGAGAAGCTGGAGAGAAAAGACGAATGCAGTGTACCTCAAATTAGGAGAGTGACAGAGAGGGAGGTGGGTGATGTACCTGAAAAGTGGGGATAGAAGGATTTCCACTCCCCCTCCCTCCCTTACTTCCACTGGGTCTAGGGGAGTGAGTTTAGAGAAAACCACCATGGGAAAGGGCAGCAGAAGATGCAGTGTGGGGTTCATGAAGCCAGGTTTCAGGAATAGAGAGTAGATTAAGGGCTCTTTCACACAGAGGGGACCGCATTGCAATCCGCTCCGGCACTTTTTTTTTCACGGAGCGGATGACACTTGTGTCATCCGCTCCGTATGTCCGCATATCATCCCATCCGTTTGCGGATGATATACGGACATAATGTAAGTCTATGGGCATTGCGGATGTCAGCGGATGACATCGCTGACAAATCCGATTTTCCTTCCTTTCTGTTTTTTGAACGGAGGAAAAATAGGGTTCTGTTCCGTTCCAAAAAACGGAACAGAACTGAAAGGAAGAAAATCGGATGTCAGCGGATGGTATTCCACTGACATCTGCAATGCCATTGACTTACATTATGTCCGTAAATCATCTGCAAGAAAATAGGATGATTTGCGGACATAGCAATTGAGAGGTCGTGGAGACAGGTGAGTTTTTCACAGGTGAGTTTTTCACAGACAGAGCAGGCATTCCAAAGGCTGCAGCAGAAAGGGAGTCTGGTCTTGGGAAGAAGAGGAATCGTAACTAAATTGTATGGATATAGTGTATATATACATAACGTTTGTGTGTGTATATATATATATATTTATATATATATATATACACACACCGGCCACTTTAATAGGTACACTTTGCTAGTACAAGTTTGGATCCCCTTTTGACTTCAGAACTGCCTTAATTCTTCATGACATAAGTTCAACAAGGTGTTGGAAACATTCCTTTTTGGTCCATATTGACATGGTAGTATCATGCAGTTGCTGCACGCAGATTTTTGGCCTGCACATCCATGATGCGAATCTCCCGTTCCACCTCATCCCTAAGGTGCTCTATTGGACTGAGATCTGGGCACTGTGGAAGACATTGAAGTACAGTGAACTCATTGTCATGTTCAAGAAACCAGTTTGAGATGATCTGAACTTTGTGACATGGTGCATTATCCTGCTGGAAGTAGCCATCAGAAGATGGGTACACTGTAGTCACAAAGGGATGGACATGGTTATCAACAATACTCAGGTAGGCTGTGGCATATAAACAATGCTCAATTGGTATTAAGGGGCCCAAAGTGTGCCAAGAAAATATCCCCCACACCATTACACCACCAGCCTGAACCGTTAATACAAGGCAGGATGGATTCATGTTAAGCGCAAATTCTGACCCTACCATGTGAATATCGCAGCTGAAATCGAGACTCAAATCAGGCAACATTTTTTGCAATCTTCTATTATCCAATTGTGATGAGCCTGTGTGAATTGTAGCCTCAGTTCCCTGTTCTTAGCTGACAGGAGTGGCACCCGGTGTGCTCTTCTGCTGCTGTAGCCCATCTACTTCAAGGTTTGATGTGTTGTGCGTTCAGAGATGGTATTCTGCATACCTTAGTTGTAACGAGTGGATATTGAGTTACTGATGCCTTTCTATCGTCTCCAGTCTGCCCATTCTCCTCTGACTCCTGACATCAACAAGGCCTTTTTTATCCACACAACTGCTGCTCACTGGATATTTTCTCTTTTTCGGACCAATCTCTGTACTAGAGATGGTTGTGCGTGAAAATCCCAGTAGATCAGCAGTTTTTGAAATTTTAAGACCAGCCTATGGGGCATCAACAACATACAACATTCAAAGTCACTTAAATCTCCTTTCTTTCCCATTCTGATGCTCAGTTTGAACTTCAGCTTCAGAGTTACTGCCATGTAATTGACTGATTAGCAATGTATGTTACCAAGCAATTAAACAGGTGTGCCTAATAAAGTGACCAGTGAGTGTTTTATATATATATATATTTGCATTTTTAGTAAATTTTATAGAGTGCTATATTTACATTTGTTATGTTTTTGGCGGTGGGGATTTCACAATGGCGCTAGCTCTTGGTATTGCAATATTCATATAAAATATATATTTTTTGTTTGAGGGAAGCGCAGGGATCGTTAATATACTTTGTTAACAGGCATATGCCTAAGAGTTTTTTCTGTACCCAGAGCTGCCTTACATTGATGCATTCAATTTGAATAAGAGAAGATCAGGATAACCATGGAAAGGGAAGATTGCAACTCACAAGTATAAAAGATGAAGACGCCAAAATGTGCCTACTTTTTTTTTTGGGGGGGGGGGGAACTTGATCTCTAGTTGATTTTGGCCCATGTAGAGTGGCAATGGAGGATTGTGAGCAAAGCGATCAGAAAGCTGCCCAAATCTGGATTATTTGAGCTCTTATATGAGTATGCTATATAGAAGTCAGCGAAGGAATCGACATTAGTCTAACTGTACACATTAAACCTTTGTTGTACTTTCTTAAAAAAAAAAAGGTTAATGGCTGAATCCCTGAAGGAATTATTGTCTGAAGCCTGCTTTATCCTAATCAGGGCCAATACTGGTATAAACAAGAATTAAGACAAGTCTGAAATTGTACTTATATTTTTTCAACATGAAGATTCTTGCTTATAATAGTTTTGCTGCCAGAGATTAGTGTTCTATGATGTTATTTATATATTGATTCTTTAACACATGTCCCACGGAATCCCTATCCAATAGAATTAAAATTAAGCAAGCAACATTTGTTTTTCTGCTGTGGGAACTTTAGAAGCACATGCATCAACACAAAATGCTACAGCTTCCAGAATTTCACCCTACAGCTCTGGTCTTTATTATGTATGTGTAGAAGTCTGAAATGGGCACCCACTCATCTTTGTCTCTTCCCTGGGGCTCTATGCCTCCAGCAGTTGACTTCCACCTTCCTCTCTGCCCCAGTGAGGTCTCTGCATCCATTATCATTTCTGCCCCAGATAGGTCCTTTTTATCCTTCCCCAGTAATTCACATTGACTTCCCACATCCCATCACATGCCCCTCAACTGTCCTCTTATCTTCCTTCCCAGTGTTTAATCTCTCCAAGTGTCATTTCCTCTGACCCAGTGGCTCTCCAGTCAGTCATCTCCCTATACTTTGTGCCTATTCTCTGCTGTAGTCCCCCTCTGCATGCACTCTATTGAAAAAGACACAAGTCCATGTAGTTCAACCTTCCCTCTCCTCCTTCTGTGTGTCCTGTCATTTCTCTCCCCCTCTTCTGCTCTTGCTTTCAGATATGTCCATCTCCCCTTCTGCACGCTCTAGTCCCTGCTCTCTGAAGTTGTTCTACTTTTTGCATCAGTCTCCAGTTTCCACTCTCCTACTTTGTCCCACATTCCTGCCTCTTCTTTTCCAGTTCTTGCTGTCATCACAAAAAGACATAGCATTCATTTCATTTGTAACGTCATGTCTAGAGAAACTGCAAACCAAAGATGGCAGGAGGTGTTGCCCAGTGAGAGCTAAAACTTGTTACTCTGTTCAAGCAATTAGGTCTGTCTAGTCTGGCACAGTACATTTCAACAATGAAACCCATTTTTTTTACTTGTTTTTACCAATCTAAATGCAATTTGTGCACTTATGAATGTATTTAGGGGTAATTAACTTCTTCCCTCTTTGCTGCCTAATTTAAAACTATTACTTTTTTTTCTTGTAGGCTGTAAATTTATCTGGAGCTGGACTATTAAGTGATACAGTGAGTTGCAGAACGCCAGCTTCCACCCCATGTGCAGTGCCTAACCTGTATGTGACAGAAGGTGCCCATCTAGAATCATGTACAATACGTTCCTCGGTATGCCTACTGCTCAGCTGGGATGAGCCATGCTGCAATGGATCAGAAATTATTTCTTATCACATAGACTTGGGAGACCATAGCATCTCTGTAGGGAACGTAACAAGTTACGTCATTGAGGATCTGCAGCCTGAAGAAACCTACCAGTACGTAGCTTTTTTTTTTTTTTTGCTCTATCAAAGATAAGCACTTCAAAATGTCAAGCATACCAGAAGCACATAACACTGACTGCAGATATTATTTATGATGCTCCGAATAAACGTTAAATGAAAAATGAGTGTGGTTGATAAAGATTTCAAACTGGGCCATATTGATTTTTCTTCTACACCGAAGTAGGGATGCACCGATCCGATATTCTGATCGGATATCGGCGCCGACATGGCCATTTTAGATTGATCGGGGATCGGTAACATTGACCGATCCACTGGCCGATCCGGTTTTTGCTTGGTAAAGGCTCAGCCATCCCTTACTTGGTGCAGTAGTAGTATGGGATAGGAGCTGCTACTTCCTGTATAGGTCCGGCTCTCAGGCGGAGTGATATCAGATGCACTCCACCTGTGAATGGAGGAGCCGTACACATGAAGCAATGGCTTTGCTCTGTACTGCAGCCGCTTGCTTTGTGTGTAGCTCCGGATCAGTTCCGGTATCGGTATCGGCGATTTCACAACGCCAGGTATCGGGCCCAAAAAAGTTGGATCGGTGTATCCCTACTCCTAGGTTTGTATGTCTGACGACTATTACTTCACGTGGAAATCATAATTTTAGAATTATTCTGGTTTATTAGTGCAGGTTTTGTTTTTTTGTTCTTTGCCTTGCAACATTTGTTTACTAGGGGCCCCAGTCTCCTCTGATTTGACATCAGGGAGATAAAAGTTTTATTCAGCTATCTGGGAAATGTCATTTTTTGTTTTTATCACCCTGTGCCTTTATGTTTATAGTTCCTGCTTTATCTGCAATTGTGGTTTCTGGATTTATAGTGGATTGTTGGCTTATCGTAGCATATTGCAGTACTCATCAAATTCATGCCGTGGTTCTCATTCATGTCATTGGTGTTGATTCAGTTATATCTGTTAGATACTGATGCCTGCTTCCATCATTTCAGTTATCAGTATGGATTTTCAGTTGATCTCCTGGCAGAGTTCAGTATACTAAAGCTATTTGTGTGTTATGTTTGTACTAGGTCCATCATACATAGTGTATAGTGTAGCTGTAGTCACATCTGGCCACGTGATTGCATACGGGGCCAAATAGAAGTGGGATGCTCAGCCCAGAAGCTCTGTAGATTTAGCACTATTTAAAGTGGGCCTTTTGTAGCAGACATAATCCTGAAAAAGTTAAATAAATATATCACACTTTTTCATTAATAAATATATAACACTTTATCTTTACCTAAAGCATGACATTAAATACCTTACTGAACTTTTTTAAAGAAAACGATAATGAAAGAAATGTTTAGGCTGCCAATACTGTCCACCTAATGAAAATGTTAGTAGCTCAGCTGTTATGCTTGCCATCTGTCTTGAATATTTTGTGTAGTAAGCAAATCAGATGTTCTATCTTCCTTTTAGTTGCTGCATGCTTGTTCTGGCTTAGTGACTCAGAAAATACTAATGCCAGAAGAGACCACAAAAAAAGCCAATTAGCATTTACAAGAAGTCAGCAATGGCACCCAAATGTATCCAATGGTAAACATACACCAGCCCTTTCCTCTCTGCACGGTACCATGAAAATGCTATGTTAGGATATGAGATTTAGGTGTGACTGGCATTTATGGTATGGGAAGCTTAGTACAAAGAAGAATCCTAAAAAAGTGGAAATGTAGTGCTATGGCATATATCAGAATTTATTGGTTGATTTTCAGCAGATGTACAAGTGTCAGCCATTGTTCATCTTAAAGAGGAGCTTCAGACTGCACCTCCTTCTGTATTTCCCCCTTCTCCCTGACATGCAGCATCATATTCAATTCAAATACTCACCTGCCAAGCGGAGTCAGCATTGTCCTGCTGTAATCTGCAGTGCTTCTACCAGACCCAGGGTCCCACACCAAAAAGTTTTGGTTTTTGGGTGCCTCTTCCAGGTTCAGGCAGCCCATTCCCTTGATGAAATGCCCACTTCCAACTGTATTAATGAAACCCAAATTATTATTGGATACGTTAAATGCATATCCCAGGAGGTTTCAAAGCACAGAAAAAGTCATTGTAGCCAAGATGAGAATGACAACCATGGGGCAAGGCTAACGTAAAGCATTTTTTAGTAAAAAAAAGGAAACATGAAAAATCATTTTTTTACATTTGACATTACCTATGGGGGAGGCGCAAACAATAGATCACTGGAATCTGAGGAGCCAAGGGGACAAGAAACAACTTTTTTTGCTTATAATTCCTTGCATGTAACCCCTATCAACCATCTTTTGTAATCTCCCTTTAAACTGGGCTGTGGGATCATTCAATACATTTTTGTCTTTTCCTTTGGTAATAATATTTTTACTATTATATTATTACTGTAGTTTGCCATTAGTTAGTATTTTTCATGATCTTTATTTTTTAAATTAATTTGATATGGTTCTTGTTACTGTATTTCTTATAGGTCAATATGCATGAGGTAAACTTTCACAGGTTTTGTGGTCCTACTCTACCTGGGATAGACAATATTATTTTTAACATAATTGTTGTTGTTGCCTTAATGGCACTAGGTATTATGTCTTCTATTTATTTTAATTGGCTAATTTGTAGATTTTATTTTAGTTTTTTCTTTTTTTTTTTTTTTTTATTATAGCCAAATGTAGTTGTTATATTCCCCTTTATAGTTCTGGGGGTGTTTTTTCTTGCCCAATTTTGTTGGGAGAGTACACATAGATATTTTCTTAATTTGTCCTCCTTATTTGAAGGGTTAGTGGCCCTAAATGGTTATGTTATTAAAATGGAACTTTGTTGTTTTTCTTTACCTGTTTTTGACCATTATCAAGCTCTGTAAAGGGAGTCTGAAGATTGCCGTCGAACCTAATATGGTGTATTTCCAATTAAAGGCTTGGCTTTGAGTGTGATAAGTCCGACATAGAAAAATTGAGGCTGTTTGAGTAAAGCCCAAGATGGTGGCTGTCAAAGTGAGACTTGGTTTGTGTAATTTCCCAGGCATAGAGAAACTTTATAGCGTAGTGACCCAACATAGCATCCATGCCTTGGAAGATGTCATCTATGATGAAACACGTTGGGAGGAGCCTTTTGTGACATCAATCACTTGCACTGGAATTGATCATGGAAGTTTGTTTTTTACTGGAATTAGTGGTTTTATACAGCGCTGTTTTGTTAGCATTACTTGTAAGTGCAATTTTAGTGTTGTTAATAATTTAGAAGTCAGTTTTCACACTATGTGAAGCCCCTAGTTTCTTTTCTATTTCCACATGCATGCATGAAGTAACAGCCAAAAAGGACTTTGGAGTTACACTTTAAAAGTTTGAAAAGGAACAATCCATGTAACAAATGCTGTTTATGCCAATGATTACAATGTTAGTACGTCAGAATGGTAGAAAAAAGTTGGACGATTATCAGAAGCATTTGTTACTCATTCCAAACGTACAAAGGTGATAACTGCATTGTGTAAAATGACAATAATACCACAAATAATTATTGCAATAAAGTAAATGCACATTCAGAGACAGCTAGGAATAGTTTGTCTCCGAAGTTGCTAATTAAATTGTGCTAATAAATACCACTAATATCAAGGAAAAAGTCAGTGTCATTATTCTTTAAACCAAAAACTGGCATGCAATTTTCTTATATAACAGTGTGCAAGAACAAGTGGTTTGTATTGAATACACTGCTAAGTGGACAAAAACCAATATGTTCTTGCTGGTCGTTGCAAATAACACATTTCTAAAAGGCTGATTGACTGTCCAATTACAGTCTTGCTGTTTGTACCTTTTCAAAAATAGTTTTATTATGTAGTGTGAAGTGTATAATGAGAACATTTGTTTACACTGGGAGTGTGCTGCATTCTTAAAGCAGAAATTTACCCATCTGATGCACAAGGCACCGTGAGACAAACAAAAAAAAAACAATTATTTTTTTTATTTGGGTATCCTTCCCCCTAGGCATCTTTTTTGGGCTATGCTAGTGCTCTGAAGCCTCCTGGGATATGCATGTTACATATCCCAGGATGCTTCAGGCTCTATTCATGCAGTCGGAGGTGGGTAGACCTGGCATCAGGGGGCCAGGCTGCCTGAATCCGGATGAGACAGCCAACACCCGGTGACATTAGCATCAAGATGGCAGCGTGGAACCTTGTGCAAGACAATGGAGCAGTGGATCACAGAAAAACAACGCTGGATTCGCTGGCCAGGTTAATTTTGTGAATTCTGCATTATGAAGATAGAAAAAAGATAACACTATACTAGTGTATCTCCCCGCGCCTCGGAAAAGGTTTTGATTAAATATAAGATAGAAGTATAAGAAAAAAAAAAAAAAGATAAAAGTATAATAATATGTGTGTAATTAGTGAGATATAAATATAAAAATATATATTGTGTGGCAGCAGCTGTAGATTTAAAATGGATGATAGAAAAATAGCCTAGGCTATATACAGCGCTTGCCGCAAAAAAACAATTATCTTAATGTATGTGAACAATGTTGAAAACTTATCTTTACAGTATAAGTGAAAATACGAATCAATTGAACATATGAAAATTAATAAAAAGTTCCAAGAAATTGATAAATAGATAAATAAGTCTTTTCCGGTGGTGATCAATATATGTGAAAAAAATAAATGCAAAATTCAATAAATAAAGTCTTATCAAGTGGTGATCAGGTGCAAAGTGCTTCGTGCTCAATAAATAAAAGTTTGTGCCTTTCGTGACGTGGATTCCTCTTTTCCTGTGGCTTGTGGTAGAAATAAATGACTTACCAGAATTATTGGGTCCTATGTGCTGTAAAGCACTAGGACCTACAGCGCTTGGAGGCCGTGCAGGCCGGATTGGGGATCCCCTTTGTGGATGATCCTGGTGGGATACAGGTTAGGTTCCTCCTTACCCGATCTCGATCCTCAGGATATGGGGTTAAAAGAAAGGCTCCAGATAGTGTATTATCGTTTTAAAAGTTTATTCATCAAATATTTATAAAAATCGGAGCGAAGAAAGACTCAAACTCCAAATTTGCAGGCAAAGAAACCGCTTACAAACACCTCCTTTTCAAAAGGCCTTTTGAAAACGTCACAGGAAGTGACGAAACACGTCAAGGTCAAGGACTTTGTTTATTGAATTTTACATTTATTTTATTCACATATATTGATCACCACAGGAAAAGACTTATTTATCAATTTATCAATTTCTTGGAAATTTTTTATTAATTTTCATATGTTCAATTGATTTGTATTTTCACTTATGCTGTAAAGATAAGTTATCAACATTGTTCACATACATTAAGATAATTGTTTTTTTGCGGCAAGCGCTGTATATAGCCTAGGCTATTTTTCTATCAATTCTGCATTATACCAGTGAAAATTTGTTTCAGTGTTTTTTCAGTGAAGTTATTTTTCTGATAGCACACCATACAGAGGCAAGTATGTGAACCCAGCATAGATATGATGTCTGAGAACTATGATTTAACCACTTTTTATATACATAAAACTTACTTTTTTATACACATAAAAAATCTAACATTATCAAAAACCCCAGAACATATAGAACAATAGAACAAAATATTTTCTGATATAAACAAGATAGTAGTTGCAACTTTATATGTTACACAATATTTGCACAACTGTTTATCAAATTTATGTTTTCAGGAAAAAATATAGATTTTAGTGCAAACACACACACATACACAATTTTTGGTAAAACATAAAAGGTAGGGTTGCAAAGATTACATACATACATACATACATACATACATACATACATACATACATACATACATACCAAATCCTAAAATTGCGTGTGCCTGTGAAAAACTGTGGTACCCAAAAATTTCCAAAGGGGATTCTTTCAGCACTCGTTCAGGTTAGAGTGACTTGTCATGCGATTTGACAGGTGAAAACCCATGACAAGTCACACCCTATTGTTGGCAATGGCTATGTTCAAACAGCGAGACGCCGAATTTGCGATGCCGCATTGATTTGAAAAAGTAGTTTCTGTTCTACTTTTGGCTGTTTTGCATGTGACTTGCATAGACATCTGTGCATGAAGCTTCAAAGTCACACCTGTAGTTGCACTGCCATGCGGCTTTGAAATTGTGCGATTTCAGATGAAGTTGCACATTTTCAAAGCCGCATTCATAATGAATGAGGGCTAAAAGGAGCATGTAAAGAAGTTTGCGATTCAAGCCTGTTAACAGGGCATATAAAGTGGACACACATCCTTTCTTTAGAAAGCTAGAGTTGCAGGATATTTCAAAAGTTGTAAGCACCAGAGGGCCAGAGTACGATTGGATTTTAGATTGAATATAGGATATTTTTTGTTTATAATGGAATGTTTCAGAAGAAGATATCTGCATTTTATAGCAGTAGTGCGCTTAGGCGTAAGGATTGTCACCATTTAGAAATCTCCTATTCTTAAAGAAGAACTCCAGCTTTTCTTCCCCAAAACAATAAATAGATTGTACATGTAAATGAATCACAAACCCACTGTCAGTTTGTGTGTAACTTGCCTCCTTTAGCTGTTTACTGCAAGTTTCTGTGTCTGTGATGTCACTCCTCCTGGCTGAATTTAAAAGTTCTCTCCCTTCCCGTTTCTTTCTTCTTCCAGTCCTGAGACTACATGTGGCTTACTGCAAGACTACAGAGGAAGGGCTGTGGGAGGTTGTTATGAAGGTGATCCCTTCATATATAAATAAATCACTTCACAGAGAGCAGGATCTGAGGGGTGGGGCTCTCCCTTTTCACACCGGTCAGCATATTTAACTGGGCAGGATTTAATTCTGATTATGGTCCATTCAAATTTAGCACAGCTAGCTTTCAGAACAGGCTGTGTATGAAGAGGTTTCATTCTTGAATAATGCTGTGAACTGTAAAGCAGGACTTGGGAAGTTTAGACTCTTCCTGTAAGTGTGACTGGGTGGAAATGGATTCTAATTAGAATGTATTCAATTCCACCCGCCATCAGAGCTGTGAAGGAAGTTACATAATTTTCACAGTCTGAAAGACTACAAAGTGGTGTGTTATAGACTCTAGTTGCTGCAGGAAATGGCTATGAATGAATGGAACAGAGCCTATCTGCAGAAAATGCAGAGTGTCACATGCAGTGGCGACCTGTGCATAGGGGGCGCCAGGGCACTGCCCCCCCTAACAAAAAGGGAAAAAAAATTACAAAAAGAACAATAAATTTAAAAAAAATCGCGTTCGCCGGCCTATGTGGTGGCTATGGGGGGTGGGGTTTACGACCCAAAAGAGGCACCGATTGGCTGCCTTCTGGGGGCGTAACCTGGGCGCAGGTCATAGCGCTAGGACACCCCCACTTTTGTGATTTCCTGGCTGTGATTGGTCCAGTCTCCAGCCTGGACCAATCATCATCCAGGGCATCCGATTGCTGACGTCGCAATGGGGGCGGTGCCGGTGCGTGCGTCAGTCACGCACCGTCACCGCCCGATCTCCTTCCCGCCGCCCGGACCGATCGGAAGACCAGAAGACTGAAGAGGACGAGATGAGCAGCGCCGTGAACTGTTCCCGGAATCCCGCCGCCGTCAGAAGAAGAGGACTCGAGGAGAGGAGCAGCGCCGTGGACGTCTTGCAGGCAGCCCAGGAGGAGAGCAGGTAAGTGATTGAAGCCGACCTGTGCCCTCACCTGTACCATGCCGCCTATACCATCACCTGTACCATGCCGCCTATACCATCACCTGTACCATGCCGCCTATACCATCACCTGTACCATGCCGCCTATACCATCACCTGTACCATGCCGCCTATACCATCACCTGTGCCATGCTGCCTATACCATCACCTGTGCCATGCCCCCTATACCATCACCTGTGCCATGCCGCCTATACCATCACTTGTGCCATGCCGCCTATACCATCACCTGTGCCATGCCTATACCATCACCTGTGCCATGCCTGTACCATGCCTATACCATCACCTGTGCCATGCCTGTACCATCACCTGTGCCATGCCTATACCATCACCTGTGCCATGCCTATACCATCACCTGTGCCATGCCTATACCATCACCTGTGCCATGCCTAAACCATCGCCTGTGCCATGCCTATACCATCACCTGTGCCATGCCTGTACCATGACCTCTGCCATGCCTATACATCACCTGTGCCATGCCTATACCATCAGCTGTGCCATGCCTGTGCCATGCCTATACTATCACCTGTGCCATGCCTATACCATCACCTGTGTCATGCCTGTACCATGACCTCAAAGTCACGCAATTTT
Organism: Pelophylax lessonae; assembly: GCF_965119305.1. Taxonomy (NCBI): domain Eukaryota; kingdom Metazoa; phylum Chordata; class Amphibia; order Anura; family Ranidae; genus Pelophylax; species Pelophylax lessonae. The sequence continues at coordinate 268,147,224 of NC_138770.1, forward strand.
TTTACCGCGTTTTTGCCGCGAAGCAATACCTATTACATTTTTTTTTTTGCGCCCCCCCAAAAATTTTGAGCACCAGCCGCCACTGGTCACATGATACAATGTCACAACTAAACCTAGAATATTAGGGGAACTGCAGGCAACAGAGCAACATGGCACAGAGGTATGATTTATGCTGGGATTGATCATTCCATTCAGTTCCAGTGAAAAGAAATTTGGAATTCTGCTTTAAGAGACCTTTATTGGTCCAGCAAAGAAATTGATGTAGTAAGAGTCCAGGTGTGAATTCTGGGTTGTGAAAAACGAAAGGAAGGCCTCTCCAAACTCTCTGTCTGTCCCAAACAGCTAGCAAGTGTGATAGTGTAGGACAAAGGATAGGGGGGCACAGAATAATGAAAGCATAAAAGAGCTTCAGCCGAGACCCATTTAGGTATGGGTTCCTTCGCAGTCATATAGGCCAGTTGGGTTATTTGAGCAGCTTAGAAGTATGAAAAAGGTTGGGAAGTCCCAGTCTGCCGTGTATTTTCAGAGTATATAGAGTCTGTTTATTAATTTAAAGTGCATTTGTGGCCCTAGATAAAGGACATAATTTTGCAACCTATGTAGTTACCGTCTGGAAACTGCTGTAATTAATGTTCTAAAGTAAAAAAGCAGCCTAGGTAATAAAGTCATTTTAACAGAGTGAATTTTTCCAAGCCAAGATAGAGGGTAGTTAGACCACTGTGTCAGATCTTCCCAGGAATGTATAAAATGTTTTGCATATTTTGCACTATAAAGGGTCTCGATAGAGAAAGTGAGGTAGATTCCCAAGTATGGAAGAGGTTTAAGAGTCCACTGGAAGTCAAACTTAGTCCAAATGGTATTTAAAGGGGTTGTAAAGTCAGAAGTTTTTTTTTATCTTAATGCATTCTATGCATATGGATAAAAAGCCTTCTGTGTGCAGCAGCCCCCCTAACACTTACCTGAGGTCCCTCTCTGTCCAGCAATGTCCATAAGTGTCTCAGCCTTCTGAGATTCTCCCTCCTGATTGGCTGAGACACGGCAGAAGCACCATTGGCTGCCGCTGCTGTCAATCAAAGTCAGCTAGCCAATAAGGAGAGAGAGGGTGCGGGGCCGGGGCTCCATGTCTAAATGAACACAGGGAGCTGTGACTCGGCTCAGGTGCCCCCATAGCAAGCCAGGATCACAGAAGACGGACCCGAGAAGAGGAGGATCAAGGCTGCCCTGTTCAAAACCAACTGCACAGAGGAGATAGGTAGAACATGTTTGTTATTTTTATAGGAAAATAAATAAGACTTTACAATCCCTTTAATATAGATTGAGGTAAGTTCGTATTTAGGGCTATTGTTTTAGTTGAGTTCAAAGTAAGGCCTGGAAGATGGGAGAATTGTGGTAATAGGTTTAAGTTGGTTATTGTCGTATGTGGGGCAGAAATTTACATGGGTACATCATCAGCAAATAGAGAATGTTTGTGCTCTTGTGGGCTACAAATGATTCCACGAATATACAGATAAAAATGGATGGTGGGCAATTTATTTATTTATTTTTTTATCTTATTTTTGGCTGCCGTTCTGTTTTAACTTGAATAACTACATATTTATACCTTTTGTGAAATTATTTAGGTCATATTATATGCAGTTCTGTCTTCAGACATCCTGGTGCTCAGTCAGACCTAAATCGTGGCACCTTCTTTGTACAAGTGCTACTCCTTGTGTCCCATAATAATTTCAGTAGAAATTACTGCTATAATGTGCTATTGGCAACATAGCTATTTTATACAGACAACCATTCAAGAACAATAAGACAAGGTTTCATGTTTCCTGAACAATAAAGTGATATTTGACTTCTCTCATTACACACTCACTTCTTTCTCCTTTCATTTCTCTTGATGAATTTGGTCACCGCTATCTAGCGGTGGCTAGATAATTTTTTCCCTAATGGGAAGCCGTGATAATTTATCACAGCTTGGAGATTTTTAGGACTGGCGCTATCCCTTCCAATCCTTCTGTCCTTGGCCAACAAGTGCCATTTTGGTAAATGCAGCCTTGATCATATGTTAGGTAGCGCTGCACTGCATTTTGTTATTGTTGTTTACATTGGTGTGAAACGCTATTTGAGTCCCAGCTTGTTGTTAGGGGAAAGTTAGGATATAGAGACATAGTTGTGCAGACAGTTTTTTATGTTCTTTGTGTTCTTGGTCATGCGGTGTGTAATCTGGTAATGTTGTGTATAGTTACATTGCCCAATCTATAAGGCTGTTCTGTATGTAATTGAGATTGGCTAGTAATGTGATTTAGGTACAGCCATTTAAAGAAAACCTGTTATAAAAGGAAAACTGAGACTGTCACAAAAAATTTAGTGAGGAGCAGGTTTTAGTAATAAGACTTAAAGGGAAACAGTAAAACACAATTCCTTTAAATAAGATTCTTAGGGGATGCCTTAAACCTGCATATATAGTGTCACACCTGTAGGAAGTACTAAAGTAAAAGTGAAATTTTCAAAGAAAATTAATTTAAGTTGCAGCTAAATGACATTTCCCAGCTCCTTGGTTCTGTTTTTGTGTGTCCCCCCCCCCCCCAAACTTTACCAGGTCACAAGCCCTCTGGTAAATATCTTCTTCCCCATGGTGATGGGGACAAGGGCCTCATCCCTGACCCTCTGGGGGGAGGGAATTAATTGAATCTGGAGGCAATCTTTATAAAAAGGGGCCCTCAGATATCTGTCCCTACCCCTAACGTGATCGCGTAAAGGATACATAGTACCCTTGGTTCACAACAAAAAAAAAAGACAATATAAATAAACAAAGTGACAGAGTCTCATTGTGTTAAATTTATTGTAGATCCGTCTAGCTAAGTGGAACAATTGTCAATCATTATGACTGATATAAAACATGATGACTGCTGAGATGATGCTCTCCTGATGATCTCTTACTTTGTATTACATTTCCCCAGCTGACAACTGAATTTAGACAAAGATGCCAGGGATACTTGCTGATCTCATTGACCAAATATGGCATCATCATGCCAAATCTACTGATGGCCTGCGTGTGTGGGTGATCGAATCTATTCAGAAGGGTCTCCCTGTGGCAGAGAGGCTTAAATGGCTCTGCCAGAGAGAAACGTATTGGATATACGCTTTGGACGTCCTCTCACCTGGGGGACTTAATGAAGAACTCAATATCAATACCATTCTGTAGGGTGTAGTTCGTGATGTGTGTGCGTTTCTGTGATTCCACTTTATTATTATTATTATACAGGATTTATGTAGCGCCAACAGTTTGCGCAGCGCTTTACAATGTGAGGGAAGACAATACAGTTACAATACAGTTCAAAACAGGAGAAACTAGAGGGCCCTGCTCGTTAGAGCTTACAATCTAGAAGGGATTAACTAAGTTAATTTTAATGTATATTTATTGGTTAGTAACTTTTGATAAATGTGCTATATTGGCATATTGGCACATTGCTTTTATTGTTCCAATAGTTATTTTCATTTTTATTTTTATGTTTATTTATTCTATTTTTCAATTTATTTTTATATTTATATGTATTATTTTTTTTGTTATTTATCATCAATTTTTCTGATCAGCTATTCATATATTGCACCTTGCGTTTTTATCTGTGACACTCTCATACGTAAGTAATGTCTTTCTTATATGAGTAGTGTACTTTTATATATCTATCACCTCTTTTCTGATATAATAGTAATGACCCTGTATTAGCTATATTAGTAATGAGTTTTAATTGTAATATACAAATATGTTTATAAAACAGCTTTCTAATGACCATAGCACCTGAAAAAAAAAGATATGGTTAAAGATACTACTGGTTGAATTGGATGGACTTGTGTCTTTTTGCAACCAGACTAACTCTGTAATTATGTATATAATTATTGATTTAAAAATTAAGAATGTGGGGTGCTCCATGAAGCTGGGGTGTATTGGGTTTGGGGGTGGGGGTTGGCTTCAAAGACTAACTAAACCCAAGAACACAAATGTAATACTGTAAATTATGACTTAACAGTCCCTAGATGTAGGGGCTGCGTTGGGTCTCTTTTTTAGGCTAAAACACATTGTGAGTGGCAGAAAACAAATCAATCTATTTGTTTTGTAGACCACCAATCTCCCAATCCCCCATGTAAGGCAAACATTTTTATAGCTCAGTCTAAGTGGAAACCATGGATCACTTAATAGATAGAGTGTAGGAGTGAGCTTTGCTATCCAGGGACAGGAAGTGTGTTATTTGTAGGATTTTGAGAAGATAAAAATGAATGCAGCCACCACATCTACGGTAAGAACTGGTAAGCTGCAATATGACATTTTTGTTTTGGTGTTTAGATTTTCTTTAAAGCAGATCTTCACCCTCAAAAAGATAATCCCTCCTCTCCATCCCTCCTCCAGTCCTCAACAAAAATAATGCTCTTTTAAAAAAAAGATATTCATCTTTTTTTCAAAGAAATTGTCTGGCTCCGCCCCCCTTACATGTCACTTGCCTAGGCTAATGGCGTGCACTATGTTCACTTTGTGATATGTGTGAGCTTTTATTCAGTAAAGGAGGAGGTGGCTGGCCTTGTGGTCCGTAATGAGATGCGCCAGTTGAACCTGGAATAATTGGCAGCATCGCAATGACGTCTCACCAAAACATGGCGATGCGGGACTAAGCCCTGCCAGAAGAAAAGAGGATCTTAGCTGGACAACACTGGATCTACTGGATGGGTGAGTATCTGGAATGTTCAGAACACACCTCCAGGTAAGTGGGGGAGGGGTGAAAATCCCTTTAAGCATGTTGCAGGACAATCAAAAAGTTGAGAGAAATAAAAAATTCTCCCTATTTAAGTCCTTCATAAAAGTTCCTCAATGCATATCATCCACACCAAAGTGTGCCTGTAAGTATGTAATGTGCTATTATGCAATGCTCATCAACATAGCAGGACATTTGGTGTGAACAGCTCTCATTGATTAACATTATTTTCTTTTGATCCATGGATTTTATTTCCAGCATTAAAAAACACAGGAAAATGTAGTCTGGTGTGCACAAGCCCTTAATCATCTGGGAATGATTATATCAATTCATTCTCATGTCACCCCATTGATGATTAATTCACTGGTGAGATATTTTTCTGGTCTAGGAGCACTGTCGAGACTACAAATAGAATCCTCATTGTCATGTTTATGTTATTAGGTCAGGAATAGTATCAATCATTTATTTATGGCATTGCGTAGAGTTCAGTTTTCAGGGTTTGAACAGTTAGTAGCTGGTCCATGGTAGTTTATGTTTGGAAGCAGCAGTGGGAAAAAGAGAAGAATGTTATTTTAATAATACTAACAAAATATGATAGCATATTTGTCAAATGGCTTTAAAATCTAGTTTTTTTGAGTAATGTTTGAAGCCCTGGACTGCAAATGGGAGCATGGCTTAAACTGTATTGTTTTTCACTTGTATTTGAGTGTTTCAGTATTACTTAAATTTTCCCTGAAGACCTTGACGTTAAAGAAGATGTCTCATGAGCATTGAAAAATGAAATGCTAGTCATGTAGAAGGACTCTTCATTGCTTCCCCAAAGAAGTGCTGAATGGTTTTGCAGTAAATCCTATTATTACTGCCTGTCAGCTCCTTCACTGTCAGAAGCCCGATTTGTATGTGTGTCCAGCTGCTTCCATCCCCTGCTTGCCTGTCTCTGAGTGTAGATGTATAGGATATTGTTAAACATTACATGCTGTACCATGACTGGGTATTACTGACAGTCATAATTGCTTGTGCACTTCTTAGCAGTGTGATCACAGTGTGCAAAGCAAACTTTCCTTGGGGTGATGGAGGGCTCTGCAAAAGTGATTTTATGTATGGGTCAGCGTGCAAGTAAGGTTTCAACAAGTCGAAGGAGGAGACTCTGAGTAGGCAGTGGGTGCTGGATGTCCCAAACACTCACAGAGCCCGAATGATGGGTACTGCCAGTCTGACAATCCAATGGAGTAACAATGGAGCAGGTTTTCTGAATCTAAGGTTGTTTCAGTTCTAGACAGCTTTGTTTGTGAGTGTTTTGGAGGGTCTTCATTGCTCACAGAGTGGTAATGGAGCTGGTGTAAGCTGCCCCTGTGAGATCTACAGCCAGTTCGGGATGGCTATCCCCTCCACTTTTATGATGCTAAACAGTACTTGGTTGAATGGGTTCATGTACAGCAGGGTAAAGGTGCCCAGACAGTCACTTTGACCCTCCTCCTCCTCTCTGCATATGTTGAGCTACATTAATTTTGTCTCCAATGTGCTGAAAATGTACGCTTGCCATACCATGTAAATTAATATCTGAAGAAATACTATTGTTCAGAAAAAAGCTTTTTTGTGTTTTTTGTCAACATAAAGTTTATTAAAAATACCAGTAGGAAGAGCAGGCTTGTAATTCACAAAAGATAACTTGGAAAGCTCATAACATTGTTTGAGATTTCATTTCTACACAGGTCGCCACAAGGATACTGGATTGCCACCAGATATTTTTCTGTTCCTGCAAAAGTATACTTAACTAATGCAGCCACCACATCTGTTTCATTGACAGCATTAGCATTTCTTTTGTCCTAGAAATGTGGTAACATGATCTCCTTTCTTCCAAAAGACCATCACACTTTATTTTACCCAGTTGTGAACAGAAAAGTTAATAGTAGAACACAGGGCATGTACTGCATTCCCTCTTCCCCCCCCCCCCCACCACTGCTCCCCACCACTGCTCCCCTCCTCGCACTCGTCAGCAATTACCAGCTGGGAGTTGGTGTTTAAATAGAGCAGCTGCTGTCAAAATGTGGACTTTTTAGCACAATAGTCACAAAAACTGTTCAAATACTTGCAAGAGATAAAAAGTAACATTGTTTCTTTTGTATTTAGGCTGTTTCTTTTGTATTTAGGCTGTTGAATTTATCCATAGGTTGAAGGAAGGGGCTTCAATCTGCATATGGCTTCAGCTAAATTGACCTAATGCCTCATACACACGATTAGATAATCGGACGACTTATCGTTTGCGTTTTTGTTGCATGATACTAATATCGAATTCAACAATGCGTACTAAACGTATGATTTATTCGTACGATTCTAGAAAAGCTTCCTGCTTGCATAGCTAGATATCGGACAGTGCAAAACAAAAACAATGGCAGCCAGGCTTTTTCCAGGTTATTTTCATGTTTCTGATCATGTCTTTATCTTTCAATTTTTAGCGGACACATACAGTACTGATTAAATGATTGTCGTTCGTTAGGCTATCGTGCGACAAAGGTTTTCGTGTTTGTCCCTTCGGATTTCGTTGGACGAAATGTCGTGATCGGCTGTCGAAAGCTTTGTACTAACGATCAGAATATCGTGTGATCAATCCGAAAACAATTTTTTTTGTACGATTATCTGATTGTGTGTACGAGGCATTACAAGTAGTTTTATATGTTACCTGAACAATATGAGAGTTAATTTATCTCAGACAATATTTGGGTTAAAAATGAGAGTTCTATGACTCTGAATGAAAACTTTAACACAGCAATTATTTATTTGTATATAGTTTGATAAGCCTACTTAATTTACAACAATCTAACTATTGTACATACTACAAAATGTAAAATATTCCTAGTTTAACTGAACAAATACAATGCATAGAGTATATATTCATATACAAACACACTATGACCGACCCAACCCAAAGAGAATATACAATGTAACCCTTACTCCTTCATAATTACCCTTAGTGATTCCTCGTGCTATCCCATGCCAAACAGGAAGTCAATCTCTCTCACCGATTCTAATATAGACCCATCTCCCATAGCCTTGTATAGGGCAATTCTCATTGGTTCAGCTATCATGCCCTATTCCTCCCTGTGGGCGTATCTCCTCCCAGATTGGACCATTTCCCCCTCCCATAGTTACGCCTCTTTCTAACCACTCCTCTCTGTTTGGGGGGGGGGGGGGGGGGAATTTACTCATAACTGTGGATAAAAATCAGCATAAGTTTATGTTGAGTAAATGGATATCAAACATGTCAATCCCTAAATTCGCATGAATAACTACATACAGTAGTATTTTTCCATAAAAATGTTTTGAAACCTTTACAGGTCATTAGTTGGAGTTACAAGTGAATAAGAGCCCTAGAATTTCTGCTTTCACATTGGCATGTGTGGAAATAAACGGATATGTATGGTGCAATTGTATATAAAAAATATATTTTGCGCTCACCCTAACAAAGCAAAATGCGTATAATTGAAGGTGCTGCTACTTATAAAGTCTCACTAAATATAAAATTTATATAAGTGTGCAACCCATAAATCCTCAGTGGCAAGATCAGTAGTCATACAATATAAATAAAATAATCTCAAAAATATATATTCAATAAATCCATACAGAGTCCATAGGGGAAAGAAAATAAAAATGTAATAAAATAAATGAAAAAAAGCCCAACTGAGAGTGCTCTTGTAAGTGAAAAGTGGTTCACAACAAACGGTGCTTCAAAATGCTCTTTCCCACATATAATATGCGCCTCCTACCCAGTGGTGTATTCAGGTTTTGTGCTGCCCTAGGCCTGACTAAACTTGTGCACCCCCTAATTTAAATATCATACCGGCAGGTAGCAGTGTGACCGCTTTATGGGGGTGCCAGACTGATTTGCCTCCTGGACCCAGTCCTCCCGCCCAATTCATCCCATAAGACTGACACTATACTAAATGTGTAGCGCAAGCCGGCGGGGACCCTTTTCGTGTGGGAGCTGGAAGGGTTTTTTCAGTGTGGGGTGCAGCTTTTTTGCTGCCCCCCTGCAAAGTGCCGGCTTAGGCCAAGATACAGCACTGCTCCTACCAGAAGGACTGGATCTCAAGTTATAGAGATCTAACTCGCTTGCACAGATATCGGCCAGCAGGGATATTCCAATCCTAGGGCTCCTTAGAAGGTGCACCCTCCTCGTTTAAAGACTGTTCCACTCTGCAGTAGTATATCTAAATTATCCTCCATGTCTGTATGGAACATCCACTGTAGGTTCTCTCAGGCATGAAGGATTATAGAAGGAATATGCTTCATGGTGCAGTACTTTAAGCCAACATTTATTAAAAGTAACTTGTGCACTTACATGTAATAAAAACTATAGAAAGTAAACAAACAATCAGCCACGGACCTCGCCTGCAGGCTGATGCATAGTGACTTCACAGAATTCTGCTCGACCCGACTCGTTTCCCGTAAGAGGCCTCAACTGGGAACGAAGGCTCTACTGAGATGTCACTTACCAGGCAATAAATGCTTGAGTAAGTGCACAAGTTACTTTTAATAAATGGTTTAAAGTACTGCACCATGAAGCCTCTAACGAGGAGGGAGTGCCCTCATAAGAGCCTTAGGAGTGGAATATCTATGGTGCAGATGTATATGTATATGATGTTTTTTTTTTATATATAATAGTCCCAACAATAGAGGAAAGGTTTTCTGGTCTTAACATTATACTCAATATGTGCAATAAATATTATATAACCAGATATACTAATGTAGTTGCTATAAGTCCAACAGGGCAGGGGGGGGGGTTCAACACTTTTCACAGATTTAAAATAGACTGCTTAATCAGGAGAGTCATTTATTCTTAAAGTGCATGCAGCTGGAGCAAGGCAACAGGATCACCAGGGTTTTTATGTTGCATTCAGTCACTTAAGAGGCTAGTGTCATTCATTAAGTAATCAACCCATTCATCACCATCATATGAGTTTAGTTATGAAGAATCCATACTTTCCCCAGTTCTTAGTATGAAGTTCTTGTATCTGTAAAAATGTCCAATCTAATGGAAGAACCCTAAAAGAAGTGACTCCTAGGGTGATGCGTGAAACAATACCATACAAAAAACTCCCCGTGTTACTTGTTCTCACCTAAACCCCTTTTTTTTAAATAGACAGGAGCAGGTTTCAAAAATGTTCCTATCCATGAGAATAGTTGTAATGTTATGCTCCCTGTACATTTGAGCAGTGGCGGCCCGCTCCCCAAACACAAGCAGAAGAAAAAAAAGGTTAAATTAAAAAAAAGTCTATTTTTCGCCCACTAGGGGCGCCGGACTTAGTGCTGGGTATGGGGGGGGTGGGGTTTTTGACCCCTCCTTCGCCTTACAGAGGCGCCGATTGGCAATGCGCCCCGACACACCCCACTTTGCTGATGTCCGGGCTGTGATTGGTCCAGACTCCAGCCTGGACCAATCACAGGAGGACATGGACCCGGTGACGTGACGTGACGCGTGTGGGCGGTGCACCGCCCGACGTCACGATCACCTTCCATTTCCGCCCGCTGGCTCAGAGAGGAGCATTGATGGGGGACATGCTGGTCACTGTGCATTGATGGGGGACATGCTGGTCACTGTGCATTGATGGGGGACATGCTGGACACTGTGCATTGATGGGGAACACGCTGGTCACTGAGTATTGATGGGGGACATGCTTGTCACTGTGCATTGATGGGGGACATGCTGGTTACTGTGCATTGATGGGGGATTCAATCTTGAACCAACCTAATGATTGTTTGTTAAGTCACGCAATTTTTTACCGCTTTTTATGCCGCGAAGCAATACCTATTACATTTTTCTTTTTGCGCCCCCCCAAAAATGTTGAGCACCAGTCGCCACTGCATTTGAGTATCTGGCTTCAACATCTACATCTTAATAAAAAGACTCTGTAAATTATGTTTCCCTTATAAAATGTGTGCATGAAAAAATATTAGTGATTTGTAAAAAGGTACTCAATAGATATATGCAAAATACTATAATTTTAATGCAAATATTGTAAAGACCTTCTATGTTACAAATGGTATATATGTAGAAGTACAAACTCAGCGGTCTGACTGTATATATAGAAAAAACCCTATTCTGAAAATCAATATTTTTTTTACATAAGACTGACACATTTTTCTAATTGCATTCAGTTGTAAAAATGTGTGAATCCTGGATGAAAGTTGTGTGAATCTATGTAGAAACACTGTGGCCTGATCAAGTTTCTCCATTGTAATCTCCATTGGCTAGTTTGCAGCAACGTTAAAGTGGTTGTAAAGGCAGAAGTTTTTTTTTTTATCCTAGAGCATTCTATGCAATAGGATAAAAAGCCTTCTGTGTGCAGCAGCCCCTCTTAATACTTACATGAGCTCATCTCGATTCAGTGATGTTACAGGAGTGTCTAGCTGCCCTGGACTCTCCCTCCTCATTGACTGAGATGGCAGCAAGGCGCCATTGGCTTCCGCTGTTGTCAAAGTCAGTGAGCCAATGTGGAGAGAGAGGGGGCAGGGCCAGGCCGCAGCTCCTTGTCTGAATGGACACAGGGAGCTCTGACTCGGCTCAGGTGCCCCCAGCTGCTTGCTGTGGGGTCACTCAACAGAAGGGAGGGGCCAGGAGAGCCGAAGAGGGACCCAAGAAGAGGAGGATCTGCTCTGTGCAAAACCACTGCACACAGCAGGCAAGTATAACATGTTTGTTATTTTTAACAAAAAAAAAAAAAAAACTTTAGTATCAACACTACTTACCCCTTACAATTGTTTTTTTTATACTAAAGGGAAAAAAAAAAAAAAAAAGCAGCAGAAAATATTTCCATTTTTCCAGTGTGCATTTTGGTTTAACAGTACAAAATTTACTTTATGTATATGCAATTTTTAAACTGTTATTTACTTGTACTGCATTTGTTAATACAGAAATATATTTTGGAAAATATACCACATACAGAACAGATCTTGTATGACGTAAAATAGGCATTTGTTTGGTTATTTGAGAAAATAAGAATTCCTTTGTGAGGAATTCCAGAGGGAAACACGGGGCATTCCTGAGAAAGCTGGATATGTGGAAGACCTAATGTTATGTGTCAGCCTAGGAGCCCAGTAATAATATATGAATAGCAACATAGTCACATGTGTATAAAATGTGTAGAGAAAATGTATGGGCTTTCATTTAATACTACATGTCAACAAGCATTTCCCTGGATGTACAGCTTGACTGATAAAAGCCTGATTGGTTGCTATAGGTTACTGACAGTTGTGGATAAATAAAAGCCATTTAATTCTTGCATTTCCAATCTGTCTAAACCAAGTACTCCTTATTTCTAAAATCAAGAAAAACATTCCATGAGTAAAATAGCTTCTGTATTGTAAATTTAGTTTTTTTTTCAGATCATTTTGCTGTAATATTTTATGGTTTACATGAAATGTTGTCTAAACAGTTTATATCTTCAATATCCTAGGCCTGTAATGCTGTTTATGTGCTTCTTTGATTTACTATTTTATTTAGACATGATAGATGCAACAAGCTTTTTCCTGGCAAATATTACGGTACAGACACACCAGTATTCTTCTACACATTTACAGACTTTTAAAACCTTAAGGCTCCATTCACACCTGGGCATTTTCAGCTCCAAAAACGCTCAAAAGAAACGCTTCCAAAACGCCCAACAAGTAAAACCCCATTCATTTAACTACTTGCCATCCGCGCTACAGCCTATATACGGCTGCAGCGCGGACTCGAATTTTCGGGAGGCCGTTTTTAAATGGCCTCCCAGTGACACGCCCCCCGCGCGCTCCCGCGAGCGCGCAGCGGGGAGAATCTGTGTCGGCCGTGTCCCTTGGACACGGCCGATCACAGATCGTGGTGAATGGCCAATCACAGCGGCCATTCACCACGTGATCGGATCATCCAATGAGAGATGATCTCATATGTAAACATATGAGATCATCTCTCATCGCCGGCGCTCCTTCCTCACACGGAGCCTGCAGTGTGAGGAAGGAGGGAGAGCTGCACAGCGCCAGGGACAAAGAGACATGTAATCAGGGCACTGATCACCAGTGCCCTGATTACTACAAGGTAAAAAACATACACAGTGCCCCCCCATCAGTGCCCACAGTGCCCGCCATCAGTGTCCCCATCAATGCCCACAATCAGTACCCATAGTGCTGCCAGTCAGTGCCCATCAGTGCCTGCTCATCTAGGCACTGATAAGCACTGACTGGCAGCACTATGGGCACTGAGTGTGGGCACTGATGGTGCTGCCCATCAGTGCTCATCAGTGCTGCCCATCAGTGCCACCCGTCAGTGTCCATCAGTGCCATCCGCCAGTGCCCATCAGTGCCGCCTCTCAGTGCCCAGCAGTGCCGCCCGCCAGTGCCGCCTCTCAGTGCCCAGCAGTGCCACCTCAGTGCCCAGCAGTGCCACCTCTCAGTGCCCAGCAGTGCCACCTATCAGTGCTCATCAGTGCCGCCTATCAGTGCTCATCAGTGCCGCCTATCAGTGCCACCTATCAGTGCCACCTATCAGTGCCACCTATCAGTGCCGCCTATCAGTGCTCATCATTGCGGCATATTAGTACCTCCTCATCAGTGCCCATAAGTGCCACCTCATCAGTGCCCATAAGTGCCGCCTCATCAGTGCCCATCAGTGCAGCATATCAGTGCCCATCAGTGCCGCCTCATCAGCGCCCTTCAGTGAAGGAGAAAAATTTATTTTCAAAATTTACTCACAGAAAATAAGAAAAACTTTTTTTTTTTTTTCAAAATTTTCTGTCTTTATTCTTTTTTTTTTGTAAAAAATAAAAAACCCAGAGATGATTAAATACCACCAAAAGAAAGCTCTATTTGTGTGAAAAAAATGATGAAAATTTCAAATGGGTACAGTGTAGCATGACCGCGCAATTGTCAGTCAAAGTGTGACAGCGCTGAAAGCTGAAAATTGGCCTGGATGGGAAGGGTGTTTAAGTGCACAGTAGGCAAGTGGTTGAATGGCCCCTGTTCACATCTGGGCGTTTTGCAAAACGCCTGTAGCTGAAAAAGGTACATGAGCTTCTTTTTGGGCTGATTACCAGCGTTTTTGATAGATGTCAATGAAAAACGCCTGAAAAAATCGCGGTAAAATCGCGGTAAAATCGCGGTAAAAAATGCTACGCTTAAGTGTGAATGCAGCCTAAGGCTCCGTTCACATGTAGGCGTTGGCGTTTTTCAGGCGTTTGTTTATCGTTTTTCAGGCGTTTTACAGGCGTTTTTATAGGCGTTTTTGCAAGCGTTTGCAAGCGTTTTACAGGCGTTTTTTTTGGGCGTTTTTAACAGGTGTTTTTGGTGACCAATGGAAAATCAGAGTGTTTTTTTTACAACATTTGCAAAGGAACCTCCCAGGGACCTCCTCCTCTGCATTGGACCTCCCAGGGACCTCCTCTTCTGCATGATCTTTTTTTTTTTTATGGTTCTGGACATGCTACAGAGCTGAAACTTCACAGGTACACTTTTTAGACCCACCAGACACTAAAATTAAAACTAAATCCAAAGAAATCTTTTATTTTTTATTTATTTATTTTTTTTCAATAATTGGCTCTCTATCAAAAACGACAATTTTTAAGAACTTTTTTTTGTCTGATTCATAGTCCCTGGGGCATGATCCAGAACCCTAGGCACGTTTTAGGGGCATTTATTGGGTTTTAGGGCTTCAAAATGGTGTTTTTTGATTCCATATATATATCTACATTACGGTCACCTTGGCATAGCAGAGTCAATTTACCCTAAACTACATTACGGTCACCTTGGCATGGAAGAGTTTGGTCACCCTGGCATAGCAGAGTCAGTTCACCTAAACTTTGTTACGGTCACCTTGGCATGGAAGAGTTTGATCAGCCTGGCATAGCAGAGTCAGTTCACCTAAACTTCGTTACGGTCACCTTGGCATGGAAGAGTTTGGTCAGCCTGGCATAGCAGAGTCAGTTCACCTAAACTTCGTTACGGTCATCTTGGCATGGAAGAGTTTGGTCAGCCTGGCATAGCAGAGTCAGTTCACCTAAACTTCGTTACGGTCACCTTGGCATGGAAGAGTTTGGTCAGCCTGGCATAGCAGAGTCAGTTCACCTAAACTTCGTTACGGTCACCTTGGCATGGAAGAGTTTGGTCAGCCTGGCATAGCAGAGTCAGTTCACCTAAACTACATTACGGTCACTCTGGTATGGCAGCAGGCTACGGTTACCTTGGTATGGCAGGGTCTGGTCACCTAAACTGCCTAACTGCTGTTCTCCATGTTTCAGGAAAATGTGCTCACAGCAGAGGCATGCCAAGGGGGCGGAGAGCTGGGTGGAGAGTTGTGCTGTTTGAGCTGATCAGGAGCAACTAAACGCTTGTAAAACGCCTGTGAAACGCCAAATATCACTTTACATTGAGGTCTATGGGACAAAACGCCTGTGATCTGCCCAAAAAGAAGCTCAAGTACTTTTTTGAGCGTTGGGCGTTTTCCTTAGGGCGTCAAAACGCTCAGATGTGAACAGGGGTCATTGCAATGAATGGGATTTGTCTTGTTGGGCGTTTTGAGAGCTGATTAGTGAGCAGAAAAACGCTCCAAAAACGCCCAAAAACGCCTACATGTGAACGTAGCCTAAGATAAAACTGAAATTGTCTTTATTACAGCATCTTAGAGGGCTGAATGATCTAGGAAAATGGCGGTCAACTTGATAGAGAGGGCCACAAATGTGGCCCTAATCTCACCATCACATAATGTCAAGTGTAAGAAATGCTACAAAAAATGGTCAGCAACTGCAGACATACTTTAGTAGATATTTAGACTGCGGACATGCTGCAGACATAGCTGGAGACTAGGGACATGCTGCAGACATAGCTGGAGACTAGGGACATGCTCTAGGGACATGCTGCAGACATAGCTGGAGACTAGGGACATGCTGCAGACATAGCTGGAGACTAGGGACATGCTGCAGACATAGCTGGAGACTAGGGACATGCTGCAGACATAGCTGGAGACTAGGGACATGCTGCAGACATAGCTGGAGACTAGGGGCATGCTCTAGGGACATGCTGCAGACATAGCTGGAGACTAGGGACATGCTGCAGACATAGCTGGAGACTAGGGACATGCTGCAGACATAGCTGGAGACTAGGGACATGCTCTAGGGACATGCTGCAGACATAGCTGGAGACTAGGGACATGCTATAGACATAGCTGGAGACTAGGGACATACTCTAGGGACATGCTGCAGACATAGCTGGAGACTAGGGACATGCTGCAGACATAGCTGGAGACTAGGGACATGCTGCAGACATAGCTGGAGACTAGGGACATGCTCTAGGGACATGCTGCAGACATAGCTGGAGACTAGGGACATGCTGCAGACATAGATGGAGACTAGGGACATGCTGCAGACATAGCTGGAGACTAGGGACATGCTGCAGACATAGCTGGAGACTAGGGACATGCTGGAGACTAGGGACATGCTGCAGACATAGCTGGAGACTAGGGACATGCTCTAGGGACATGCTGCAGACATAGCTGGAGACTAGGGACATGCTGCAGACATAGCTGGAGACTAGGGACATGCTGCAGACATAGCTGGAGACTAGGGACATGCTGGAGACTAGGGACATGCTGCAGACATAGCTGGAGACTAGGGACATGCTGCAGACATAGCTGGAGACTAGGGACATGCTGCAGACATAGCTAGCTGGAGACTAGGGACATGCTGCAGGAGAGAGGAGACTATCAGAAA